>NC_139229.1:166429961-167080456 GCF_977018435.1 Lepisma saccharinum | reverse complement strand
TATTTTACAATTATCTAACCAGTCGTGGCACAAACACATACAGGAGACATAAATCGTGCGTGGAAGAATGAAAAACCACGGCTCACTTTCATGTTTGCCAACATAAAACGCAAATCTGCTCACGCTCACGCCATTGTTAATGTGGTAAACCATATTCTTAACAGTTTGTCTGCTTGACTAACCTTGCATTAATGGTTTTCCCCTTCCAAACCGATCCTAAACGCATAACCATCGCCGCGATCACCCACAGGTAGGTAGAAAACTGTACATAATAACCATAACTAAAAATCAGTAACAAGTCAATCAAACGAAACGATCTCCCCCAATTTTTGCGTGAATATATATAGAACTGGTAGCTAAACTACAAAATGTTGTCCCCACCAAAAATGCCCTTGTGGGCACCCCTGCTCACTTCCACCCTCACGCGTCTATTGGTCGAGCCCTCTCAAGTCACTACTTGTGCAGAGATTTGTTTTCGTTCGCTTGCTCCATAGACCCCTGGCCCAGAGTGTAGTTCCATATTTCCTATGGTACGGATATGCTGTCGTTTCCGCATTGTACAGCCACTGAGAATAAAAATGGGAGATCTATATCCTGAAATACTCGCTTCCCTGCAAGGCGTTGTGTGTGTTGCCTAACTCTACGGCGGTGGTAGAAGTTACCATTGAACATTTTGATATTAAAATCCACTCTCTAGAGTTAGACAACACATATAACTCCTTGCATGGACCACGGACCACAGATTCGTATAGAGGACATCAAAACAAACAACTATTCTCAGTAACATTTTTCTCGTTGGTGCTTCGATTTGACGCTACAGCCGTTCAAAAAGAACTGTTTTGCCGCCTGGATGCTGGCAACCCAACACAACATTTGATAGTATCTGTGACGTCATTTCCTGCGGCGAAACAGCGCACGGCAGGGTTGCAAGGAACACACAAATTTTGTGAAAATTGACAAACCACCAACCATATGATTAGTTGTAAAAAGAATGGAGAAACTCATCCAGTAGACCGAACATCATAGCCTACTAACCAGAAGATCAGCAGTCATCTCAGGGGAAGGGGGAAGTGAACCAACGGTATAAGAAATGGTAAAAACGTATTCAAAATGAAGTGTCAATATCGGATTTTGTCTCAGCCTACATGTCAAATATCAACAACAATAAATTTTATTGGACTTGCAGCTTATATGTGGCTGATTACGCCCAGCTATATGTCAAATATTTGCAAATCTCGTTGCAAGGTTGATATCTACAGTTTGTGTCCAGATGCCATGTGGTACTTTTGTGCTGATAACTGATGTATCCGAGGTTCATGTTGTTATATTACGGCTAAAACACGTACAACCACAGTAACAATCTAATGATGAATCAGTAGCGAATATACTGCCCTGTTCACAGTTGCAAACTATTACATGTGTATCCGGTGCATAGATAAACACAGTCGTCGGAGAGCTTGCATTACTACTACTTATATCCCTAGTAGAATGACAGCACTTTGTTCCTACGCGTCAGCAAAAATTTGATGCGGTTGGTGTTATGTTACATCCGGTCGTAGCGGGCCACGAGCAGTTTTATTGTTGAGTCAGCAGAACGTGTCTGATCACGTTGAAGACATCGGAAGCGGTGGGGGGAGGGGGTCAATGGATTTGTCACGTTGTTTCTTGATGTATGCTAACCTAACACGTGCATATGTTTGTGTGTGTGTGTGTGTGTGTGTGGAGGAAATGCGCGCGCAACCATTGCGTATGATGGAAAGACATGAAGAAATGATTTAAAGAAGGCGCCGAAGGTGCTGTACCCCCCCGAAAGCTTAGCGGCTAAGGTTATTGCTCTGTAAAACAAGAGGCGTCGAGGGTTCGATTCCTGGTAGAGTCAATATTGATCGATTGATAGATTGAGTTCGTTTTTTTAAGTCCGTTTTATGCACGGTAAAACTAATCAGAATTGGACCTACAGTTGAAAAGTGGTGATTCGGACCACTATGTGCCTCCACCGAGTATCGAACCTGGGACCCTTTGATTACAAGGCGACGATGTCAATATTGAATGGTCTCGATTAGTCTGTGTGTAAATAAAGGCAACAAAATGGTTGAGTTCGAAAATCGAGTTGGGTTAGTGGTTAATGTTGTCACCTGGCAATGAAGAGGTCGCGGGTTCGATTCTCTAGGTAGTTAAATTAGGCCAATTGTTTAGTCCCGCCATTATAGGTCCCCGATTAGTCCATCTGTGCATAAATAGTGTTTGAATAAAATCAATATGGTGGCCTTGGGTTAGTGGTTATTGTTGTCGCCTGGTAATGAAGAGGGCGCGGGTTCGATTTTCTAGGTAGTTAAATGAGGCCAATTGTTTTGTCCCGCCATTATAGGTTCCCGATTAGTCCATCTGTGCATAAATAGTATTTCAATAAAATCAAAATGGCGGCCGCGTTTTGTGTTTAGCGGCGGCGGCGGCGCGGCGCGGCGCGGGGGTGTTTTTTATTCCGCGAGATGTTTTAACCAAGTGGTTGAGGGTTCGATTCCCAATGTTGGTGAAAATTGGATATTCAATTGTATTTGTTTAAAAGTTCCGATTAGCTTTTTGTGCACAAAGAGAAAATGAACTAATTGGAAATAGGATGTTTATGCTGTAATGAAAAGGTCCCCGGGTTCGATTCACAATGTCAAATTGGCTGATAATGATGTTGTTTTTAAAATAAATAAAAAAAGAAGTGTGAATAAATTAGAATCTGTTGTTTTGCCGTGTGGGGCCCCAGTAACGATTATCTTAAATGCATAAAGAGTAGGTAAAATAAGCAAGATGGCCGTCACTATTGTTTTGTGATCAAAGAGGAGTCACAGGTTCGATTCAATCAAAGGAGGCAACATTCTATGTTTCAATTCCATGTAAAAGTCTAAAGTTATGTTTCGATTAACCTCAATGCATAAAGAGGAATTAAACAAAAACAAGCAAAATGGCGACAGATGTGATAAAAGAAAAATTGAATTAGTTTTTTTATAGTGACAAGAAAAAATAGCGAATCACTGTTAGAAATAGAATGAAAATAAAGATACTTGCCTTTTCTTGTCCAACGCTGTGCAGAAAAGCTCTCATGCTTTATCTCCGACAAGTCCACAATACACAATTTTTTTTATTGTATAGTTAATTATTAATGTTGTTATTAACACAGATTCTTACCAGTGTGAAGAAAAGCTCTCATGCTTTATCTCCGACAAGTCCACAATACACACTTTGTCATTATATAGTTAATTATTAACGTTGTTATTAACACCGATTTTTACCAGTGTGAAGAAAAGCTCTCATGCTTTATCTTCGACAAGTCCACAATACACATTTTTTCATTATATAGTTAATTATTAATGTTGTTATTAACGATTGTTACCAGTAAAAATATAAACCATGAGGATTTTTAAAGGGGTGATAAATGAAAAAAAAGCCAAGACATATATTTTATCCCTGTTTATTACCAATATTTACAAAATTCAAAAGAGCCGCACACACACACACACACATACATATGTAAAATGTTTATATTGTGTCACCAGTTTATCAGCATGTTATTTAACAAGTTTTTATTCTTCAAGTTTGTTCACTCACCCACATAAGGAATTGTGTCACTATCATATCCATTTTCTGCTGCAACCACTGAATTAAAATGTTTCACTATTTTTTCCACAAGCATGTTCTCGCAAAAAAGAAACACTTCTTTGGAAAGTCTTTTTCCGTCGATGTTTTGTATAGACAAAGGCTCAGGTTTTGTACATCCATGTAGATGGGAAAGCACAAACTTCTCCTTATTACATGCATGGACAGGGGAAATATCTGTGCAACCGAAACATTGTTCGCGAAGGTCGAGAATGCAAGATTCCACACAGTTTCCAAAATATGATTTCAGATACGGCGACACTGTTTCACACATAACTTTCGCATGCTCGATGCACACAAATATCTTCATAAAGTTCCGCCACGAACTTTCTGCGATGAACACTATCTCCAGGGAACCGTAAGCTGGTTTCTTCCTTATAATGATCTGACGGCGATTGTACAGTGTGGTTATCAGCAATTCATGTTGCTCACTTAGTGGGTAGGAAACACGAGGCTGCTCACCTGGAATAGCGATGTAATTGTCGATTACTGGAAACAATTCCTGAAGAGCGTGCCACTCCTGCAACTGTAGTTCAACACCGGCCGCCCCGCTTCTGTGTAGCCTGACCACAGGTTGGAAATCCAGATGAGAGGAAAGTCCGATTGAGATAACCTTTGTTTTCGAAGCATTCAAATAGTAGACGTGATCAAATAATATCGACTGGCGTATAAGACTAGTTACTTGTTTTTGTTCTTCAGGTAAATGCTGATCGCTCTCTTTCTGAAGAACCCCCTTGAAATTAGTGTACGGTTGAAATCTTTTTTTCAGCGGCATCGAAATAGAGGATTCCATGACTAAGAACTGCGAGATACTGCATGTCGCAGCGTGCAGATATACATTTGAAGAAATGCGTGGGTGTGTTTTTGAGACGCATGCGCGCGTAGCAAACCAAGCATGTGCTGGACAAAAAAGGTGGAGGGGGCGGGGCGTTACAAAGATCAATGGTGAGAGAAAAATCAGCAGAATATCATAAACGTCATATTGAGGAAATATTGGATAACAAATATTAATTAATTTAATTAAAGCATCAACCGCATTGTCGATCTGAAATTAGGTTTATAGACAGGGGGCAAAATGGAAAATATCGACGATGTTCTAGTATTGGATTGTTTCTGTATTTCCATCGGTATAATCCTCCACCACATTTGAAGCATACTGTTTTATCCTATTTTTGAATGTAAAATAATCCTGCTTCGGACAGAGCTTCTACAAACGGGAATTCTTTTGATTGCCAGTTTCTGAAAGAGGACAATCTAGCATTGAAAGATCCCATCTCTGGATATTGCGTCATTGTTCTGTAAAGACACAAAACAAGATAAATATTATAAGTAAGCTGTTGTAAACTGTAACGCTACAAAATTATTAATATACTATTAGGACTATATGTAACTTGTATAAAATTTCAAACAGTATTTACTATCAATATTTTCTAGTATACGTACCGAGTATTATAAATTTAATTTACGAGTCAGCAAATAAGTTGTTATAATATTGTCGTTTTTTATCGGTACTGGGAATAAAATTTGAAATTTATGCATGGGTTTACCAGAGGCTCTATGGAATAAATACAGAAAACAGTAATGCCCACAGTACACAGACCCGTAACTTTGTATCTGATGAGTGTTGTACGTATAGAATTTAGAGTTACTTTCCAAAAATCGCAAATGGTTATGCACATGTGGAGCTTTTCCGTAACTATCAAAAAATTCCCCCCGGGAGTTACTGTCTATGTAAATTGCTACCCAGTGCTTCCCGGGGCTATCTTTGGGGTCTGTATTTACAATCAACGCTGCTGGTAGTTCCACATGTACAGGTAATTCATTAGCTGCGAAAACCCCAACATGATGATTGTCAAAGGCTCTATTTGATATTAACCCGTGAAGCAAATTTAAAGTCGACAGCATTGCTGGACACTAAATAGTAATATTGTGCAACTCACCTTTTTATACTTCAAAGTAGACGTCACACGTCACAGTAGATTCCAGAACCAATTTGATCTGGGCCACCAAGCTGTTTATCGTTGTTGAAACAATGGAGAGCTATCTAACACAACGCTGATGCTCGGAATATGTAGGCGGGGTTTACAAACGCGCATGCGTACAATGCTATCTGGCATTTGTTGTGCTGTTGTAAAATGAATTTTGTACTATAAGAAAATTGTCTGTATCTGTGTGTGTGTGTATATATATATATATTATATATATATATACAGACACACACGCATATTTATTTATTGATGAAGTGTGTATATATATATATATATATATAATACAATACAATATAATATATATATATATATATGTAATTTGAAGATACAACATATCAGTAAAATCTAACAACTAGAAAAATATTCATAACATTCGACTTTTATATTATATGTAATTTAAAACATTCTTCACAGTTTGAGAAATGGAGTGCTTGTGGAAACACCCGTTCTCTGCAATATTGGCTGGTCCATTAGGATGTGGAAAGACATATTTTGTGAAGCATTTTCTCCAGTGTTTACCCCAAATGGTAAATGTAAAATTCAACAATATTTTGGTGTGCTACGGGGAATGGCAATCTGCATACAATGATTTCCCTGGTTTTGTACAATTTCGGGAAGGAATGCCTAATATTGACCAATTTGTGCCACATTCTGGACGTCATCTTATTATTATCGATGATCAGATGAGGGAATGCGATCAAAGAGTCACAGATTTATTTCAAAAGGGTGTCATCATCGTGATATTAGTCTTTTCTTTATCACTCAAAATCTATTCCATCAGGGAAAAGGGAATAGGGATATATCTTTAAATAGTCATTATTTTGTATGCTTCAAAAATCCAAGAGACAGAGCCCAAAATAATTATTTATCTAGACAAGTATACCCGGAGAATCCAAATTTTATAAAAGATGCATATTACAATGCCACCGCTGAACCCCATGGATATTTGCTGTTTGATCTGAAGCAGAACACTCCGGAAGAAGTACGTTTTCGGTCGCGGATATTTCCCGACGATGATATCAATTATGTATATATTCCTACAAAAAAGCAAGCATAATCACTAGTCGTTTATTCTGTCATCATGGCTCCAAGAGTGAAACACGCTAAAGTGCTCCAAGTTTTGTCGGATGCTAAACCAGCTCTTCGCACAGCGATATTACAAGCTGCTGATTCTTCCTTAGTTAATTCAATCTGTGAGTGTTGTTACAATGTTCTAAAAGGGAATGTTCCTCTTTCAACACCTCAGAAAACAAGATTGACCCGGTACAAGAAGGTGATACGTAATCTCTCTGCCAAAGGACACTCTACAAAGCAGAAGAAACAGATACTAATGCAACACGGAGGATTTCTACCTGCGTTATTAGCCCCTTTAATAGGAGGTGTGTTATCAAGTTTATTTAAGTGAAAAAAATCTGAACATGGAGCATGCCAAAAAAAATGGTTATAATACCTCAAGAATTTATGGATAACATGAGACATCCTGTTATGTCTGCACCGTCTACATCCTTATCGCAATTGGATCAGGATATGCAAGTAATTTTGAATCTCAAAGGTCTTTCGGATGATGAAAAATGGAATCGTTACAGTATTGTGCTCCAAAAATTTCTGTCTATTACTCGAAAACAAAGAGAACCTGTGTCGCTACCGATTACAGAATCTACTGAGAAGTTGACTGATATGAAAGAAGAAATTCTAGCTGCTACACCCAGCATGTATCGTAGAAAAGCCGAACTGTTGTATGAAGGTCTTTTACATAATAGTAATATTGATTGGGATAAATATGGGGCAGTTTTTATTAACAATAATAAAATTGAAGGCTCAAATATTGTCGATCTAGTATCGGATATAATTCGACCACGAAAAACAAGCAATCCTGCTGGGTGGCAACTATTCAATAGAGCTCTGGCGTTATCTAATATTCCTCAAGAATATATTGGAAACCTCCGGAGACAGGAGTTTATTCAACAGATTGTTTTTGGCAACCCCGGACGCCATGTTCCGCTGTCCGGAGCTAACCAAGAAGAGGCACAAGAATTAACAGAAGAAGAAGAAGAAGAAAAGGAACCAATTTCTTTTGTATCATCATTTCCAGGGCACAAACGTAAACGTACTGTTCCAGTTTGGTCAAGATACAAACCATGAGCGAAAAAATATTAGAGAATATCTGGTACAATCCATCTCATCCAGCATCCTATTCTACAGCTTCAACACTATGGAAAGCTGTAAAAAAATCCATACCATTGTCAACAATCAAACATTGGTTGACAAAGCAAACTGCATACACTTTGCATAGACCTGTAAAGCGTCGATTTCCGAGAAACTTTTATTTTGTGCATAATATCGATGACCAATGGCAGGCTGACTTGAATGACATGCAGAGTTTGCGGAATCACAACAAAGGGTATAGATATATACTCACAGTTATCGATATTTTTAGCAGGCATGCTTGGGCTGTCCATGTAAAAAATAAAACTGGTGTATGTATAAAAAAGGCTTTCCAGCAAATTTTCAAACAAAGCAAAAGAAAACCTTTGAAATTACAAACTGACAATGGCCGTGAGTTTACCAACAGTATTGTGCAGGAATATCTCAAAAAACAAAATGTAATTTATTTTACAACAAAGAATTCTGATATTAAAGCTAGTATTGTTGAAAGATTCAACAGAACTTTAAAGGAACGCATGTGGAAGTATTTTACTAAGCAAAGAACCAGCTGTTATGTTAATGTACTCCCAAAGCTTTTGAAAGCTTATAATCATAAAATTCACTCTAGTATTAAAATGGCACCAGCAGATGTTACTCCTGAGAAGGTTTTGAAAGTATGGCACAATATGTATGACAAAAAACTCAAATCTGATTCATCTCCACTATTGTCATTGAAGATGACATTCAAAATAGGAGATACAGTGAGAATAACAAAAACCAAAAAACGCTTTGACAAAGGTTACATGGAAAATTGGACAAGAGAAATATTTGTGGTGGAACGTATTTTGAAAAGAAATCCTCAAGTGTATGAATTAAAAGATCTACAAGGACATAAAATCGATGGAACATTTTATACGGAAGAGTTGCAATTGGTCCGCTTACCGGATATGCATGAAATTGATAAAATCCTTGCGACCAAAGGTAAAGGAGCCAGTAAAAAGTTGTTAGTTCATTGGAAAGGTTACTCCAGATTATTTGACAGTTGGATTAGCGCATCGTTTTTGGAGTCAAAAAAAGAGAGAGAGAGGCATAAATTTTTGTAGGTATTCTCATCAGTGGTACAAATAACCTTCATAACACATCATGAGAAAAGCAAACGCTTTCTACCTTACTTTGCCTAGTAACAGTTCCATGAAATATTTCCCAAGTAATACTCTAACTAATTACACCACAAAGCTTCAGAACCGTGTGGAGTTGGACACCAACAAATGGGAGATGGCATTGGTAGAAGTGCATTATCCTTATTCAATACTAAACATTACAAGATTTAACAACTATATTCAATATAAATCTATGGATGATGTCAAATGGAACGAACTTCGAATATCCGAAGGCTATTACGCATCTATAAACAGCATTGTTGCAGAAATCAATAAATATTCTGAAACATTAAATTTTAGTCTCCGAAATCATCCTGCGTACAAACATGTGACTGTTGATATATCTACCAAGCAGAGAAACATAAATGTACGATTGTCACCTCAACTGGCACGGATATTAGGTTTTAAACCGACCGATGATCTATCAGAAGTAAAAATTGGACGCTCGCCTCCAAATGTTGTGAGAGAAATTCCTTCCCAGATGTATATTTACACAGATATTGCGGAATCACATATGGTGGGAGATGCTCTCGCCCCTCTATTACGTATTATAAACATTAATCCTATGGAACATACTTTTGGAAGTGATGGTGTGCAAATTTTCGATTCACCACATTACATCCCAGTGCAGAAACATAAATTCGAACAAATAGAAATTGACTTAGGGGATAGCACTGGTGCACACATCCCATTCTCCTTCGGACTAGTGTGTTTGAAACTTCATTTTAGACGTTGTGGTGGAAAGCTCTGATTATGAATGACCCATATTTTCAATACTACCATCAACAAGCTGGATCTGGTGTGGGTAACATATATTACGGTGCTGCCTATCAAAAAGGACATGGCATTGGAAGTTTTCTTGGAGGACTTTTTCGGGCAGCTTTGCCTCTTATCAAGAAAGGAGCGAAAGCTGTAGGGAAAGAAATGTTACAAACAGGGGTAAATGTGTTAGGTGATGTTGTAGACAAAACACCCCTATAACAGTCACTACAATCCAGAATTTCGGATGCCAGATCAAATCTTAAAAGAAAAGCTGAAACAAAGCTAAAGGAAATGATTGGTTCAGGTTATCAGGGGCATAAACATTTCAAAAGGAATCACTCTGCTTCGGGACAGCGAACTGGAAGGACCGCTCAGAGAAAGAAGAGATCCAGTCCCAGTACAAACACCAAGAAAACAACCAAACGCAACCGTAAGAAAATTCAAATAACATCAGATATTTTTGATTAGATATGGCGCTAATTAGGGAGAAATCATGTGAGTGTTTTAAAAGTGAATTGGATATTTTCTCGGTAAAACCTACTCAGACGAGCATCTTAGAACACCACACCATCGGATACAAACCTGTTAGTTCTCTGGCAGATAATGCCTCCACCGAGTTTGTAATACCTGGACATGGTGATGATTATATGGATTTAGCACACACAATGTTGAATATAGATGCCAGAATTGTAAAAGCGAATGGTCAGTTATTGCTACCCACAGATAAAACAATTGGGCCTGTCAATGATTTTCTCAATGCAATGTTCAGCGAAGTACAAATCTACTTAAATAACAAACTCATCTCGTTTCCATCTCACATGCACCCATACAGGTCTTATTTTGAAAAAGCACTGAACTATGACATATCTGCAAAATCATCTCATCTCCAAAGTGCATTGTGGTACAAGGATACAGCAGGCGCTTTTGATAACGTTTCGGAAAACAACAAAGGCTTTACAAAACGTAACCAACTAACAAAACAGAGTAAAACATTTGATATGTTTGTTTACTTGCATTCTGATATTTTCAATCAAGAGAAATTTTTGATCAATGGAGTGGAAATGCGAATAAAACTGATTCCTTCGAAAAACACTTTCTGCTTGATGGGATTAGATGACAGTGAAGGCAAAGTGGAAATTCTGGATGCTACACTATATGTGAGAAAAGTATCGGTCAGTTCATCCATCAAACTTAGTCACAATCGCATATTGCAAAAACATACAGCAAAATACCCTCTAACAAGAGTACAACTTAAAGCTGTAACTATTCCAAAAGATATTGTTTCAAAAACAATTGACAATGTGATACTTGGACGTCTTCCGAAACGATTAGTTGTGGGGTTTGTTACCAACGATGCATTCAACGGCACTCTGTCTACAAACCCATTCAATTTTCAACATTTCAATTACAACTTCTTTACTTTATATGTTGATGGAGTCCAAATTCCCGGCAAACCACTTCAACCAGACTTTGAAAACAACAAGTACATAACAGCATATCACACATTATTCTCTGGAACAGGGATACACTATATGGATGAAGGAAACAATATATCGCGTGAGGAATACCCCCAGGGATACGCATTACTTGTTTTCGATATAACACCAGACGCAGCTGCAAGTGCCATATCCCACTGCAGTCTTCAACGGCAAGGGGCTGTTAGCTTGGAAGTCCACTTCAAATCGGCTTTGGAATCTACTGTGACTTGTGTTATCTACTCTGAATTTGACGCTCTCATGGAAATTAATAATCAAAGAGATATTCATCTGGAGTAATTGTATAACAAGGTGAGTTGCACAATATTACTATTTAGTGTCCAGCAATGCTGTCGACTTTAAATTTGCTTCACGGGTTAATATCAAATAGAGCCTTTGACAATCATCATGTTGGGGTTTTCGCAGCTAATGAATTACCTGTACATGTGGAACTACCAGCAGCGTTGATTGTAAATACAGACCCCAAAGATAGCCCCGGGAAGCACTGGGTAGCAATTTACATAGACAGTAACTCCCGGGGGGAATTTTTTGATAGTTACGGAAAACCTCCACATGTGCATAACCATTTGCGATTTTTAGAAAGTAACTCTAAATTCTATACGTACAACACTCATCAGATACAAAGTTACGGGTCTGTGTACTGTGGGCATTACTGTTTTCTGTATTTATTCCATAGAGCCTCTGGTAAACCCATGCATAAATTTCAAATTTTATTCCCAGTACCGATAAAAAACGACAATATTATAACAACTTATTTGCTGACTCGTAAATTAAATTTATAATACTCGGTACGTATACTAGAAAATATTGACAGTAAATACTGTTTGAAATTTTATACAAGTTACATATAGTCCTAATAGTATATTAATAATTTTGTAGCGTTACAGTTTACAACAGCTTACTTATAATATTTATCTTGTTTTGTGTCTTTACAGAACAATGACGCAATATCCAGAGATGGGATCTTTCAATGCTAGATTGTCCTCTTTCAGAAACTGGCAATCAAAAGAATTCCCGTTTGTAGAAGCTCTGTCCGAAGCAGGATTATTTTACATTCAAAAATAGGATAAAACAGTATGCTTCAAATGTGGTGGAGGATTATACCGATGGAAATACAGAAACAATCCAATACTAGAACATCGTCGATATTTTCCATTTTGCCCCCTGTCTATAAACCTAATTTCAGATCGACAATGCGGTTGATGCTTTAATTAAATTAATTAATATTTGTTATCCAATATTTCCTCAATATGACGTTTATGATATTCTGCTGATTTTTCTCTCACCATTGATCTTTGTAACGCCCCGCCCCCTCCACCTTTTTTGTCCAGCACATGCTTGGTTTGCTACGCGCGCATGCGTCTCAAAAACACACCCACGCATTTCTTCAAATGTATATCTGCACGCTGCGACATGCAGTATCTCGCAGTTCTTAGTCATGGAATCCTCTATTTCGATGCCGCTGAAAAAAAGATTTCAACCGTACACTAATTTCAAGGGGGTTCTTCAGAAAGAGAGCGATCAGCATTTACCTGAAGAACAAAAACAAGTAACTAGTCTTATACGCCAGTCGATATTATTTGATCACGTCTACTATTTGAATGCTTCGAAAACAAAGGTTATCTCAATCGGACTTTCCTCTCATCTGGATTTCCAACCTGTGGTCAGGCTACACAGAAGCGGGGCGGCCGGTGTTGAACTACAGTTGCAGGAGTGGCACGCTCTTCAGGAATTGTTTCCAGTAATCGACAATTACATCGCTATTCCAGGTGAGCAGCCTCGTGTTTCCTACCCACTAAGTGAGCAACATGAATTGCTGATAACCACACTGTACAATCGTCGTCAGATCATTATAAGGAAAAAACCAGCTTACGGTTCCCTGGAGATAGTGTTCATCGCAGAAAGTTCGTGGCGGAACTTTATGAAGATATTTGTGTGCATCGAGCATGCGAAAGTTATGTGTGAAACAGTGTCGCCGTATCTGAAATCATATTTTGGAAACTGTGTGGAATCTTGCATTCTCGACCTTCGCGAACAATGTTTCGGTTGCACAGATATTTCCCCTGTCCATGCATGTAATAAGGAGAAGTTTGTGCTTTCCCATCTACATGGATGTACAAAACCTGAGCCTTTGTCTATACAAAACATCGACGGAAAAAGACTTTCCAAAGAAGTGTTTCTTTTTTGCGAGAACATGCTTGTGGAAAAAATAGTGAAACATTTTAATTCAGTGGTTGCAGCAGAAAATGGATATGATAGTGACACAATTCCTTATGTGGGTGAGTGAACAAACTTGAAGAATAAAAACTTGTTAAATAACATGCTGATAAACTGGTGACACAATATAAACATTTTACATATGTATGTGTGTGTGTGTGTGTGCGGCTCTTTTGAATTTTGTAAATATTGGTAATAAACAGGGATAAAATATATGTCTTGGCTTTTTTTTCATTTATCACCCCTTTAAAAATCCTCATGGTTTATATTTTTACTGGTAACAATCGTTAATAACAACATTAATAATTAACTATATAATGAAAAAATGTGTATTGTGGACTTGTCGAAGATAAAGCATGAGAGCTTTTCTTCACACTGGTAAAAATCGGTGTTAATAACAACGTTAATAATTAACTATATAATGACAAAGTGTGTATTGTGGACTTGTCGGAGATAAAGCATGAGAGCTTTTCTTCACACTGGTAAGAATCTGTGTTAATAACAACATTAATAATTAACTATACAATAAAAAAAATTGTGTATTGTGGACTTGTCGGAGATAAAGCATGAGAGCTTTTCTGCACAGCGTTGGACAAGAAAAGGCAAGTATCTTTATTTTCATTCTATTTCTAACAGTGATTCGCTATTTTTTCTTGTCACTATAAAAAAACTAATTCAATTTTTCTTTTATCACATCTGTCGCCATTTTGCTTGTTTTTGTTTAATTCCTCTTTATGCATTGAGGTTAATCGAAACATAACTTTAGACTTTTACATGGAATTGAAACATAGAATGTTGCCTCCTTTGATTGAATCGAACCTGTGACTCCTCTTTGATCACAAAACAATAGTGACGGCCATCTTGCTTATTTTACCTACTCTTTATGCATTTAAGATAATCGTTACTGGGGCCCCACACGGCAAAACAACAGATTCTAATTTATTCACACTTCTTTTTTTTTTATTTTAAAAACAACATCATTATCAGCCAATTTGACATTGTGAATCGAACCCGGGGACCTTTTCATTACAGCATAAACATCCTATTTCCAATTAGTTCATTTTCTCTTTGTGCACAAAAAGCTAATCGGAACTTTTAAACAAATACAATTGAATATCCAATTTTCACCAACATTGGGAATCGAACCCTCAACCACTTGGTTAAAACATCTCGCGGAATAAAAAACACCCCCGCGCCGCGCCGCGCCGCCGCCGCCGCTAAACACAAAACGCGGCCGCCATTTTGATTTTATTGAAATACTATTTATGCACAGATGGACTAATCGGGAACCTATAATGGCGGGACAAAACAATTGGCCTCATTTAACTACCTAGAAAATCGAACCCGCGCCCTCTTCATTACCAGGCGACAACAATAACCACTAACCCAAGGCCACCATATTGATTTTATTCAAACACTATTTATGCACAGATGGACTAATCGGGGACCTATAATGGCGGGACTAAACAATTGGCCTAATTTAACTACCTAGAGAATCGAACCCGCGACCTCTTCATTGCCAGGTGACAACATTAACCACTAACCCAACTCGATTTTCGAACTCAACCATTTTGTTGCCTTTATTTACACACAGACTAATCGAGACCATTCAATATTGACATCGTCGCCTTGTAATCAAAGGGTCCCAGGTTCGATACTCGGTGGAGGCACATAGTGGTCCGAATCACCACTTTTCAACTGTAGGTCCAATTCTGATTAGTTTTACCGTGCATAAAACGGACTTAAAAAAACGAACTCAATCTATCAATCGATCAATATTGACTCTACCAGGAATCGAACCCTCGACGCCTCTTGTTTTACAGAGCAATAACCTTAGCCGCTAAGCTTTCGGGGGGGTACAGCACCTTCGGCGCCATCTTTAAATCATTTCTTCATGTCTTTCCATAATACGCAATGGTTGCGCGCGCATTTCCTCCACACACACACACACACACACACAAACATATGCACGTGTTAGGTTAGCATACATCAAGAAACAACGTGACAAATCCATTGACCCCCTCCCCCCACCGCTTCCGATGTCTTCAACGTGATCAGACACGTTCTGCTGACTCAACAATAAAACCGCTCGTGGCCCGCTACGACCGGATGTAACATAACACCAACCGCATCAAATTTTTGCTGACGCGTAGGAACAAAGTGCTGTCATTCTACTTCCCTTTACTTTCAACCATTTTTGTCACTTGCCTCATAATGCCCTGAATATACATTATATTATGTGTTGCTTACCTTTGGAATTTTGAGTTCTCTCATTTCTATTTGTCATCTGTTCAGTGTGTCACCGACAACTAGTATCAGAAGGACGAAGTGGATAGACTAAATTGTAGATGCCAACTTGGTAAATAGATTTGCAAATATTTGACATGGAAGCTGAGACAAAATTCGATATGACCACTTCCACTTGAATTCTATTTTCTATCTACCATTTTTCGTATCGTTTGTTTACTTCCTATTAGGTTAAAGAACGTGTTTTCTCCTTTTCTTTTATGGTACATAATGTGGCTGATTGTAACTATGTCATTTTTCACAGAATATGAGAGTTCCTGGCAACCCTGGAACGCATCGCTTCACGACGGGATATGACGTCACAAATGCATTCAGGCGGCAAAACGGGCTTTTTTGAATGACTGTAGCGCTGAAATGACGCACCAACGAGAAAAATGTTACTGAGGAATGTTGTTTATTTTGATGTCCTCTATACGTTAATATCAGTCAATCAATCATGTATCGTTTTTAGAGATGGTAAGAGGCGTGACTGCGTAGAGTGTTGTCTTGTCTCGTCTCGTGTTTGACGAGGTGGAAATACAATTTTCCGATGAAAAATTAATTTTGGACACTCATTTCTATTAACGTCAATGCAACTGTTCACTTTCTGAAATTTGAAAAAAAAAAAAAAAAAGTTTTATATCCACCCTAGGATAGCGTTGATTCGAAATGGCAGTATTTCTGGAACGTTTTTGGACGTTTTGTGTATTACTGCGAGAAATGATTTCCATTCGTCTATTGTTCTGTCCAATGGATAGGTTCCTGTCCTTCCTCCCAGCGCATCTTTCAGCTGGGCCTCCACGGTGACGTGGTGTTAACGTCATCGCATTGTAATCAAGGGGTCCCAAGTTTGATATCCATTGAAGGCACATAGTGGTTCGTATCCCACTTTAAACTGCAGATCCAGTCTCGATTAGCCTATATGTGAATAACCCTAGCTTCAATTTTTCAACTGTGAACATTTTTATAACAAATTGAAATAAATTGCATTGTTCCCTAGGGTGTTCCCAATATTTCTGTATTACTTTTGTTCATAAAAACATAAATATAATGTAAATAGGAGGCAAAATGCACTAGGCTTGCACAAACACAAACACCAACACAAACACAAACACCAACACAAACACGTGTTAAGGCGTTAACTAATTACACCACAACATCATTAGGCCCGATTGTTTCCAAATACCTAAACACTAGAAACGATAAGTCATTTGGGATAGTTGGTGGTAATGATGGTAAGAATTACATTGGTAATGCTGAAGTCACTTTTGACAACGATAATCTTATTATTAAAGGTACAAAATATAAAGCAACTGAAGGACTAATGGCTTTGTTAACAATAAATGATATTCCAAATGATCTTGTAACACAAGAAGACGCAAGAAATTACGAAAACATATTATTTGAATCAGATGTAATTTATCAGAATAACGATCCTAATACTAAACATAGTAAATCAAGTAGATCAAAAAAATATATTACATTTATTAAACCCATATGGGATATAAGAATGAAAAAATGCAGTAGTGGAAGTGGATTGCGCAAATACACAGGCTTGCCTAAAGAATATGTTTGGATGAATGATGTTAGAAAACTAGTAGACAGACTGCTTGTTATATTAGGTGACGAAGAGGCAGGTAACGATAACTTTTATAACGAGAAAGCTAGCATAATTAAAATGTTTTGCGATACGCTAACTAATTTCATTTTACAGAATCCTAAAAATATAGGTCACTTAATAAAAATAATTAGCATACTACCTCCTCGATTTTGGGATAAACAAGGAGTAGGATTTGTTAACAATATAATTAACAAACTACCATTTGAATTGCATGTTCCAGGTTTTCAGTATTGCGGTCCAGGTACAAAGTTAGAAGAGAGACTAGCACGGGGTGATCAAGGAATCAATCCATTAGACTCAGCTTGCAAAGAACACGATATTGCTTATAGAGATAACCAAGATTTAGAAAATCGACATAAGGCTGATAAAAAATTGGAACATAAAGCATTAGGTAGATTGTTTAGTAAAGATGCCTCAATTGGTGAAAAATTGACCTCTTTAGGAACCGCTGTTGTAATGAATAAAAAGGTTGCTTGGGGGTGGGGAATGCCAATGTAATGTAGTAATTTTTATTATTATATAAATGATGACAGATTTGCTGATCACAGAAAAATTTCTTAAAAATATAAAAATGGTGGTGGTATTACAATACAAAAAGGTGGTACTATTTTCACATTACCTCTACTACTATATAGTGTTTCAGAATTACGAAAACTTTTAGGTCCAACCAAAATAGGGAGTGGTGGTGTAACTTTGGCAACCCCCAAAATAGGGAGTGGTATTACAATAGCATCATACATGAAAGCAGTTAATAACCTTAAAAAACTAAAAGTTGGTAACGGAATAAAAATTCACAAAGGCGGCTTCATATTTACTCTTGCCACATTGTTTGCCGCACTTGCTGCTGCTGGTTCATTGGCAGGAGGAGCTGCTGCTATTACAAGTGCTGTTCATAATAAACAGAAAAATGATGCAGAGTTAGAGGAAACAAAAAAACATAATTTAGCAATGGAAACAAAATCGGGTACAGGTGTACGTAAGCGCAAATATAAACGTAAGACAACTATAACAAAAAACTTGATAGGATTACGCCTCTAAGTAACTATGATATCATAAAATTGTGTAGTGGTATTAAAGGCTTCAGAGGCGTTTACATGATAGATGAATTACCGAGTAAACCTAACAATTATGAATGTGGTGTTGTTAATCTTGATGTGTCTAAAAATATAGGTACTCACTGGATATGTTATATTAAAGTTCGTGATGAAAGTTTTGTATTTGACTCATTTGGGGGCGTTCCTCCTAAAAAATTAGTAATCTATCTTAATAAGATCAAAAATCAAAGCGATCAGCTTAACAATAACAATAACAATATTAAATATAATAACGATAGAGTACAAGGTTTTGATGAAGTTACGTGTGGTCATTTGTGTGTTACATTTTTAAAAATGTATGATGGAGGTTACAAGATTAAAAATATTTTATCATTATTAAATGCCGATAGACATATTTGGAAAAACTATTACAAACCTTAAATTTAAGAAAAAAATAATCTTACTAAATGGCCTATGTATTCAAATTGTCTGAATGAAACTCCATCTTACAAAAAACCTTCAGTCATTCTATCACTAATGACAATTTAAAAGTAGCACTGATTGGTTTTTATACTACATATCTCACTCCTAATATAACAAAACACAATAATACATTATTCTATGAAGAAAATAATGTTACAAACGAATTGGTTATTCCACCTGGTCAATATAATATAACCGCACTTGAAGAATACATCAACTCACAATCGCCATTCAGTTCACAAAATATATCAATAAAAGGCAATGATGTTACTAACCGAGTTGAGATAAAATCACCATTCAAATTGAATTTTAACAATGCTATCGGTGAAGTACTTGGATTCGATATAGAACTGGAACTTAATAAAGATTATATTGGAAGTAAGATTCCAAAATTTCATCCATTCGATACAATCAATATTCATTGTAATTTAGCAAAGGGAATGATGTTAAAACATGATGATTACTTGCAGAAGCGAGCTTATAGACATAAAAATACAGATATCATTGCATCATTTAAAACTAACGCAGAGTTTAAAGAATCTATTATATACGAACCAACATATCCACTATTTTTTCCACTTCAACATATGGAATTTGATTATATAGAAGTGTCTATTTTAGATGAAAATGATGATGCAATTCATTTTGGAGATAGTCTCGTCACTGTAATTTTAAAAGTTTGCGAATAGCATTAGATTTTTAGAAAAATTATAAATTTTATTTATTATAAATGGAAAATAATATCATCAAGTTTAGTTTTCAAGAATATCCGCCAACACAAGAGACTCAAGGTGACTTAAATTCACCGAATAAAGATGTTATTTATGAAATAGACTCAGGTGATGGGTTTATACATCCTTGGAACGTTGATGTATACATGCAATACAAATCATTTGTTAGAGATGATGGCACAGAATACAGTGATAACGATAAGGTGAGAATAGTTGACAATTTCTTCTGTCATCTTTGGTCTCAAATATTAATTGAAAAATGTGAGTATCTTCTTGACAGAATTGATTATCCAGTATTACTTCTACAGCTTTAGGAACATGCTTTCTTTCTCAAGCAGAAGCAAGAACATATAAAATGTGTGGATTTGAAACAGATGGGCAACTTAAAAATGCAAACAAAACAAAAGAGGTATTATTCAAACTAAGGCTTCTTGGTGGTTTTTTTAGTGGATTTCAGGATGTATTATATAAAGGAGGGTTGAAAATTACGTTTAAAAGAAATAACAATGATGATATGGCTGTCCATGTCTGGGAAGATGGAAAACCTGGAAAAATAGTGATTCAAAGTATCGTTATCAGAATGCCTGTAGTAAAATATGACCCATTAGTTGATATAAAGTTAAAGAATGATCTAATCAAACAAGATTTTCCTATCAGCTTTATGAAAAGTAAAACGGTTAGAAAGTCTATAAGTGGAAAGTTTTCAGATATAGATTTAACAAATTCTTTTACAGCTGGTATATCTGACACGCCAGAGTGGGTTATAATCGTATTTCAAACAGATAGAAATAATACTAACCAGAAAAATTATTCAGCATATTTCGATCACTGTAAATTAAAATCTGCTTACCTAGAAAACGGAAGAGACGAAATATTTTCTTCATCTCTAAAGAATTTAGACATTTCAAAAGGAAAATTTTTAAAAATGTATCATGCGTACACAGAGATTAGAAGACTTGATGGTGTAAATGATGACTCATATTACACATTTGAAGAATTCATAGAAAAAAGACCCATGTATGTTATAGACTCAACTAAACGAATGAAAGTTGTAGATAAACAAAAAACCAGTTTACATCTCGTTCTTGATTTCGAAGAGGATGTGGCTGATAAAACTCTGTGTTATATCATAATGTTGAGCTACAACGTTTTATCGTATGACATCAAAAATCAACGAATCACTGAAAAGATTTAGATGAGAAAATTGTTTAGGCGGTGCTAATATTCCAGATCAGACAATTATTTATATTCTGATGGGGAGGAATATTAAATAGATAAATGGAAATACCAGATAATATACCCAGAGAAAAGTTGATTCAATTATTAGAATCATTAATAAGTCAATATGAGATGATGTTAAATAAGAAAAAGAGACGATATAAGGCTCTAAAATATTTCTATTATTGTTTAATCACTCTATCCATAGCTTTATCAGCTGCAACAGGATTTGTAAATGTTTTAATACCGCTAACCACATATACAATTATCAGTACTAGTTTTACAACCATTTCAGCAATTATTACCGGATTAAGCACTAAATTTAATTTGAATAAAAAGAAAACGGATTATAAAAATATAATTATGCTGATCAAAAATGTTAAAAATGAGTTAGAAATCCTATTAACTCTTAATGGGGATATGAATGACGAATATATTAAAAATCTTGTTGAGAAAATTAAAGATAAATTGTTTAAAATTGGGTCACACATTTGAGATTTTTAAAAACTGATACTCCCATTAAATTCTACGGAAAATTTTATTAAAAATAGGATTTTGAATTCTTCAAATATCTTAATTAGCAATCGAGAAAATAATAAAAATAAGTTTTTACCCCTGAAAGTTATGCAACCCGTATTGCCCCTGTAAGATATGCAACCCGCAATACATGGGTGGGCTACCCAAATCTGAAGTCAGATTGCCAAAATATGTAATAGGAACCAAGATCCCTTGTGTCAAACGATTGAATTGATGTTGATTCTACACCTGCCCCTTTTTGTGGGTTTTACCCCTGAAAGTTATGCAACCATCTACACAGCAAATGCAAATAGTTACTCATACATTCAATAGATGACAGCATGTGTGTTTTTAATAATTCCTCTCTTCTGCAAAAAAAATCCCTCAATTTCCCTCTTGTGGAAAAACCTCTATTTCAATAATTATTTTGTTCTGTTAATTTTATTTGAGTATCCATTTTACATTAATTTTGCTTTAAGGTTTTAGTGGATTTTTATACATTAAATTGCTATAATATTTTTAATAATTAATCTATCGGGAATGAATTATTTAATGTTTTATTTTTATCTCTCACGTATGCTTGATGTAGAGATTTTGTAGGTATATATATAGGCGGTCTGAAATTATATAATTAGGAATACCGCTCTGTGTGTAAAAGAGATTGTCGACTTGTAGACGAGTGCGCATAGTCTATGAGTAACGGGTCTCGATGAAAACAGTTCGGACGACGTCTTTATTCCAAAAATATCTCTTCGCTGTTCTCTCTCTATAGCAGACATCCAGTAAAGCCGAATTAAAGATCTGGGGTATGGCCCATAATGATCGTGCTGGTATACCACCCGATAGGCACCTGACTATAAACGTCAGAAGCTGCCGTGAAAGGGTGGTTGCTGGATAACATAGAGAGAGATTGAAGCCAAATAAGAGGGGATGTTTTGCACTTTTTGAGTGGAATTCTAATAATTTTTAAAAGAAATTTAAATTGGAATACGATAAACGGGTGATCTTACCAGAACAAGATGGTGTTATTGACACGATTCCTTATGGTTATTAAATAATTGTTTAGTTTATATAAATAGCATTTTTGTTTACTTTTATACTTATCTTATAAGATTACTGGTGGATATGAATGGATTGATAAAAATAAAATTCATGTGTGGATTACAATTGTAAAACACTATATAAAATATGATGGAATGCTCTTGTTGCAAGTGTAGGCATGATTAACTACTTTTTTTTATCGGATATGTGTAACAAATGGCTGTATGTGTAAGTTTCATAATAAGATCAAAGCGGAATCAGATAATATACAATAATAAACAACGCCATTTATATTTCGGTTTCCTCCAAAAATAAAAATTCTCTAGAAAATGACAAAAATATAGCAGAATTTTTACCTTGTTTTTTTTTAACACTTTTTGCCCTGATTTTGGGTTTTTACCTTACGTTTATTGGCAATTTTTGTCATGCTCTAGAAAGTGACAAAAATATAGCAGAATTTTTACCTTGTTTTTTAACATTTTTACCTTGATTTTGCATATTTCTCTTTATATTTTTGGTGAATTTTATCCTATATAAGGCATATTTTGAAAAATGTCCACAAGTACCCCCTATAGTAGTGAGTCCTTTATAAATCGTGCTTCATAATGTTTCCCTCTAGTTTCCAGTATGTACGATTTTTGCACAAAAATCTAATGAGAATGCAACAACACCATTGTGTTGTGTCATGCAATTGCATTAATTAAATAATAATGGTTACATATTATCTACACTTTGATTAATTGTGTAACAATTTGATTTTTTTGTACTTCCTAAAACATTAAAACATGGATCCCTTAGTCCACCGCGGATTCTATTTGCTTCAAGGGGAGACTCTTGCATCACTACAGACATTGTTTGCCTACTGGTTACTATTTTGCAAAATATTGTGTGAATTGTATTATTTTATTGTTGAAATACATGTTTGACACCCGACAAACAAATAGGAATCCCTTAATTGATCAATGACTTCTTGGATAATATTGTCATTATTAATATTTCATAAGTTTCAAAGAGATAAATTGTGTATCCTCTTTACATTATGAAAAATATGTTCCTTAATGACTATGGTACCAAACCAAACGATGTAAGGGTGTCCTCCCCGCAGCACGAGGTCTCTGGGCTGCTTATCGCCACCACTTTTTGAGCAGAAGCGTACAAACCCTAAATATCAGTCTTTTTTATGCTGATATTGATTTCTGCCAGTCACAGAATGGCTTAAGATTTATTAATAAAATTAAGGGAAGCCACTCCACAGCAGGAGGGTTGGCAAAATTATTTGTCAAAAAAATAGGTTGTGCCTGAGGTATTTTAACAGAAGTCTGTTACAGACAAAGTGTAATATTATAAATATAAAATTTTCAACCGTATTTATTGCACTGCAGATTTTTCTACTTGTAATTTTCGTGAACCTATATTTATATGGTGCTGCCTGATAACACAGACAAATTTCAGTGTGTACAGGGCATCAAGGCAAACAACTTTTCTCAGTAACTATTTGCTCGTCTAATTCTTCTTTCGATGTAACAAGCAATCGAAATATGGCATCTTTTGTCCTTAATGTATGCAATCCCATTTATAGCTTCGCAGTTGCAAATGGCATTTCTTTTTACTGCCGTTTAAATTCTAAGAACAATATAGATATAACATGCTATGGAAACGATATCATTCCAACAGTCACTTACCTTTTCCTTGACAAAATGCATATCATAACACACACCTATGTTGCTTATCATATTTGATGCGTTTGCATATGAGAAATAATTCATAAGATTTGAAATTGATATTTACTCTCCACAAATGCCTTGTGTAACCCGTATCAAACTACAAATTTTGTCGCTTTTTAACCAAAATAATAAATGTGTGAAACACTATCACATTTTCATCATGTTTGATAATAATTTGACCCACTAAGCTGTCCTACATCTTTCTCCAGTCGACCTCTATGGTGGGATGGTTACACAACACACTACGAAACCAAGGGTCCCAGTTTCGAGTCTGGACATGCGTGTTCTTTGTGAGCAGAGGCGCAACCACCTTCATCACTTATTGTCGCGATTAGCTATAAGTGGCAGAAAAGCAACGCTAAGTAAAAAAAAAGATCTATTCCCTCTCTCTACTGCATGAATCACTATTACCAAAAGGTAGACTTTCGAAACAAAAAAAAGTAGTTCAAACTTCATAGCAACACATCCAAGAAAAACATCCAAACACATTAGGCACCTTTAATGCAAGACTACACAAAATGTCACAACTGTTCCAGATACTGAAAACTACAAAATCATTTCCCGAAGTCTGAATCAGGAAGGGATTCCCCCCCCTCCTAATCCTAGTACGACATTATTCGGAATCCCACACACCTCAATAAATCACAAGAGCTATAAGTGTCTTTGTTATGTTGCTAGAGTAATACAGGATATAATTGTAAAGATTAGTGAGAGTACCAGGTAGGAATGTGTTCTGTATTTTTGACAGGGGAGCCAAAGCAGGCTCTCGGGGGGGGGGGCATTTCCCCCCTGCCCTCTCTAGCTACAGGCCTGCGCAGAAGACTGGGGTGTGTAGAAATGAAACTGTATTGAAGAAAGATATCTGGAATTGGCCAAGAAGAGACAAAACATTTGCTGGGAAACTGGCTAAGAAATAACTGCCTTCAAAAGTTTTTCGAAGTTTTAACCCTAGCTTACCTGAAGGCTGGGGGGGGGGGGGGGCTCACAGGCCAAAATTTTTCTATCACATTAATTCAAGAAACCATTTTGATATGAATCACTGCTTTCTTTGTTGATTATAATTATATGTGGAGTTACTTATTAATTATAATAATTACAAAAATTTCCACAATTAATAAAAAATAACCAATTATTGCATGAGTATCAGACACATATTTTTACAAGAATTGGCATAATTACCAACCGATTGAACACTCTAACTAGCAAGAGTGTCTCGAATGATAGGCTTCGCTTCTGCATGCTTCGCATCTGCAAGCTTCGCATCTGTTACTGGAACAAGTGATGTGTTGTCAACAACTTTTTCAATTTTATCTCCAAGGTGATTAATAGCATCAATAATGGGTTGATCTTGTTTTTTGTATTTGTTATATATTCCTGTTTTGGATCTTTTGATACTTTTAAATTCTTCAATTAATTGATCTCGTAATTGCAATAGTTTATGCGCTTCTGCAACATTCGCTTCTGCAAGCTTCGCTTCGGAAACAGATGGTTTCATTTATTAAGAATAATTTTCAGTTCGATATCAAATATTTTGTGCTATTAAATGACGGACTGGGATATCAAAACCATTATACCTAGATCATCATTGAATCGAAAAAATGGTGAATATTTACCAAATGATGATTACATGAGGTGTATTATAGTTGGTCCATCGAAATGTGGCAAGACGACTCTAATGCTAGATAACTTTTTGTTGTCACCAGGGTGGTTGGATAAAAAAAACAGACATGTGTACATATACTCAAAAAGTTTAAATCAACCAGATTACGTGTATTTAGAGAATCTGTTTAAAAAAGTTGAACAAGTATTGGGCGAAGATATATGTACATTCCGTAATAGCAATGAAAACGTGGTATCACTTGATGATTGTAAAAGTAATTCTATAGTCATTTTTGATGATTTTATACAGGAGAATCAAGATAATGTGAGAGACTATTACACACGTGGTAGACATAAACAGATTGATGTGTTTTATCTAGGGCAGACGTATAGTAAGATACCAAAACAGTTAATTAGGGACAATGCTAATTTTCTTTGCATATTTAGGCAGGATGAAATCAATTTAAAACATATACACAAAGACTTTGTTGGTGGTGACATTGGGTTTGAGGAATTTAGTTCTCTGTGTAGTAATTGTTGGAATCAGGATTATGGTTTTATTACTATAGATCGCACATGCAAACGAGATGATGGGAAATACAGAAATAAAATAAAAGATTTTATCAAAATGTAGAAAAATCAAAGATGATTTTATCAGAATGTAGAAAAATCGAAGATGTTTTTATCCCTTATATAAATGGGAGTTGATATTTATGGAAACACATCAAAGAATGTTGCTATCAATAGACTTAAGAAAGATTTTGACAGATTTAAGGATAAAATATTAAACGATCAGGTGTTGACTGATGTTGTGAATACAGTGGTAACTGATCTTGTGAATACAGTGGTAACTGATCTTGTAGATACAAAAATTACAAATGCAATTAATGAAATAATGAATTCAATTTATCGAAAAATTGATTATTCTGAGTTCATAAATTCAATTAATGAAACGAATTCAAAAATTTCAAATGTACATTTCCAGCTCCATAATTTAATAATGCGAAATACAAAAATTAATAAAATAAATTTAATTGGTAAGTTAAAAGGTGATAAACCAGGTATATTTAAATTTACTCACGGTGCTACCCAATTTAAGTTTCCATACAAGGGATCATTATTACACTTTGAATCTGATCATGATGCTCATATTCATACTTTTATAAATTCAAATATAATTGAAAATTTTCCATATCAATTTGAAAAGGGTGATATTTTACATTTTGAACCACATAGGCTAGCAGAAATGGAAGAGCATACCGTTGTTTATATTGTTCTTCATACAATGATTGAATAAATTCAAATATAATTGAATAATTTCAATACGCAATTTCTTTGCGTAAAAAATGACCACATCATATTGCGTTAAATGCAAAGACAAAACTAACAGCATTAATTCTGTTACTAAAAAATCTAAAAATGGAAAGTCTTATACTCTATCAAAGTGTACTGTATGTGGATCTAAAAAATCTACTTTTAAAAAAACTTAAGTGAGAGGGAACACATCATTGATGAGAGGGAACAGATCATTGATGAGCTACATAAGCCAGCTAGAAAAAATTACCCTACAAGAAAAGTTTTAACTTATGGAATAGATGATGTTTGGCAAGCTGATTTGGTTGAAATGGACTCTGGCAATCTTAAAGGAATTTCTAAAATCAACAAAGGGTGCAAGTACATGATAACCATTATAGACGTCTTTTCTAAATATGCTTGGGCTATTCCTTTAAAAAATAAAACTGGAAAGCACGTCACCGACGCGTTCGAACACATATTGAATGAGCGAAAACCAAATAATATTCAAACCGATAAAGGCAAAGAGTTCTACAACAAGAACTTTAAGGAGCTCATGAATAAATACAACATAAATCATTATTCTACTTATACAAACATCAAAGCATCCGTTGTTGAAAGATTCAATAGAACACTTAAAGAAAAAATGTGGAAACAGTTCTCCATACAAGGTAATTATAAATGGATAGACATATTACCAAAATTATTGCACAACTACAATCATACAGTACATAGCACTATCAAAATGAAACCTGTTGAGGTCAGCTTAAAAAACCAAGAGATGATCTACAACAGTGTGTATCGTAGTGAGGCCCTAACAAAGAGTCATCCAAAATTTAATGTTGGTAATCATGTACGTGTTAGTAAGATAAAAGGCATATTCGAGAAAGGATACACAGCCAACTGGTCTACTGAGATATTTACAATTGAAAAAGTATTTAAAAGCGATCCACCATATTATCATCTCAAGGACTCTAAGGGCGAACAAATCATCGGCACATTTTATGAACAAGAACTACAGAAAACAAAACACCCCGATGTATACTTGATTGAGAAAGTATTACGTAAAAAAAGAAATATGGTCTATGTTAAATGGCTTTGTTTTGATAGTTCACACAACAGTTGGGTTCCTAAAAAAGATGTTATTGTTTAATAAATGGAAATAAGGGGTAGAGTATTAGTATAAAAAATTTTACTATTAAATGGAGGTACCAAAAGATATTTCCAGAAAGTGTTCTTACTGTAAAACTGTTAAATCTATTAATGAGTTTGTCAAAAATAAGAAAATGAAATATGGTCATGGATATGCATGTCTGTCAAAAATTAGTTAATATGAAAAAGCTTGAAAAAGTATATTGTGAACCATGTAATAGATATATTACTAAAATGCATTTCAAAAATCACACTAAGACAAAAATACATGAATTATTAGTAAATAATAATTATATCAAATTTAATACATCTTGTGTAGTTACGGTATGTTAAAGTTTTTCATTGCTAAATTTTTTTAGTAATAAATGAGTACTGAAAATGATATAGTGCAACACAATACTTCTAATATAAATAATACAATGGATCTAGATAATGTAAGAACCAAACGTGCTCTAATAAACAATGCTAAGCAGCATGGTATCAAAGGGTATAACAGATGCACAACAATAAACGGATTAAGAAAATACATAAGAAGACAACTAACACAAGAGGCTTCCACTCATGCTGTTGATAATATAAAAGGTAGACGTAATTTAGTTAAGTTTGCTAAAGAGCATAATATAACTGGATGCAACAAATATAAAACAATCGAGGAACTAAGGGATTATATAAAACATATGCTGGAGTTACAACAATTTGCAAGACGTAATAATGAATTTCCACAACCAGTTGACTTGTTAGATATTACCAAGGGTATAAATAATTTAAAACAATTTGCTAGAGATAATGGAATTACTGGATATAGAAAATATAAAAAAGAAAGTGACCTTCGGTTCTACATAAGAACTCAACTAGAAAAAATGCCATTTACAGATATTGCCAACAGTGATGATCTATTTACACCAAGTTCTCAAACTGATAATGAGTATTACAACATATTTAACATATCACGTCCATTAGATGATACTTTGGCGGCAAACCAATCCACTGTTGATGTTGAGGATATATTTAATATCTCTCCAATTGATATTGATGCATCCAATGATAACTTTGTAGCTATTGAAGAATCTGTTAGACACCTTACAGTTTTTTCGGATGCTCGCTATAGAGTGGAATTTAGAGTTGACAACAATAATGTAGATTTCTTTGCATTACATGATATTATTAATCAAATTATTGAAAAAAGAAAACCAGCTGTTGGGTTTAGAGAAGGCGTAGATAGAATAAACTTTGTTATCGAAAATCCAAGGCTTCATAGTAAAGCTTTCTCTACAGGTTTTAGTACAACAATCAACCATGGTGCTCTGGTAAACCATTTTAACGAAATAATGGAACAATATGATGAGATTGCTTTAGAAGATATAAGATTCTATATTCAAATAGTTAAAATGCCAACTGGAGGAAGACTTAGAAAAATAATAAACTTAGCTGAAGATGTTAGAACAAAACAGAGCATACTGCAAATAAAAAATCCAAACGACAACCTGTGTGGACCGAGAGCTGTTATTGCAGCATTGACATACAAGACAAACATTATACTTGACAGAGAACTAAGTAATAATGATATCGCTTATATAAGAAAGGGGCGAACTCTACAAAAGGATTTAGCAATAGAACTATGCAACAAAATTAGACACGATCCTGGTGCACCGTTTGATCTAAGTTCTTTTAGAAAAGTTGAACGCTATCTTAAAAACGTGTGTATAAAAATTGTCTGTGCCGAAAACTTTAACACCATTATATACATAGGAATAGGTGAACGAGATATAACTATATATTTATACAAAGTTAAAAATCATTTTCACGTGATTACTAAAATGAGTGCGTTTTTAGGAATGTCGAATTACTGTGATCGATGCGACACACCTTATAAACACAAAAATCATAAATGCAAAGCATTATGTGTAACATGTTGCGGTCCTACTCATCTTGGTAACAAATCTGCAAAGTATTGTGAAGATTGTAATAGATATTGCTACAACGTAGAATGTTTTGAACAACATAAAAAGAAGTATGTGTAATTGTTTACAAATGTTTACAATGCAATAAAATATGTAAGAGAAACGAGGAGCATAAATGTGGATACGAAATTTGTGTAAATTGTAGAAAAGAAGTTGAAACAAAAACTCATCTGTGTTACATGCAGTGGTAAAAAGGAAAAGGTGGAATCTGTGTAAGAAAATTAAATGATGACTGTTACGTAGAAGGATGTGAAAAATGCTCACCAAATAATGTACATATAGTAACTAAATATACCAAAAAAGAAATTAATGAACTTACACGTGAATATATACAAGAAAACTATTATCCTGATTTTGATTACGATGAAGTAGTTGTGGATCGTTATGTTGAATCTTTAAAAAAAAACTAAAGTAGATGGATATATGTACAAATGTAAAGAATGTAAAAACTACACAACCTTAAAGGTTCCACTTTCAAAAGTGAAAACATATGATACTTGTAAAAAGAATACATTACAAAAACCTACATGCACATATACAAAAAAATATATAACAATTGATTTTGAGGCTAACCAAGAAACTGGAGAACACAAACCCAATTATGTGGTTGCTGAGTATGCTTTTGGAAATGGACAAAAGATTCATTTCAAAGATAGCGATGAATTTTGTAAGTGGTTAATATCTAAAGATCATCGTGGTTATACAGTTATAGCGCACAACGCTAGATCATATGATTGGTATTTCGTTATGAACTACTGTATGCGAAATGGATATAAACCGTTCACAATTTATAAAGGTTGCCAAATCATGTCCATGATACTTAGGAATGCAAATATGCGATTCATAGATAGCTACAACTTTATCTCACAACCATTGAGTACATTCCCAGAAACATTTGAATTAGCCGAGTTAAAAAAAGGATACTTTTCTCACTTCTTCAACACAACAGAAAACCAGACATATATGGGACCAATACCGAATATTGAATATTATGGAGAGAGCACTATGAAAAGATGTAGTAAATGCAAACCTGATGCAACTTGTAAACATTGGCACACAAGAAATCACTTTTTACAGTGGCATGATGAACGAGCTGAAGAGAATTACATATTTGACTTTCAAAAAGAAATGAGTGAGTATTGTGAGTCAGATGTAGACATACTTACTCAAGCAGTTATAAAACTTAGACAAACATTTCTAGATACGTGTAACATCGATCCATTTCAATATATAACAATCTCAAGTGTGGCAATGGCTGAGTTTAGATACCATCATATAAAATCCGATACTATAGCTGTATTAAAAGATAGCAACCATGAAACATATAGTAAAAAATCTATAGCATGGCTTAGAACATTTGGGGAGAATTTAAAACACGCATTAAATGGTGGGGAAGAAACTATATTAGGACGGAAGGTTGATGACTTTGATAAAACAACCAACACAGTTTATCAGTTCCATGGGTGCTTCTGGCATGGTTGTCCCAACTGTTACAAAGATGATATAATTAACAACAAAAAGCAAGAAAGCAAAGGGTGACCTTCATGAAAAAACAAAACGGTTTACTCAGCAATTAAAAGATAAAAGGTACAATGTTATAGAAATGTGGGAGTGTGATTGGGAACCTACATACAAAAAACGTAAACATGAAATAAAAGATATAGTAACACCAATCACCCCTAGGGATGCTTATTTCGGTGGAAGAACAAATGCAAGTAAATTACACGTTCGTGGAAAAAAGTTAAAATATATAGATATTTGTAGTTTTTATCCAACAGTTATGTTCTATGACAAGTTTCCTGTTGGTCATCCAGTAAAAATATTACATCCTCAAAATTTCAACCCGAATTGGTTTGGATTAATTAAACGCAAAGTACAACCACCAAGAAAATTATATCATCCTGTACTACCTATTAAAGAAGAAAAATAATATTTCCATTATGCGGTATATGCTCTCATTCAAAAAATCGTGAATGCAATCACTCAGATATTGAAAGAAGATTTACTGGTACATGGAGCACACCTGAAATTAATAAAGCACTTGAAATGGGGTACAAAATAACAAAGATATATGAAGTTTGGCATTTTATAGAAACTAGCACCAACATGTTCAAAAGCTATATTTCGAAATTTTTAAAAATAAAGTTAGAAACAAGTGAATGGGAAAATGATTACAGCACTAAAGAATTGTATGTCGAAGATGTAAAAAATAGATTAGGTATCGAATTGGATATTAATAACATTAAACCTAATCCAGTTTTACGTGCAATGGCTAAACTACTTTTGAACGCATTCTACGGTAAGTTTGGTCAACGTAGAAAAATGGAAACAACAGATTATATCAACTTAGCAAAAGATCTGTATGATATATTATTAAATCCTAAACTGGAATGTATTAACCTTTCATTAATCAACGATGACATGATTGAGGTTAGGTATCAAACAAAAGATGAGTGGTTGGAAGATCCTACAAAAACAAACATATTGATTGCATTATTTACAACCTCATATTCTAGATTGAGATTATATGATATGCTTGACAAACTAGGTGACAAAGTAGTTTATTACGATACTGACTCTATTATATACATTGATGATGGTACAAACACTGTAAAAACTGGTTGCATGCTTGGAGAATGGACAGATGAGTTAAGCGGTGATTACATAATAGAATTCATATCTACAGGACCAAAGAGCTATGCATATAAAACATCAAAAGGTAAAGTTGTGTGCAAAATTAAAGGATTCACATTAAACTACATAAACTCTCAGAAATTAAATATGGCTGAAATGATAAAGATTTTAAATAAAGAAATTGATAAAATTATTTTAGAATATAACCAAATTACAAAAAGCAGAAAAAACCATACTTTGGTTAACAAAACAATTCGGAAGAAATTTAAATTGGAATACGATAAACGGGTGATCTTACCGGAAAAAGATGGTGTTATTGACACGATTCCTTATGGATATTAAATAAAATAAACTTGTACATTTATTATTTATATATTTTTTATCTTATAAATGAATCAGTCATCACACAAATACCTAGGCGCTAAATCATTAGAAAAAATGTTAAATTCGTCGTTCGAGTATATCAAGATGCAAGATTTAGAAATAGGTAAACCGTATGAAATCACCAATGGTGAAATTGTAAATACAATGCATGGTCTAAAAGCACGCGTTACATTAGATAACAAAAAGAAGTTGTTTTTACCAGATCGATATAGCAAAACCTTAACTAATGAATTGATGCAAGAACTTGTTGACGATAAATATAAAATTATATATAAAGGTAAAAAAGAACTCTTTGATAAGCAAACAAAGCATGACATTGAATTTGTTAAACCATGAACTAACAGAAAATATCTTAAAACGGCATCGTATCCCTTATAAGATTACTGGTGAATATGATGAACACAATGTAATTCACGTAGAGAGTGCAATTGTAATTACTCCGTCAGACACCGTCTCAGAAATTGAGAAACACTATATAAAATATGATGGACAAGAATGCTCTTGTTGTGACTGTAAGCATGAATTAATTACTTTTTCATCGGATATGTGTAACAAATGGCTGTATGTGTAAGTTTCATAATAAGATCAAAGCGGAATCAGATAATATACAATAATAAACAACGCCATTTATATTTCGGTTTCCTCCAAAAATAAAAATTCTCTAGAAAATGACAAAAATATAGCAGAATTTTTTACCTTGTTTTTTTAACACTTTTTGCCCTGATTTTGGGTTTTTACCTTACGTTTATTGGCAATTTTTGTCATGCTCTAGAAAGTGACAAAAATATAGCAGAATTTTTACCTTGTTTTTTTTTTAACATTTTTACCTTGATTTTGCATATTTCTCTTTATATTTTTGGTGAATTTAATCCTATATAAGGCATATTTTGAAAAATGTCCACAAGTACCCCCTATAGTAGTGGACTCCCTTAATCAGCTCTGCAGAGAGGCTCAAAGCTGTTGGTACATATTAATCGTCTATTAACATTATCGACCTGTAAATATCAAGTAGATAGTACAGTCCTGATGAGACTGTTTATGTTAGTTATACTTTATCTTTGAATTCTTTGGCAGTCCGGAAAGGTCATTATCGAAATATTGTCATTTAATGTTGCTCCAACTTTTTTTTTTGTTCGTTGGAGTTTCAAGATATCATCCCTTTCCTGTTACTTATAGCTTTTAGGGGAGGGGGCAAGTGCCTCTCTGCCATTGCGACACAGTATATTAAAAATTTGCCCCCTCTGGGATTGACTTCGCCCCCCTACTAAGAATTCCTGGCTACGGGCCCGTTCTACGGGGGAAAAAGGTTACGATACAGCAACGCTCTTTGGACAGCAGCCTTTGCTATCTCTTTTAGGCATCCAATTACAAGCACATCAATCCAACCACTTCGGCCGTTGATATATGACACCAGCAGATAGCAAGACCCATCTGGGTTCGTATGCTCCAGTAGAGATGTCCTTCTGCGACTGACTTCCAAAATAATAATAATAAAAAAAAATAAAGTTCTCTTCAATTCCTGTCCCAACCTTTCTTCCGAAATGTGACAAGAACGAACCGATGAGGAAAATGGACAAGCGGGCAAGAGGAACGGAAGGAAAGAAATTGCAGGAACATCATCTCTTCCATTCCCTCGCTTTTCCTGGAGAAGGCAAGGGTCACGTGAGGTCACCTACGTGATCGTTTTGAGAATCGCCGTGAAGTGGATACAACCAACCAACAGTCTATCCCGCACGGCCCAACGGTTTAGATCGATGAAAGGGCCACCGCGGAAGCGGTCCGCGCTGCTCGTTTTTCACTGCAGAGAAAAAAGAGGGGGAGCCGAATCACTTTTTGACTTCTGCATCCGCGGTCGACATCCAGGCTTTGACGATGCTGGCTTCCGATTTTTTTTTTCCAAATGCTGTTCTTCGCTGCTGGCGACCTCTTGTTTAAAAGCGGTTTGGCCTTGATTTCCTAATTTCCTCTCAACGGATAGGGAGAAATGTCAATTGCACAAGACACTCGCGGAAGAAATATGTATTTACATCATCATGCGTACACGCATTCTCATACACAGCCATTGACGCTGCAATAAATTTTTCAAGGGGTGTCAGGCCATTCACATACAATGCTAGAAAATAATAATAATAATCAATTGACAATCACAATTAACATTTATTTTATTTCCTATTTATCGGGATGTAAGAGATGGTTATTTCCGAAGGCATCATCTCTTCCACCCAGCACACACTGAACTGCATTTAGCAGACTAACGAGGCTCTGACGTCACGAACTCAAAGCCCGTTGCGCTCGTGTTGTGTCGTCCCTATATGTCTGTTGAGTTGGTGTTTTTAGTCCACTTTATGAACAGTAAGGCTAATCGGGACTGGACCTACAGTTTAAAGAGGGATCCGAATCACTATGTGCCTACACCGGGTATCGAACCCGGGACCCCTTGATTACAAGGCGAAAACGTACCACTGCGCCATCGGGGAGACCCTCCCTATATGTTTGTCATTGCTCCTTCATTTATCTCATCTTATCACCATTCATTCTCATCTCCGCTATTAGCCAAGAGTGGCAGAAAAGCGAAATGAAAGAAAGAAAATGAGATACTCGATCGAAGCTCTTTGAATGTGTGGAACATCATCGAAGTGGGCCCCTTTCAGCAGCAATTTCAGTTTCAAGAAAATGAAGTAGTCAAGAGGAGACAGATCAGGAGAATAGGGAGGATGATCAAGTAGAGCAATCCCCTTGGAGGTCAAAAATTGATGCACAACCACAGACCGGACACTTGGTGCATTGCCAATCAAAAGGGACCATGTGCGCTGTTGTGAGTATTGTTGGCGTACCTGTCGAATTCGTGCCCACAGACGATTCAAAACCTCAACGTAGAACTCCCCTGTGACCGTCTGTCCATTGGGAATAAATTCTCTATGAATGATACCCATTGAGTCGAAGAACGTGATGAGCATCGTCTCGATATCTACTGACGGGATTTCTGCAGGCGAACTTTCTTGAGTTCTAGGAACCCTTGTATTGGCTCTTTCACACCGAACTCTGGTGCTTTGTTAACGGCTCATATTGGAATGGAATCACCACATTTCATCACTGGTCACGATAGTTTTCAGAAAATTGGAATTTCTGTCCGCAGCCCTATAAGGTCTCTTCCGGGTTTCGTGCAGGTCTCAGGATGCAAACACAGTTTGTTCTGTAAACGATGCGTTTTCTTCTCCCTTTGCGAAAATTTCGCAGAGCTTTCGACACAGGAAAGAACGAGCGTCTTAGAGGCTGTGCTAATCCAATTACATTTCCCCCCCGCAGCCTCCAATTTCTCCAAGGACCATTCTCACGCATGGATTAGAGTTTCATGGCTTCCTCGGGCCTTTCTTCAAAAACGCTCTCCGAGGAAGGAAATGCGGGAACAACGAACGGGAGGAGGAAAGGCGGGGGAAGGGAGGAGAGGAAAGGGAATCGTGTGGGCCTTGGACAATAGACGAAACGTTCCCGAAGGCGAATGCGGCGCGCTGTTCGACAAATTGTTTTCGGGTGCTTCGAACGTCTTGGTGACGTGGAAACTCGCGTCGTAGAAAGGAGAATGGAGGGAGGAGGAGGGGTTGATGGCTCAATACCTTTTTCATCTATATTACGAGTTACACAACGTTGGTGCTGCAAGGCTGGAACACGACGGTTATCGTAATTGAAAGAGCATCCACCCACGTAGAGAGAGAGAGAGAGAGAGTCTCATCTGGTCAGTCACATATAGAAAAAGGTACTGCGAGCACTGCGTTGTGGAAGACAGACGGAATGAAATTGGTGATGGAAAGTTCGCCTACTAATTTCTTTTTCCGCTGGGTGTACTGTTACGTACCCAATAGGACCAAGTAATGTAAATAGTTTGCCAAAGAGGAATAGAGATGGCAGCACCAGGCGGGCAAGATTAAGAATTAACATAATATATGTGAATAACTTTATAAATAAGAACAAAGCAGATTGGAAAGATGAAAAACAATAGAATCTACTAAGAAGATAAAGAATACATATAAAAGAAATAAATTAATGCATATACGCGATAAATCAAATCAGTGATCATATGTAAATTGATCAGGAAACTAAAGAAGCCAAAGCACTTATACAAATTTGTGTCTGAACAGATATTGCATCTGTCTGATTGATTTACCATTCCCATAGCGGAAATTTTGTTCACATCAGTGGCGGCGTGTTCCAGTCGACGAACCACAGCACTTTTGGTTGCGCGTTTCAGCCGTAGCACCTACTTGGATGCGCTTGTCAGTCTTTGGCACCAAGTATACACTCTGTTGTACCCAGTTAGTGTTGGCGCGTTTCAATCGCAGATGCAAGGGAGGAGATTAGTATATTTCCCAAAGCTTAAGGGAAAAAGGATAAAGGAATTCATTAAATCGTCAAAAACATAAATAAATGGAAATCCAGAGGGAAGTTCACAAAGAAGACAAGAAGGAGATCCAGAACATCCATTAAGAAGGAAGTCCAGATCCAGAACGTCCATTGAGAAGGAAGTCCAGATCCAGAACGTCCATTGAGAAGGAAGTCCAGATCCAGAACATCCATTGAGAAGGAAGTCCAGATCCAGACCGTCCATTGAGAAGAAAGTCCAGATTCAGTTCTATTTCCATGTATACTTGTTTATATAATATATTCGTTTAAACGTCTCCATTGGAAGGCATCCTGTCTGGTTTCGTTGTCTACAAAGAACCCTACCCTGTATATATTCTAGCTGAGGTTTAAGATTAAGATTCATGCACCTTGCACCAAATAGACGTAGCAGTACGTACTCGTACATCCAATATATATAAAGCCCCAATCCCAACACTGACTGACTCACTGACATAAATGCTCTCCATGAAGGAAGCCCCGGAGGCAAAAAATGCCAGATTACGACCCCCCATGAAATCGTCCCAAAAGGCCGAGAAAATTCAAAAATCGCTCAATCGGTTCTTCCTTAAGGGTGAAAATGCCCTATTTTCACGTCCCTAGCAACCGTTTCCAGGAGCACTTTTTGCAGCACACATTGTTTCCTTCAATTCTTAATTGTCGAGATATATTATATTCCTCACAGATCAATAAGAGATGAATCAACTCCTGGTTAGAAAAGGTATTTCAAACAAGGGTGACCTCTACTGCATAAGGAGTTTCAGCCCACATACAATTACGCATAGGTATATTAGTAAACTCAATGCGAAAATATTTACATCGTCCTTGTTTTAATTAAATGTTTAGAGGTATAATATCAAACAATTATTTAAAGTTTGCGGTGCTTGTTGTTCACCATGGAAACGGACGTTGCTAAGGAACTTAAAGAAAGTTTATTATCACCCCGAAAAATACTGTAAGTGAATTATGCGAGACTTTTCGTATTTCAAAATTAAAGCGTCAGAATTAATTACAGAGGCAAGGTAGGGATTTGAGGGAAATAAAGGAAAACAATAATTTTCCAATTACATTTAAAAATGTGAAAATGACAAAATACGTAAATATTCCATTTCCAATTTAGTGTCGCTTTTGAATTCGTTTATGCAAGACATCCAGCTAATAATCTTGAAACGGTTATTACTTACTCAGTTTATTATTAAGAAAATAGACAATAATACTTTGAATATTTGTGCCATATTAGAGCCCATACACACATAAAGTTATTTTCTAAACTTTTCAAATTAGCAAACTTATACACTTGTTCCCTTTCATCCAATTCCAATACAACATGCAGACATTTTACCCCATCTATAATATGATTACGCCCATAACGTGGCCCAAGGTCACGGATGCGAGAGTACAAGACGTGGCCAAAGGCCACGTCGAAAGTACGCGAGTCCAATATATATATAGCCCCAATCCCACCACTCACTGACATAAATTTTCTCCATGAAGGAAGCCCCGGAGGCAAAAAATGCCCCATTACGACCCCCATGAAATTGTCCCAAAAAGCCGAGAAAATTAAAAAATCGCTCAATTCGCCTTTCTTTAAGGGTGAAAATGCCCTTTTTTTACGTCCTTAGCAACCGTTTCCATGGCTTTCTTCTTGCTCACATTGTTTCCTTCCTTCAATTCTTAATTGTCTAGCTACATTATATTTCTCACAGATCACACACAGATGAATGAACTCCTGGTTTTGAAAAGGTGCCTCAAACAAGGGTGACATCTACATAAGAAGAAGATTCAGTCAGGACGCAAGATTTTCTTTTCCCGTCCGGACCATGTGTGGATTTAATCCTAATGCCAGTCAGCGATTCTAGATTAGATCATGCTGCAGATAGGAACGTTCCTGCGCATTTGATCTTAACCCTCTGCGCACGCGTAGAGCGTCGAGTGGGCGGAGTCGGTCGCGCAACGTCAGATGTTAGACTCGCGCCAATGCTGCGCATATACTACGTGGAAGAGAAATGGCCATTCGAGTGTTTTGCGTGCAAAGAAGCATTAGCAATACGTAACAAAATAATTATGTGTAAAGAAAATAGGATAGGAATGAAGAGAACAAGTAGGTTCCGAAGATTCCGTAACGAGAAGTGCGTGGGAAAAAAGGGTAAGGGTGAGATGAGAGAGAAACAAAGAAGATAGTAGGAAAACAAGACTGTACGAGATACAACAATGAGCATGTCGTTTTTTAACCACAAGGGATTACCCCTACATACATTCCGAGTGGAAAAAAAAGAAAGTTTTTCAATTACTCTGTCGGCGAAACAAAAATATTGCCTGTTTTTCCTTTGCAACGAACAGAACAGTCCCAGCAAGCACCTAACGAGGTCGCTACCATTTTTTTTTTTCCGTTTCGGTTCCGAGAACAGAATTTACTCACTGACATTGGCGGCGCAAGGGGAAGGGGGAGGCCTGAAAAATTACCACCAATGTCAGTCCTCTTGTTTTCTCGTGCGGGTAATGTTTTCATTAGCTACGCCGTGGGCAGGAGGAGGTCTTTGGCACCCACTCTCCTTTCGGGATTGTACCGAGGCAAATCTCCCCGAGACCTCCATGTTAGACATGTAGAGACTAGAATAGGCATTATACTCTGTGCCAGCTAACTGTGGAGCAAGGCTGCGCATGGCGTCCGAGAAGCGAGGGAAATCCAGTGGCCAGAGCGAAGCAGTACACGCTGCTGGGAAGGCAGTCGTTTTCCCCCACTGCGCGCAATTCCGTTCCTCTCACGTGTTCATTGGCGGAGCCGTCTCGCATCACAAAACGATAAAACAATGCGGGACTGAGTAACTACAGAGACTTGATTTCGTTTGCCTGCTCTACAGTTAGCTGGGACAGAGTATAGTCGAATTACCAACAAGGGCCTTCCCGAAGGCCCAGTGGTAGCGTCGTCGCCTTGCAATCAAGAGGTCCCTGGTTTGATACCCGATGGAGGCACATAGTGGTTCGGATCCCACTTTAAGCTGTGGGTACATACCCGATTAGCCTTACTGTGCATTAAGTGGACTTAAACACCAAATCAATCAATCGAATTATCAATAGCAACGAAAAACACCATCGACCAATATTAGTCCAAGTAGTAGTAGTTTCGACTAATACTAGTTAAAGTAGCAGTTTATATTAATATTAATCCAAGTAGTAGTTTCGACTAATATTAATCCAAGCAGTAGTTTCGACTAATATTAATCCAAGCAGTAGTTTCGACTAATATTAATCCAAGCAGTAGTTTCGACTAATATTAATCCAAGCTGTAGTTTCGACTAATATTAATCCAAGCAGTAGTTTCGACTAATATTAATCCAAGCTGTAGTTTCGACTAATATTAATCCAAGCAGTAGTTTCGACTAATATTAATCCAAGCTGTAGTTTCGACTAATATTAATCCAAGCAGTAGTTTCGACTAATATTAATCCAAGCTGTAGTTTCGACTAATATTAATCCAAGCAGTAGTTTCGACTAATATTAATCCAAGCAGTAGTTTCGACTAATATTAATCCAAGCAGTAGTTTCGACTAATATTAATCCAAGCTGTAGTTTCGACTAATATTACGCCAAGCAGTAGTTTCGACTAATATTAATCCAAGCTGTAGTTTCGACTAATATTAATCCAAGCAGTAGTTTCGACTAATATTAATCCAAGCTGTAGTTTCGACTAATATTAATCCAAGCAGTAGTTTCGACTAATATTAATCCAAGCTGTAGTTTCGACTAATATTAATCCAAGCAGTAGTTTCGACTAATATTAATCCAAGCAGTAGTTTCGACTAATATTAATCCAAGCTGTAGTTTCGACTAATATTAATCCAAGCAGTAGTTTCGACTAATATTAATCCAAGCTGTAGTTTCGACTAATATTAATCCAAGCAGTAGTTTCGACTAATATTAATCCAAGCAGTAGTTTCGACTAATATTAATCCAAGCTGTAGTTTCGACTAATATTACGCCAAGCAGTAGTTTCGACTAATATTAATCCAAGCAGTAGTTTCGACTAATATTAAACCAAGCAGTAGTTTCGACTAATATTAATCCAAGTAGTAGTTTCGACTAATATTAATCCAAGCTGTAGTTTCGACTAATATTACGCCAAGCAGTAGTTTCGACTAATATTAAGCCAAGCAGTAGTTTCGACTAATATTAATCCAAGCAGTAGTTTCGACTAATATTAATCCAAGTAGTAGTTTCGACTAATATTAATCCAAGCTGTAGTTTCGACTAATATTACGCCAAGCAGTAGTTTCGACTAATATTAAGCCAAGCAGTAGTTTCGACTAATATTAATCCAAGCAGTAGTTTCGACTAATATTAATCCAAGCAGTAGTTTCGACTAATATTAATCCAAGCAGTAGTTCCGACTAATATTAATCCAAGTAGTAGTTTCGACTAATATTAATCCAAGCAGTAGTTTCGACTAATATTAATCCAAGCAGTAGTTCCGACTAATATTAATCCAAGCAGTAGTTTCGACTAATATTAAGCCAAGCAGTAGTTTCGACTAATATTAATCCAAGCAGTAGTTTCGACTAATATTAATCCAAGCAGTAGTTTCGACTAATATTAATCCAAGCAGTAGTTTCGACTAATATTAATCCAAGCAGGAGTTTCGACTAATATTAATCCAAGTAGTAGTTTCGACTAATATTAATCCAAGCTGTAGTTTCGACTAATATTACGCCAAGCAGTAGTTTCGACTAATATTAATCCAAGCAGTAGTTTCGACTAATATTAATCCAAGCAGTAGTTTCGACTAATATTAATCCAAGTAGTAGTTTCGACTAATATTAATCCAAGCTGTAGTTTCGACTAATATTACGCCAAGCAGTAGTTTCGACTAATATTAAGCCAAGCAGTAGTTTCGACTAATATTAATCCAAGCAGTAGTTTCGACTAATATTAATCCAAGCAGTAGTTTCGACTAATATTACGCCAAGCAGTAGTTTCGACTAATATTAAGCCAAGCAGTATTTTCGACTAATATTAATCCAAGTAGTAGTTTCGACTAATATTAATCCAAGCTGTAGTTTCGACTAATATTACGCCAAGCAGTAGTTTCGACTAATATTAAGCCAAGCAGTAGTTTCGACTAATATTAATCCAAGCAGTAGTTTCGACTAATAATAATCCAAGCTGTAGTTTCGACTAATATTACGCCAAGCAGTAGTTTCGACTAATATTAAGCCAAGCAGTAGTTTCGACTAATATTAATCCAAGCAGTAGTTTCGACTAATATTAATCCAAGCAGTAGTTTCGACTAATATTAATCCAAGCTGTAGTTTCGACTAATATTACGCCAAGCAGTAGTTTCGACTAATATTAATCCAAGCAGTAGTTTCGACTAATATTAATCCAAGCAGTAGTTTCGACTAATATTAATCCAAGTAGTAGTTTCGACTAATATTAATCCAAGCTGTAGTTTCGACTAATATTACGCCAAGCAGTAGTTTCGACTAATATTAAGCCAAGCAGTAGTTTCGACTAATATTAATCCAAGCAGTAGTTTCGACTAATATTAATCCAAGCAGTAGTTTCGACTAATATTAATCCAAGCAGTAGTTCCGACTAATATTAATACAAGTAGTAGTTTCGACTAATATTAATCCAAGCAGTAGTTTCGACTAATATTAATCCAAGCAGTAGTTTCGACTAATATTAATCCAAGCAGTAGTTACGACTAATATTAATACAAGTAGTAGTTCCGACTAATATTTATCCAAGTACTAGTTTCGACTATTAATCCAAGCAGTATTTCTACTAATATTAATCCAAGTAGTATTTTTGACTAATATTAATCAAACTAGATTTTTTCTAATATTAGTTCAAGTAGTACTTCTAACTAATATTTGTCCAAGTAGTACTTTCGGCCGTCCCGCACCGTGCAGGTTCGAGTCTCCTGGGGAAGCGTAACAACTTTTCTCCTGAGATTTCAGCCTGTGTATGGGACCGGTGGGCACCCACCATCGTGAGGAAGTTGGGAAGCTACGAGTGAGTACCGTAGCGCAGTAATGGGAACCTACAACAACGACTGGGGATTCGTTGTGTTGACCACAACAAGACTTGCGTTGATGGTTACATAATAGCCAAGTGCATTTCTTGAGGAGATTGGGATGTGTCAGTGAGAACATGAGGAAAATTGCATCATGCTGGGTTCCGCATATTGTCACCATTGCGCAACAATCAAATGTGACTAAGTATTGTTGCTACAGGCTTCATACAAGTGTTGATTACATTCTCGTGAATTTTTGGCACAGTCCACCTGTATTTTGATCCCCAATCGCTACGTTTCCTTGGCAAACATATTTTAGAGCAGTACTCAAAATGGTGTCAACTTCAACCGTACACACACACACAACAGCGCTCGCTGCACCGATCACTTTTCGCACTCCACACATCGACAAGGGCCGCAACTGACAATGCTCGCAATCTCATAGTCATAGCACATGCACAGTGTTATCACCTTTACTTGGCAGTGTTGCCACTTTTAAATTACCACCCACGTAGTTAATTTAATATCAGTTCAACCATCAATCGACTACTTTTGCGACTAATATTAGTCGCCGCGATCAGTCAAATGTGGCATATAAGTGACTTAAAATAAAAAGTAAATATTAGTCAAAAATTTAGACGAGTAGTTTCTGATTTTGCAGTAAAATTTTCGATGAAGCTGGAAGGCAAGTTGCAGTGAGAAAGTGTTACTCCTGCGGCGGTTTTTCATTTGTACGTTAACTTCTTTCTGTGTGTCGCTAATTAAATTTATGAAGCATCTGAACAAATTGACTTCTTGCGGAAAGTCAGGACCAAGAATAGAAGTTCAGACGAGAACGAGACAGAATTCCGCATAGTCGAGATGAGACAGAAAAAGTTTTGCCACATGAAAGGAAATTTCGATCCCAGCAGAGAAATCCAGGCAAGATTTTTGGCGAAAGGGAAAATATGTTTATTGAAAATATCAACATTTTTAGGGAAATTTTAAGATATCCTAGTCATACAAGTGTGAAAGATATTTTCCCCTTTCTTCTTGAGTAATTATTCCCCAAAGTGAACTACATTTAAAATTTTAAATTTGACTTGGGGTCAATCAATAACTTTTGATTATCCAAGTTGAGTTGAGTTGGTGTTTTAAGTCCACTTTATGCACAGTAAGGCTAATAGGGACTGGACCTACAGTTTAAAGTGGGATCCGAACCACTATGTGCCTCCACCGGGTATCGAACCCGGGACCCCTTAATTACAAGGCGACACGCATTATCCAACTTTCGAAAATTATTGTAATAATACAATTAAAGTCAACCTCATGATGCATATTTCAAATCATTAACCTTATGTTTTGTTTTTCACTCATTTAATTAATTCTAGTATTTTTTGGAAAGTAATGATGAAAGTATTTGTATTATCACGATTTTCATTTTTCTCAGGGCATAGAAAGGAGAATTCGTATGAAAAAGGGATATTTTGTACCTAATAGCTCACTGGTTGTGGCAACATTGATACCGAGATTTACTCTCAGTCAGCTCTGACTTCTTCTAGGTTTTAGAAAATCAATAGGAAAACTATTTTATATGCTAGTCGGACATCCCAAGGATGAAAAAATACATGTAGCTCATTTTGTTTAAATATCAATTTTTATAACATTATTTGCAGCTATTATTTCCATGCACCCACAGAAGTATCCACAGATGATGTAAAAGAAGATTTCTATGATGCGTTAGAGAAAGCATTTGATGATTGCCCAAAAAATGACATAAAAATAGTAATTGGAGACTTTAATGCCCAGATAGGCATTGAAGACGTGTATCAACAAACAATTGGTAAAAAAAAGTATGCATAAAGTAACAAATAACAACGGTATGAGGCTAATAATGTTTGCAGCATCTCGGAATCAAGTAATAACAACAACTCTGTTCCAGCACAAGGATATTCATAATATGACATGGAAGAGCCCCGGATGGAAAAACTTACAATCAAATTGACCACATGTTGATAGATTGTAGATATAGATCAGATATCATTGACGTTAGATCTTTTAGAGGGGCTAATATTGATTCCGACCATTATTTGATTATGGGAAGGATTAGAGCAAGAATATCTAATAGCCGAAAAATGAAGGCGACTAGCCTGATTAAATTTAATGTCACGCAGTTAAGAAATCCAACGGTGGTTGAGAGGCACAGAAGTAAACTACAAGAGGGATTCGTCGGGATGAAACCGGCAGAAGTGGAAAATGTAGATGAGAGGTGGGATAGATATAAGCTTAGGATCAGTAATGTAGCAAAGGAAATACTTGAAACACAAAAGCCAGTAAAGAACGAAACGTGGTTCGATTAGGAATGTCAAAATGTAACCAAAGAAAAGAATGATGTATATAAGAGGATGCAGCAAAGAAGTGCAACAAGGAGAGCTAGGGATGAATATCAAGAGAAAAGAAGGATTGAGAACAGAGTCCATAGGAAGAAAAAAAGGGAATGGATAAAGGAAGAGATGAAGCAGTTGGAAAGCCTGCATGAGCAGAAGAATGTAAGACAGATGTACAGGGTGCGGCAGCGTTCATAGTAGGATATTAATAGCACACCATGAGGAAGTAAATGCATTTTATTTATTAGTTATTATGTCAATTAATAGTTAAAGGTATGCCATTTGATAAAGTGTAAGTCATTGTCCAATTGGGTGGATTAATGTTTGAATATAACCCCTCTCAAATGATGCCCCCTCTGCACAATACATTCATCCAGGCGACGTTGGAAGCTTTCCATAACTCGGCGTAACATATTCCCTGGGATATTGCCGACGGCAGTTCTTATGCGGTCCTTCAACTCAGGAATGGTGGCACAACGTGTTCGGAAAACTTCTTGCTTCAGGTACCCCCAAAGGAAAAAGTCGGCACGTGACAGATCGGGTGACCGTGGCGGCCAGGAGATGTCACCGAAACGGGAAATTACTCTTCCTGGGAATGTATGTCGCAAAAAAGCCATGCAAATTCTGGCTGTGTGCGAGGTTGCACCGTCTTGTTGAAACCATAATTGTTCCATATCCACATTCAACATCCCTAGTTGAGGAAGAACGAAGTCTTGCAGCATTATTAGGTAGCGTTCACTCGTGACAGTTACAGCCTGACCGATGTCATTCTCGAAAAAATAAGGGTCAATAATCCCAAACGAAGCAATTCCACACAACACTGTGACACGAGAACTATGCAATGGCTTGATGTGCAGTTCATGCGGGTTTACATCACTCCAATAACGTAAATTCTGTTTATTCATTGAACCACATAACTCGAAATGAGCTTCATCTGACATCATGATGGTGTCCAACATTTCGGGATTTTGGCGAAGGAGATCACGCATCGTTAAGCAGAATGTTTCTCGTGAAACCCAATCGCGAGGCTTGATTTCCTGCACAATCTGCAGCTTATATGGGGGAAAATGGAGATCTTCATGCAATATTCTCCTGAATGAGCGATCTGACATTTGCAAATTTTGCGAATGTCGGCGAGCAGATTTTTTTGGGCTACGCAATATTGCTTCTGGTGTCCGCACAGTTCTTTCACTTCTTCCTGGTTTACGATTACACGCAGCGGCCGTTAATCGAAATGCACTAACCCACCTCAGAATGGTCCGTCTATCTGGAACTTTCCCATGACGTCCCACGTTGAAATGTTGCCTAAATAGACGCTGGGTAGCAATTACAGAGTCATTATTCTTGAAATAACTTTCCACAACAAAGGCACGATGCTGTACACTCCACCGATCCATCTCACTCTAACAATCGAAATGGCACCTCATTAGTACACGAATGCTGCACGAGATGGCACGCATTCATACATTACGTCATTGTACTACGCAAGCCAAAATAAGCTATGAACGCTGCCGCACCCTGTATAAGCTGGTAAATAATACAAAAGATGTTTTTAAGCCAAGGACAACAGTCTGTAGAAATGAAACAGGCGATATAATTAGTGACAGTAATGAAATTTTAGAAAGGTGGAGAAGGCATTTTAATGATGTATTGAATGGCAGTGCAGATGTAGCAGGTATACTGGAAGAAGGATTAAATGAAGAAGAGAAAGGAGAAGAAGGCATAGAAAGTCCAAAGTTAGATGAAGTATGGGAGGCAGTCAAGATATTGAAAAATAGTAAAGCACCTGGGATAGATAACTTGCTAGCAGAGCTACTTAAGCATGGAGGCGAGAGTGTCATTAGAGGCTTGAAGGAAATAATAAACATAATCTGGAAAAAGGGACAGATGCCAAGTGAATGGAGGACGGGTATCATAGTACCTATCCACAAGATGGACATGATGGAGTGTGCAAACTATCGTGAATTACATTCTTGAACGTTGCATATAAAGTATTTGCAAGAATTATATATAAAAGACTACTATCATATGTAGAAAAGTACATTGGACCATATCAATGTGGGTTCAAGCCAGGAAAAATCTACAATTAACCAGATATTCATCTTAAGGCAAATACTGGAGAAAACTCTGGAGTTTTTTCTTGATTTTAAATCTGCATACGATAGTATAAACAGAGCCCAACTATATCTGACAATGAAAGATCTTGGAATTCCAATAGGATTAATAAGAATGGTGAGGATAACTATGGAGGGCTCTAATATTAAGATAAGAGTAGGAGATCAACTCTCAGAACCTGTTGAAATAGAAAATGGACTAAGACAAGGCGATGTGCTGTCCTGTTTGTTGTTTAACATTGCCTTAGAGAAGGTTATACGGGAAGCTCGGGTGCAAATTAGGGGTACCATATATTATAAGTCAATCCACATACTAGCATATGCGGATGATGTGGACTAGGAAGATCTCTACATGCACTAGAAGAAGCATTTCTAGCCATAGAAAGGGAAGGAAAGAAGATGGGATTGGCGTTGAATGAAGGGAAGACTAAGTACATGACAGCAGATAAAGCATACGGATATAATACAACACCGACCATAACAATGGCTAATTATACCTTTGATAGAGTGGATGCCTTTATCTACCTGGGTTCTGTTGTGACATATGAAAATGATTCACAGGAGGAAGTAAAGGCACGACTTATAGCATCGAATAGGTCGTATTATGGACTACAGAGACATTTTAAGAGCACCATATTGTCCAGAACAACTAAGTTAATACTTTACAAGACACTGATAAGACCTGTATTGACCTATGCTGCGGAAACTTGGACCAGTTCAAGGAAAGATGAACAGCTGGTAGAGACCTTTGAAAGAAAGATATTAAGAAGAATATTGGGACCAGTATGTGAGAATGGAAAATGGAAAGCGATTTAATAAGGAGCCCTACGACTTATATCAAGAACCAACGCTTATTGGTGTAATAAAGGCGGCAAGATTAAGATGGGCAGGTCATGTGATGCGCATGAGTGATAGTGACCCTGCAAAGAGAGTGATGTTGGATAGCTCAGGTGGACAAAGGAAGCGAGGAAGGCCTAAATTAAGATGGATGGATGGAGTGGATGAGGATGTTCGGAAGCTCCAGTATAGAAAAGGGAAAGTTGTGGCAAAAGGTAGAGATAGATGGAGACAAATCACAGAGGAGGCCAAGGTTCATCAGTGGACTGTAGCGCCATAAGAAGAAGAAGAAGAAGATTAATTCCAAACACGAGACGCGCCTCAAGTTAAGATATCGAATCTAACATCTGTAAATCGAGATGAGAACGGGTAAAATCTCGCTTCCTCTTGATAGCATCCCCTATATCACTTGACGCACCCGACCAGATTATCAGAGTACGTAAACATTCAAGTGCGTTGTTGCATGAACACCGAAATGGAGCAGAAGTAAATATCACAAAGCTCCCTTGCGGAATTTGTTAAATAATTTAAGCCTGCTTCCTCAGGTGGGATTCGATCCTCTGTGGATCCAAGGTTTGTTTATTCAATTCGCTTGATAGAAGTCAAATAACTCTAATCGTGATGTGATTGGACGAAATCTTCTTCATGTTTTTGTATAAAAGTAAAATACACACTCGATATCGAACTGGTGTTTGACATAAGTGAACCAACACGCACCCACATTTAAAAATGAAAACGCATTTTTGTGTATTTCCCAAAGGAAAACAACACACCACTGCGGATACCGTCATGTTGGAATATGAGGCACTGAGCATAAAATATGCAACGATCCAGAGTTGTAGTACACGCATATATGCTATTCGAAGGAAATATTTTGCCGGTTTTTGACATTTGGAAAACTTTTTCTAGACTAAACTCACATTAATTTTAGCACATCACTTGGGCTACCATTTGGCAATGCACCTTCTAAATATTGCGCATGATTTAGGTGGGCAGGAGCTAAGAGAAGGTAATAGAGACAAGTCACCAATTTTGGGAACACGGTAACTGTTGCAAAAACAGAACTTGAACTGAAATATTTGCAACGGTTAGAAAATCAGAGGTGCATGCCACCTGAACGATCAATGAAATCAGCATTTAACATAATTTTTAAAAAAATGTTATAAACCATATTATTACTCAGAGAATAAAGTGGTTTAAACACTTGCACACAATGACATATGAATAATTAGTAAAGAGTATTTGTACGTATAGAACTCTATACTCTGTTCCGGAGATCTCTGGTAGCAAGCGGACGAAAACAAGTCTCTGCGCAAATAGTGAGGCGAGACGGCTGCATCAATGAACACGGGAGAGGGAATGGGATTGTGTGGAGGGGAAGGCAACTGCAGTTACCAGCCAGCCTGGTACTGCTTCGCTCTGCCCACTCAATTTCCCCTCTTCTCCCATTCTCCGAATATAGCTGGGACGGAGTATAGTAGACCAAAGAATACATGGGAGGATAACGTTATAAAGGACCTGACAGTGCTATAAGAAGAAGAAGAAGTTGGAAATCTTAGAGGATTAGCCTGGTATTGGCTCTTCTTATTCTGATCCTCTTCTGCCGATTTGTGTCGAGATTTTACAGAGAGCTTGCCATATACACGATCTTCTGCCAACTTCCTTCCTTCGCTGCACGAGATGTTCCTCCTGCTCAGGATATCCTTCACACCCTCATTCCATGTCCTACGTGGTCTTCATTTCGGTCTCTTCACATCCAATCCTCCCATTCTTGCCTTCCATGCCTGTTTAGGTATTCGATGACGTTCAGGCATTCTGCTGAGTTGTCCAAACAATCTGAGTTCTGCTTGCTCAACATCCTGATATATTGGTTTTGGGTTTAATGTTATTCTGATTGTTTGATTTCCGATTTTGTCCCTTCTTGTCTTTCCCACTGTTCTCGTCAAATATTTCATTTCTACTGTTTGTAAGTTTTGTTTTTGTTTTTCATTAATTATCCAGGATTCATTTCCATATATCAATCTTGGTACATAAGTTGATTTGTACACAATCATTTTTGTTTTTTGGCTTATTTCCTTTTTCCCTAAAAATCCTTTGTTTATGGCATAATATAATCTATTTGTATTCTTTATTCTTAATTCTTCATCTATTTTCCATTACTACTGATTGTAACACCTAGATACTTGAAACTTTGTACTTGTTTTAGATCTCAATCTTCAAGGCTTATTATGCAGTGGTTTTCTATTCTTCCTATCCGTAACACAGTTGTTTTATCTTTGTTTATTTACATATATTTCTTTGACATATTACCCTTTATTATATCTACATTTCTTTGTAGGTTTGCTTGTGAATTTGCAAACAATACAGAATCATCTGCATACAAAAGTTCAGATATAGTTACAGTTTTCAGTTTCCAATTTCCTACCTTGAATTTTCTCATCTTTGGCTTTATTTCTTTCAGAACGTCATCTATCAGAATGATAGGGCTAAACAAGTATGGTGATAATATATCACGTTGTCTTACTCCTGTTGTTGTTATGAATTCCTCTGATCTGTTATTGCCAGTTCTGACATAGCATCTGTTTGTTTTGTAGAAACTTTGTTTTGACTCTATTAATTCTTTGTTTACGTTGTTTTTCTTTAGCGTTTTCCATAGCTCTTGCCATGGTACCCTATCGAAAGCCTTTTCCAAGTCTATAAAGAGTAGGTATAATTCCCTATTGTATTCTATAACGTTCTCTATTATTTGCCATATTGTAAATATGTGATCTTGGACAGCTCTACCTGGTCTCAATCCACTCTGTGTCTCCTCTAATATATTACCTATTTCTTGTCTTTGTCTATTTTCCAAAATTCTTGAACAGACTTTGCCTGGTACACTGAGTAGTGAAATTGCTCTGTGATTTTCGCATTCTCTATGTTATCTCCTTTCTTATTTATATGGGTATTAGTATTGATACTTCCCAATCCTTCACTATATTATTTTCCTTTCATGCCACATTTACTATTCTGAGCAACAGATCATCTCCTTCCTTTCCCATATACTTGATCATTTCTGGTGCAATGCCATCATGACCAGCTGCCTTTCCTAGTTTCATTCTACAAATGATTTCTTTAACTTTTCCCGTTTAATTGCTTCTTGTTCTACATCTGGGATATCTTGTTCTTCAGGCCTTCTCTCCTCCTCCTCCTCATTTGGTACGTTTTATCTTTCATTTTCATTTAAACATTGTTGGAAGTAGTTTTCCATCTTTTCATTATTTATTCAGAATTTGATAATAATTTCTTATTTTCGCATACATAAATTTTAAAAGGGCAATCTTTTGGTTTCGTCATGTTCTTCAGAACTCTGTAGAAAAGTTTTTGATTTTCTTTACGGTTTTGTTCCATATTTCTTCCAAATTGCTCCAACATTTCTTTCTTTGCCTCTTGAACAACTTTCTTTCTTTGTCTCTTGAACAACTTTCTTCACTTTATCTCTCTGCATTTTACATTCTTTAAATGTCTGGTATTGGTATTTGAGTGAATTTTTTTCAAATACAATGAACGAAGAAAATCGACTAATCCTGTTTCGGACGTTCCAAATTCTCTAAGCTGAGATATCTTGTGTTGAATTTTTTCATGACTTTAAAAAGAGTTCTGGTTCATATTTGTGTTTAAGCGAAAGCCATGGATATGGTTGAATGTGATTAAAAACAAATTTGGAAAAATAAAGAACCCTTGGCGCTGTTCAGGGTTGAAGATCTTATTTTGATCTTTTTCTGAAAAGTGTTGTAAGCTTCATTAGTTTGCCGCAGAAAAGGAAGTTCTGTTATCTACAATTAAATTTTATAGATTGCTGTCTATAAATAGCCATGCCAGACACGGGCTTGCAAAATTCAGCAAGGTTGGTTTTGCACCTGGTCTCCTGGGACCGCTTACACGAGTACGCAAAACCGCAAGCTCAAATAATTCCAAGAAAACTTTCAGGAGGGCAAGAACGAGTCGTGGAAAACTTCCACGAGTAAAAACAGCTTCGGTTGGCAAAAAAGTTGGGAGAACGGCCGCGTTAGGGAGTTACAGGAACACATGAACTTGCTACTACTATTTCCCTCCGCCAGCTAACGGACAGTTTTTTCACCCTTCAAGTTCCGAAAGTTTACGAAAATGGAACCTGCGTATCTACCACTTCAAGCGCCTCACTTCCACGGGAGGGATCCGCGTTTGAGTCCTGGATGTAATTGCACAAGTTTCTTCTGAGAATTTACCCCGAGCTCATGTCAAACAAGCACTTTCAGAAAAGATCATTTTAAGTTTGGGCTTTCCTGATGGATTAATGGTAACGTTGTTGCCTTGTAATCAAAGCGTTCATGGTTCGATACCCGGTGAGGGACATATTGGTTCGGCTCCTACTTCAAACTGCAGGCCCAGTCGAAATTAACCTATCTGTACGTAAAACTCGACACCAAGTAAGCCAATGGTGATCGTAAGGTCTCTTATAATCACTAGAGCTAGGAATTTTAGGTGCTGCACCTTAAAATTTTTTGTGTGAAAATGGGTAAAAAAGTCACTCATCCCCAAAATAAGCACGTATTGAACTTTACTCATGGTGTTTCGGTTGCACCTTTTTGCACCTTTTTCACAATCTCAGAACCTTTTTCCACCTTTTTCACAATCTCAGAACCTTTTGCACCTTTTCGCCCTTTTTGCATCTTTATCATTTTTTTAGTACAACTCGCGTGCTGTTTAACTCCACCCACATTTGAGGCATGGCTTCTTGGCACGCGATTCTTGTGTACTGCACAACAATGAATTGGCTTTCTTCAGTTCTTGGACGTTAATGTAGTAAGCACCCGGACTTTAAACAGTGCCAACAATGACGCGTTACAATTGCTAGAAGTTGTGCTCTTTTTGTCCTATGCTGTATTGTTTACGACTTGTTGTAGGAAATCTGTTTTGTTTTCGTTTCCTTCTCCCGTCTCAGCGAGCAAGGTAACTGCTGCAGTCTGTGATCGACTGATCGATGCATTGGATTTGCTTGTTCACCATGCCGAAACATAAAGTAAATGTTGGGAAACTGCAGGACATTGTTAAACAGTTTAGCGGTGACGGCATTCAGAGTGATGGATCTGTTCTGAGGTGTGATGTGTGTGATATTTCTATTGCTCTTGATGACAAACACCAACGCACTCGGGTTGTGCAGCATATACAAAGTGGGAAGCACGTCAGGAATAAAGAACTACGAGATGGTAAAGGTGGGAAGCGATAGCAATTCATTGGTGAGGTGCTTGCATCTTCGAGTTCCAGAAATACAAATGAATTTTTCAGTTGGACAGCAAGGACATTTTTAGCGTGTGGAATACCTCTTCCGAAACTTAACAATCCTGTCATGAAATCATATTTGCAAACATATACTGGGAAGTCAGTTCCAGATGAGAGCACCTTAAGGAAATCTTACCTTCAACCTCTTTATGAAGCTAAAATCTCGCAGATCAGGCAAGTAGTAGCTGACCATCCAGTCTATTTCATACTAGATGAAACCACAGATAGGCAAAACAGGTACATTTTGAACATTTTAGTAGCACCTCTCAATGGACATCAAGTGAAACCCAAGCTTTTAAAAACTTATTTTCTCGGCAAAACAGATAATGCAAGTGTAATGCAAAGTTTCAATGATGCATGTTTTGTATTGTGGCCGGAGGGTGTAAAATATGATAGTGTGTGGTTAGTTCTTACAGAACAAGCATCTTACATGTTAGCTGCATTTTCTAATCTGAAGAATATGTATCCTAACTTAAAACATGTGACCTGCTTTGTTCATGCTTTGCATCGAGTTTGTGAAGCTCTTAAAGATGAATATACATATGTGAACGAATTTGTTTCTAGCATTAAGAAAATACTGAAGAAGGCTCCTTCTAGAATACAGAAGTACGTAGAAATTACAAAACTTCCACTACCACCCTCTCCCATCCTCACTAGGTGGGGTACATGGTTAAAAGCTGTAGTGTTTATTTGCAATCATTTCTATACAATATCGAAATTTTTAGATGCTTTGCCTAGTGATTCCTCAGCTGTAGAAAAAGCGAAAAAACTTGCACTTAAACAGGAATTGCAAGATGAACTCTATATTGTACATGGCTTCTCTTTCCTTACTACTGCAATCACAAAACTGGAGGAGCAGTGTCCTGAAAAGGAAGCACAGTGGGCTGTTTTGATGGATGTACAACGAGAGCTGCAAGGGGTCAGGAAAGAGAAGTTAGAACAAAGTTTAGCCAAAAACTCTGATGTTCAAGAAGTCGCAACCAACAAGGATGTGGATTACCGGTTGAAAACAAAATACACACCACTTGTGTCTGTTGACGTTGAACATTCTTTTTCAACTTACAAGTATCTGCTTAGTGACCGCAGATGTAGCCTCACTCAGAAGAACATAGAAATTTTGAATGTAATCTATTTTAACAGTTTTCGAGATGACTGATTCTAAGCAATTAAGAAGAAGCATGTTTTTCTTTATGTTGCTTTCTAATGTATCAGAGAATTTTCTGTGCTTAGTTATATTAAACGATTTAAAATCAGAGAATACTCTATGTGTTTATCCAGACAAGTTGAATCATATATGTATGGACTGCTCACAATAAATTCTACATCTGAAAATTAGCACCTATTTTAGCACCTTTTTTGCACCTTTATTGACAAATTTTTGCACCTAAAATTCCTAGCTCTAATAATCACTCATGGTTGACCTCTGTGATGGATAGGTTAGCACAGCGCGTTCAGATGCCATGGGTACTGGATTCGAATCCCGGCCTGGGCATGGGTGTGAGTGTACCTTCATCAGTTTCATCACATCATCACTCATCCTTGCGATTAGCCAGAAGTGGCAGAAAAGCGAGTAAGATAACCCAAATCAATTAACCACTAATGGCTCCACTCATCCCTCCGAACATGATCGCAGAAAATCCAGTAATATGAAATAAAAAGTAAGAATAGAACCATAATTTATTAATATTTTTAATAATATAATGGAGTTACTCTAATTTTTAAAATATAAAAATTAGTAACTTGTTGCTCTTTATATGATTAAAGTGACTTGTTATTTTTAAATATAACACCATTAAGCCTTGTTTCCATGATATGAAAAACTCAATATGCTGACCAAGGCAGAAATTTATTTTATTATAAAACATAAACTAAACATAACGTTGTTGAAGGTAGAAACGTTACGTTTAGTTTATATTTTATAATAAAATAAATTTCTGCCTTTGTCGGCATATTGAGTTATTTTTAATTGTAAACAGTAATTTACGTTTGTAATGTGGTAAAGTAAGATGTTACGCTTTTTAAATTAAATTAAAATAACATGTTAATACTTTACGTAACGGTAACATGCATTAAATATGATTAACACAAGGTGTTATTTTTGATGCGGTAATTATTTAATGTGAGTAAATAATATATTTTTAATGTGATTAAAGTAAGGTGTTGCTTTTTTTAATGTGATTGAAGTAATATGTTGCTGTTAATGTCATTATTGGAACATTTTTTTAAAGCAATTACATTAAAGAGCTCTTTTCATTCTGAATTAAGTAAGAAAGAAATGTGCATATTTGGGCAAGTTATTCTAAACGGTTACAGGTACCGAGGGCTGATGTGATTTTTGTATAAACAGTTAAATGTCCTTATTGTATGACGAAGTAACAGTAACATGACGCGTTACTTCGCCACACAATAAGAACGTTTAACTGTTTACACAAGAATCACATCTGTTCTCTGTAGTTCAAGCTTCCTTAAGGCGATCTCCTACCCCGGCGAAAAGCTTGAGGATTTTCGATGTAAGCTTATGGGGGTAATTTGGTCACGATTATCTCAAGAACCAGTCGACAGAAAATTTTCAAATTTTAACTGAACACCTGTAGAAAAAAAATATGAAAGTCTCAAGCTTCAAATAATTTTGACACACATTATTGGTACAAGTGTCAAACAAACTGCCTTCCCCCCCCAAAAAATGTCCGAAAATGTCATTTTGAGCGATTAAAATACACAATTTTAACCTTAAAATTTATTATGAAGGAATAATATTTAGAAAATTACACAGAAATATAATTGTAGTCTATAATGTGCTTAACATCACAGATTTTGTCTCATTGTCGTAGGACTTACCAGAGCTGAGAAAAAAAGTTCGCGCTGATGCTTACGAATGGAGAAAATGACGCGCGCCATGATAAAAAAATGCCCGCCATCTTCAAATCGGTGATAGTAAAAATAAAATAACAGTGGTTCTGAACTGTCAACATATGAGGCTCACACCACACAAAAAATAAACTTTTTTTTAAAATGGTCAAGCAACCAGGTTGTATGACTTCATATGGATTGACCCAGTACTGATTTTCTTAAAATCATTGATCAAATCTGTTCTATCCGGATATTATCTGCACTAAACGGATAATGGAAAATTTGAAATTCGAATATCCGTTATCCGGATTTTGTGGCCATCCCTAGTCACCCCCCCTTTTTCACCAGCATTCCTAAAGTATAAAGAAGATCAACAATGGCAAGGGAAAGGTGGCAAAATGAGAACTGACTGCTAAAAAAGTAAACGAAACCCGCCTTTCGAAAATCCTGGGCACTCCACTGACGTCAATTTAATTACTATCAACAAATAACAGTTATGGATATCAGAGAGTCAAACGCGAAAGAAGCGAGCTCAATCACAACCTACGAGCTAATTAATTAAGATCACGCAATCATCATATCTGTGAGCTATTACTGTTCTGCGACTGAAATTGCTTGCTAACTAAATTACGCACCGGTGGCGGACACACCAATATCAACATTACAAGCGCGTTCCCCGCTAAAATAAAGAAAAAAAAAGTATGTAATGAATATTGGGAAGCAAACACGAGTTTGTGGACTGGGGAAATTACAACTGGAGGGAGAGGCGATTTAAAAACAAATAACCACCTCTTGCATCATGCCAAGCCCCCTTCCCCCTTCGTTTGTTACCATTATCTGATTAATTGTAACTAATTTGATGCCCCAGTCGAAAACGTGCATCATGTACGAATCTGGTTGCATGAAAATGACGCACATCTATCACGTTCATTATCCGTGGTAAGGTTCTTACGATAAACGTGACTGGGCTTCCCTGACGGTGTGCTCGTTGAAGCCTTGTAATCAACGGGCTCCTCGTTCGATTCCCGGTGGAGGCATGTTCTCGACAATATCTCGACAACACATGAAAATTTGGATTTCAGTCTGCCATTTACTTTTGTACATAAAAACATTAAGATCAATTTTTGAAACATAGTTATATGCGGGTCCATTCTAGTCTACATTATTTTGAATTATTCTATAATTATTTTGCCTTGTATTTTCCTTATTATTCTCTTGTTACATATCTATAGTGACTATGTATGCTTGCTTATATATATACACTGGCTGACAAAAAAAGTGAAGCACCCAGAAGGAATGGTCGAAGATTACCCCATTTCGGTATACATGCATACCATTGATGTGTGAGTAAATGATTAGATGTGCAAGGATCTGTAATGTGTAGAACGCCCACCAGAGGGCATTTGTGACGTCACCTCCTGTTGCTGATAAGGTGGGACCAGTCACCTGCTGTGAGTCAGACACTGCAGCACGAAGTTCAGAGAGGAAAACGAAGCACCGGCGATGCCTCGCAGACGCGTTAGACAGCCTATCCAGCAATTGACAGCATTTGACAGAGGCCGCATTGTGGGACTGCATGAGGCGGGTTGGTCGTATCGGGCAATTGCCAGGCATGTGGGCCATTCAGATGTCACAGTGGCCCGATGTTGGAATCAATGGGCACATGAGGGCACCCATGCACGTCGTGCAGGTTCAGATCGACCAAGAAACACCACCCCGAGGGAGGATCGTCGTATGGCGCTCCAAGCAGTGCGGGATCCCACAACTTCGGCACCCGTCATCCGAGAACATGTACTGGACACTCTACAACATCCTGTGAGTTCCCGCACAGTGTCTCGACGACTCGCATACGCCGGATTCGGGTCATACCGCCCCATGCGCCGGTTGCCGTTCACACCACAACACCGACGCCTGCGGTTGGTGTGGTGCCGTGCTCGGGAGGCATGGACAAAGGACGAATGGCGTCGCATCATGTTCAGTGATGAGTCCCGCATCTCCATGACCTCCGATGACCATCGTGTGCGGGTGTGGCGGCGTCGAGGGCAGAGGGCACATCCTGCCTACATTGTGGAGAGACACACAGGTGTGATCCCTGGCATCATGGTGTGGGGAGCCATTGGATATGCGTTCAGGTCACCTCTAATAGTGCTTCGGCAGACTTTGACGGCACAACGATACGTCACAGACATTCTGCGTCCACACGTCCTACCCCTTATGGCACAGCACCCTGGGACAGTGTTCCAACAAGATAATGCTCGCCCACACACAGCCCATGTGTCTATGGACTGCCTAGAGCATGTTGAGGTCCTCCCGTGGCCAGCACGACCCCCGGACCTCTCCATCATTGAACATGTGTGGGATGACATTGGACGGGGACTCCGTCCTAGTGCCAACCTGCGGGATCTGGAGGGACAGCTGCAACACCTGTGGACGAACGTGCCTCAGGAGAGGATCCAAAGGCTGTTTGACACTATTCCGAACCGCATAAGGGCATGCATTGCGACCAGAGGGGGTGCGACACCCTACTGACCTGGCGCCACCATTCCACCTGTAACTGCCAACGGGCTTGACTCTTGCATCCTATATTGTAATCAGTTCAATAAAGGTACATGGACTTTCAGCATATGTAGTTTCATTCACGTCCAACCACTTCTTCTGGGTGCTTAACTTTTTTTGTCAGGCAGTGTATATACAGGGTGGCTCAATAAGTCACTTAACACCCTCAGTACAAGGCCACTGCGGCATGGAATGTGAAAATGGCGATGACCAATCATTGCCTGGCCAAGGGGGAACCACATTGAGGCCACCCACACGGTCGGCGGCCATCTTGATGTCCGCCATCTTGAATTTAACTTCAGAATTTTAAATGGGAAGGGGGTCGTGCGACATATCAAAATGGGCTAGAATTTCACGAGAAATGCAATGGTGAAGGTTTTTTCGACGTATCTTTAACCAGTAAAAAGCTATGACTGAATTCTTGTACCCATTTGCTCCTTTTCGAGGTGTTAGAAAAATGCCTTAAACTTTGTTTAGCGCATCGGTAATGCATCGAGATCAAAGTGACGTCTAGGGAGAGAAGTTCGCATGCCATTGCACACGATTTTAATCCGATACATCCATGAAGAGCTGCGCATTATAAATGGTTGTCGCGAACAATTTACAGTGTGACGCTTCCATTGAATTAAAAGTCCTTCACAGTGACAAGGCTAATGTTTATGTTCAGAAGGAAGTTCATAAACAGAATATGCGACCCTTGTCATCTGATAACTAACTTTGGACAGAAACTGCTTCATAACGTTCCCATAAGTGTTCTGGTGTTCTTCCCTATTGAAAAAAACTCTGTAAAAAGTACCTTCTTCCACAAGCAAGGATGAAAAAACCTGTTTATTTAACAAATCCAAGTAGCCCTAAGCATTTAAGGTTCCTTTGATGGAAAATTGACTAACCAATCGTGTTCCACACAGCACGCCACACCATTAACTTACCAACACTAACCATTCAGCTTTGATCTGTCGAAAATGGGTTATCAGATAAAAAGCATCGAATATTCTGTTTATAAACTTCCTTATGAACATAAACATTAGCCTTGTCACTGTGAAGGACTTTTAATTCAATGGAAGCGTCACACTGTAAATTGTTCGCGACAACCATTTATAATGCGCAGCTCTTCATGGATGTATCGGATTAAAATCGTGTGCAATGGCATGCGAACTTCTCTCCCTAGACGTCACTTTGATCTCGATGCATTACCGATGCGCTAAACAAAGTTTAAGGCATTTTTCTAACACCTCGAAAAGGAGCAAATTGGTACAAGAATTCAGTCATAACTTTTTACTGGTTAAAGATACGTCGAAAAAACCTTCACCATTGCATTTCTCGTGAAATTCTAGCCCATTTTGATATGTCGCACGACCCCCTTCCCATTTAAAATTCTGAAGTTAAATTCAAGATGGCGGACATCAAGATTGCCGCCGACCGTGTGGGTGGCGTCAATGTGGTTCCCCCTTGGCCAGGCAATGATTGGTCATCGCCATTTTCACATTCCATGCCGCAGTGGCCTTGTACTGAGGGTGTTAAGTGACTTATTGAGCCACCCTGTATATATATATATATATCCTAAATATTTTCTTATTTATTTCCTTTCAATATAAGAATTCTATTAGATCCAACTGAAAAGTAGTGTAGGTGGCCCGGTACTGAATAATCATTTGAGGCTCGAATCATCATTTGAGGCTCGTCGTAGCCTTTTATGATGTATATTTTGAGGGCAGAGTTGGCAACACTGTGGGGGCACTGTAGCCTTTTATGAGGGGGGTCTATTGCCTTCTGTTTACATCTGGTAACACTGCCGTAGTTTGACAGTGTTGTTAACCTACTGGTTTTTTTTTCACTGAGGCTCGAATCATCATTTGAGGCTCGTCGTAGCCTTTTATGATGTATATTTTGAGGGCACAGAGTTGGCAACACTGTGGGTTTTTACTGTAGCCTTTTATGAGGGGGGGGTCTATTGCCCCCCCCTGTTTACATCTGGCAACACTACCGTAGATTTTTTGACAGTGTTGTTAACCTACTGGGTTTTTTTCACTGTAAATTTTTATTAAAGGGTCTGAGGGGTCCATGTATTTTTTATGTCTGGCAACACTGTTGGGGGCCTAGTGTTGGCGACACTGTGGGTTTTTACTGTAGCCTTTTATGAGGGGGGGGCCTATTGTCCTCTTTTTATATTTGACAACTCTATTGGATGTTTTTTTTTTGAGGCTTGGGTTTTACCAACCCATCCGAAGAAAATTCCACTATATGATTTTTTACTGGCTAAGCTAACCTACAAATAGAAATTGCCAACACCAACAAATCTTAAATTATTATTTGAGGCTCGTCGGTGTTGCCTACCCACTCTACAAAAATTCTACTATATGATTTTTTACAGGTTAAGCTAACCTACAAATAGGAGTTGGCAGCACTGACTTATAAACCCACTGGGTCCTCTTGGCATGTTTTTTCATGATGTGTTGCTAGGCTATTGAGCATCTTGGCGTATACAATGTATATATTTTGAGAGGGGGGTTATAGCTTTTTATGCTGTACGAATACTGGAAGCTTGACAGTGACAACCAACAGAGTAGGTAAACCTACATCCAGGAACTGGCAACACTAGTTTCTGACAGTAAATTTGAAATAAAATATTAAACAAAATACATGAGTAAACACTGTGATTACAAATAGTACCAGTGTTATGCCCCCAACTCCAACTGGACAACTGGGGAAAATAATTGTACAACAATTTGTACCTAATTGTACAATACTTGTACCTAATTGTACAACATACATATACACAGACATAAAAGAGAGAGCCTTCCCGTAACTTACTTCATGTACAATTTATATGATTTTACAACTGTGAAAAGAAAGCATATGTGTTCTGTATGCACACATTTATTCTTATTTTTCGAAGTTGAATGAAAGCACATGTTTTTACGCTCTCGTAATACTAACCTTGCTCCACTGATTTTAAATTGCTTCCATCCGCTTTTTTTTTCTGTGTTATTTCCGTATGCACGCAACATTCGCTTTCAATAGACAGAAGGAGTGTTAGTATAGCAGGCTCCGAGTTTACAATTTATTAAATTAAACAATAATTTATGTAAGAATATACTTGTACTTACCGAACACGAAATAATAAAAAGCACATGTGAATGTTTGCGTGTGTTCATGTTATATGACGACTGAGTAAAAAAATAATGTTGACTCCCCGAAAGATAAAGTTCCTAGTTCGACATCAGATGCATGCAAATTTTATGGTTTGCTCTCCAAAATCTTGATTTTTATGTTTGTGCTATTTGTCATACAGCAGAGGAGAAGAGGGGAGAGGGAGGGGAGGGGGTACTATTAGCGCCATCTATTAGCAAACAATAGAAATAAAAAATAGGTCAAACTTTTTCAACACCCAAACATTTTAAACGTCTTCACGTAGTAATACGATAGCTGAAGATGTTTAAAAGAGTACTCTTAGTCGACGAAGCTAATTGCTAGGGCCCTTATATTACTAAAATATTCTTTAATTTGCATATTTCTCATACCGCCATATGTTGTTCTAGTTGACTTCTTCCAAAAAAATGCTAATTAGCGAGAGTTAATTAAGCAAGGCAAGCAAAATAGAACAACATATGTGCCGGCGTGAAAATATGTAAAAATTCGATTCAGAGGTGGATCGAATTAAAGTTGGGGGATATTTTGCATTTTTTCCCTATAATGTACAAAACATTTACCGTACATAATCTTTTCCATTTACAACAGTATAAAATAAGAGGAATGTGTGACAATATCCATATTAATTAGGAAAGTATGTTGTATGCTAGGTTAGCTAATTGTGTCTTCTACAGCTTCACTGTATAGAGGGAAGATGGAAAAAGAGAGCTCTACGGAAACTGACGCTCTTAACAATATTGTACGCCCGTGAAAATTATATATAAATAAGACTTAAGCGTATTATCTGCTTTCATGTCAGATTTTACCAACCTGTGAGCAGTAGTGTTTAGGTGACAAGCGACCTGCTCAAATATGATACTGTTGACAATATTGTACGCCCATGAAAATTACATATAAATAAGACTTAAGCGTATTATCTGCTTTCATGTCAGATTTTACCAACCTGTGAGCTGTAGTGTTTAGGTGACAAGCGACCTGCTCAAATATGATACTGTTGACAATATTGTACGCCCATGAAAATTACATATAAATAAGACTTAAGCGTATTATCTGCTTTCATGTCAGATTTTGCCAACCTGTGAGCTGTAGTGTTTAGGTGACAAGCGACCTGCTCAAATATGATACTGTTGACAATATTGTACGCCCATGAAAATTACATATAAATAAGACTTAAGCGTATTATCTGCTTTCATGTCAGATTTTGCCAACCTGTGAGCTGTAGTGTTTAGGTGACAAGCGACCTGCTCAAATATGATACTGTTGACAATATTGTACGTCCGTGAAAATTATATATAAATAAGACTTAAGCGTATTATCTGCTTTAATGTCAGATTTTACCAACCTGTGAGCTGTAGTGTTTAGGTAACAAGCGACCTGCTCAAATATGATACTGTTGACAATATTGTACGCCCGTGAAAATTACATATAAATAAAACATAAGCGTATTATCTGCTTTCATGTCAGATTTTGCCAACCTGTGAGCTGTAGTGTTTAGGTGATAAGCGACCTGCTCAAATATGATACTGTTGACAATATTGTACGCCCGTGAAAATTACATATAAATAAGACTTAAGCGTATTATCTGCTTTCATGTCAGATTTTACCAACCTGTAAGCTGTAGTGTTTAGGTGACAAGCGACCTGCTCAAATATGATACTGTTGACAATATTGTACGCCCGTGAAAATTACATATAAATAAGACTTAAGTGTATTATCTGTTTTCATGTCAGATTTTGCCAACCTGTGAGCTGTAGTGTTTAGGTGACAAGCGACCTGCTCAAATATGATACTGTTGACAATATTGTACGCCCATGAAAATTACATATAAATAAGACTTAAGCGTATTATCTGCTTTCATGTCAGATTTTGCCAACCTGTGAGCTGTAGTGTTTAGGTGACAAGCGACCTGCTCAAATATGATACTGTTGACAATATTGTACGCCCGTGAAAATTATATATAAATAAGACTTAAGCGTATTATCTGCTTTCATGTCAGATTTTACCAACCTGTAAGCTGTAGTGTTTAGGTGACAAGCGACCTGCTCAAATATGATACTGTTGACAATATTGTACGCCCGTGAAAATTACATATAAATAAGACTTAAGCGTATTATCTGCTTTCATGTCAGATTTTGCCAACCTGTGAGCTGTAGTGTTTAGGTGACAAGCGACCTGCTCAAATATGATACTGTTGACAATATTGTACGTCCGTGAAAATTATATATAAATAAGACTTAAGCGTATTATCTGCTTTCATGTCAGATTTTGCCAACCTGTGAGCTGTAGTGTTTAGGTGACAAGCGACCTGCTCAAATATGATACTGTTGACAATATTGTTCGTATATTGTATTGTATAGGAGACTAGAAGCATATAATTTGGCGAAAAAAAAAAACCCAAATAAGGTCATAGAAAATAGTTAAAAAAAAAATTAACAATTATATTTTGCATTGCACAGCATTAGGTATTAAATAACATACCCCCAAAAAATCTCTGCATTATGCGTTCTGAAAAAAATTGCCCTACGTGCCAAATTACTGTGTCAAGTAAAAATTTTCAAAGACACTGTCGTACTTGTGTGCCGGGAAAGCGAATATGTGCAACCAAACTGTGCTCTAAGTGTGGAAAAAATTTTTCTATTGCCAACTTCAAGCGACACCAGCTTACTTGCAAGAGCACTGGAACATCTCTACCGCAACCTTCCAAGCGAAAGGTAGAAGTAACCTCCCTCGATGCATCGCCACCTGCCAAACGCGTCAAGCTGGCGAAGAAAGCAGACCGATTTGCGTTTGAGCATTTATTAGAAGACTTTAACATAACATCAGACAGCTTCTGCGATGTGCGTAGTTTTCTGGAGAGCGAGCGAGCTAAGATAATATCCATCCTCAACGATGCATTGGCTACATACTCCACTAAATTCTATGCTGTGCTATGCTGCAAGTATAAGAAACCGTCTGATGAAATATATAAATTCTTCCATGCCACAAAAGCAAAAACACTGCATCAGGCAGATATCACTGACCTCGACAGCATCTACGACAAGTTTGTCGAGGAGTTTGTGGCAAAGCACGAGGAGCATCAGGCTAAAGGCTCGGGCGGTTCGCTGTGTGGCGACCCCCACGAACTTTGTCTGAAACTTAGCAAGTCCCTGCCACTGGCAGGGTCTAGCTATATTGCCCTGCCACCCGAGGTTGAAGCAAGAAAAGCTGTTCTCAATATTCAGAACAAAGACACCAAATGCTTCCTCTGGTCGGTGCTGGCAGCATTACACCCTATACCTAGGGAAAACAGTCCACGCTATGTTGCACACTACAAGCAGTATGAGTCGGAACTGGAGGATGCAATGGCCGGGATTGCCTACCCTGTAGAAGTCTCGCATATTCGCAAGTTTGAGGTTCGTGCTCGTGACTTGTTGGGCCTACAATTAGCCATCAATGTTTACGGTCTCACCGAGAACAAAAATGAGGTCCACCCCATCCGGGTGAGCAACGTGAGCAACAACAACGAGGTACGAGAAATCAACCTCCTGCTCATCAAGGACGAAACCCATCACCATTACACCCTTATCCGTTCCCTCTCTCGGCTTGTTTCGACCCAACGGAGCAGTGATAGTCGCCACGTCGAGGTGTGTCGCAGGTGCTTGGCTACATTTCATAATCGAGAACAGCAGGATTACCGGCGCATCAGAGGTCCCAACATTGCTGCTGAGAAGCTAGCTCGCCACATGTTCTACTGTGGTACCAACAAGCCTGCACGAACTATCCTGCCCGAACCTGGTGCAGTAGAGTGTTTTCGCATGCACAGTGCTATGGTGAAGCATCCTGCCTATATTGTAGCAGACTTCGAGGCCTTTCTTCAACCTCTGTCTAACTGCGAGCCCAACCCCGAAACATCCTCTACCATTCCTTTCCAAATCCACGAGGCCTCGAGTTACTCCTATGTTGTGGTGTGGCGAGACCAACATATTGCCTCCGAGCCCTATGTGTATCGCGGTCCCGACCCGGTCAAACACTTCCTGGAGAGAATGCAACAGGAAGGCATCAAGATAGGGAAGGTGCTGTTGGCCCCCAAGCCCATGCTGCCTCTGTCTCCGGAAGACAAGCATCAGCACGAAATGGCTCTAAATTGTCCTGTTTGCAACTCGGTCTTCACTGACGATAACAAAAAGGTCCACCACCATGACCATTATGGGAGCGGAAGCTACATTGGCCCGTGGTGCAACAGATGTAACTTGAGAGCCAGGGACCCGCGCTTCATACCGGTCTTTTTTCACAATGGCTCGGGATATGATTTCCATCACTTGGTTACACATCTAGGGTACGACAATGCGAGAATCAATGTCCTGGCACAGAACGAGGAACGTTATATTAGCATCAGCAAGTGGGTGCCGATCCCCGACTCAAGCAGCAGCATCGAGCTTCGGTTCCTCGACTCTCTGAGGTTCCTCCAGGCAAGCCTCGATGCTCTTGCTGGGAAGCTCAGAGACGACCAACTAGCCATTACCACATCAAGTTTCCCGAACTTAGATGTCGCACTCATCAGACGTAAAGGGGTCTACCCCTACGAATACGTCACCGACCCTTCCAAGTTCGAAGAAGAGTTGCTGCCTCCCCAGGATAAGTTCTACAGCCAACTGAGAGGTTCAGGTATTACCGACGAGGAGTACAAGCATGCTCAGTCTATGTGGGTCAAGTTGGGTTGCTGAACTTTCGGTGATTACCACGATGCATACCTGAAGCTTGATGTGACGCTTCTTGCCGATGTGTTCCAGGCGTTTCGGGCAACTGCGATAAAAATTTACAACCTGGACCCTGTATATTTTTACAGCCTTCCTGGACTGGCATGGTCGGCCATGCTCCTGCTGACTAAAGTTAAACTTTCACTTATCTCCGATAATGATATCATGCTTTTCATCGAGAGAGCTATCCGGGGCGGCATGGTCCAAGTGTCGCAACGCTTCGCACACGCCAACAATCACCACATGGCCACTGGTTACGACCCCTCCCAACCATCAAGCTACATCATGTACACTGATGTGAATAATCTTTACGGGCACTCCATGATGCAGCCACTCCCAACAGGACAGTTTAAGTTGGTTGATGCTTTATACCACGACATCGAAAAAGAGTGCGACGAGTTTGGGTTTTTTGCCGAGGTGGACCTTGACTTCCCCGAGAAGCTGCAGGATACATTCTGTGACCTTTCGCCTGCTCCGGAAGTCAAGTGTCCACCTGGCTCGGATCAACCGAAGCTCGTCATGGACTTGGAGCCCAAAAAGCGTTATGTGCTACACTACCGGAACCTCCAGTGGTTAATGCAGCAAGGGGTCTCGGTCAAAGCAGTTTACCACGTGCTCTTGTTCAGGCAGTCTCCATGGTTGAAGCCGTACATCGAACTGAACACCAAACATCGCACTGATGCCACTTCGGAACTTGATCGCGATTTTTTCAAATTAATGAACAATGCGGTATTTGGGAAGACCATGGAGAATGTGCGAAATCGCGTTGATGTGAGGTTGGTGACGAAGAAAACACAGTGTCGTCGACTTGTTGCAAGCCCGCTGTTCAGGTCTCGAACAATTTACAACGAACAGATGTCTCTGATTCACATGAACCGGGGCAAGGTGCTACTCAACAAGCCCATCTATGTGGGAGCTGCAGTTTTGGATCTGAGCAAGTTGTGCATGTTCGAGACATATTACGGCATACTACGTGCACACTACAACCACAATATCTCGCTCCTCTACACAGACACAGACAGCTTGGTGTACCATGTTCGCACGGCCGATGCGTATGGTGATATAGCCAAAGTTCCAGCTCTTGTCAAGCTCTTCGACACATCGGGCTATCCCCAGCTAAACCGGTATGGAATTCTGCCCCGGAACAAAAAAATACCCGGCAAACTCAAGGACGAGAAAGACGGGGATGTGATTGTGGAGTTTGCTGGACTTCGTGCCAAAGCCTATGCGATCCGGGCTGAGGGTTCTGTAATAAAAAAGGCAAAGGGTGTAAGCAGGCAAGTGGTTCGGGAGCACCTCAAGTTTGAGGATTACCTCGAGTGCCTCAGAACAAAATCGCCCATTCTACAAAAAGAGCATCGTATCCAAAGCGTCGATCATGTGCTTACAACTAATATTGTCAGGAAAGTTGCTCTGGATGCACACGACGACAAGAGGTGTATTCTTGAATGTGGGCTCCATACACTTCCGTGGGGCCACTATCGCCTCCAAACTAGTAAGACCTGCCCAGAGTGCAACAAAAAGTAATAGGCAATGCGAAAAAAAACAATTTTAATTTACTTCCACTTCCTCGATTACATGCATGCATGGCACAGCAAAATTAAACTTCTGGAAACTGCTAATTGCAATTTGTACTTATACATATAAAATTCCACATTTCTTATTGTGTGCTATTTTTTTTTTTTATTTATTTAAAACTGTTCAGTCACTCTTTCATTCTTGACGTCATACACAAATGTTTTCTCTGCAATAAGAATGACACTGCACAGAGTATCTGCAGGCAAGGCATCGTGGAACTCGCATACAATCTTGATGTTGGTACGATCGTTGACCACCACTTGCTTTCTTTTCGTGGTGTTGATGACGGTCATGGGTCTCCGTGCTTTGAATTCGCTGGGCGCGTAGTACACGTCCACGCTTCCTTCGGTCACGCGTTTGTAAGCCGTGTAAGCTTCGTAAAGTTTGAGGTAATCGTCTTTGGTCAAGTCGAGGTTGTAATTCTCGCGCGGGAACACTTCGTTCCTACCGTTCTTCAGATAAACGTTCTTGATCTTGCAGTCGTCGAACTTGCTGGAATCTTTTTCCTGATCGTTATCGCGTCCAGTCTGAAAAAGCACTACGACGAAATCTGGCATGTCGAACTGTATGTTGTTAAACTGTGTCGTCACGTCGAATTCCATGTGACTTCCCGACGCCATCTTCTGCACGCACTGGTAACCGTGAAAGTGAATCGGCACCTGCGGACTTTTCAAGATCTCCGCTTTGTACTTGAGGGCGTAGTTCGTTTCGTATTCCACCACCGGCATTCTCAATTCCATGCTCCGGATGACGCATTTCGCTGCTTCGGGTAAAGTGTTGGCTATCGGCGTGGTGCCGTCCGGACCCAAAGTAGCGTATCGCATTAGTGCGTCGTTGTCGTTGGCCGCTCTTCGAAACGTGACCCTCAGTCCTCCCTTCCACATGATCTCCTTGTAGTCCGAGAAGAAACCAGGCAGCAGACGCATGGGAAAGAGCACCGTGTGACTTCTCGTCGATATTTTGGTCCCGGCTTCGAATCCCCCGGCCTGGTAGTACGCTGCGTCCGTTTTGGATAATTTCAACGTTCCCACTGCCGTCGACGTGATACCTGGATAATCTATTCTGTCGATGACGGTGTTGTGTTTCCTCACCTCCACCTGCGAGAACAGGTGAGGCACGAAGTTGTCCACGAGTATCAAGTTTGCTGCTGCAGGAAACGCGTCTCCGCTTTCCTTCTTCACCACGTCGAATTGAAGGTAGAGGTCCGCTCTGTGAGGATGAATGAACCCGTCGCCTACGTCCACGTCGTATTCGATCTCCCTGTTCGCTTCGTTCAGATTGGCGAACGTGCGACGGTTGGGAGGGAAAGATTGCAATTCGTAACTTTCGATTTGCTCCATTTTACATGTATGGTTATTTATTATACGTTGATCTCCACGATGGCCGTCGTAGTGGCACCTGCGAAATCCACCACGTCTCCTTTCTCGTTCGTCACCACCAACTCTATGTCGTCTATGCGGTTGCGACATACTGGAAAATAGATCGGCGAAGAGGGCGTGTAGATGATCGGTTCCATGAACTCGGAACTTGGTTTGAAAGTGGCTATGATTCCCGTCTGCTTGTGACTTCCTAATAATCCGTCCGAAGATTTCGTGATCATACCTTCCGCCACGTTGCAGTGTACGTTCAGAGTCTCTATGGCCAAGAATTTAGGAATGTTGGTTGCTACGTGCTTGATGCCAGCTTCGAGTTTTGGGTGGTTGTTCTCGAAACCTAAAAGTTCTCCCATGGTGCCCAGGTCCACGGTCTCCGTCGCGGATAGGATTTCCACTCTGTGCGTGACCGAATTTTGAGAAAGGTATGTGCCTTTGGGTAATTGAGCTTGCAAAGTGGAAAGATTGTATTGTCCTGGCGTGACGACGATGTGTTCGCTTCCGACGCTAATTTTGTTGTTGTGCTGCGTGACGTTAGGTATAAGGTACATGCTGTAGAATGCACGCAGAGCCACGGATTTAGGATAGACGATGTCGTCGTGCAGCGTGAGTTTCAAGATTGAAGATTCGCTCGTGAGATGGAACACGCCCATCCTAGTGATGCTGTTTGAGGTTCCACAATGCTTTCTGGAAATCCTCGATCGTAGGGTTATTTATTTTAGAGAGAAACGCGAGCACGGAGAGGCAGAGATGGCCGCAGTTCACGTCTCCGAAATTTTGAATGCGTTCGTCGTTGTAGTATATAGAGGTTTTGTTCGTTTTCAGATAATAAATTAAATTTGTAGGTGGAACACCTCCGAAAGAATCGAAAACGAATGCTTTATCATCATTTTTGTGGTAACATATCCAATGCGTGCCTGGATTTTCTTGACCGTCCAAGTTGACTACTCCGCATTCTCTTCTTTTAACGCTTGAAGGTAACGAGTCGGACATGAAAACTCCTCTGAAGTGTTTGATTCGTAACGGTCCGATCAGAGATTCAATGTCTAGGTTGGTGAGTGCTGTTGTTTCTTTTTTTTAAACTTCTTCATCACGCCCTTCCCCCCTTTCTTCTCCATGGCCAGGTTGTGACGTTTCTGTTCTTCCAATTCCGCTTTGTTCTTCTTCGAGTCGATGACGGTTTTCGCGATGGCGGCACTTCCACCGGCCAAACTTCCAACGGCCCCCAATGCTGCTAGGATGGCCGGGATGCTGAATATGAAACCTCCGATTTTTTGCTGTTTCCGCGAACGCTGCAATCTTTTCAATTGAGGTGTGCTGAGCAGCAATTTTATTCCGTGTCCTTTCGACAAGCAAGAACGTTTCTTCTCGCGTTGTTTCTTGGTGAGTAACCCATCGAGGGCACCTAGATTTTTTAGATTGGAGTATGGTATCTGGTACACGACACCCTTGGGCTTCATGTTGATGCTCTATGTGTTATTTTCACGGTATGTTATTTATATATATATTCTGAGATTTTTCTTGTGTAGTTTTTTTACGGTATGTTATTTATATACCCCACCCCAATTTTTGTTTCGTGTTCATGGCGATGGTGGTACCCAGTGCGGCGACCCGTTCACCCAGCGATGCGTCTCTGCTCACGAACCTTTCGAAAGCTGCATGTTCCAATTTTTTGTCTGCTTCGTGACGTGCGTCCAGATCCGTCTGCGTGGTGTTGTAGGCGATGTCGTGATCTTTGCATGCCGCGTCCAACGGATTCACACCCTTGTCTCCTCTCTCCAATCTTTTCTCGAGTTTGGTACCCGGTCCGCAGTACTGGTAGCCAGGTAGATGCATCTCGAAAGGTAACTTGTTGATGATGTCGTTCACGAGTCCCTTTCCTTCGGCCACGTTCCAAAATTTCGGAGGCAGCGTGTTGATGATTTTGATCAGGTAACCTATGCCCTTGTCGTCGTTCACGATGAAGTTGGAAAGTTTCGTGCTGATCATGTCCACGATGCCAACCTTCTCGTTGTAGAAATTACGATTGCCTGCATTCTCTTCGCCGGCTATCACCAACAATCGGTCCACGAGTTTCCTAACGTCGTCCACCCAAACGAATTCTTTGGGTAACGTGTTGTAGCGTTTGACGCCGCTGCCTGTTTTGACCTGGTTCCAAATCGGTTTGATGAGATTCCTGTACTTCTCGCCGCTGCTCGATTTCAGCCTATTCTGCGAGGCGTCGTTGTTCTGGTACAAGGCATCCGTCATGATCAGAATTTCCTTGTAACTTTGGTAATCTTCGTCGGTGTAATCTTTCGGCTGCTTTTTGGCAACGAGTTCCCACAGTCCCACCGTACCCGGATACCTGTTCCAACTATCCTTGTCGCCTAAATTGACTTTAATGTCGTTGCCTTCGAAGGTCACCTTCGATTTCCCAATCTTCCACACCACACCGCCGCCTTCGCTGGTTTCCATGCTGGGATACAATCCGAACACTTCATCCTTGTCGAATTTCCCCGTGCTCAGGTAGTCTCGTGCCAAAGGTCCCAACTCGATTTTATCCGAAGACGTGCTGCCTATGGCTCGACGTCGTGCCGGTGCATCCTTCAGTTCGAACGGCGTCGAAGGAATGCTCGAAATAGGCGTGGGTACGGCGTAACTTTTAGCTGCGAGCGGTACGAGTTCGTTGATCAAATTTTTATTTTGTTCCGTGACACTTTTAATTTCTTTACCTAGACTGCTGATGGCATCGATCACGGGTTGATCCTGACGTTTCTTCTCTTCGTAGAATCCGCGATTCTCGGATTTCCAACCTTTGAAGCGTTTCGCGAGGTAATCGCGAAGCTTGAGATTTTCGTCTTCGATTTTTCGTTTCGTCATGACGTTATTTATACACGTCGTTTCTCACAACGTTGCAACGTTTAGAAAGTCGTTGATTTTGTTTCTGTATTTTCCGTCGTTGGGTTTCCTCGTCATGTCGATCGTCGCGAATCCGAAATCGTCACCGTTTCAGCAAGTAGAGCAGCAGCGTTCCGAAAATTGATTGTAGTTCATGTCTCCGCCTACGTAGTCATCGTACGCGTGCTTGAGGTTGGTGTGATCTTGACGAAACAAACATATGAAATTAGCGTTGTCGCGTACTAACTGTTTTGGAATTTTGGAAAACGTTTGAGCTAGGTAAAAACAATCCATTCCTTTGTGACGACCTTGCGTGAAAAAGTTGCGAATTTCATTTTGATTTTCCAGGATGGCGTCGTCGAACACAACGACTGAATTTTCACGACAATCGTCCAGTGGTTTTATTTCCGAGGCGAACGTTGCAATGTCCAGACCATCGTACAGTTTCATCAGTTGCTGGTATTTGGATTGCTCCAAACTTTTCGAGAACACGTACAGGTGCCTGTTCTTCCAATCTAACCAATTCGGTGCGAGGAGAAAATTGTCCACGAGCAGTGTCGTTTTCCCACACCCCGAAGGACCTACGATCAGACAGCGGATGCTGTCGGGAAGCAACTTGCCGTTCTTTTTTTTTTCTCGTTTGACTTTCCGGATCCGGTAGACGTTTCACCACGTTCCACGTACTCACAAGATCACTTCGTCCGCGTCGATCCAACTCTTTTCCGGAAGTCCCAGCCATTTGACAAACAGTTTGTCACCTTTCCTACGCAATACTTTCTCGATGAGGTACGTGTCGGGGTGTTTTGTTTTAGAGAGTTCCTCTTCGTAAAATCTTCCTTTCAAAATCTCGCCGCTACTATCTTTTATTATATACGTGTGTCGGTTTCCGGGTAGAACTCGAACCACCGTAAAGAGTTCCGTGCTCCAATTTTTTGTGAATCCCTTCTCGAAGGTGCGTTTGAATTTGCTGATCCTCACCTGGTCTCCAATTTTGTATTTAGCTTTTTTTGTCGTGGGTGTGTACTTTGGACAGTAAACTGTAGAAATTAAACGCTGCTCGTCGGACTTGGTAACGTCGGCTGGCTTCATGCCTATTGTTCTGTGTACCGTTTCATTATAGGTGTCGACGAGTTCCGGCAGGATGTCGACCCATTTGTAATTTCCCCGAAGCGTGAATCGTTTCCACATGTGTGTTTTCAAGGTTCGATTGAATCTTTCCACGATGCTGGCTTTGATGTGACTGAAGGTCGAAAAATGTTGAATCTTGTGTTTTTGAATAAACTTTTGGAATACGGCGTTGTAAAATTCTTTACCGTTGTCCGTTTGCAGAAACCGTGGTTGTCTGCCGCCGCTTTCGCGAAAAATTAATTTGAATGCTTCCGTGACGCATGTTCCCGTTTTCGCCTTCAAAGGTAGAGCCCATGCGAATTTCGAAAATGTGTCTATGACGGTGAGGAGGTACTTGTTGCCCTTGTTCAATTTATGTACGTTTTTCTAATTGCCGCTACTCATCTCCACGAGGTCGCTTTGCCAGAGGTCGTCGATGCCCTTGGTTACCACAGCCAAACGTTCGTAGTTACGGCGTGCAGGTTTATGCAATTCTTCGACGATGGCTTGCCTAGACATTTTTTTTAGAGATTACGTTTCAAGAGAAGCACAAGCGTGATGGGATTCAAAGAGGGTGGCACTTCGCTCGTGTTTTGAATGATCAGCTTATCGCCGGCACTCACGTCGAAAACGGTAAGATCTTCGTCTTCGTGTATTTCATATATGTTGCGCGTTTCGTTCCAACGTGCCAGAGGAATGTTTCCTGCTTTCTGGACACCACGATTCGATATCAAAGTCATGGTGGGAACGCTAGCTTTTCTACCGTGAGACCAGTACGAAAATTCGTTTATCTGAATCGTGCCATCGAGGAGAAACTTGTAGTACGGATGATAAGGATGCAACATGTACAGTTTGTTACCTTCGACGAACGTGGAGATTCTCTGTTGATTGGGTACGCTGTTGATTTCGATGGCTTGCAGAGAATGCAGTTTAGCGAATTTAGTGTCGACGCCGAGCAGATTACTGTGAACTTGTCCGAGTTTATTTTCGATGGGCAGCAAATGCTCGATTATGGTATCCGTTACGGCAGAAAAGGACGGTTTGATTTTCACTTCCACGTTCAACTGCTTGTAGTTTTCGTTGAGTTCTTGCAACTTGGCACCGAAAGAGGCCAGCGTCGATTCCTGCGTGGATTCCAGCACTCCAACTTGATCTCTGATGTTGACGACAATGTTCTGAAGGTTCTCGACTTGATTCAATTTCGAGCTCTTCTCGGTAAGATCGTTCACGATCCTTCGCATCTCTGTAAACTGCGTGTGAAGGTCGGCGACGCTCTGCGAAGTGGGCAGCGTCGACACCAGCGAACTAATTTCGTCTCGAATCTGTTCCACGTTCGCCGTTTCCGTTTCTAGTCGTTTCAGCATTCGAGATATGTTTCTTTTCAAAGCGTGCAATTCTTTGGAGGTGGGGAGATTGGCCACCCTACTCTCGAGATCGCTCAATGAACTTTTGATGTCGTTCGAATCGGATAGTGCCGTCACCGCCGTTTTCAATTTTTCCAAATCTTCGCTCGAAGGCACGCTCGTCCGTAACGATTCCAAGTCACCCTGTATGTTGTCGAGTACGTGATGAAAATGAGCGAGATTCGTTTCGACGTTCAAATTTTCTAAATATTCGATCTTTTGCTGAACCGTGCTCAACGTGTCTTGAATGCTCGTCAACGCTCTTGCTTCAGCGTGAATATTTTTAATTTCTTCGTTGATCAATTCCAAGGACGCCTGAAGCGTAGCGATGGTGGTTTGAATGTGTTCGAAATCTTGATAGGCCTCCAATTGAATTTTTATGTTCGCGACGCTTTTACCGATGACCTGCAGTTCGTCCGACGATGGTAGGTTCGTCATTGTATCTTCCAAAGTCTGCAACTTGGATTTAATTTCTTCCAACGTGCTGGTGAATTCTTCTTGTAATTTGGAAACAACGACATGTAAGCGTTCTGCGTCTATATCGTTCACGACGGTTTGAAGTTCAGAGAAATTCTTTTCTATTGCGGAAGTTCGTTCTTCGATTTCGAGTTTCAATTTTTCCAAATCTTAATTTTAGATTGAAATTGCTGTAATTTGGCCAAATCATTTTGAAGCGAATCCACGCTCAACTGTATATTTTGAACGTTGTCGTAAGAAGGTACGTCGACATAATTTTTTATCAGCGTCTTCAGTTCGGAATCGATTTTCAGAATGGGGTCGAGACATTGCGTTTGGAGCGTAGCGATTTCCGACTCTAAACTTTTGTTTAAGGTCTCCTGCAAAGCAATCAAATCGGTCCTCAACTTCTTAACTCGAATGTCCAACATGAGAATCTCTTCTGCGTGGTCTACACGCTTGGTGTTGCCGAAAATGTCGTTAGGCATTTTTGGTTAACGGTTATTTATAATAGGATAAACGATTCGTAATTCTACAAAGAGAGGAATGAGTTTGTCGTAATCTCCGAGAAGTTCCATATAAAAATAATCTCCTGCAGAAACATCGTACGTAATGTTAGAAAGCATCTTGTCGTGCTTGATTCGAAAAATATTCTTGCCGGTAGAAATTTTGATTTCGCCTGCGTTTTCCGGATTCACGGTGATTTGAAGTTTCCCGTCGATCGGAATTTCGTAGAAATGTAAATTGTTATTAAAAACATAAAACATCTTGCCCACATCGTCATTCAGTTTCGTCCAAATGCTGTTGAGATGAACAATCAGTAAACCATTGAGTTTAGATAATACGGAAGGTAAGAGGTTATTGAAATTTGGCGGTGCAGTCTCCATGTTGATCTGTTTGCGGAAGCCAAAAAGATTCATTGTCCTTGTTAGTTATTTAAGAATACGGTCAAAGTTTTTTTTTTTTTAATGACAGGCAAAGTTTTTTTTGTTTGCTTGCGTCACAATACAGGCACGCGCGCGCGCGTGTGTGTGTGCGACATATTGTTCCCGAAAGAGGTTTACAAAGGTCACGATATATAAACATTTGGTCCCACAGTTGGAAAATTACGATAAGATGCATTCATCCTTCAAGGATGAGAGAGTGCATTCGTCACAATACACGCGCGTGCGTGTAAAAATTATACACCGTGAAAAGTTACGACGAGTTGGAAACACTGCTGGTAGGGTTAACATACACCATAAAAGGCTACGCCTCGCCCCCGAGTTGGCAACACTGTTTGTGAGGTTAACATATATCGTGAAAGGCTACAAAATATCATATAGTGGAATTTTTGTAGAGTGGGTTGGCAACACCGACGAGTCTTGAATTATTATTTGAGGCTCGAATCATCATTTGATGTTTGAAATCATTATTTGAGGTTCGAAATCATCATTTGAGGCTCGTCGGTGTTGGCAATTTCTATTTGTAGGTTAGTTTAGCCAGTAAAAGATCATATAGTGGAATTTTCTTCGGATGGGTTGGTAAAACCCAAGCCTCAAAAAAAAAACATCCAATAGAGTTGCCAAATATAAAAAGAGGACAATAGGCCCCCTCCCCTTTTTTTTCCTCATAAAAGGCTACAGTAAAAACCCACAGTGTCGCCAACACTAGGCCCCCAACAGTGTTGCCAGACATAAAAAATACATGGACCCCTCAGACCCTTTAATAAAAATTTACAGTGAAAAAAAACCCAGTAGGTTAACAACACTGTCAAAAAATCTACGGTAGTGTTGCCAGATGTAAACAGGGGGGGCAATAGACCCCCCCTCATAAAAGGCTACAGTAAAAACCCACAGTGTTGCCAACTCTGTGCCCTCAAAATATACATCATAAAAGGCTACGACGAGCCTCAAATGATGATTCGAGCCTCAGTGAAAAAAACCCAGTAGGTTAACAACACTGTCAAACTACGGCAGTGTTACCAGATGTAAACAGAAGGCAATAAACCCCCCCCTCATAAAAGGCTACAGTGGGCCAACAGTGTTGCCAACTCTGCCCTCAAAATATACATCATAAAAGGCTACGACGAGCCTCAAATGATGATTCGAGCCTCAAATGATTATTCAGTACCGGGCCACCTGCACTACTCTGAAATACTGCGTTTCTATGCTTTGGTTGACAATGTTTACATGGAATGTCAAGCTTCTTCTGGGTAAATAATAAATTACGTACGTATGTATATATATGGATGGACATATGTTCCATTCCTAGAGTTGTATATACTTTATCATCTTATATACGCCTATATACGTATATAAATACGTTGTTTTTGTGGGGGGTGGGTGTGTGTGTATTTCTTTATGTATGTACTCGTGTATTGTTATAAAGGGTGTCTCAAAAATATGGGTCATTTTGAAATGGAAAATAAAAGAAGTGAACTTCGAAGCAAGGAGATGAATAGTACAGGGTATGCAATTAATTGTAAACATGTAATTCATTCACAAGATGGTCTTAATGTTTTGACGATGGCGTCACAACTGTCTTAATGCTGCAGTTGATTGTTTGTGGATGTCAGGCGAGGCCGATTTTCATCTCAATGGCTTCGTCAATAAGCAAAATTTCCGATATTGGGCTCTTGAAAACCCGCGTACACTGAATGAAGTTCCATTACAGCAACAAAGTGACTGTATGGAGTGCAGTATCATCGTCTGGCATCATGGGCCCTTATTTTTTAAGGTCGTTATTCTTATAACACGCTGTGCACCACTCCACTGCTCCATGATAACTGAATGGCATGGCACCTACTTCATGTTTTGTACGTTACGTGGCGCCACATTCCTCGCAGTGTTGCCAGCTTACGATTTAAAAAATCCCATATTTTTTAGACACCATTTATATTCATTATTTGAATAGAAAAGTGGATATAGCAGTGTAAGCGTTCCTGTAATTGGAGATATCTTCTCTGTTGGAGGCAAATCAATAAATACAATATTTTCATAGTAGTCTTGAATAGCTTGTGAATAAATTGAGCTCAAAACCAGTGGCGTACGCAAGGGGAGTTATGGGGTTAACCCCCCTTGAGCTTATGAAATATGATGTGGAAAAAAATTAAATCGCCAATTTTCCAGTCAAAGATTGCAACAATAGTACTACTATTACTAATAATAATTATTATTATTATTTGAATTATTATTCCCATGCAGCACGGAGAAAAGCACAACATTCCAAGCACACGCGTCTTTCAGAGCGAATGCCTTGAAAATAAAATATGAGGATAAAAGAGAGGAAAAAAAACTTGTTTTGTATCTCAGCTGCAAGAATGTTCAATGAACATATATCTTTTTGTTTGAACAATGAGCATTAACTAAATATAGTTCTTGGTTTGTTGTAAGCTGCTAATGTATAGACAATGGCTAGGCGGATAAGAATACACCAGTCCGCCTTCCCATTGTTTACCGCGGCACGGCACGTTTGAATTTCTGAATTCAAACGACAATAAGCTTAAGTATTTAAAAATGCTTTGTTGGTAAGAACAGCGAGACAATCCACACTTGAATTATTGGAGACAGAGCCGGAAAAATTCCAACCAATTCCGGGAACGGAACCCGGATCTCCCGCGTGGTTGTCACACGCCCTACCGACCAGACCACCGCGGCTCCTTGGATGAGTTCCATACTTTGATTATTTCAATTTATTTAAATATATTTTCTTCACACTAAAAATGTCTCTACTTCATTGACTAGACAATTATTTCCTAAAATGCAAAATACAAAAAAATGCTCCCTAGAATTTGTTAAAAATCGAATGACTAGAAAGTAATTTCGTTCTATTGCTTTCATAAATACTATATTTATGTAGATCTCTACTACTTCATATAATAAAACAATGGTAATCTGAATTTGGAGAAAGTTTTAGAAATACCCCCCCCCCCCCCGATGAAATCCTGCGTACGCTACTGCTCAAAACTAACATTGAATGGAGAAGAACAGGACTTACAGCCAACTGCTGCCCTCAGGTGCCCATTTATTAGAGGCTGAATGAACCCCAGAGCCTTTCAATGCAGGGGCGTTATTGGAAAAAAAAATCCCAACTGATATCACCCACCCTGGGAATCATACTTGGATCTACTCGCGGTTCCAGCCCCGCTTACTGGGTTAGTAAAATAATGAGGCTTGTTTTATTGGATAAAGTCTTAGTTCCTGCTGCAAGTATATTGCAACTAAATAATTTGCTCACAACCAGATTAGTGGGGGGGAGGGGCGTAGTGGACAAGTTTCCCCACTTTTTCCACTTTTGCCCCCGTACTATGCTAAACCAAATAAATTCTTGGCAAGCCACGGTAGCTCAGTCGTTGTGGGCCCTTTGTGCCGGAATGGCTAGCATATCGCGCTACGAAGCCAGGGGTCCCGGGTTCGAATCCCGGCTAGGGCTTGGATGTTTGTGTTGTTCGTAATATGAGAAAACCGAGAATAAAGAGAAAAAACTGATATGTTCGAATGTTGAGAAAAAGTGTGAATGACGGGGTATACCTTTTAAATATATAAATAAAAAGGTCGTTAGGGCGTCCGACTACCATGCGAGGGACCCAGGTTTCGATCCCGGCGGGGAGGGGGGGGCGGGATTTTTTCCACCTGTTCAAGCGGCTCTCTAACTTCAATTTGTTCCGAGTTACTAGTTTATTGAAAACAAAAAAAAGCAAATTTCCAAAATGCCATAATGTTTTGGCAGTGGACTGGAAGCATACAGATTTCGCAAATTTAATTAAAATCTGAAGGTATTGAGTGTCAATTGTTTGCTAATTCTCCACGTGTGTGTGTGAATATATTACAACGACTTCAATATTTTTCTAAAGTGAACTTTGTTCTCCCTAAAATCAAAAACATTCTCGCGCCACTCATTGCAGTCCATATGCTATTGAACGTTCTTTATACTCTTCCACTCTGCTGTCAAGGTTTCACGTGCATGTTAGTTCAAGGTATGTTCTCTAGAGGGCAGCACAAATTAGCTCGTCAACCATGCTGTGTGCTTCCTTCGTTTGCCTGGTCTTCAAGTGCTCTTTCCGTTTCACGATGTTAACTTTTACTTTCGTTTGAAATCCGCCGCCAAAAAGCCCGCGTTTCATCTTGGGATTTATTAATTCAAGCCGGAAAAGGTATGTGGGAAGGGGGGATATGAACGTTGTCAATATTTTAGGAATCGGAACGTAGAACAGGAGGTGCAAAAACGCGCACACCCTTGATGTCTTCAATCGAGAGCGAAATTTAAGTACCGCGAAAAACCACGCGCTGTAGACAATAGCACCATGGAGTGAGGTGAGGCAACACAGACCGGTTTTAGTCCATCGGAATTCCTTGGCATCTGTGTTGAGTAGGTTTTGCGTTGACTTGAAGCAAGCGGTGCTGTGCGACGACTGAAAAGGTGGTGAAGTCGATCCACAAGTGTAACAATCGAGATCTCTCGTCGATTGGTGTTCCGTGTCAAGTTTCCGTGTGAAAATTCTGTTTCGGTAGACCCGCAACAGCAGGAAGATCGAGAATCTTCGTGACGTGGTTTTTCGAAAGTCCATTATGCTGTGATTTTGTCCGGGCGATCGGTCGTTGCATGGAATTGAAGTTTCTTCGCTAACATGGAAGATTTCTTTAGCGTGTTGTCGGTTCGTGTGGGGAATGCTGTGCAGAAATCCAGGAGGTGGCTGGAAGAATTCGGTTTCTCCCTGCTTCCTGGGGGTGTGTCGAAGTGCGAGGCCACGCGGGGTTTACTGGCCTAGTTCCCAAAAAGTTTAGAAAGGAGAAAGAAGCGGGTGGGTGCCGTGAAAATGAGATTAATGGCGATTGACAGAAAGGCAGTCTGGATGAACAACGCTTAGTGATCCGTGTGGTGGTGTGGAGAGGTAACTTCCAGTTCAGTGGTTCGTTGTTGTGTGTCGTGGTGTAGTGTTTAGAACTTGACTCCACATGGAGCATGTATACAGTGAGGACAAATATGGAAACAACCAGGATTCTGAAGGTACGTTATTCGTTTATATAGATTCAGGATTTTAAAAGCTGTATTTCCTTCCCTTGGTACGAACTTTGATACGTTAGAGGAAGATCTTGCCCCCGAGCTATCTTTGCTGCCATGCTGGCCTCTGTAGGCGACAGAAGTCCGTTGCTTCCCAACATGCCGTGTAGTTCATTTACTCCTTTCATACATGGTACGCCCACTAATGTTTGCATTTCTCACTTCAATACAGATAACACTGGCTGAATTCTTCTTTCCCAACTAGGTAAAGTATATATGATCGATGGTATGCAATGTGGAGCACTAACTGGTATACTAAATATACTTATTCAAATTATTCTAATAGTTAGAGTCTTCCGTATTGAACTCATTGGCGTGTCTTGGGATTTCATATGGGGATAATGAGGGAGGGGGTTATGCAGTATTTTTTTAGGTGTCACCATTTCATTCTTCATCCTTAGTCGCATTCGACTTTAAAGGGAAAGATAGCCCACCACTGATTTAAGTCGTTCCAGTGATTTATCCTATCCCTAACGCACCAAAAAAATTTCTTCAACACCCACAAATTCATGGTCCTTTTGGCCCTAAATTCACCATTACATCCCCCAGATAAATCTGTACTACAAATGGCCTCATTGCAGGCACGTATCCAGAGGGGGGGCTTAGGGGGCTCGAGCCCCCCCCGAAAGTTTTAGGTTTACACTAGATAAAAAGAGGTTTTTGATTTCTTGTGGTGTGAAATAAAATAATGTGACAATAATTTAAGGAGAAAAATAATTATCGAGGCAAGACAGAGCATGTTTTATACCCCTGTTATAGTTAATGGCTCGAGCCCCTCCCCCTCCCTCAGAAAATTTTTCAATTTACACTAGATAAAATTAGATTTTTGACGTCTTGAATAATGTGAAGATAATAAATTTATAAATCTGAGAGAAATAATTATCGAGACAAAACGGAGTGTGTTCTATAACCCTATTATTGTCAATAGCACGTATCCAAGGTGGGAATCAGGAGGCTCGAGCCCCCCCCCCAGGATTTTTTTTTATTTTAAACTAGATAAAATCAGGTTTTTGGCTTTTTGAATAATGTGACGATGATTTAAGGAGATAGACAATTATCGAGGCAAGACGGAGAATGTTCTATAACCCTGTTGTTGATAATATTACACGTACACTTTTCTTGTGCTTTCGGTGTTCTCGCAGCGTACTTGATCACTATGTAGATACTTGTCAGCATTTGGAAGCTGCACAACAAAGGTAGCGCCACACTTAGGGCGATTCGTTGTAATTTCTAATCTCTGGAAGGCGGGAGAGGGTACGTTCTTGAATGAGAGAAGGAGTCAACTACTGGCGATATTAACGAATCATTTTATCTGCGGAACGTTCTAGAATATAATGAGGATATAAATACGCAGATTCAATTTTTCGGTTGATTTGTACAAAGAATCGGTTAATGAGATTTCAGAGGTAAGTGTGACAATTCATACAGTCGTTGGTGATCAGATCAGTCAGCATCCTCTGATTGCTTTATAAGATATAGTAATTCGAAAATGAAGACATTGACGACAGCAGAATTTCCGGGGCCTCAGTGTAGTGCAAGTTCGGTTCGAGGGCCGAAGAGATCCAATGTCTCTCTCTAAAGTGAATATTTCAGCAGTACCGGATATTGGAGTCGTTTATTAAAACAGAAATAAACTGCATAGATCAACTGAAAAGCAAAGTTTTGAGTGATGATTTAGTTTTGCCAGAACTCAATTTCGTATATGCAGTCCGAGAATTTCATGGTATAAAAAATACTTTAGTTTAAGCCTACTGGGTTCGAAACACATTCAAACACTTAACTACCATAAAGAGACAGCCAAAAATTTTATGAATGTCGAGAAGAGAAAGCAAGAAGATGTTGCATATGTAGACATTTTAGGCGGAAATTGCAGGCTCTACCAACTGAGCCACCTAGCCATCGTTGACTTCAACCGATTTTTCGTTAAAATGTCTACATAGTACATGTCCTGTGTATATCAAATTGTAAGGTGTTGCCTGTATAGTGAACAAGCACAGAAAATATAGGAGAGAGAAGAAAACTGAGGAGCATTATCACCTGTTGAGGATAATTTTTTCTGTGGTCACCAAGAGCTACTACTTCGAGGTGACAATGACAGTGGCCTAATAAGGGAGATTTCACACCTTGTCGCCTGAGGATTTCACAAATCGAAATTAGGTTTGTGCGGCATTTTGTGTCGCTACGGTGTGAAACGTTGCTGTTGATTGGCCCATTCCAATCGACATGTATCGCGTGTCCCTTCGGTCTGAAACCTTCCTAAGTCTTGAAAATCCAAGTCACAAGGATGGAAAATTAGGGTCTTGTTAAGGTTAGGTGTGAAGGCAGGCAGACGACAGCACCCTAAAGGATCATATCCAAACCTGGAGGAAGAACGCATCTTACTTCAATCTCCAATACGATGATAAAAACTTCTGGTGAGTTGATTTTCAAAAATGTCCGGGATAAAGAGAGGCTTGCCCAGGATTTTCGGAAGGGAGAGGGGGAATACTGGGTCAAATGGGGTTATTACCTCACCAAACCTCCCTTGGGCACGTCACTGGAGATAAATGAGTAAGCATTTCATCATACTGGGAGACGAAACATTAGATGTGTTGGGAACGGAAGGGTTTTCACTGTGCATTAATTGTTTCGTGATCCACCTGTATTCGAGAAGACTTCCCTTGTTTTGTGCCGATATATGACAAGACAGCGGAAGCTGTGACAGGCATTTTTGAACACTTGTGAGTGCTAAGGCCTGGATTGGCCATCCCGTGCATGTGTAACAGCTTCGTAAAAACACTCAAAGACACCATAGATGTTTTTATGTCTGATGAGATGAAATGGACAAACACACATACTGAGATGGTTCCGGCACACAATATTAATGCATGGAAACAGAGGAGTCGAGTGGTAAAAAATGTTCCGATTTCACGTTCTGATTAAAATGACAGCCTTACAGTGGCAACGATTTAAGAGATAGTTGTTCCCCATTTTTTATTTTTTTTGCCTCAACATTATGACCTCTTAATGTTGAGCCTAGGCTACCAAGAGAAAGTAAACTTTCCTTGCAACGCCCTCCGCACCCCCCCCCCCCGTTTTGGAACCCAATTGCCACCTCTGGTCTTAAATACACAATTGTGAGGTTCTTACTATACCCCTTAAAAAATTGGTGTTGAGCCCCCCCGAAAGGAATTCCTGGATACGTGCCTGCCTCATTGTGCATTATAATATGTAATTGGAAACTTTCTTCTTTGAATTGTCCAGCAGTTTTATTCTTTTCTGTCTTTTCAACATTATACTTTCCATCGTAGTCTCTCACCCCCCCCCCCCAAAGAAATCTAAAACTGTTTTTTGTATGTAAGAGTCATTTTGATATTCTAAACTTTAAAAAATCAATTTGCTTAGAATTTCTTCTTGTCATGAACGCTCTCAGAAAACTTCTGAAAGGAAGGGTGGTCAAAATTCTTAAGCTGGTTAGAGTCTAAATGGATGCTATGTTTACCATGAGAAAGGTACATTAAAGGGAGGAAAGAAGAAGAAAGAAAAATACACTGAGATAGGAAACAAACCCAAAAGGTAGAAAATAAATGAAGTGGAAGAGATACAAATGAATGGAAGGTGAGAAGAATAAATAAACATTTTCCCGAAAGTTTGGAATGATTTGTTTTAAATCGAGAGAGATAGGATAATCACTCCTGAACCTACAGTTTGAAGTGGGATCCGAAGTACTATGCTTTCCGACAAGAAATCAAAGCTGGTATCCACTTGAATGTATTTTCTTTATAAAAAAAGTTCTAACACCCTTTTGGCAGATCGGAATTCCTTACCATCAATTTAAAAATGCCTCCATCTTTTATCTGTTCCACAGGTGGTTGGTGTTTTCGTATATAATGCACTGGATTGAGACGTGTTAAAAACGTTGCAGGAATTTAAAGAATAGAGGCATATTAGCCGAAATGTTTTTTTCTTTTATCTTACATAATAGAGCAGTGGTGCTCTAGTTGGTAGGGCGGAAGACCAGGGTTCGATTTCAGGGCTGGATATCGAGACTCTGGGCACACCCAGGAGCTGTAAAGGAACAGTCAGGAGCGTGGTTCTGGTAACCAAATCTGCATACGATCGGGAATGTGCAGACACCTATTTCCACATCCCTTGCAGTCCAGGGTGTATTATGCGGAAGCAAGGGTGACATTTGGGTGTCTGCAGAAAGAGTCTCCCGTTACCCCTTCGACAATCATTCTTGTACAATCAAGGCCACACATCCGTCGCAACGTTCTCATTGAAAGTCAATGCCATTGTTAGAGCCTAGAAGTGTCCGTCCTGTTACATAATACATTCAGTACAAACTTGTTTCACTTTTATTTTCTATGCCTAGTACAGGAGATGCATTACCATTTAGTTAACTAGTGCAGGACGGGAATTTTAAGACATGGCTCAATATCGATAACATCCTTAAAGCATACACACACAAAATACGCGTATATATATGAAACTAATTTTGTATTTTTCCTAGGCTTCTGTGTGACCTGTAAGCTCCGAGTTTTTGAGGGTTACTTTAGAAGTAACATTTATGTGCAAATGGTACTTTCATGTCCGCAAACATACACGCGCCATTACACATGCGACTGCATTAATATGAAGAAGAGAAGTACATCAGAAACTTTTAACGACAGCTGCATGTAATATTATGGATGGAGCTACAACGCTGTTCCACCCACAGCACTCTATGACTGAAAGCCGTGGCTCTTTTCCCAGCATTATGTTTTCGTTTTTATGGAACATCCTTTTCCTTTACACTGCTTACATTTTAGGGTAACATTTTATTACAGCTCTCATTTCCAGAATTATATTCTGTCCTTTTAAAGTACCACTATGACGGACGGGAACCCTCATACTGCTGTGACGTTTCAACAAAATGTTCAAGTTAATAATTGTTACTGTGGATGTGGAAATGTAGCATTTTCGAAAGTAAGAGCCAAATATGTAAGGTGTTTGACTACCCCGTGGGAAACTTTATGCGATCATCGAGAGTGATCTGGATATATTATCAAGACTGTCACGAATATCTGAGCAGACCCGGATTTTAGGGGCATGGAGGGGCTTCAGTCCCAGCCCTCCATTTGTAAAGTGGTCTCCATGGGGAAGGAGAAATGGCTTTGAAGAGAGTCACATAATGAAACAAAAGATACTGGGATGCGACCAAAAATATAATTTGATTTCATTTGAATTTAAAAATTTGGGTGCGTCAGCACTTAGGCTATTTTGCACCCGTCACGTCATGCGGGGTCCAGCCCCTTACCAGAACTACAATATCATAACTGTAATATCGTGTCGTAACTAAAATATTCTGACCGGTTAAAGGCTGAGGCTGTAAAGAGGTACTCAGCACACATAAAAGCAAAACACAGGACAACACATAGAATTATACTGGCCATAGGGCCAGTCGCCAGAGCCTCGCTCGTCTGCAAAATGCAGTCCAGGGTGTACTACGTGGAAGTGAGGTTGACAATTGGGTGTACTACGTGGAAGGTCACCCCTTGCACCCCACCAAAAATATGAGAAATAACTTAGTAATCTGACGTAACAGTTTTAACTCAGATGATATTTTTTAAATTACAACGTGCAGAAAATGAGCAGTGAGCAGTGCGCCAAACTATGTTGTTGGTTACAGGAATCTAAATGTATGAAATGACTGTGAGATGAACCCAGCTTCCTATTAGGCGAGTAACTCTTGGAGAGTTGACTTCTTACCAAGATGGGTATTTACGTCTTCAAGTACGACAGATTTCTTCAAATTTCGTTGGGAAATGAATCAGATGAATTTCGTAATGAAAATATATGGAAAACTTGTGTAACTAAAACATCAAATTCTTCAGTTAATGACAAACACATAAAGGTCTCGAAGGAAAATGAGAAGCTTTTGTAAAATTATTTGTGAAAATTCTGGAATCGACAATGTCCTCAAGAAGAAATGCGATTGCAGTGCAATTGTAAATGATAAAATATTTATTTCTGAAATTTTTGGTGATTCTGCCTGTTCCTTGTTGTTCCTCTCGTATGTTGTCAGGCCTCCTGTCTCCCAGTGCTCCTCACAAAACGACGCGATGGGAAGTAAGACCTTCCTCAATATTCCTCATTCCCATTCAGGTCTGGAACACTCTGGAATGCAGTTTCCTCCAGCATCTCGTATGTGAGCAGCAAGGAGCAACGTTCGAAGCACCATCGCTTCAACAGTGGATACCCACACAACCCAAAATATCCATCTTTAAAATGAATTGCCATTATGTACCATCCTTTTCTACATTTGACGTTCTTTTTTTTTAAGGAATACTGGGGCAAGGGGGGGGAGTTATGACCCCCACCAACCCCCACCCCCCCTTTGGCACGCCAAAGAGTACCACTCACATATAACGGATATCCAGAGGTTCAACCGCAATGCAATCATGGAATTTTGCGTACTGGAGACCTAAATAATTGAGGAAAAAACCAACAACCGAAAATAGAATCGGATATGCTCCTTCAGTAGTCAAGGAGAACCCTATCAAAAATGGCTCCCGCAGGCAATGGCGGTGCCAGAGGGACAGGTGACGGTTATGAACCGCCCCCTTTACACCCTTCTCCCTAGCAAACAAGAAAAACTATGTTAACAATGCTCTTTCAGCTCAAAATATGTTCAGGGGGTATATCAATTCTGACTGGCCTCCTAGAAAATATTTCCACCACATTGCTCTCCTCAATATCTTTTCCTCTGGTGGCATCATTGCTAATCGAATATTTACTCACAGTAGATCTAATTGGTGTCAGTCTCTCTGCATAGGTGAACAATGTGCAATCAACTTCGATACCAGGAAAAGACGACCAGCGTTTAACAGTTTTCCCGTTTATCTCGTAAACAGTTCAATGTAGAGAAAAGATGTTTAACCAAAAACGTTCAACATATTTTTTTTTTACGGAAAACTCTTATTAATGATTTTGATAAATAAGTAAGCGAGAAATTAAAAAGAATATTCTTGAAGTGAATTTTTCACCCTATCTATGAAAAATATATTTTCAGTTAGTGGTAAGGTTGTTGTACATATTTGTAGGAATTCTTAAAAAAGTTCATATTTTATTGTCATACACAAGGAGTAAAAGAAAAACACTGCACCTTTTCCTTTTGGAGCATCGAAACCTCCCGAAAGAAATTCACGATAAACAGGCGCATTTGTCTACTACCGAGACATGTGTATCATAGAACGCATTTGCAAGCGTCCCTCCAGAATATATACAGTATGCAAAGATTCCACTTTATAAAGGCTCACTGGTCTTGGAGGAAGGCCCACGAGGACAAGAGGTCTTCTACTAAAGCTTTTGCCTTTCCAAAGTCTTCCGTTCCCTAAGGATCCGCCAACGAATAAAACGGGAAGATAAAAAGGAAAGGAAAAATCAAAATATGACAAGAATGAAGGGAGAGCGAGAGAGGGGGGGGGGGGTGGATACAGAATTGGCTTCCGTCCCTTCCCTGGCAGGGGACAAAAGAAATAAGATCCAAGTTGCACCCGTCCCTCACCCGTCTGGATACAAGATCAGTTGCCATGGAAACAAGAAGCTGAGTGAAGAAATAAAAGTCTGTCCTCCAGACATAGAAGAAGGGGGAGACAGAAATTGCCTAAGAAGTTAAAGGAAGGAGGGGTAGGAGGTGGCTGTTGGAGAAAGGGGTTAGTGCCCCCGGATTGGAGAGCAGAAATATGTAGTCATATTCACGCGCGGAGAATGGCGTCGTTTAAAGAATGCCTGTCGTGGGCAGGTGTGAGACTTTCATTTCTTTTGGCAATAATAGTGTATAAATTCGGCAGGCCAAGTTCGGCTGCGATAACCCCATAACAGGGGAATGGCTCATTGCGATATACATATATTTATTTTGCCTTTGTGAACCTAGAATCCAAGTACAATAATTTAAAAAAAGTAAGGAATTCAGTTCGTTAAAACTACAAAAGTGTGTTTCACGATTAGCTAGTTTAAACCCAAACTCACTTTAATCAACAACGAAGTAGATATAGACCAAGGATAAATTATCAGTACATTAGAAGCAATAGTTTTTTTCCCAGATTGAATAAGATAACCTTGTAATATCATATCAGACAAAGTGTAAATTACAAGATCGTTTATTTGTGTAATATAAGCCAACATTATTTTTCAATATTTGCATAATGCAAATGAGGTAAGCATTTGACATACTCTTTTCCGTTGAACCATTGTGCTCCCCCCCGAGATATCTGAGGAAAGACAATGTAATTCGAGTGGTGATATGTTATTATAAATAATACTGTTTTCTGTGACTTGCAGACAGAAAGTTATAGCAATTACTGTCATGTTGATAACATTTTAGGAAAGAACGTTTTAACCACAGGCATCAGAATCATCTTGACTGTGCAACAAACAAGGCCTTCAGCCCGTCGCCAAGGCATACGACACACCGGCTCGGTCCCCTCGAAAGACCAAAACCGGGCGTCGCTGCCTACCAATTACCTTTCTGTTATAATAGATATACATGCCACGACTATGCTCAGTACCTGCGGGTCATGAGAGTCCGCATCTCAAGGTTCGGGTAAGGGTCTGCTTTTGAATAATAATAATAAAAAATAATTTATCCTTACTTATCAAAGAACTCTAAAATAAGGTAACCATCCATACGCTTAAATTTCCGCCGTGATCGCACCCGCATCCCACTGACCAGTGAGGATACGTATGCGAGTCTTATGGATTGATAAAGCCTCCGCCTCACTGACCAGTGACGGCGGGACACCTCATTAAACCAAAAGGATGCCAGCTAATTTGTACTTATGAACCAAATTTACTCTAAAGGAAATATCCATTAACGATTACAGAATTTATTTGCTCCTCAAATTTCCAATTAACATTCCAAAATTGACATGAGAGAAGGTTCTCCTTTTAAACCTTAATCAACGTATTCACAATTCCCAACATAGTTAAATTGAAAGAAAAATATACAAACTTCTGATCAAAAGAAAAACTACAACAATGCCGAAATAAAATTTAGATCAATAACGACTTCCATAATATAGTCAATACTTCCTATTGAGTAAACATAAAACCCAGAAAGCTCTCTCTTCTATAACATGTCCATATCCCATCATAGAACTAACACAGCTGTATCTTGGTTTCAATAAACGCGTGACAAATTATTAACTAATGGTCGACAATATTACTTGTAATCAAGACAAAAGAAAAATTTGCATAACATCTATCCGTAAATTCCTATTCGTGCTTTTGTCATATTTTCACATCTACATCATGAGGTAAACTACCATCTTCAGGGTCAACCTCCAAAAACATTCATAATTAAAATATATATATGTGGAGCCTTTCTCTACCCAATATCAATGCCATATCTCGGCCACAAATTACAAATGTCCACGTGGAATTCCTTAACATAATAGGGGAATCTATGTCTACCCTTTTCAACGCCGTTAGCTACTCAAATTACAAAAGCGAAATAGACTTTTACATAAATGATTTCTAGAAAAACTTATATTCGACCGGTCACCTATTATAGCTGTTTCAAAAATACATCAAATATAAACCTAAATAAGGGAAACCATAAACTTTCCTTAACGTTCCGGATACTCAAACTTTAAAACCGACATGTAAACTATATAAGCTACGAGATTTTAAAGGCACCCACTGACTAGAGGTATGCTCTCGGATTAAAGTAATTAAAGAAATAAATATTTGTTTAATTGAACCTCCTGACGAGGAGAATTCCAAATGATTTAGAATAAAAAATTAACTTGACGAGAAGGATGTATATCTTTGATGAGCCTAATTTATTTAACTGACCAGTGCTTACTCCAACAGAATTTACGATTTATGTACGATACCAAATTTTAAATTATTAAGATTAAATATTTATATATGAATCAAATTATTTATATGCTCGCTAAATCCCCTTTAAGGATCATGCTGATCAGCACAAATCCTGAAAGGTGGCTTACGGAAAACCTCGGACATTGTGCAAGGGAGAGCTGACCAGCCACTCCCCACACAACGCCCGTATTCTCCCAGCCCTGGACCTCGACAAGCGATTTAATCACCTAAAGATTCCTGAATATACTGATTATTTTGCCAGCGAAACGGCTGGTATTTATACTCGCGGGATTGCGCAATTCCATTCCCTGAACAAAAGATTTGGCCATATGGAAAGTTATTTTTAGCTTTAACAATTACCCTTTCAAAAAAGGCATATCGAGAAACACAATGCAGCAAAACTTACTTACAAAACCGCGTAGCACCGACCGAAAAATAGCCAACCCATTGTTGATAAGAAAAAAAAGAATGCAAACTTCAACTTGCTTTGCGTTCTTTTTCGCTTGGCAGAAACTGCGTTACAATTTTAACAAGGAACAAAATATGCATACAAAAAGATTAGAACTCCTAAGGAACTTATACGAGGGCTGTCAAAAATCAAACTGAAAGTCACGAAAATTTACCAAAATTTCTTGGTCGTAACAACTGCCGTAATTATATAGGGGTGTGTAGGAAGATTTTTTTTGGTCGGGACGGGATTGGGAAGGGAAATTTGTATAATCCCGTCGTTCGTGACGCAAGAAAAAATCGCCACTTCCAGACCAGTTTCGGGACGGGAAACTCCAAATTTACGGATGCGGTGAAGATTTCGAATTCTACACACTCTGGAATAGAAACTGTCAATTTCAAGATTTTGTTCCATTTTTAACTTAACAATATTCGACACTTTGGAATTTCTCGTTTGTTCCCGAAAAATTGAAAATCATTTTCCAAAGTCGGCATCTGAGTTCAATAATTAACGCGTCGTACTTTTGAATCACACAGCAGCCTTTGACACGTAAAAATAGATATTAGGTGCCATGATAGTGATTACGTGGTCTCTGTTCGATATCCATGCATCGTGAAAAAGTATGTTATGTTATGTTGTTATTTTGTAATACTGTAACTTTGTATGAGATTGTCGCGTTTCTTCTATATTTTAACCTGCTTCTGATGATGTAGAGAATAGTGACTTCCTTGTACATGTAGGCTATATCTTTGAGAAACTCGTTGATATAAGGGATTACGGTAGTTTTTTTGTTGGGTTTTTATTTATAATATAATAATATTTATTATATAGCTAATTGTTTTGCTTGGTAAGAAGTGAAATATTCTTCTTTGAATTTGAAAAAACTTGAATGTGATTTATTTAACACTGAACGAAAAAAATAATTTAACATGCTTTGAGTGGCATCTGGGGAATGCTGTGGATTTTCATGTGAATATATTGCTGTGTTTATAAAAATAAGGTTCTTTTGTTTAAAGGGAGGATTAATGTGCTATTGAATAAGTAATTAGTACATTCTCCCGCTCTTCATTATTGTAAATAATACAAATGTTTCATATTTAAAAGTGATTTTATTCTTTTAACGTGACATTTTGTCAGTTTTTCAATATTTTCTCAAACAGTATCACTCGGATAGTTAATAAACAATAAAGAGTTCCACTCGAGGAAACTGTGGATCGTACGTTGCTAGTAACCATGTAAATGTGCCAACATTGATATTTATTTTGTACTGACAGTGATCCGGTCTGTTGGGCACCTGACTGTAACGTGGGAGACCTGGTTTAGATTCCCAAGGTGGGTGATATCACGTTGAGCCACCTCGATGGTAATGCCGTCACTTGTAATCAAGGGATCTCGAGAAGGTTAAAGTGGGATCTGGTCCATTGTACAATGTGTCGCCGCAGGGTATGGAACACTGGAACCAGGCACGTATCTACAAATACATTTCGGGTAGTCAAACCAAGTGTCTCAATAATAATATAATTAAAATAATTATGTTTAATTAAAATTAATTGAATATGCAAATTAATTAATAGTGTATTGTTATTACTTGAGTATGTAAAGAGATAGTAAAAGAATAGAGATATAGCTAACAGGACGTATTCATTATCTAGCTTATCAAAATTTGTGTAAAAACAACTGCCCTGGCAAGGATATCAATGTCAAATAGATAAATAATTGGAAATTTATTGACTAATGAAAAAAGGAGTTAGATCCAATTGACGAAAAGTAATGTTCCTGAATAATATTTTGTGCATATTATCATAAGTAGTAGTGTGCATAAATATTTGACACCGTCTTTCAAAGCCGTATAATTCCAACTCCTTGCCTCTCAATAAGTTAGTGGAGAAAAATAACCATCGATTGTAAATAAAAAGATCGGTATTGCTGCTACAACCATTTTCTTCTTCTTCTTCTAAGAGAACCAAACCCAACTAGCCTAACCTAACCACCACAGATTATTTACTACCCCAAAAAGCTACAAGCCAATGGGAATGCTTGAAACAATTGTAGCAGCAATTACTACCATAAAAAAATCAAAACAATTCATTATTTAATTTTTGTATTTGGCCGGACCCCCCCCCCCATACGTCCTTGCCTGGAACCTCTTTTACGCTATCGGAAAGGCAACATAGGAGTGCGTATATAAGGAATACAAGGAGAGTAATAGAAATTGTTCTAACTTTCATTATAGTATACAATTAATTTGTTCTTTCTAACGTGTCCTGTTCCTACGTTATATTTACTAGAGAGTTATAAACATTGAGGAGTGGTAAAATATTATTTACATTTTGAATATAATTTTATTATTGCCTCTGATTGAGTTTGAGTTTTTGTTTTGTGTCGACTTTGTGCACAGATAGGATATTCGGGACTGGGCCTACAATTTAAAGTAGGATCAGAACCGCTGTGTACCTTGGGACCCCTCTGATGTAAATGTTTATTTAAATTTATTATTAATTCCGTTATAATTGCTAGGTACGTATAGCATCAATGAAATCTTACAACTTGAACAACATTCTCCACTATAGGAATCAAAACTAGCCTAGATATGTTTTATGCACATTTTTGCACCCAAATACATCCCATTTAGGCGTCGAAGCATCTTGCATAATTTTTCAGGATAAATGTCAGGCGCTGTATGTCCATGGAAACGAAAAATATTAAAGCAGCGTGCTTGCGTAGCCGAACAGGTTTTCTGGTCCTGGAAAGGGCCGCAGAGCTTCACTTGGCAACACTGCGTGTACAGAGGCTCCTCGTCCTAAGCTTCTCGGCAATCTCGATTCATTTCCACGAGGGGGAACGTGAGCAAAGAGCTTTTCGGGGACCGCTTTCTTCCTTCATATTTCTCGGTCTCCTTCCTATCGTCAAAGGAAATTTCACAAGAGTTAAGTACAATCAAACAAAGCCATCGTTGCTAATTCCACCCAATCCAATGTTTAAGAGGAGGGAGCGTGGGAGAAAGAGAGAGACAGAGAGAGAAGGAAAAAAAGATGAACGGAAACGCTGATCACATCAAGATCTGCCTTTTCTCTCGCAATAAAAGCAGTTTCCACGTCTCAAAGCCTGAGGTATTCGCTTCTTGCCTCGGATCCAATCTTGTTCCTTTCCTTAATTGTAACTTCTTACTTAAGAGGCAGCAATTATCCTGCAGTGGGTGGATGCGCCGTCATTGATGTTTTCGTAAAAGACGGGGTCTTTCCAGCTTTTGTGCTCTTCCAGACAAGATGCTGAGGGCTTTCGCTGGAAGAGGCAGGACTTGAGTAAACGGCTGTTGCAGAAAGATGATTATTTCCGAGCAAAAAATCCTGCCGTAAAAAAGTCTCCATCTTGTGCTCGACAAAACACAAGTTTCCCACATTATTTTGTAGTTCGTGCTGAAATTTACATGTACTTCCGATCACTGCAAGCCATTATATCCTACATGTTACTGCTTGAATGGCCATGTACACATCGAACCAATCAAATCAAGTACCTTCTTATTCAATGAAGCTCAATTCTCCTACAGAAACAACTTGGTGTTACATTTATTGTGTAACCGTTAAATGTTCTACGGTACTGATTATAGCTAATGCACTGATTAATAAGAGGAACGAATATCACAACAGGGGGAGTGTAAGGGGTGACCTTCCACGTAGTACACCCAATTGTCAACCTTATTTCCACGTAGTACACCCTGGACTGCATTTTGCAGACAAACGAGGCTCTGGCGACTGGCCCTATGGCCAGTATAATTCTGTGCGTTATGTTTTTTGTCCTTATGTGTGCTGAGTGCTCTTTACAGCCTCAGCTTTTAACGGAAGTCAGAAGATTTTAAGATTTTACTTATGCAACGTTAGAGTTGCTATTTGTAACGGTAAGGAGCTGGACCCCGTATAATGTGACGGGTGCAAAATAGCCTAAGTGCTGACGCACCCAAAATTTTAAAATCAAATCCAAATATCACAACAGGTGCATACTTTATACAGAGTTCATTTCACAAGCATTCATATTTGTATTTTTTCTAGTTTCCTCATTAACCTAATCATAATTATAATGTTCCATCAAATTGGCACACCCATGGCGCAATAGTCCTCTGAGGACCGAGGACTATCAAGAAGCTTTTTGACTGGGTGAGGCATGGTCAGCGCATCGAGTCCCATCGTCACCGTTTTCTTACATTCGAAACGGGTTCTTCTTTTCAGGTAGCTCCACAATTATCCTCACGATGCTGGGTCAACACCGAAATTTTGGTAGCACCCACCGCGAATCGAACCGGAGACCACTAGCACGAAATGCAAGAGTGCTAACAATTTTTGGCAATATCAATTTATAACCAGAGGGCTGGTAGGGGCATTTGCCTTGGCCCAGACTGTAAAAAGTGTTAGTATTGAAACAATGTAGCAGGAGGTTCCCCCATCCTTATCTACTTAACGATGATATTTGTAGGTGATATACAACTTCGATGATGTTCCAATCCTCTCATAAAAAGGGTTAAGATGAATGCTTTGAAAAGCTCTCTACAACTTGTGTTTTGGTGGTAAGTTTTTCCATAAGATTATCAGGGATGGCCGAAAACTCATTTTGAGACAGGAACATGCATTGCAATGCTATCTGATTTGTTTTGTTTTCAATACTTCATTGTATTTCAAGTATAATCTTTATTTTAATCTTTAAAAAAAATGGATGGCTTTATAAAAGTAGAGGGCAGTCGAGCACAGAATTCTGCGCAAACCACATATTTCTACCCTTCTAGATTCGATGCTACGAGCTGCTAATGTCCGCCCAACGAAAAATCCATTATGGCGACCGATTATCCAAGATGGCAACATGTTCCCCAGGTGGGATTTTTCTGAACTTTTAGTTCAGAACACATTCACCAATTTTCAGATTGTTATTTCATTCTTCCTCACTTTAACACATTCTTCCTTCACTATGCATACTTGTATAATTTTATAGTTTTTGCCCTTCGTTTTGCTATTTTCACATTTCCTTATTTCAATGGGAATTCTTTAATCAGACGTAAATTTACTATTCGCACAAATTTGTATTTTTACCCGAAGGAAATTTAACGTGTTCTGTCCAATGTCGTACTGGTAACTTTGTCGCCTTGTAATCAAAGGGTCAGAGATGTGAAGACACATTTCCTCGGTTCAGATCCCACTTTAAACTGTAGGCCAAGTTCCGATTAATTTATATGATCGTAAGTACACTTAAATGCCCAGATATTGTTGAAATAATTAAATCAAGAGGAGTTAGGTGGGTTGGCCATATGGCACGAATGAGAGAGGAAAGAAGAGTTTACAGGATTCTTGTTGGGAAACCTGATGGTAAGAGACCTGTAGGAAGACCACGACAAAGATGGAGGGATAACATTGAGATGGACCTAGAGGAAATCGGTAAGGATGGAAAAGATTGGATTGATCTTGCCCAGGATAGAGGCTTGTGTTGCTGCAGCCATGAACCTTCGGGTTTAGGAATGCTAGAGAGTTAGTATAAGTACACTTAAAACAAATGTTGAGAAATTTAACCTCGTCTTAAGAAGAGCACCATTCTGTCCTTATTGTGAAGGAAATTCTGCTTACTCCGTGGGAAATTTTCCTGTGCCTACACAATAAAAGATCCTTTCTCTAAGGGGGAAATTCCCTTATTGCGAAGAAAATTCAGCTAAGCCTGCGGGAAATTTTCCTAGAGCGAGGGAAATTTCCCTCTGCCTACAAAATAAGTGCACGGGGGCATGGGGCAGAGCGAATGGCCTCGAGCATTCTTTCTCTTTCCTTCCTTCGACTGTCCGTCTCTCAGTCAGAAGATTGATAGGCTCCCTGTCAGAAACTGCCTCGCCATCTTTTCCTTCAGTCAGTCAGTCAGAGGGAAATTGCTCTGGTGATATTCAAATTACAGCTCGTCAGCGGACCGGCCCGTAGAAAAGGGATCCACTAATGGCCTCCTGGAATCGAAGAGTTACAAACTGCCGCGACGCTTGATGTATACGTTTCAATTACAACCTCGAAAGGCTCCGGAACAAATCTCCACGCCAAAACTTTTCCCAATTCCTCTTCGGAACGACTGCGATTTTCAATGGATAGCAGAACTTCACGTCGGGTGCCGACTCTTAAACCATCAGGGAGATTTAATTGGAAGACTTTGATGCCTTCCATTAGGAGTCGACGTTAGTGACGATATTCCAAAGAAACTCAAGCAAAGAATTAGGTTATCGCCAGAGCAAATATAGCACTCAGGCTCTGCAATCATTGGCGTCTGAAGCGAAGAGACTTGCCACCAAAACATTCAGAAACAAGTTCCTCGAAGGGGACATACACATGATAAATTGGAGCACTGTATAATTATATCTTTACATCATGAAATGTTACTTTCGTTTTGACAGCCCCCCCTTCTTCTAATTGATGACGATATCAGTGAGGTACCAGTTGAAATATCAGATTATTGTAATTTTTTTTTAGTAATTTCGAGAAAGGGCTAGTTCTATTGAACAGATTTCATCCAGAATAGCAAACATTTCCACATGTTTATTTTACTTTTCCTTTACGAAGTCTAAATAAGGAGAATCGTATGTGCAACTTGATTCCGTGGCGGAGTGGTTAGCACAGCCTGCTACGACGCCAGAGATCCCGGGTATGGGTGTTTTTTGTTAGTGACCCTTCGGAAGTTTCATCATATCATCACTCATCCGTATCTTTGTAATTGGCCAAAAGTGACAGAAAAGCGAAGTAAAATACGCGTAAATCAAATCAAACAATGAAAACGGTATGTCACAAAAGGATACCGTTTTAATTGAAATTACTAACGTATAGGAATATACAGTACTTTTTATAAACAAAACAATGCACTAATAATTATTAATTCCATGCACACAGCACTACGACATCCGAAGCAAAACAAGATAGAAAGCATAACATAAGTGACTATAATTTCATCCTTTGTCGTGGCGTACTTTGCGAAAATCATGTCGCCTCGCTAGATAACCGCGTCGGTGGTGGACACACAATCTTAGCGCTTAGATTCCGAGCTTCTTTACCTTACACAGTATGGAATATGCCAGTATGTTGTGTGGTGCAGATTGCCTGACCAAGTAAGTTGGTGTACCGCCAAGCACTTCGGTTCGTGGCTGTACAAGCACGACAGCCATATTCATCAGAATCGTCTGTGGCTAATGAAAAGCTAGTCAAAGCTTTCCTCTCCTCCTCTACCCACACGGTTCTCGTCACATCTTTAACAGAAGTAGTAAAAAGAAAACAGTAAAGTAGCTGAGCAGGTATGGTAATACGAACAACGCATCAATTCGCCGTGCGTTCACCCTGAACAAATTGAACGGCCGTTTCAACACAGCAGGTGATGACTTTACCAAACAGGGTGATAACTTTCTCTCTCTCTCTCTCTCTCTCTCTCTCTCTTGCATCCTTCTGCAGATCACTTACGCAAATACCCGAAGCATGGAATTTCACGGCAAACAAGTAGTGACAGGCTTTAAAAAAAGCCACGAGGTTCATTCAGCAGCTAACACGGGGAACACGTACTTCGCAACCGGAGTAGATTGCTCATCTGAAATGTAATGTCTGCACCAGCTCAGAAGCTACATTCCCCGACAGTTAGAGCAGGTACATGCCCCTTAACAATGTAACTTCAGTCATCTCTAGGGACTAAAATACATACAGCTTTATCTCAGTTTGAAACGAAACTTAAAGAGTTTTGACACCACCGTATTCATGAATTTCCTAATCAGGAATAACATAGTAAAACATGTGTGTTCAACTGGATGATTATTATAAACATCTGAATCCAAATACAGATGTATATAATATTACCATATTGTCCATGTTACGTTGTCAATTAAACAACGCAGAGCTATGGCTTCGGTTTGGTTAGCCTCCTTGGCGGAATGATCGTTACAAAACCAGAGGTACTGGATTCGAATCCTGGAAAGGACTTTTATTGTGTTTGTTTCTTGGCTATTTTAAAAGTCCACAGTTTATTCTCATCGTCGTGATAAACTCCGAGGTTTGCAAGGGCTACAAACAACAATAACAACATAAATTACTTTCGTTGTGTTTGTTTAATGTGAGAGGTCGAAGGCTGCACAGAGACGAAGCAAACAATTTGAAGAAAATGTCTTAGTTAAGATTTCACATTCTCTCAACATGCTCCCAATTTTCACAACATTGCAATAACTTTTCATTCAGTTAGGAATTACTATATATAATCCTCACCATACTCGTTTTATAAAATTTGATTGTTAGTAAATGAATATTACGATTAACTACAAATATCACTACATTAGAGTTAATAAGAAACGAATACCATTTGTAGCCTTATAGCTTGGTATTAGGTTTCTGCAATTAAGACATTTATTTACTTTATTATTATTTTTTTAAGTATCTAACTCATATTATTTTACTTCTATATGAAACAATTTAATTGGATCAACATACCCCTAACACCACTTATTTTCCAAAACTCAATACTCACTTAAAACCACCATACAGTAAAATTAATTCTATTCACATTTCCTCAAATATGTTTCAATAAACACTTCTAAAACCAAAATAGGATAAATACTGATATACATCCACCATAATCAAAAGATATACCACAACAAGGTAGACAAAAGGCCTGTTTTGTCTGCCAGAACTAGCTCTGGACATTAAAAACCTGTATCTTTTCATTAATGTCTATATGCATTTGTAACACGTCTACACGTATTTGTTACATAATAGCTGTACATTTGTATGAAATAAATAAAACATAAAAAAGGGGAAAACCACTAAAAATTCGAGAAAACTGACGTCGTGGTTTATTTTAAAGGCACCAGGACGAAAGAACGCATACCCCCGAAAGTATGCGGGTGGAAGAGGGCTTCTTCGGGGGGTTTCACCCTTTTCATCCCATATATTTTTTTCAAAAACCCATTTCGCTTCGATTTGAGCCTAAACTTACGTTTACACTTTTAAACATACTTTTAAACACCTCCCACACCAAAAATAGATGATTCTGGCTAAACCTTTGAGGTTCAATCTCACATAAATATACTCTGTCCAGGGAATATCTGGGGTGAGTGAACGAAAACAGGTCTCTGCGCAAGTAGTGACTCCAGAGGGCTCGACCAATGAACACGCAAGAGGGAACGGGATAGCGTGGAAGGGGAAAAGTTACTGCGGCCACAAGCCGTTAGCAGAAGCGTATACTACTTCACTCTGCCTACTCGCTTTCTCCCCTTCTTTACCGTTATGCGCTACCTTGCGCCAGCTATTCTCGGGGTAGAGTATAGGAGTGTTTTTTGATGATATAAACTACGAATCCCTCACTGGAAGCTCTGCATCTCACATGCACCATCAGATTCCACGTGCTGCCCATGGCGAGACTGAACCCGCTCGCCTACACTCTATTCCACCTATCTCTGGAGCAGACGAACGAAAACAACTCTCTGCGCAAGTAGTAACGAGAGACGGCTCCACCAATAAACAGCGACTGCAGTTACCAGCTTTCCCAGCAGCCTTCTCTGCTTCGCTGTGCCCACTCTATTTCCCCTGTCGCGGCCTTGCACCAGAGATGGTTGGGACAGGGTATAATAAAAAGGAAAATCTTGCTTCAGCCTTCCGCCACGGCATACTAAAAGAGCGAAATACCAAGAAACGGATTCGAACCGGTGCCCTCGAGAGTACAGCTCCAACTTGACAATCTCAAGCACACGCATCTTCCAGAGGTCCAGAATAAACAACTTAATGGACCCAGAGCGGGCGCCGGAAGCAGGAAATTGCCCCGTAACGAGGGACGCGTCCTCTGCTAGAGAGATCCCTACTACGTATTCTCGGGCACCACCGAGTTTAATCGAATCCCTCCTACTGTCGGGAAGATGACATTGACCATTAGGCCATCGTTAGGGAATGACCTTTTAAAAAGCGTGCGTCGCCTGCACGATAGCCCCTGCTCTTTACTCTTGCATGAGATTCCAAACCTTCTTCTCTCCTTTTTTCTTTGAATATTTAAAAACCGAGAGAGAGAGAGAGAGAGAGAAGCTAGACAGGTCTCTCTCTCTACGAGCTAGGTTGGAAAAGCTTCATACGGGCGGCAGAAGATCTCACGCCCCCCTCCCCCTCCTCGCTCTCCCAGCCGAGCAACATGCTAAACGCGACAGAAATTCAATTTGAGATGCCCCATTTATTATTTACGACGTACCAAGATGCAGCCGGGCCCAGCTGCTTCTGAATTATGAAGCATAGCTTCTTTGGTTACGTCAACGTCAACTCTTGCAGTGGCACGGAAAACCTGAAGCCATGAACTACAAGTGAGACGGAAAATGTGGGGGCGGGGAGGTTGGGGGGGGGGGGGCGGCTTGAGCTAGAAGTGACAAGTCGTGAGCAGCACAAACTTACATCTCTCCCTCTTAAGTTTTGTGTGCGGATATTAATAAGATATCAGCTGTAGCCATTTTTGGGATACGAAAACTCCTTCTCCCATTGTATCACGCGAACGAGCGATTTTTCGTTTATTATTCATAAAGGAGAAAAATGAAAACAATAAAGTTGCATCGACCGCGCCTAAAATGAGCATTTCCATAAGTTTCGTTACGGTGAGTTGAAAGTCCGCCATCTTGAAACGTGTTGACTAGGACTGAACAGATACCAATACTTGAAAATTGTAACAATTTACAGTTGTTCAAAATATTAATATTATCGAGTATTCCAATCATAAGCATCAAATTACCAGAGTTTCGCTTCAAAATGTTAAGAAATATATCAGAATATAAAAAAATATCCGTTATGCAATCACAAGATAGTTTTTCCCCCATAATATTGGTGTAAAATCAATGGAAACTCCGATTTTGCATAACTTCCAGGATAGCAAGACTCCACGAACTTTTTGCGGACTCCGCGAACTATCAAAACACACGAAAAGTATCGGTCGGTTTCAGTAAATACATTCAACCGATACTTTCCGATACCGATACATCGACATCGGTATGAGCTCAGCCCTAGTGTTGATCGATTTCGCTCGGATTGAAAAGCACGCTAGTCCTTCTTCCATAAGTATTTCAGCCGAATAAACTTCAAATTTACGACAGCTAATATGCTCATTAGATTGACGGCATGCCTCCAACACCTAAAATGTATCCCAAATGATGTACTAAAATTCCTGCAGGTTTTGTTCCTTGAGGTCCAAAAGTAAAATCTAGACAGGGGTTTGCAGGAGCAGTATAGCGCACACAACATAGGGGGGAAATCAATTTTTCGCGCGTCATCTTGAAATTTTGCGACCGATTTCGTCGAAATGCAACATGAGACAAGTTCTACAAGATAACTAACTACTATACAAGTCTCAGCTGAAAAGAGCTAAATTTATGACAATAATAGTGGTACAAAATGTCAAATTGTCTCCTCATACACTCACCACTATCCCTTGTAACAAGGGAAGCTATTGGACCTCCCTACGACAGTCGCCACGAAACCTGCAGGGGTGGACAAAACAACAGGTGTGACGTTTGGCATTTCGTAATCGTTCGCAAGCCTCAAGAACAGGGCGCAGAAAGTGGGCGCGCGCCTGCTGAATGTATTTCAGAGTTTTTATGATCAGATTATAGTACAAGTGCTGTCCATAAATCCCACAGAGTTTAGTTCCAAAAGCTCAGTAAATGTAGTCTACACGCAGGTTTGAAAATGTCAGAAAAAGGTATGCTAATATTCTACAATAAAATTCGGAAGAACCTTAGTTTATATTTGATTCACTGCACTGCAGATATTGGTAGACGTTTCTTGGCACTGTAAGCGTATTTTCGAGTGCAACTATGTGAATAATATTATCACACCAAGACCAGTATTAACGTTCTAGGAGAAAAAATCAGGAATATGTCATTCAGCATTTTAACAACATTCACAGTAAAATATTACTATACACCATCATCCAATCAGCCGCTTGTCTAGGTGCAATTTATCCTAAGTAATTTCAACCTCGACAATTCCTGCAGAGAAAAAAAGAGCACCGGAATGTTTATTGTAAATTTTGTGCTCGATGATTTCATCTTCATTTAATTGTTTCATCGGTTTCCAATGTGATTACTATTATTTCTTTTCTTTCGAAATTGAAAATGAGGCATTATTCCTTGTGAATTGATCGGGTAAAATCCGTTGATGTTATATTAATTGGATTATCATGGGAGAGTATTTTATTTAACACAGATGCTAGTCTCTAGGTTATTTAATCAGGGTATCAGAATAACATACCGTAACAGGTGATTTATCGGATGTATTGCACAGTTGAAGTCACAATTAAATATATCCTTGAATATGCAAGATCAACAGAGTTGAAACTGTTAGTCTAACCCTTACTCGAATTCCTAACATCAGATCGTATTCAATTTATTCAAGTTTCGTGTGTATGATTGATTGATTTGCTTTATTTTACTTCGCCGCTTTTGGCTAATTTGCGAAGATGGGGATGAGTGATGATATGATGAAATTGATGAATGGACACTCAAAAACATCCATGCCCAAGCCAGGATTCGAACCCGGGGCCCCTGGCGTTGTGGCGCGATGTGCTAACCACTCCGTCACGGGCCCGGCTCGTGTGTATGTGTGCGTGGTAAGATAAAGTTCCCCTTGCTCATTGCATCATGCCATGAAGGCACACAAGGGGAAGGGGAGGTAGGACCCTCATATTTACGATCGCGACCAGTGGGTTTCTTGGAGGTGATGTGGTCAGCACCACGCTCCGAGAGACTTTACTCCCAGTGTTGTCCACAGGTACTAATTTAATAGAGGCTGGATTAAGTCTGGAGTCCATTCATCGAATGACAAAATTTCTGATACGTCAACCTAACCACTGCTGGAATCGACTGGACTACCGTGACTCTACACACACGTCTAGAGAGAAATCTGTAAGAAATGGAAGCAAGCTGCTCTGTATTTCTGCCGTTCGTGTACCGTCCCTTCTGCACAGCAACTTTGTGATTTGCATCCTGTTCTTACAGGTACTCGTGGGCGTGAAGTGTGAATAAGTGCTCTATTACGTTACAGTAGGTAAGGATGCTTGAGAATGTTGAAGTGTGACTGAGAGCACTGTTGCGTTTTGAAGTGTAAAATACAAAGGCATACTTGCTTTTGTTGAAGCGCAAGCGATACACTCGGGAGTATTGAGATGTCACGCGGAGAAAATCTTTTGGGTATTCACAGTCAGCATTAATTAAATGCGTCTTGTCTTATCAGTGTCCTAATTCATGTTAACCCCTCCTTCTCTCTCTCTGTCTCTCTCTCTCTCTCACACACACAGGGTATCGCCGTACAGCACCTAGGACATCAAAAAGAGCATTTGCATTGGTTTGTTCATTGTCACCTCGTCTCGAAGCTACAATTCTTTCTTTTACCTTGCATGTATGCAACCAGGCGGCACAGATCCGCGGCTGTTACTGTAATTTATTTTTACTGCTTCGTTATTAATTTATGTTCTGTATGTTTGTAGCTCGCACTTTTTAACTTTTAGCCTCTCAACCACATCCCACTGCATACGCATGTGCTTACAGTAAATATATTTCCCTTCCAAAGGTCCTGTCCTTTTCATTTCCATCTCTCATTTTATTTCTCTCCATCTTCTTGTGATGTTCATCGGGGAGAACTGATGTCGAGATAAGGATGGGGATGTGTGAAGTGAATGAACACGATGAATAACGATAAGAGAAGTTTACAAAAAAAAGTGTGAAGGAGAGAGGTTTAAGAATAGAGTATATGAAAAGAAAGACGATAGAAGATGAAAAAGAGTGGTAGAAAAATATAGTACAAGAAAAGGAAGACGAGAAAAGAGGAAAGAGGGAGACAAGAATGAGAGAGCGAGAGAGAGATGGAGGTAGAAAGAACAAGAAAAAGACAGAGAGATGGAGGTAGAGAGAACAAGAGAAAGACAGAGAGATAGGAAAAGGACAGGGAAGAAGGAGAGACATACAGAGAGTGAGAGACATGCAGAGATAGAGAGAGAGAGGATCATAGAAGAAAAAGGGCAGGGAGAGGACAAGAGAATAATAGTGTCAGATAAAGTACAAGAAAGGAGAAGAAGCAAGAAGGAAACGAGAGAAGAAGAAAAAGAAGGGAATGGAAGCAAGAGAGGGAGAGAGAGATAGAGAGAGAATACAAGAATGAGGGAGAGAGAAAGGAAAAGGGAGAAGATAGATAAAACAGGTAGAGGGAAGAAAGACAAGTAAGAGAGATTTTTTTTAGAATATTGAAGAAAAACTAAATGAAAGACATACCACGAAGCATATAAGCTTTCTATGAACAGAGCAAATGAGGAAAGTACAAATTCCCAACGCAGTCCTCTACCGACATAAACATCTCAACAGAACTATTTATAGAATGATCGCAAAAGAGGGCATCCTTTTATATTTTGCCCTTTCCTCTCTCTCTGAAAATGCAGAAGGCAAAGAAAGTTATAAAAAAAGGAACAAAAAAAATCAGCTTCTGAATCACATTAAAAAAGAATTCAAAATAATCTTGTTTAGCCATGAAAACGTAGCGAAGTAGATTTCCTCCAATTTCTGTTCCTCTTAATAGACGAGGCAGGAAAACTTTTCTTGTTCAAGAACTGCGATTACAAGCGGGTCTTTCATCTCGAAGAACAAGAACGGAAATTAAGTTTCAAGCCTTTTTTTCTCTCCTTTTCTCTCTCAACGTTCCTCCGGTTAAAAGAAAAAAAAAAGAGTCCATCCTGTTTTTTTGCCATTTGTTTGCTTAGAGAGTCGCAAACTTCATGCAGAGAAAAGAAGCCTGACTGATGCTACATTCGCTTATGTTCTGAATGGGTTATTTTTCTCTCCCCCATCTCTCTTCGCCTGGGAGCCTGGTATTCCAAGGAAACTTTGCGAGAAGATTAGCTGCAGCCCTTTACCCGTTCATATTGGCCTCAGGTAGCTCCTTTCATCAGAGAACCGGAGATACGTGATGCGCTCCTGCTTTCCCGAAGCTCTTGGTGATGAGGAGCGTTGGAAAGGCACTTACGATACGGCTTCGTCATTGAAATTTGAAACATCAATGTTCCTCGCCTCTAAAATATCATATCCACCCAAGGTAGTGGCTAAATGAAAGGGGTGTAATTTTTTGACGGAGTCAACTCTCCCTCTGAAATGATCCGAAAAAAATGCGAACCGAAAATACGAGGGCAAGTCAATAAATTGGTCACAAACTGATGTGGGATAGCTGAAAATAGTAGTATCTAGAGGTGTCATTAGGTGACACCACAATCCAGCTTGATGATATTCAGTTGGCAGTCGCTAGATTGCAGATGCACGCATGGGCAGCTCAGTTTAAAAATGCCGACCGTGCTTGAGGACTGTACGTGGAGATGAATCGAGCTGACAGGCGAGTGACGATAGCATAGCAACTGCAGTAGGTTGTTCTCATGGTTTAGCCTACAGCATAATTCATGATCGTTTGCATTTCCGAAAAGTGTACGCACGGTGGCGGCAAATTTTTCGCGGATGATGATGTTGAACGTGAGGTGCGATTGTGGTTGGGACAGCAGCCGAAATAGTTTTATCCAGCAGGTTTCGGTAGTGTTGAGTTGGCGTTTTAAGTCCACTTTATGCACAGTAAGGATAATCGGGGGTGGACCTACAGTTTACAGTGGGATCCGAACCACTATGTGCCTTCACCGGTTATCGAACCCGTGACCCCTTGATTACAAGACGACTACGAGGTTTTGGGAGTGATAAAACGATGGGACAATGTTGGAGATTATGTTGAAAATCGAAAACTATTTTCAAGCCAGTTATCCCACTTAGTATTTTTTTTTTAAATAAACGTTTGTGACCTACTTACCAACTTACTTATGTAGTTGACTTTTGATGTATTAATTCAAACAAACTCTTGTAAGAGCAAGGCTTATACTATTATCAAGTAAAGGGAGGGTGTTAGAAGCTCGCTGAAATGCTGTTGGAGCTGCGTTTAATGCGTAACCAAACTCCATGAGCAGTAATTATAACCTGGCCTATCCAAATCATGAGGAATAACACTATTATAATTTCAATTATGCTCACTGTTGAGGGCTATCAAGTGTGTAAAACCTTGCCTGCCTTTCATAATAACCTACAGAGGGAACGAGGACATAATATTCCCTTAACAAAATCCAGCCAGTATTTGTATAGGACTTGAGTTAATATTAACAAAATGCTATGAAAATTGGAGAACGTTTGTTATTTTCCTTTTATCTAAAAACCTTAATATGTTAATGATTAATATTCCAATGAATTGTTTGACAAATCCATCTTGGATACTGAGTAAATCCATTTTTATATCAGTAAAAAGAAATTGAAGTGCTCCCCTGTGCTTTACACCACACCATGAAGGCGTGTAGGGGGTGTGAAGTTAGGGCCCCGCATTTTCTTGATCACGGCCGAAGGTAGGGGTGATGTGATCAGCTCCACACCCTTGGCCGCCTTTACCCCCTTCCCCAGAGTTTCCTCCAGGTACCCACTTTACAAGTTATATATACATACAGGGTGTACCGTTCATAAATTACCTAGTTTCAATTATGTACTACTCGAAAAATAGTCCGCTATAAATTAATCTGCAAGTACGAGCAACTCATCACATCACTCACGCAATTTTTTAATTAACTTTGTAAAGAACCGCATTATTTCGCCGTTATTCTAAGCCCAGAGAAAACTCTGCATTTAGACCTTTATATTGCGACTGGAAAACCGGGGAGCAAGACTGTAAAGAACATTTACCTGTCCTAACCGAACATTAACGTTTTGCGGTTCCCTCTGGTGTCGCGGACGCGAGTTACATAATTCACGGGTCCCCTTCCTGAGAAAATGTCCCGCTAATTGCGTTTCTGCTGGTCTTTTGCGTGAATTTGCAAACAGGAATCGCTTCCGCGTAATGAAATACATCGTTTACTTCCGCCTCATTTCTTTGCGATTCTCTTTGCTTTATTCCTCCCCATCTGCGTTCGCCGGCGATTCCTGGCGAAGATATCCCGTAATTTCCCCCAGGACGTCCCTGTGGGACGCGAACTCCAAGAGAAGTTGCAATGACCTAGTAAACTGCGGCTGAGTCTTTGTCTCCTCTAAAGTTAAATTAACATGCAACACGCTTCGCGAGCAGTTTGTTCTGGCCCAACACAAGTTAACGCTTACGGAATTTTATCGACGCAATAAGGCATGCGTGGCTTCGCTCTGGAATTGAAACAAAGCCTTTTTTAACGTTGCTCTCGTCTGGTTTTGGCCATTGTAGGATTCCACAGTTTGCTGTTTAAGCCCCTGGTTTTTCCCGGGGCAATTATTTTGCTTTATTCTATGCACGTCAACGAGAAAGTGAGGGAACGTGAGGGACGCTATCTCCCAGTTAAGAACAGGAAGAACAGTTTGTGTCAACCTAGACGCGAGGACCCTGAACTGCTCGTCCCCCTCCGCATCGAGTTGGGGAAAGAGAGGAGGAGAAAACTTAGCATTACGCTCCTGGGAGTATTACTTTACTTGTTCTCTTTGGAATACCAAACTTCTGATGGCGTAGAAAAAGACTTGAACAGAAGGAGGTCAGATTGAAGATTTGATTGGCAAGCAGCAATGTCCACACTTCTATTTGATTAGCCGTATTTTGAAGTTGAAGTTGTTGCGTTTTTTTCTCCATAAGGATTAAATCGGATTCTGAAAATTCTTATTCGTCATATTCTTCAAACATCGTGTCTATAGCTTAATAATCAATTAAAAAAAAGCACTTCCACTTTAAAAATGGGGAGAAATTCATACTCTCTTGTACACGTTTTATTTTAAGTAGCAGTGCTCATTTGGACGATATTGAAATAAATGCATTACTGGTACGAAACTGTCACTCTTCACCTTAAGAACATATTTCTGAAAGCATCCCCCCCTACTAGGATAATGTGCATACGTAGGCATCCCTCCACCTTTCTCCAAACTGGGTAAATCATTCTTTCTCTCCTCTCCCCCTCTAGGAATAATTTCCACTTCGAGCATTGGGATGGCAGAGTAAGATTTTGTATCATCCCTTCAGTCATAAAAGCAAATATATTTTTCCTTTTGTTATTTTAGAAATCATAAAATTGAATTGAAAATACATTGTTGTTGTTATCAAGTTGAGACTTGAGTCCACTATTTAGATGGAAACTGGATTCGACTTGCTTCCTTTCCATGAACATCTATCACTTTGTCTATTTGTACTTTCTCACTATGGACATCTCAAAGGCTACTTGTCTGCTGTCTTTCATGGTAGTCATCCATTTTTTTCCCGCTACAGTTTCAACAATCGAAATTACATGAAAGTTTTCCTGATATCTCAGGGGTGCAACATAGAAATTCAACCCTGTTTACGTTGAGTGGTGTTGAATGTACAACTATTCGCTTTTTTTTCTGCATCCTTTCCTTGGAACTTTGCTGCTATATATTACATGTGCCGATTCTAGCTGTTACAACCTGCACGTCAGTTTCCATTGAAGAAAGTAATCATGTGACTTTTGAAGAAGATTCTTTTTATATCCCACTTCGTCACGTAGTCGTGCAACTCTGAACGTAGTTTTTCCAGTCCTGGAACTTTTTGTGTACAGCCTACTGCGTTGAAATGACGTTACAAGTCTTGGGTTAAATGAAAACTGGACGGTAATAGAATATTAAAGTTGGGAATGAGTTCTGGGACCTTCCCTGAAAGGCACGTGGAAGTAAACAATTATGGGGAATGCCATTAGCTGGGCGATTTCCAAACACGAGGATCCTCAGTGGTAGGGACGATGACACACACTGTCGCACACAAGCATACGCAGGCCTTTCAACGAAAGCTGGAAAAATAGAACGGCGGGTCAGAGGAAATGGAGGGGGGGAGAGAAGGGTCTGTAATTGAACAGAAAACCGCTGGAATTGTGGATTTGCAGGAGAATCGGGGATTTCCCAATCGCAACCCCCCCTCGCCCTACGCCCCGTCCGCAGCTTCTAACTGGTCATTTCTGGAGAACGAAACACGATTTTGGCGGGAGGCTCAGCCATTGTCAAAGCAATTAGCTTTCAATCACGAATTTTAATCGAACAAAGGGAAGGGGGTCTTTTACCCGGGGAAAATGGGATAAACGTGTTTCTCCAGCGCTCGATTTCCTTTCAAATTGCTCCGTTTTTGTTTTACTTTTCACTCGGGATTTTCATGCAAATTCCGATGACCTGTAAATCTAATTGGTTGAGCGTATAAGTCAATCTACGGACGGCCGTTCTGTTGTCCCTTTTTCACAGAATGGTTTTACGTCTTCTTAGCTGGCTTCATCCACCGTTTATATAAGTGTAGCAGGAATAATTTCACAGTTTTTTTTTTTCCCCCAGAGTCACTCGTCAATATAGTTTACCTTTTGAATTCATATATGTTAAGAAGATACTTTTAATTACATACATATATAGAGCATAAATATTGGCATTTATTACAGTGTTCTGAAACAAGAAATTCATGGCTGGTGCAAATAGTATTTTACAACTGGAACCAGCAATATCGTACTTGGTGCGTTCCAGGTTCGTTCCCGAAAAACAAACAGTTTTCAAGAACCAGAACTTTGATTACAACTATTAATTTAAGTAATAATTGTAATAGAGTATATAAGCACTAATTACACATTTTTTATGGAAGACAAAACACGAACATACACGAGCTGTCGTCTTGTAATCAAGGGGGATTGGGTTCGATTCCCGGTGGAGACACACACTGCATAGTGGTTCGGATCTTACTTTGAACTGTAGGTCCAGTCTCGATTAGCCTATACGAATGTAAAGGGGAATTGAAACGAACTTTCGAGCGACAATACACACACGTTACAGGGATATTGCATATGGGTACAACATTAACTTTTTATGTGATTCGCGAGTACACAACTACTACATGGAAATGCAATCGAAACACGGTAACATCCTACTTATATGCACGGGATGAAGTGTGCTGTGGAGGCGGTTACCGTGAAACTTCCCAATTTCTTCCTCCAACGGCGCTCACCTCCCGGAACGGTAACCACAGAAACTTTGATAAATTCTGCTCGAAACGGACGAGGAGATGAGGCAATTCAGGAGCAGATAATACCGAAGAATCCGGGCTCTTCACCAGCATCCTTAGGGAGTAGTTTTTCCTTTGTTTCATTCCTAAGACGGAGACAACCAGAATCTATAGCTTAATTCCCGTCTATTTTCGGAGGAACGGAGCAAAAGTTCTACTCTCGGTCAACTTCAGAAAAGTTTTCCGGCTGAAGGCGCCACCACGAGTGAAAGCCAGAAGTAATTACCGCGCTTCATGTATAATGTAACGCCGGTGTCATGAGCAGCGGCGCCAGAGGAGGGGAGGTTCTCCACCTGCCATCAGGAAACCGTAATGAACCCCATTTTCTTTTAAGACGTTCTCGAGTTTTCCGCTAAACCGAAAATATTTCCTGAAACCGCCGCAGTAAGTCAAATGCCAGAGGAAGAGTGCTCCAAAATCGCTGAGCAAAACCACAAGTAATGTGTATTTCCTGTGAAACCAAGACTTTGGTTGGATCATAGAAATGTTAATCGCACATTAGGTTGTAATAGTTTCAGTAGAGTGGACGGAAATTTTCTAACCTGGTGGTGCGGGGTATGGCTTCACCGTTTTCACAAAGCCAATAGGTGCTACATTTCTCCCCATCTTTTACTGCACGAGAAAGTCATCTCACTTTGATGACATTTTGTGATATAATCTCGAACACCTTTTTGTATGAACTACTCCCAACATATAGCCAAACAGCACTCAAACGTACGAAAATCATGGAATGAATATTCGTGCCAGAAGTTCTGGATAACAGATATCCAATAGACATCCATTACATATACATCCTGCATTTGTAATCGACGTTTGTGGATGACTTTACATATTGTACATCAGTGCATGTAATTAACATGAAATGAGCACATTTTTATTCGACTCACGTGTGCTGTGAATAAGACAATTGTTAGCTATAACTGAACTTAAGGGTAAGGAGTACAATGTCATTAAGAAAATTGTGGACTAGAACTGAACTTCAGGGTAAGGAATACAATGTGAATAAGAAAATTGTGGTCTAGAACTGAACTTAAGGGTAAGGAGTACAATGTGAATAAGAAAATTGTGGACTAGAAGTGAACTTAAGGGTAAGGAGTACAATGTGAATAAGAAAATTGTGGACTAGAAGTGAACTTAAGGGTAAGGAGTACAATGTGAATAAGAAAATTGTGGACTAGAAGTGAACTTAAGGGTAAGGAGTACAATGTGAATAAGAAAATTGTGGACTAGAAGTGAACTTAAGGGTAAGGAGTACAATGTGAATAAGAAAATTGTGGACTAGAAGTGAACTTAAGGGTAAGGAGTACAATGTGAATAAGAAAATTGTGGACTAGAACTGAACTTAAGGGTAAGGAGTACAATGTGAATAAGAAAATTGTGGACTAGAACTGAACTTAAGGGCATGGAGTACAATGTGAATAAGAAAATTGTGGACTAGAACTGAACTTAAGGGTAAGGAGTACAATGTGAATAAGAAAATTGTGGACTAGAAGTGAACTTAAGGGTAAGGAGTACAATGTGAATAAGAAAATTGTGGACTAGAACTGAACTTAAGGGTAAGGAGTGCTATGTAAATAAGAAAATTGTGGTCTAGAACTGAACTTAAGGGCATGGAGTACAATTTCGCATAAGGTCTACGTTTATTACATTTCTGTCAAAGTTGAGTTCTGTTGTATTCTAGAGTATGCATTTCTCCTCATGTATCAGTTGCAAGCATCTCTTTATGCCAATTATTAAGTTAGATATAGGTAGTTGAAAATAAGATAAATACATGAGGTTAGACTCCTGCTTAGCACGGATGGAGATTGAACACACATCATCTTTCATACAAAGAATTATCACTAATCCGAACACTGTTATCGCAATTTTTGGCCCGACTTATTATTCTTAAAAAATTGTTTTTTCCGTTCATGCACTTTGTGCAGTTATATTGAGTAGCAGTAGCATCTTCCCAGATGACTTAAAAAATAATGTTCCATCAGTGTCCTGATTTTTACATGTCCTTGAATGTCACAAGACTTAGATGGGCAGTCCATGTGGCACGAATGGGAGAGGAGTGAAAAGTTTACAGGATTCTTGTTGGGAAACCTGATGGTAAGAGACCTGTAGGAAGGCCAATACGAAGATGGAGGGATAACGTTGGAATGGATCTAAAGGAAATCGGTAAGGACTTTAATAAATTGGACTGATCTTGCCCGGGACAGGGTCAGATGGAAGGCTTGTGTTGCTACAGCCATAAACCTTCGATTTAAGAATGCTAGAGAGGAAGTAAAATTTCACGGATATGCTTGATATACTCTTCATAAGCAATGTTGCTACGACGCGAGGAGTCCGGAGTTCGAATCCTGGTCTGGGCATGGATGTTTGTGAGTATTCATTCATCAATTTCATCATATCATCACTCATCCTCATCTTCGTAAATTAGCCAAAAGTGGCATAAATGGCGAAGTAAAATAAAGCAAATCATATCATATATTTTTAGGTTAGTGTTTAAATTGGTATTTAGCTTTTGTACAATGTTTGGTCATTGTGTAAGTTCTCACACCCAAAGTGCGCAATACCTCTTACTCTGTTAGAAGATTTTGCTACGTGAACTGTTTGTAAAAGTGTACATCAAAGCAAGACAATTCGTTTACTACTTTAGAGAATAGTATGTTTCCTAAAAAGGAAACTGAACATGCAGTTCTAATGATCCATTGGTGCATATCGGTAAAAAAAAAATAAAAAAAAAATAGTTATTCCAAGATCTTATAAGGTAGTGACGTATTTTCTGAGCTAGTCAAAGTAGTTCAGGAAACCGAAATGCTTCTCTGAAGAATTACAACGGAAGACGAAGTTCGTGAAGCTAAGCAGTCTTTCCAGGGACAACCGAACAACTTTTTCCCCCAGTTGATCCCGGTTTTAATTTCGCGGCGAATGGTAGGACGTGGGAACGGAGGAATATAGATCATCCTGGAAGATAATGAGGGAGATTTATAGCCCGTGTTTCTTCCGGCGTAGGAGGGCAGGAAAATAATGTCGGGCACATGAACACACATGGGAAGATCTCAAACTTGTTTTGTTTGGACATTGAAAGATTTATGTGCTTTATTTTAATTTTTAACTTTGTCGCCTGCTTCCGTTTCTCCCCTCTTACTGTGCTCTTTTGTCTTTCTCTGTCAACTTCGTGCTTTTTCACTTTCCTGGCGCACGCTACAGACAAAAACCTTTTGAAGATGCACCGAGTTTTTGCTTCGGGAAAAACAGGAAGCGTGGTGTCAAGAGAAACCTTTTGGTTGCATTTATACTTTAAAGCCTAAGGCGATAGATACTAGTGTATGTCTGACTTGGGCAACTCGCTTGCACTTGTGGAGGCCAGCGAGCGCTCCGTGTGGTACGAACTTCCCGCCTGCACACTGAACCTCAAGACCAGTAAGCAGCAAAATAGGAGCGAGGAGACGTTTTAGTTAAGAGTTCAAAAAATACATCGGGCGCCTTTCTATCCACTGAATCACCCCCCTGTTTCTTCTATTATGTATTGTTACTCGCGAACCAGAGGACAATATGTTTCCCACTGCACGAACGCGATCGAGACGAAGCCTCCTTCTCGCCAATTTTACAACGTTCCTTATCTCTTCTCGCTCTCCAGCCCAAACGTGCACACGAAAGCGCTTCTCCACAAATACGACAAGTTGACAAGGCTGGTGTAGATGACCACGGATGCGGGTGCAGGACTCTTGCTTCCTGCTGTACACCAAATCCGAACGCCTTCGTGTCCGGGAATATATCGACTTGAATACGAGGCGAGTGATAGAAATTACAGTATTTATACTTTCCAGCGGGAATTTTATTGGCCGTTTTCGGATAAGATATGACCCGGACATGGGGGAAATTAGGTTATGTGGATTTCAGAAATCCGGATATGGGATATTTTTTTCTCTTTTAACTTATTATCCAGGCACTGAGAACAAAACTGATTTTTGTGATTTGATTTTTGAAATGATGGGCGCGTCAGGACATTCGATATTTGCACTCATTGCGTAAGGGAAAATAAATTCTGGGCTGGGCTCGTACAGTGGCGCAAAATATGTACTATTAAAACTCACTCGTTCATTCAATAAAACTACGTACAGAGATCGACAACTGAAGCCAAACATATGAATATAGTACAATGAAGAAAATATCCATATATATAGTAAAAGCGCCAGCCTCTCTTACCCGTAGCACACACTAGACTGCAGTTTGACAGGCTAATGAGGCTCTGGCGCCTGAACCCACATCCAGTAAAAATCTCCTGTGGGGGCTGTGTTGTCCCTTCATCCATTCCATCTTATCATTATTCATCCCCATGGTCGCCATTAGTAAAAAAATGGCAGGAAAGTGACGTAAAATGAACAAAATCAACACCAACAACTACTATTGTAAAAGTTAAAGTCGTGGAGATACACTCAGCACACACACAAAAATAAAACTAAGGACAACATCCAACCATAGATCCACGCGCCAGAGTCTTGTTAGCCTACGTAGATGTAGTTCGGCGTTTTACTTATTTACAGGCTGTAGGAGTATAGCTAATTTTAACAGTGTAACACAATTGAAACATACCTTTGGAAATTTTTGTGTCATGAGAAGAAACAAGTAACACCAATACATATTTTTAATTATGTATTTTATTTTATCTAGATTTCTTACACCTCCTTTTCGAAAATAACTTGAGTAACACAGAGTAATATCACAGATAAAGAAATAAAACCACATATAAACGATTTATCTATGGTAAATTGCTGAAGTGTTCCTTGAAAAATTGCCCGATTTATTACGTTATTTCTTCAGTAACTGTGAGGAATGAAGATATCCAGGTATTGTCCAGAATCTATTCTTTACATACTGTAGATGTACATCAGTCTATTGTTTCCTAACAGCTAGTAAAAGTCACACCTTCACGCCGATTTATGATAGCGAAGCCACGGAAGCACTGAGGCTTCGCAGAATTGCAGGGGTCCGTGTTCTCGGGAACCCCCATTCCTCCGGGGAGCAGAGGGGGGGAGTTTGGTGACGTCAGTTTTTGACCTAGACTGCGGTGAAATTCTGTTTGGTAGAAGAAGTGGAGGCAAAAGTGTGAGTGGTGCTCTCAGCGCTTCTTAGCGGGTTATTACAAAACTTCTTGCGAATGGCGATTCCCAGTGGGAGGTCCGTGCACCGGTTTTCCTGCCTTAGATGAAGATCTGCTTATATATCTTTATCTGTGGTAATATCAATTGTCAGGTCATAGATTTACTGTAGAAATTAACTTTTTAAGAAAATAGTGCTGCAAATGTATCTAATGTAATGAAAATTTGGTAGTGCGTCAATGCTTATAATCTTTGTTTTCCACAGAGGACTCTAGGAGGCGCAAAGGATGGGTGGAGGTGATGGCAAGCGCCTCTGAGCTGTCGACCACCAACTCGGAACTCGGTGTCTCAGGAGCGAGACCCGGGTCCCACGGCGGCCGTGCTGCCGAGGGGGAAGAGGCCCCGCCAGCGCTGCCCCCGAGGCCCCCTCCACGACCCAGGCCGAGCGCTTGCACCGTCGCCTGCACCGCGCCGTGCAGTGGGGTGTGTCCAGACATCGCGCAAGAAGTCACCTCGGTGCGGTCACGTAAGTACGCCTCTTTCTTAGCTTGCATGCAAATTGAAATGCCTTGGGAACAGTACGGGACGGGTATGGCGAATAACAAAACATTCCCAAGGCTATATTTATTTAAGTAATTTTCCGATGTTTTCTCTGTCAACTCAAAATATTTCCACTTTACTGGCCTGCGGCAGAAAAGTAGTTACCGGCGGAAGATTAATTTTCGAAATGATATTCCGAATCCTGAAAAATCACATTTGTTTAGAATTCTTTCTACAGCAACAAGTGCGTGTTGGTGCGGTTCCCTTTCGCTATTGTCTATACTCTATCCTGGGAATCTATGGAGCAAAACCGGACATAAAGCAGAGTAGGGGAGAAAGCAAGCAAAGCAGTACACCCTGCAGTCCCCTCTACGTAATCCAGTTTCTTCACACGCCTTCATTGGTCTAGCCCTCTCGAGTCACTAATTGAGCAGAGACTTGATTTCTCCACAGATTCCCGGAACGGAGTATACATATCTATGATACAAAATAGCTTATTAGAAAAGCGTAGTACGACGCCTCCCGGCTTGGGCATGTGTGTTATTTGTGGGAGTCCCTGCAGAAATTTCATCATATCATTACTCATCTTCATCATCGAAATTAGTGAGAAGGCAGAAATGCGATGTTAAATAAACCAAATCAATCAACCAACAACATAGCTTTCCGGGACCACGAAACTAACCCAAAATATGTAGACAATAACGAAAGCAAGTCTTACACTAAGATTCATTTCAATGTTCTAGAAAGAATTCTAACCAGATCCAGTTTTTCAGAATTTGGAATACCATACCGGTTTTCGAAAGCAGAGGATTTTTTAAGAAAAGGATTTCCTGGTGTATGCCAATAGTCCAGCGGCATCTTAACGACACTCAAAAAGGAAATTGTGCCTTTGTACCTGTAAAGCTCCAACGATGAAATAACAAACTTGAAATTCTATTTTTTGTCTTTTCCGTCGAAAGGCAGGTAGGGTCACATGAACCCTTGAACCAATCGGCTTGGTCCAGTTGCCATGGTGAGGCGAAATTCTTGTAGTATTCTGACTTGCCAAACTTATGCCTGACAACGACAGCTTTCGAAACACAGAGCGAAGGGTGCAAGTTGACAGCAGAAGGTGTCATTTACGACTGACCAGAAATCAGGCACATGTCAACACCGATTTCTTGCACTTGGGAACTCCCACATCTGGAGACAAAAAGCTTGGGTTTAGTCTTCGATCGTATGGGCTTAGTTAAGGTTTATATTTGTACCGCTCTCGCCACTACAGTCCCTCCGCTCTTATATCCGGCGCGGGAACCGCCTTTATGACAGTGACACTCTGTTGCCGCATTTACCTACGAAGGAACTTGCGGTCAAACATCCAATTCGACCCATCGCTGCCCCCTGTTTGGGGAACAAGCGGCAACCTTTGAAAACCTCCTCCCTGAAGCAGCCAGCAGGGAAACAAGATTTTATCCAAATAACGTTCTGCGCTGCGATTGGACAACGGGAGATACAACGGCAGGACAGTAGTTCGTCTGTTGTCTGCAGGACGAGTCATCACGTGAGTACTTTCACCCAGTAAGAATAGCACCGGAGACAGCACGTGCTTTGTTCTCTGGCAGTCAGAGCTCCCCGTTCTCAATGCGAGGGGAATTTGAATACAGTAGAGCGTCGATTATCCGAAGTAATTGGGCGACATGGGTGTTCGGAAAACTGGTTTGTTCGGATAATCGAACTGTACATGTTTATTTGCCAAAAAGAAGTACTGTACAGTAAATTTATTCATAAAAACAGGCATCTCTTTAAGTATTACAAAGTAACGTACAAAGGCAACTTTAGTAGGAATATATAGTATGTGGTACAGTTTATTAAACAAAAATATGTACATATTACATACGCATTTTGCATGAACAATACATACACCGACAGAAGTGTGCTTATTGTTGAAACACAGCGACTGGCGGCTTGGCCGGTCAGCAGCGCCTTATGAAGGCCCCATTAGAAGCAATGTTCCGCCAGCGGTGGCTCAGTGCGGCGACTACTGTGGGAAACTTGGTTTGGGAGTGAGGGGGATGATGGACGGTAGCGGGAGAGTAACAGGTGCGAGCGAGTACACAGTTCGGTTAAGCGGTCGTTCGGTTGACCGACGTTCGGATAATCGACGCTCTACTGTACTTCGTTGCCTTCATATCGAAGGGAGCGTAAGGCAACCAACTCACGGATATCATGTACGGCGAGATACTCTTAAAAAGAATTGCTCGCAAAGAAAAATCCCAAACTTCTCATCTCCAAATGTCAGAGTTTCCAAGTACAAAGTACTGATTTTTGCTCAGTCGTAAATGACACCTATTGCTGTCAACATGCGCCCTTCACTCGCGGTTCAGGGAGAGATAGAGGATCGGAGACCCATTCGCTTGCTTCCCTGCGGCGACCGTTAGGCTTTGCCGCGTCTTGGCTTTTTTGGGGATGCCTTTGCACCTTTGCCACCTCTTGTGCTTTCAGGCATAAGTTTGGCAAAGCACAATACCTCAAGAATTTTCGCTCCCCATGTCGACTGGACCGTTGGTAACAATACCATGTATCGTACTACTAGACCTACAGCTGCTATGACTTGTTCTTATTGTCACAAGACAGGGCATACCCTCAACTTTTTCAGGAAGCGCAATGCCAGAACGCATTCTCAAGATGGACACACAAATTGTTAACTTTAGTTGTTATTGTGTTGGAAGTTAAAGACAATTTTTCGGTTCATACCAATTTCATATTATATTTGTTTCCATATTTAGACGTTCCTGAAGCAATTCCTCCCGTTAAAGACTACGAACTCTTCAATTGGTTAAAATGTTATGTTCAAGTTGTTCAAGGCTTCATGTGACCCCCGCCTGTCATTCGACGGAATAGACGAAAACAGAATTTGTAGTTGGTTCTTGGAGCGATCGGGCTTTAAAGGCTTGAATGTCCTTTCAATGCTCTTTCGTAGGACTCACGCAACAATCGCCAAGATTTCACGAAACATACGTTTGGCAACAACGGTGCACAACAAGAGACTATTTCTTGGCGGGAGCGCTACCAGGATATATACGTATTTTCAGTATGCAACCGACATGTGCATTGGTGTGCTGCAAGGTTGCATACACGCCCGGAAGAAACCGTCTGGCGTGAATATGCCACAAATGAGTCTTACGTGAGGGAGTTCCCAGTCGACCCTCATTATTTTACCTTGCAGCCGATTTTCTGCTTCGAAAGGGAGAAGCGCGAAACAATTTGCTTCCGCGGCATCGCACCGAATCGTCCCGGAATGAAAGCATGCCGCGCGCCCAACATCAGAGGCTTTAGTGAGCTCTGTCACCGGAATCAACCCGCAACATTTCACGAGGTGTTACGGCTGCGGCTTTACTTTGTCCTCCGCCGAATGAAAGAGCGGAAACGCAGGTTTTAGTTGGGCTCTGAATTATATATGGGATGACACCATCCTCCTGTGAAATGTGCCTTGGAACCCGAATTAAACCCCTTTTTTCGTTCCGTGCCGCATCAACGGGCGTAATGAGCGTGAAAAATCACTTATGAATTATCCGCCAGGCGTGATAATGACAGGACACGTGGCTTAAAGTTGGCCTGCCCGGAAGAGGCAAGTTAAAGCTACGTTTGCGGCTCCAGGTGGATTTAAATAGTGATCTTTTATCAATGAAGAGAAGCATTAACTAACACATGCACGGTATCCCATCCCCCTACAAAAAAATATCCTCGGTAAAACAAATTCATTTTTTTCCCTACCGGGGGTGTTTTTATCTCTCGCAAAGAAAATGGAATTGAAATTTATAGTATACCATTTCTTAACTATGAGCAATTCCATGTGAAAGTGGACAAACTAGGTGAATTCATTTTATTGAAAGTATCACTTATTATATATGAAACTAGCTGATTACCCGGCGTTGCCAGGAAACACTAAATTATAGTGTAAAATGTTTTTTACAGGTATTTAAAAGTATAAGTTCAGTATACAAATTATAAGGTAAAATCTTTTACAAATTCACTATAATATTAATTTAACTCAAAACTTGATTATAAACAACATTTTTAGTTTCAACTCCAGGATCAAGAATAAAGAAATTGAACGGCATTGGGAGTGTCACTATTCATCTTAGCGACCCCGAAAACTACGGATTCCACACTAATATCAGTCGTTTTCGACATGTCACCCCTTCCCACCCCCACCCATAGGGGTGCCAGGGGTGTCTTACCCCCACAATATTTCTTTCCAGATTGTAAGACATATGTGTACCAAGCTTGGTTGAAATTTCTCCAGGAGTTCGAGAGTTATGCGGGAACAAACATATATACATATATACACACATACATCCATTTTTATACCAGAAGATTAAAGGGAAGACTGTGCAGAATTTTATATTATTTAATAGAAACATAAGTTTCATGGCTTCTAAATAACATATTGTTTCAAACCTATTATTTTTGTAGAAGTGGGATTTTATGTGTGGTGTTTCCACTTAATTTAATTTAATTTTGATACAGTATTCTGCCATAAGAATAAGATTTGCTTTTCTGAAGCAAACCTTAGTTTGAAGAATCTATTTATGATAATTTTATAGCCTTTGCATTGTCCTATAATCCTACATGTGCATGATGTCACACCCGCCACAGGCAAAACTAGTAGTAATATTTTTAGAAACTAAAGTATCTAAAGGTCGAGTAAAGTTTGCTTTGTGAAAATAAAGTGAAACTCTTTCAGTAAACCCATAAATTTCACAGATTTTTCTGAAAGTCTGAGGAAGGTTCTAAAGTCAAGTCTCAGAAGTGTCACACCCGTCACAATTTCAAAAAATGTATTTTCTGTAGCTGAAAATTGAGATGAGGGAGAAATATTCTGAAATGAAATAACTTTCACCAAGGAAAATGAAAATACATAAATTGATTAAGTTATATATTTGAAGGTGCCTAGAAAATCATTTAAAAATGAATGTCAATTTGTCTGAATGTCAAACCCGTCACAATGGAATTGCCCCTATGTAACAAAAAACTGAAAAATTAATGGTCCAGTCATCAAAGCTTTCTCTGCCGAAAAGTGTTCTTGGAAAGTGTAAATTTAGTAAGTACAGTAGAGCGTCGATTATCCGAAGTAATTGGGGGACATGGGTGTTCGGAAAACTGGTTTGTTCGGATAATCGAACTGTACATGTTTATTTGCCAAAAAGAAGTACTGTACAGTAAATTTATTCATAAAAACAGGCATCTCTTTAAGTATGTATTACAAAGTAACGTACAAAGGCAACTTTAGTAGGAATATATAGTATGTGGTACAGTTTATTAAACACAAATATGTACATATTACATACGCATTTTGCATGAACAATACACACAGTACACAAAATTAACGTTTAAAAAAATCCTTTATTTTGGTCTGTCTAAGCAAGCCTACACGCTTACGAGCAGCTAAGTCACGTACTTTTTTCATTACAGATATCTGAAAGTGAGCGAGTACACAGTTCGGTTAAGCGGTCGTTCGGTTGACCGACGTTCGGATAATCGACGCTCTACTGTATTTCTAAATCACGTCTAAATGTTATCATCATAAGCCTTAATGTTCTAGGTTAGAACTAAATTTCTAGGGTATTTAGAACCGCAAGGCAACACTTTAGTTTACTGACTGGTAGCATATATATAAAATTGCATATTTAAGAAAACCTACCTCCCGAAACGAAATAATCACAAACATACCACTGAGCGGGCATCCCCCAAAAGAAAGAAGCTTTATTTAATTCGCACAGTGCACTGAGAGAGAGAGAGAGAGAGAGAGAGAGAGAGAGAGAGAGAGAGAGAGAGAGAGAGAGAAATTTTCACATTTTGCTCATTCTTAATATTTTCAAAACTTTGCACATATGCTTTTGGAGTTTTTTGAGCAGATATGTTTTGTAGCAAGTATAGGGATATCTCTGAGCACTGGCTTCCTATTGCTTTTGAGCAGAAGCTGTCGCCGCGTATCAAGATAGTGGACACATGACTGATTTTCCCTAGGGTACATGCACTATACAGGTCACACATAAAAGAAATGTGTCTTAGCTACGCGTTCGAAGCACAACGAACTAAATAAACAGGAATGTTAAGGATATCACTTGGGCAACAAATTTCTTAGAAACGAATTGATAGAATATATACAAAGTCAACGGAATATATGGAGAAACAACTATTATCGGAAACCCGTTAGGAGTAAAACAACATTTTGTTAGATAATTCTTGGTAAAAATACGGTGTTCATTCGATGTAATGTCGTCGCTCTTCAGATTCAAAATGTACGAATCCTTTGCAAAGAGAGGAGACAGTTTCCTCCATATGTACGGACAACTCCTGTTGGATAGCAATCAATAACCGTCCAGTTTGAAACTCGATAACAACTTAAACCAGTTGAGTTGAAACTAGTGAAATATCCGAGGGGACCCTTTGGTGTACCACTACACACAACGTATCATAACCAAACTTTGGAAAATATGTTGATTCGCGGGAGAGAAAGATTATTGAGTTAGTGAACTTTTTCTTAGTCGCAGCGATGGGAATGAATAGCGAAGCAGATGAATGGACAAACTCGATAGAATACGCTGCTCAGGTCCGAAATTCGAAACTATACTGATCACAGGCTTAACTGGCGGCTGATCTACATAGCTCCATATTTCCACCAATCGTCTTCTGGGGTGTGGCTCTAGATGAGTTTCAACAACCTCAGTTCCGAAGTAAAAGCCGTAGGGGTAACATCGCTCTCCACGTTGCCAAGCGTACGTCTTTTTTTTTATTAACTTGTTAGTACAGTGTTTGGGTGTTTTGTGTACTATTTTCCGTGCTTTGTGTACTATAGTACAACTTTTATCCAGTAACGGTGCTGATCTACTCTCTCTCTGTCTCCCCCCACCCCCCCGTTTTTCAGTACGTTTGGCAACATGCTCTTTATCCGACGTCCATTTGTTTCTTCCCTTCAGCAACATTCAGTGCCTTGTGACACGAAAATGCCCGATGTCAGTCGAAGAGAATTCAACCGATCGTTGTTGATTCGTTGTTTATCAGCCGCCTGCTGGAAATGTGAGCAGTATAGTACTTCTGAAAGCGATATCAGAGGGTGGACAATCGACGTATCCTTTGGCTCAACATGATCGAACGTGCTGTGCTCGACCACACAACACACTGAAGGAGCTGACGCAGGCTAATATCTACTTCTGCCACTCCTCGTCCACAAACACACACATCATCCGCATATATATAGCTCCGTCCCCCATTATCCGGATTTTCTTCCAGCTCGCCGTAATCGTGTGGCCAGCAACGTGTGCCACCGCCAGTCCCAGGGCAGCGATTGGCTCCCTGGCAATTACCATGCAAATGCAATTGTTTTGGTTTTCCATGCCGTGGCTGATTTATGAGTCAATTAGTCACGACTGGTAACGGGGCAGTGAGTCATGTGACCAGTTGCAACTTTCGCCGGGCTCTGGGGAGGAAGGGGAAATTGCTCCTTTCAGAGATGACATCCCTCCAAATAATCAAGGTTGTAAATAGATAAACAGCAATTCGTCCCCTACCAGGCCCCGTCGTGGGTCTTTTTCGCATCCCCAACATGCTAACGCCGATTAGCGATTCTCCTCCATCACTACCTCTGCAATCTCACAAGGACGTCCCTGGAGCCTTGCTTTCGGAGCCAGTAGATCAGAGCTGTTGTCCCTCGGTGATATGTTCAATCCCCCACTGCTACTTTGGATTTATGACAAAGCTATACTTTGTATGCGTTTTCAATCGGAACTCTTCGGCCATTTCCGTTAGCCCTAGTGCTCAGATGGCGTGTACTGCATTTATACTCTTCCAGTAGTCAATTCGTCTCAAACACAGTAGATTAGCCACTTGAGAGGAATGGATTGTTTCCTCATGCTGACGAATGTAACGTAATGGAACAGGGATGACAAATCAGGTGGTAGGTCACTGCTCTAAGATTCAAATCAATGCCGAAATATTCTGCTTGAAAGAAAAGACGGAGTATTGTTCGCCGAGTAGCGATGGTGTTTTTGCTAGCCGGTTTTGAAATCCATATAACACCGGCGATAGGACTGGATACGCTGACCGTGCGTCACCCAATGGAGAGCTGTTTTGTTCAATTGCATTGTACGCATTATATTCTAAATGCACTTTTTGTTTAATTAGGGTTAACCGAGTGATTATATATTTTTTTATTTTACAAACACTAATGTGATGTGTGGTGTTAGTAATCCGTGTTAACAAAACATTGTGCGAATTGTCTATAGTTCCTGCACCCTTGAATTTCCTTCACTGGAATGTTCAATCCAGTATACAATGGATTAATACTATCAGCGTAATCTGTTTATCTAGTACTTTTTTGTTTTTTGTTGGCATTAGACCCCTTCTTAGTGTTTTATCTAGCACAGTTACAAAATAACATTTACATTCGTCAGTCTGTGCTACTTACCGATATCCAAGAGAGCTCTTCAGATACAGAGGTAAAAGTAATAGCTTAATTCAGAAGATTATAACGATTGCCACGAGAATCGATAATTCAAATAAAGTGCAAACTCTTATTTTCTAGATTTGCAAAACTGGAATTTACTGGATTTGAAGACCAAGGAAATGCTAGATTAACTGACATAAATAAACTTGGTATTTCTGTTGATTTGTTTTAGTTCGCTTTTCTGCCACTTTTGGCTAATAATAATAACCCGTGATGGCGAGTGCCTACCTACCGAGTGCCGGCCTCACTCTCATCCGAGTGTCAGTTACGGGGTGACGTGTGGTCAGCACAACGAACCCTCAGTCGTTGTTGTAGGTTTCCTATCGCGAAGTTGATAATGAATGATGATAAGATGATAAGATTGGTGTGAGAGATAATCGCAAACAGACATGGGCAGGACACAACACGGCCCCACAGACGATTATACTGGCTGTGAGTCCAGACGCCAAAGCCTCGTTAGTCATCAAAAGGCAGTCCAGGGTGTAATGAGCACAAGAGAGGTTGACATTTGATCACAAGGGTAACCTCTTACAGCTGCTATTTCTATCCGCTTGTCTATGTGAATTGCTGTAAACTATACTACAAGTCAGATAATAAGTAATCTACAAATATAAATACAGTAAAACCTCGGTAATCCAGACTAATGGGGGGATAAGTTGACTGATTTAACGAAAGTCCGGATTAACTTAAATAACCTAAAAGAACAGTAGAAAGTGCATTAAAACTCCGTTTATAGCAACAAAACACGTTTATTATAGTGTATTTAAAGGGCATTCCTATGTCAATTTTTTTTTCCAGTCCGGATTATTGGGGTCCGGATTAATGAGATTTTACTGTATTATCGATGCTTTAAGAGCGATACATCCGTAATTGTAATATTAACTGCAGGGAATAATTATGACTGGAACCTAATGAAAGGATATACTCATCAAATTCTAGCAATCCTCTGCGACGAACTTTACCATCACGCAAAAGCCAACATTTACAACAGGCCACGGCTGCAAATCGTTCGGTTCTCCGCACGTACCACTAGAGAGAGATAAGACCTGATGTATCGGAGACACGGACACACTTCTGCACACGGTAAGCATTCCCACCTCATTAGATCCCTGCAACAACGTTATCTAAAATTTTCCGCTCCGTGGGAGAAATTGCAGCCCCGGAGCTATTGCATGCCCGGGATTAAAGGATGACAAAGAGAATTAGAAGCGAGAGAGAGAGAGAGGAAAGGGAGGTAGGAGGCTTCGCCATTGAAGAATCGAACGTGACCAGAATGAGGATTAACAGGACGCCGTCTCACGTAGATCCAATAATTATACGCCGGGACATCGGTGTTGCCCCGTGGGGTCCCACACGTAAATATCACGGTACAAAAATTTCCAGTAATTGGCTTTGGTGGAACAGGAAATTGAAGGAGCAACAGCGGGGGGACAAATGGGGCGATGGTAACAGGGTTCATGCCGTCGTGGAGTTGGCATGGGAATTTCGACCTTGCGGACGTTGGGAAACGTGTAGTTTGTCTCCCCCATTGACTTCGCTGAATTTTAAAAGAGGGTCACCCGAGGAGGGAGTTTGCACATTTCGGTTTCCAACCACTGGACGCAATCTGAAATGCAAACGCTGTGACGACGTTAACTGTCGGAAATGGAACGGATTGTTTATTTCTGGTGCAAAAGTTAAGACCCTGTTGGACCCGCGGTTACCAAATGCATAGTACCTTTATGCGTGGCTTAATTCTTCCAGAAAATCGTTGGTAGGGATGACACCAAACATGATTCAACAACTTAGCACTGGCAAATCGATTGTTTTTGACCGGGGAATGGATTTGTGTGTAGTAAAAATGTTATTTCCAACAAGATATGGGGTTAAATATGGACTTAAAATTGTAAATAATTATCCTTTTAATAATATAAGACGCTACACGAGATACATAATATGCAGTATCGCCATTGTAACTATTACTGTGACTGTCTTGGAGATAAACCAGAAGCGAATCCCGTACGTATGCCAGGAATTCGTTTCATCTGACGCTGCTGTCGGGCGCGTGGTTTGGGATTATCAATGGGGCTGCTCGACTTGGGACTATCTTCCAATGTTGCCAAAATAATGTTTGTAACAACCAGGAGCCAATGCTTGAGCCCTTATGCTCTATTGTTGACAACAATTGTAAATAAATAGGAATTTCAAGTGCTTTACAATTACAAAAGCAGCAGTTAGGAGGTGTAAAAAAATGTAGTTATTGCGCGAATATGGAGCATATGTTGAGAAATGTTCTGAAATATGGAAATAATATGTAAAAATAACAAAAATAGGTAAACTATGAGCAAAAACCTAATATATGTACAAAAATGGAAAATAAAAATTGAATTTTTCGAGTCTACATGCCAGATGCACAAGATAATACAAAATATAACTGATTTCAGCTTCATATAAATATGTATTTACATATAAGTTTCCTGCTTATGACTAATCAGATTGGTTTAGTTTGTAAACGTTACTTTCTCACCAGAAAGAAGAAAGATAGCACTGTTTGCAGTTTATTCTTCCAGTGTCAGGAGGCAACATGGCAATCCTTCTTGTCACATGACAAATGAGTTTGAGTGTGGATTTTAAATCAATTTGCAACAGCTGATAAGAAAACCTCTGTTCTCCCTTTTTTACATCGGATTGAACAGACACTCTGTGCCGGGGAATCTGGGCGCGGCGCAAAGCAGCGGCTGGTAGCTGCAGCCGCGTTTCCTCCTTCCAGCACTCACTTCCAATCTCAAGCGTTCATTGGTCGAGCCCCATCGATATTTGTTTTCGTTCGCTTGCTCCCGAGATTCCCGAGACAGTGTGTCGAGCAGCGTTTCTCAACCCGTTACCAGAATTACCCGAGGGTGGAATCTTGTTTTGTTATCCGAATGCCGAATCCTAGGTTCATTACCCGAATGCCGAATCCTAGGTTCGTTACCCGAATGCCGAATCCTAGGTTCGTTACCCGAATGCCGAATCCTAGGTTCGTTACCCGAATGCCGAATCCTAGGTTCGTTACTCGAATGCCGAATCCTAGGTTCGTTACCCGAATGCCGAATCCTAGGTTCGTTACTCGAATGCCGATTCCTAGGTTCGTTACCCGAATGACGAATCCTAGGTTCGTTACTCGAATGCCGAATCCTAGGTTCGTTACCCGAATGACGAATCCCAGGTTCGTTACCCGAATGCCGAATCCTAGGTTCGTTACTCGAATGCCGAATCCTAGGTTTGTTACCCGAATGCCGAATCATAGGTTCGTTACCCGAATTGCCGAATCCTAGGTTCGTTACTCGAATGCCGAATCCTAGGTTCGTTACTCGAATGCCGAATCCTAGGTTCGTTACTCGAAAGCCGAATCCTAGGTTCTTTACCCGAATGCCGAATCCTAGGTTCGTTACCCCGAATGCCGAATCCTAGGTTCGTTACTCGAATGCCGAATCCTAGGTTCGTTACTCGAATGCCGAATCCTGGATGGGTTATAAAAAATCGTAAATTCTAAATTCTTGATGACCAAAAAAATCCGGATTCCGGATATTTTGAAATCCGGAATCGGAAAATATACTATCCGGATTTCGGAGTGAGAAGAATTGCGGAGGCAAAGCAGGTTCTGGAAGAATAGCGAATTCCAGAGGGTAAGCGAATTTTGGAGGGAAAACGGATTTTGATCCATATTTTCAATAATTGTCTCAAGAATTTAACAATATACTCTAATCTACCAACCCAATGTCAGACTGTCTTCCACGCAGTACAGCCTGAACTGCATTAAGCAGACTAATGAGACTGGCGTTTGGCCAGTACAATCCTAAGTGGAGCTTTTTTGTGGTTTTGTGACCTGCCCATGTGTGTTTCTGATTATCCTTTCGTCTGCTTCATCTTATCACAATTCATCCTCATCTTCGCGATTAGCCAAACGTGGAAGAAAAGCGAAGTTAAATACAACAAATAAATCAAATCAATTAATGAAATATGTCGTTCAACTAAAAAAGGAAGGGGTATGATAAATTTCTTCTAAATTTAAAGGGATAAGATAAAATATCCCCTGTACAGTCACGAACACTTCTGGGTTATAACAATTCCATTAATTTTCAATGGAATCATTACAACTTAGAAGTGTCCATGACTGTACAGAGCGAAGTACATACTGAGCAATTGAAGGACATCAGGGAAGGGACACATACATGAGAGAAGTAGGGAGGCTATATCAAGATTCACACAGGAAAGATAGATTGATTGAGTTGGTGGTTTAAGTCCACTTTATGCACAGTAAGGCTCATCGGGACTGGACCTACAGTTTAAAGTGTGATCCGACAGGAAAGATAGGAATGATAGCCAAGAGGCTATACAACAGGTGACGACATCGGTTACATTCGCCACTTTTTTCTAGACTGGAGGGGATGGAGAGAATTTTAATCAGAAGGTTTGGTGAACGGATTACCAGTGCACGTAGATGTGTGTTTTAAAACACAGAGAGGGGGGAGGGGTAATACAAGCAGAGAAAAATGGTGGAAGGGAAAAATAGGACGTACATCTGCAATGAGAAAAGGACCTAGTGGCCGGGTACCAAGTCATCAATTGGCGCTCGAATCATCATTTGGCGCTCGATCGCCTTAATGGATTTCTCTCGTAAGGCATGTGTTGCCAACTCCTTACCCGAAAAAAATCACCAAGATTATGACGCTCGTCGTAGCTTTTTATGATGTACATTTTGAGGGCAGTGTTGGCAACACTGTGGGGGCACTGTAGCTTTTTATGAGGGGGGTTTATTGCCCTCTGTTTACATCTGGCAACACTACCGTAGATTTTTTGACAGTGTTGTTAACCTACTGGGTTTTTTCACTGTAAATTTTCATCAAAGGACCTGAGGGGTCCATGTATTTTTTATGTCTGGCAATACTGTTGGGGGGGGCCTAGTGTTGGCGACACTGTGGGTTTTTACTGTAGCCTTTTATGAGGGGGGTCTATTGCCCTCTGTTTACATCTGGCAATTTTATTGGATGTTCCTTTTTTTAGGCTCGTTGGTGTTACCTACCCATCCGAAGAAAATTCCACTATATGATCTTTCACAGGTTAAGCTAACCTACAAATAGGAATTGGTAACACCGACGAGTCTTGAATTATTATTTGAGGCTCGTCGGTGTTGCCTACCCACTCTACAAAAATTCTACTATATGATATTTTGAAACTTTTGAATGCAACTTATCGTAATTTTCCAACTGTGGGACCAAATGTTTATAAATCGTGACTTTTGTAAACCTCTTTCGGGAACAATGTGTCGCACACACACACGTGCGCGCGCGTGCCTGTATTGTGACGCAAGCAAACAAAAAAAATTTTGCGTGTCATTACAAAAAACACTTTGACCGTATTCTTAAATAACTAACAAAGACAATGAATCTTTTTGGCTTCCGCAAACAGATCAACATGGAGACTGCACCGCCAAATTCCAATAACCTCTTACCTTCCGTGTTACCTAAACTCAACGGTCTGTTGATCATTCACCTCAACAGCATTTGGACGAAACTGAATGACGATGTGGGCAAGATGTTTTATGTTTTTAATAACAATTTACATTTCTACGAAATTCCGATCGACGGGAAACTTCAAATCACCGTGAATCCGGAAAACGCAGGCGAAATCAAAATTTCTACCGGCAAGAATATTTTTCGAATCAAGCACGACAAGATGCTTTCTAACATTACGTACGATGTTTCTGCAGGAGATTATCTTTACATGGAACTCCTCGGAGATTACGACAAACTTATTCCTCTTTTTGTAGAATTACGAATCGTCTATCCTATTATAAATAACCGTTAACCAAAAATGCCTAACGACATTTTCGGCAACACCAAGCGTGTAGACCACGCAGAAGAGATTCTCATGTTGGACATTCGAGTTAAGAAGTTGAGGACCGATTTGATTGCTTTGCAGGAGACCTTAAACAAAAGTTTAGAGTCGGAAATCGCTACGCTCCAAACGCAATGTCTCGACCCCATTCTGAAAATCGATTCCGAACTGAAGACGCTGATAAAAAATTATGTCGACGTACCTTCTTACGACAGCGTTCAAAATATACAGTTGAGCGTGGATTCGCTTCAAAATGATTTGGCCAAATTACAGCAATTTCAATCGAAAAATGAAGATTTGGAAAAATTGAAACTCGAAATCGAAGAACGAACTTCCGCAATAGAAAAGAATTTCTCTGAACTTCAAACCGTCGTGAACGATATAGATGCAGAACGCTTACATGTCGTCGTTTCCAAATTACAAGAAGAATTCACCAGCACGTTGGAAGAAATTAAATCCAAGTTGCAGACTTTGGAAGATACAATGACGAACCTACCATCGTCGGACGAACTGCAGGTCATCGGTAAAAGCGTCGCGAACATAAAAATTCAATTGGAGGCCTATCAAGATTTCGAACACATTCAAACCACCATCGCTACGCTTCAGGCGTCCTTGGAATTGATCAACGAAGAAATTAAAAATATTCACGCTGAAGCGAGAGCGTTGACGAGCATTCAAGACACGTTGAGCACGGTTCAGCATAAAATCGAATATTTAGAAAATTTGAACGTCGAAACGAATCTCGCTCATTTTCATCACGTACTGGACAACATACAGGGTGACTTGGAATCGTTACGGACAAGCGTGCCTTCGAGCGAAGATTTGGAAAAATTGAAAACGGCGGTGACGGCACTATCCGAATCGAGCGACATCAAAAGTTCATTGAGCGATCTCGAGAGTAGGGTGGCCAATCTCCCCACCTCCAAAGAATTGCACGTTTTGAAAAGAAACATATCTCGAATGCTGAAACGACTAGAAACGGAAACAGCGAACGTGGAAGAGATTCGGGACGAAATTAGTTCGCTGGTGTCGACGCTGCCCACTTCGCAGAGCGTCGCCGACCTTCACACGCAGTTTACAGAGATGCGAAGCATCGTGAACGATCTTACCGAGAAGAGCTCGAAATTGAATCAAGTCGAGAACCTTCAGAACATTGTCGTCAACATCAGAGATCAAGTCGGAGTGCTGGAATCCACGCAGGAATCGACGCTGGCCTCTTTCGGTGCCAAGTTGCAAGAACTCAACGAAAACTACAAGCAGTTGAACGTGGAAGTGAAAATCAAACCGTCGTTTTCTGCCGTAACGGATGCCATAATCGAGCATTTGCTGCCCATCGAAAATAAACTCGGACAAGTTCACAGTAATCTGCTCGGCGTCGACACTAAATTCGCTAAACTGCATTCTCTGCAAGCCATCGAAATCAACAGCGTACCCAATCAACAAAGAATCTCCACGTTCGTCGAAGGTAACAAACTGTACATGTTACATCCTTATCATCCGTACTACAAGTTTCTCCTCGATGGAACAATTCAGATAAACGAATTTTCGTACTGGTCTCACGGTAGAAAAGCTAGCGTTCCCACCATGACTTTGATATCGAATCGTGGTGTCCAGAAAGCGGGAAACATTCCTCTGGCACGTTGGAACGAAACGCGCAACATATATGAAATACACGAAGACGAAGATCTCACCGTTTTCGACGTGAGTGCCGGCGATAAGCTGATCATTCAAAACACGAGCGAAGTGCCACCCTCTTTGAATCCCATCACGCTTGTGCTTCTCTTGAAACGTAATCTCTAAAAAAAATGTCTAGGCAAGCCATCGTCGAAGAATTGCATAAACCTGCACGCCGCAACTACGAACGTTTGGCCGTGGTAACCAAGGGCATCGACGACCTCTGGCAAAGTGACCTCGTGGAGATGAGTAGCGGCAATTTGAAAAACGTGCATAAATTGAACAAGGGCAACAAGTACCTCCTCACCGTCATAGACACGTTTTCGAAATTCGCATGGGCTCTACCTTTGAAGGCGAAAACGGGAACGTGCGTCACGGAAGCATTCAAATTAATTTTTCGCGAAAGCGGCGGCAGACGACCACGGTTTCTGCAAACGGACAACGGTAAAGAATTTTACAACGCCGTATTCCAAAAGTTTATTCAAAAACACAAGATTCGACATTATTCGACCTTCAGTCACATCAAAGCCAGCATCGTGGAAAGATTCAATCGAACCTTGAAAACACACATGTGGAAACGATTCACGCTTCGGGGAAATTACAAATGGGTCGACATCCTGCCGGAACTCGTCGACACCTATAATGATACGGTACACAGAACGATAGGTATGAAGCCAGCCGACGTTACCAAGTCCGACGAGCAGCGTTTAATTTCTACCGTTTACTGCCCAAAGTACACGCCCACGACAAAAAAAAGCTAAATACAAAATTGGAGACCGGGTGAGGATCAGAAAATTCAAACGCACCTTCGAGAAGGGATTCACAAAAAATTGGAGCACGGAACTCTTTACGGTGGTTCGAGTTTTACCTGGAAACCGACACACGTATATAATAAAAGATAGTAGCGGCGAGATTTTGAAAGGGAGATTTTACGAAAAGGAACTCTCTAAAACGAAACACCCCGACACGTACCTCATCGAGAAAGTATTGCGTAGGAAAGGTGACAAACTGTTTGTCAAATGGCTGGGACTTCCGGAAAAGAGTTGGATCGACGCGGACGAAGTGATCTTGTAAGTACGTGGAACGTGGTGAAGCGTCTACCGGATCCAGAAAGTCAAACGAAGAAAAAGAACGGCAAGTTGCTTCCCGACAGCATCCGCTGTCTGATCGTAGGTCCATCGGGGTGTGGGAAAACGACACTGCTCGTGGACAATTTTCTCCTCGCACCGAATTGGTTAGATTGGAAGAACAGGCACCTGTACGTGTTCTCGAAAAGTTTGGAGCAATCCAAATACCAGCAACTGATGAAACTGTACGATGGTCTGGACATTGCAACGTTCGCTTCGGAAATAAAACCACTCGACGATTGTCGTGAAAATTCAGTCGTCGTGTTCGACGACGCCATCCTGGAAAATCAAAATGAAATTCGCAACTTTTTCACGCAAGGTCGTCACAAAGGAATGGATTGTTTTTACCTAGCTCAAACGTTTTCCAAAATTCCAAAACAGTTAGTACGCGACAACGCTAATTTCATATGTTTGTTTCGTCAAGATCACACCAACCTCAAGCACGCGTACGATGACTACGTAGGCGGAGACATGAACTACAATCAATTTTCGGAACGCTGCTGCTCTACTTGCTGGAACGGTGACGATTTCGGATTCGCGACGATCGACATGACGAGGAAACCCAACGACGGAAAATACAGAAACAAAATCAACGACTTTCTAAACGTTGCAACGTTGTGAGAAACGACGTGTATAAATAACGTCATGACGAAACGAAAAATCGAAGACGAAAATCTCAAGCTTCGCGATTACCTCGCGAAACGCTTCAAAGGTTGGAAATCCGAGAATCGCGGATTCTACGAAGAGAAGAAACGTCAGGATCAACCTGTGATCGATGCCATCAGCAGTCTAGGTAAAGAAATTAAAAGTGTCACGGAACAAAATAAAAATTTCATCAATGAACTCGTACCGCTCGCAGCTAAAAGTTACGCCGTACCCACACCCATTTCGAGCATTCCTTCGACGCCGTTCGAACTGAAGGATGCACCGGCACGACGTCGTGCCATAGGCAGCACGTCTTCGGATAAAATCGAGTTGGGACCTTTGGCACGAGACTACCTGAGTACGGGGAAATTCGACAAGGATGAAGTGTTCGGATTGTATCCCAGCATGGAAACCAGCGAAGGCGGCGGTGTGGTGTGGAAGATTGGGAAATCGAAGGTGACCTTCGAAGGCAACGACATTAAAGTCAATTTAGGCGACAAGGATAGTTGGAACAGGTATCCGGGTACGGTGGGACTGTGGGAACTCGTCGCCAAAAAACAGCCGAAAGATTACACCGACGAAGATTACCAAAGTTACAAGGAAATTCTGATCATGACGGATGCCTTGTACCAGAACAACGACGCCTCGCAGAATAGGGTGAAATCGAGCAGCGGCGAGAAGTACAGGAATCTCATCAAACCGATTTGGAACCAGGTCAAAACAGGCAGCGGCGTCAAACGCTACAACATGTTACCCAAAGAATTCGTTTGGGTGGACGACGTTAGGAAACTCGTGGACCGATTGTTGGTGATAGCCGGCGAAGAGAATGCAGGCAATCGTAATTTCTACAACGAGAAGGTTGGCATCGTGGACATGATCAGCACGAAACTTTCCAACTTCATCGTGAACGACGACAAGGGCATAGGTTACCTGATCAAAATCATCAACACGCTGCCTCCGAAATTCTGGAACGTGGCCGAAGGAAAGGGACTCGTGAACGACATCATCAACAAGTTACCTTTCGAGATGCATCTACCTGGCTACCAGTACTGCGGACCGGGTACCAAACTCGAGAAAAGATTGGAGAGAGGAGACAAGGGTGTGAATCCGTTGGACGCGGCATGCAAAGATCACGACATCGCCTACAACACCACGCAGACGGATCTGGACGCACGTCACGAAGCAGACAAAAAATTGGAACATGCAGCTTTCGAAAGGTTCGTGAGCAGAGACGCATTGCTGGGTGAACGGGTCGCCGCACTGGGTACCACCATCGCCATGAACACGAAACAAAAATTGGGGTGGGGTATATAAATAACATACCGTAAAAAAAAAAACTTGATATATAAATAACACACATCGTAAAAAAAATAATCTTCGGTATATATAAATAACACACATCGTGAAAAAAAAAAAGCAATTAAATTTCTCTCTAACACTCTGACAACTGAAAAAATGAGCGATCTCCAAGCATTAAAACAAATGCTAAATTTGTCAGTCGAGTATGTAAAAATTCAGGAATTGGAAGTCGACAAACCTTACACGATAACTTCCGGTTCAATCGTTTCTACCCAGTATGGTCCCAAGGTACGCCTGTTGCTCAACGCACAATACAGTCTATTTTTACCAGATCGATACGCTAACATGTTATCCGACGAGAAGCTATCTATTTTAATCGAGAACAAAACTCGAATCGTGTACAAGGGGACAAAGGAACTTCTTGGCAAGAAAACGAAGCACGTAATAGAATTTGTGTAACGACTGCGAGGCCGTGAAAAAAAATCTCAGAACATTTATATATAAATAACATACCGTAAAAAAACTACACAAGAAAAAATCTCAGAATATATATATAAATAACATACCGTGAAAATAACACATAGAGCATCAACATGAAGCCCAAGGGTGTCGTGTACCAGATACCATACTCCAATCTTAAAAATCTAGGTGCCCTCGATGGGTTACTCACCAAGAAACAACGCGAGAAGAAACGTTCTTGCTTGTCGAAAGGACACGGAATGAAATTACTTCTCAGCACACCTCAATTGAAAAGATTGCAGCGTTCGCGGAAACAGCAAAAGGTCGGAGGTTTCATATTCAGCATCCCGGCCATCCTGGCAGCATTGGGGGCCGTTGGAAGTTTGGCCGGCGGAAGTGCCGCCATCGCGAAAACCGTCATCGACTCGAAGAAGAACAAGGCGGAATTGGAAGAACAGAAACGTCACAACCTGGCCATGGAGAAGAAAGGGAAGGGCGTGATGAAAAAGTTTAAAAAAAAGAAACAGAAGCACTCACCAACCGAGACATTGAATCTCTGATCGAACCGTTACAAATCAAACACTTCAGAGGAGTTTTCATGTCCGACTCGTTACCTTCAAGCGTCAAAAGAAGAGAATGCGGAGTAGTCAATTTGGACGGTCAAGAAAATCCAGGCACGCATTGGATATGTTACCACAAAAACGACAATGATAAAGCATTCGTTTTCGATTCTTTCGGAGGTGTTCCACCTACAAATTTAATTCATTATCTGAAAACAAACAAAACCTCTATATACTACAACGACGAACGCATTCAAAATTTCGGAGACGTGAACTGCGGCCATCTCTGCCTCTCCGTGCTCGCGTTTCTCTCTAAAATAAATAACCCTACGATCGAGGATTTCCAGAAAGCATTGTGGAACCTCAAACAGCATCACTAGGATGGGCGTGTTCCATCTCACGAGCGAATCTTCAATCTTGAAACTCACGCTGCACGACGACATCGTCTATCCTAAATCCGTGGCTCTGCGTGCATTCTACAGCATGTACCTCATACCTAATGTTACGCAGCACAACAACAAAATTAGCGTCGGAAGCGAACACATCGTCGTCACGCCAGGACAATACAATCTTTCCACTTTGCAAGCTCAATTACCCAAAGGCACATACCTTTCTCAAAATTCGGTCACGCACAGAGTGGAAATCCTATCCGCGACGGAGACCGTGGACCTGGGCACCATGGGAGAACTTTTAGGTTTCGAGAACGACACCAAACTCGAAGCTGGCATCAAGCACGTGGCAACCAACATTCCTAAATTCTTGGCCATAGAGACTCTGAACGTACACTGCAACGTGGCCGAAGGTATGATCACGAAATCTTCGGACGGATTGTTAGGAAGTCACAAGCAGACGGGAATCATAGCCACTTTCAAACCAAGTTCCGAGTTCATGGAACCGATCATCTACACGCCCTCTTCGCCGATCTATTTTCCAGTATGTCGCAACCGCATAGACGACATAGAGTTGGTGGTGACGAACGAGAAAGGAGACGTGGTGGATTTCGCAGGTGCCACTACGACGGCCATCGTGGAGATCAACGTATAATAAATAACCATACATGTAAAATGGAGCAAATCGAAAGTTACGAATTGCAATCTTTCCCTCCCAACCGTCGCACGTTCGCCAATCTGAACGAAGCGAACAGGGAGATCGAATACGACGTGGACGTAGGCGACGGGTTCATTCATCCTCACAGAGCGGACCTCTACCTTCAATTCGACGTGGTGAAGAAGGAAAGCGGAGACGCGTTTCCCGCAGCAGCAAACTTGATACTCGTGGACAACTTCGTGCCTCACCTGTTCTCGCAGGTGGAGGTGAGGAAACACAACACCGTCATCAACAGAATAGATTATCCAGGCATCACGTCGACGGCAGTGGGAACGTTGAAATTATCCAAAACGGACGCAGCGTACTACCAGGCCGGGGGATTCGAAGCCGGGACCAAAATATCGACGAAAAGTCACACGGTGCTCTTTCCCATGCGTCTGCTGCCTGGTTTCTTCTCGGACTACAAGGAGATCATGTGGAAGGGAGGACTGAGGGTCACGTTTCGAAGAGCGGCCAACGACAACGACGCACTGATGCGATACGCTACTTTGGGTCCGGACGGCACCACGCCGATAGCCAACACTTTACCCGAAGCGGCGAAATGCGTCATCCGGAGCATGGAATTGAGAATGCCGGTGGTGGAATACGAAACGAACTACGCCCTCAAGTACAAAGCGGAGATCTTGAAAAGTCCGCAGGTGCCGATTCACTTTCACGGTTACCAGTGCGTGCAGAAGATGGCGTCGGGAAGTCACATGGAATTCGACGTAACAACGCAGTTCAACAACATACAGTTCGACATGCCAGATTTTGTCGTAGTGCTTTTTCAGACCGGACGCGATAACGATCAGGAAAAAGATTCCAGCAAGTTCGACGACTGCAAGATCAAGAACGTTTATCTGAAGAACGGTAGGAACGAAGTGTTCCCGCGCGAGAATTACAACCTCGACATGACCAAAAACGATTACCTCAAACTTTACGAAGCTTACACGGCTTACAAACGCGTGACCGAGGGAAGCGTGGACGTGTACTACGCGCCCAGCGAATTCAAAGCACGGAGACCCATGACCGTCATCAACACATCTAAGAGGAAGCAAGTGGTGGTCAACGATCGTACCAACATCAAGATTGTATGCGAGTTCCACGATGCCTTGCCTGCAGATACTCTGTGCAGTGTCATTCTTATTGCAGAGAAAACATTTGTGTATGACGTCAAGAATGAAAGAGTGACTGAACAGTTTTAAATAAATAAAAAAAAAATAGCACACAATAAGAAATGTGGAATTTTATATATATAAGTACAAATTGCAATTAGCAGTTTCCAGAAGTTTAATTTTGCTGTGCCATGCATGGATGTAATCGAGGAAGTGGAAGTAAATTAAAATTTTTTATTTTTTCGCATTGCCTATTACTTTTTGTTGCACTCTGGGCAGGCCTTACTAGTTTGGAGGCGATAGTGGCCCCACGGAAGTGTGTGGACCCCACATTCAAGAATACACCTCTTGTCGTCGTGTGCATCCAGAGCAACTTTCCTGACAATATTAGTTGTAAGCACATGATCGACGCTTTGGATACGATGCTCTTTTTGTAGAATGGGCGATTTTGTTCTGAGGCACTCGAGGTAATCCTCAAACTTGAGGTGCTCCCGAACCACTTGCCTGCTTACACCCTTTGCCTTTTTTGTTACAGAACCCTCAGCCCGGATCGCATAGGCTTTGGCACGAAGTCCAGCAAACTCCACAATCACATCCCCGTCTTTCTCGTCCTTGAGTTTGCCGGGTATTTTTTTGTTCCGGGGCAGAATTCCATACCGGTTTAGCTGGGGATAGCCCGATGTGTCGAAGAGCTTGACAAGAGCTGGAACTTTGGCTATATCACCATATGCATCAGCCGTGCGAACATGGTACACCAAGCTGTCTGTGTCTGTGTAGAGGAGCGAGATATTGTGGTTGTAGTGTGCACGTAGTATGCCGTAATATGTCTCGAACATGCACAACTTGCTCAGATCCAAAACTGCAGCTCCCACATAGATGGGCTTGTTGAGTAGCACCTTGCCCCGGTTCATGTGAATCAGAGACATCTGTTCGTTGTAAATTGTTCGAGACCCGAACAGCGGGCTTGCAACAAGTCGACGACACTGTGTTTTCTTCGTCACCAACCTCACATCAACGCGATTTCGCACATTCTCCATGGTCTTCCCAAATACCGCATTGTTCATTAATTTGAAAAAATCGCGATCAAGTTCCGAAGTGGCATCAGTGCGATGGTTGGTGTTCAGTTCGATGTACGGCTTCAACCATGGAGACTGCCTGAACAAGAGCACGCCGTAAACTGCTTTGACCGAGACCCCTTGCTGCATTAACCACTGGAGGTTCCGGTAGTGTAGCACATAACGCTTTTTGGGCTCCAAGTCCATGACGAGCTTCGGTTGATCCGAGCCAGGTGGGCACTTCAATTCCGGAGCAGGCGAGAGGTCACAGAATGTATCCTGCAGCTTCTCGGGGAAGTCAAGGTCCACCTCGGCAAAAAACCCAAACTCGTCGCACTCTTTTTCGATGTCGAAGTTGGAGGGGTCAGCCCACTCAAACTGTCCTGTTGGGAGTGGCTGCATCATGGAGTGCCCGTAAAGATTATTCACGTCAGTGTACATGATGTAGCTTGATGGTTGGGAGGGGTCGTAACCAGTGGCCATGTGGTGATTGTTGGCGTGTGCGAAGCGTTGCGACACTTGGACCATGCCGCCCCGGATAGCTCTCTCGATGAAAAGCATGATATCATTATCGGAGATAAGTGAAAGTTTAACTTTAGTCAGCAGGAGCATGGCCGACCATGCCAGTCCAGGAAGGCTGTAAAAATATACAGGGTCCAGGTTGTAAATGTTTATCGCAGTCGCCCGAAACGCCTGGAACACATCGGCAAGAAGCGTCACATCAAGCTTCAGGTATGCATCGTGGTAATCACCGAAAGTTCGGCAACCCAACTCGACCCACATAGACTGAGCATGCTTGTACTCCTCGTCGGTAATACCAGAACCTCTCAGCTGGCTGTAGAACTTATCCTGGGGAGGCAGCAACTCTTCTTCGAACTTGGAAGGGTCTGTGACGTATTCGTAGGGGTAGACCCCTTTACGCCTGATGAGTGCGACATCTAAGTTCGGGAAACTTGATGTAGTAATGGCTAGTTGGTCGTCTCTGAGCTTCCCAGCAAGAGCATCGAGGCTTGCCTGGAGGAACCTCAGAGAGTCGAGGAACCGAAGCTCGATGCTGTTGCTTGAGTTGGGGATCGGCACCCACTTGCTGATGCTAATATAACGCTCCTCGTTCTGTGCCAGGACATTGATTCTCGCATTGTCGTACCCTAGATGTGTGACCAAGTGATGGAAATCATATCCCGAGCCATTGTGAAAAAAGACCGGTATGAAGCGCGGGTCCCTGGCTCTCAAGTTACACCTGTTGCACCACGGGCCAATGTAGCTTCCGGTCCCATAATGGTCATGGTGGTGGACCTTTTTGTTATCGTCAGTGAAGACCGAGTTGCAAACAGGACAATTTAGAGCCATTTCGTGCTGATGCTTGTTTTTGGGAGACAGAGGCAGCATGGGCTTGGGGGCCAACAGCACCTTCCCTATCTTGATGGCTTCCTGTTGCATTCTCTCCAGGAAGTGTTTGGCCGGGTCGGGACCGCGATACACATAGGGCTCGGAGGCAATATGTTGGTCTCGCCACACCACAACATAGGAGTAACTCGAGGCCTCGTGGATTTGGAAAGGAATGGTAGAGGATGTTTCGGGGTTGGGCTCGCAGTTAGACAGAGGTTGAAGAAAGGCCTCGAAGTCTGCTACAATATAGGCAGGATGCTTCACCATAGCACTGTGCATGCGAAAGCACTCTACTGCACCAGGTTCGGGCAGGATAATTCGTGCAGGCTTGTTGGTACCACAGTAGAACATGTGGCGAGCTAGCTTCTCAGCAGCAATGTTGGGACCTCTGATGCGCCGGTAATCCTGCTGTTCTCGATTATTAAATGTAGCCAAGCACCTGCGACACACCTCGACGTGGGTTTTGGCTTTGCTCCGTTGGCTCGAAACAAGCCGAGAGAGGGAACGGATAAGGGTGTAATGGTGATGGGTCTCGTCCTTGATGAGCAGGAGGTTGATTTCTCGTACCTCGTTGTTGTTGCTCACGTTGCTCACCCGGATGGGGTGGACCTCATTTTCGTTCTCGGTGAGACCGTAAACATTGATGGCTAATTGTAGGCCCAACAAGTCACGAGCACGAACCTCAAACTTGCGAATATGCGAGACTTCTACAGGGTAGGCAATCCCGGCCATTGCAACCTCCAGTTCCGACTCATACTGCGTGTAGTGGTTAACACGGCGTGGACTGTTTTTCCAGTGAACAGGGTGCAATGCTGCCAGCACCGACCAGAGGAAGCATTTAGTGTCTTTGTTCTGAATATTGAGAACAGCTTTTCTTGCTTCAACCTCGGGTGGCAGGGCAATATAGCTAGACCCTGCCAGTGGCAGGGACTTGCTAAGTTTCAGACGAAGTTCGTGGGGGTCGCCACACAGCGAACCGCCCGAGCCTTTAGCCTGATGCTCCTCGTGCTTTGCCACAAACTCCTCGACAAACTTGTCGTAGATGCTGTCGAGGTTAGTGACATCTGCCTGATGCAGTGTTTTTGCTTTTGTCGCATGGAAGAAATTATATATTTCATCAGATGGTTTCTTATACTTGCAGCATAGCACAGCATAGAATTTAGTGGAGTATGTAGCCAATGCATCGTTGAGGATGGATATTATCTTAGCTCGCTCGCTCTCCAGAAAACTACGCACATCGCAGAAGCTGTCTGATGTTATGTTAAAGTCTTCTAATAAATGCTCAAACGCAAATCGGTCTGCTTTCTTCGCCAGCTTGACGCGTTTGGCAGGTGGCGATGCATCGAGGGAGGTTACTTCTACCTTTCGCTTGGAAGGTTGCGGTAGAGATGTTCCAGTGCTCTTGCAAGTAAGCTGGTGTCGCTTGAAGTTGGCAATAGAAAAATTTTTTCCACACTTAGAGCACAGTTTGGTTGCACATATTCGCTTTCCCGGCACACAAGTACGACAGTGCCTTTGAAAATGTTCACTTGACATAGCAATTTGGCACGTAGGGCAATTTTTTACAGAACGCATAATGCAGAGATTTTTTGGGGGTATGTTATTTAATACCAAATGCTGTGCAATGCAAAATATAATTGCTCACTTTTTTTTTAACTATTTTCTATGATCTTATTTGGGTTTTTTTTTCGCCAAATTATATGCTTCTAGTCTCCTATACAACACAATATACGTACAATATTGTCAACAGTATTATATTTCAGCAGGTCGCTTGTCCCCTAAACACTACAGCTCACAGGTCGGGAAAATCTGACGTGAAAGCAGATAATACGCTTATGCCTTATTTATATATAATTTTCACGGGGCGTACAATATTGTCAACGGTATTATATTTGAGCAGGTCGCTTGTCACCTAAACACTACAGCTCACAGGTCGGGAAAATCTGACGTGAAAGCAGATAATACGCTTATGCCTTATTTATATATAATTTTCACGGGGCGTACAATATTGTCAACGGTATTATATTTGAGCAGGTCGCTTGTCACCTAAACACTACAGCTCACAGGTCGGGAAAATCTGACGTGAAAGCAGATAATACGCTTATGCCTTATTTATATATAATTTTCACGGGGCGTACAATATTGTCAACAGTATTATATTTGAGCGGGCCGCTTGTCACCTAAACACTACAGCTCACAGGTCGGCAAAATCTGACATGAAAGCAGATAATACGCTTATGCCTTATTTATATATAATGTTCACGGGGCGTTCAATATTGTCAACGGTATTATATTTGAGCGGGCCGCTTGTCGCCTAAACACTACAGCTCACAGATCGGGAAAATCTGACGTGAAAGCAGATAATACGCTTATGCCTTATTTATATATAATTTTCACGGGGCGTACAATATTGTCAACGGTATTATATTTGAGCGGGCCGCTTGTCACCTAAACACTACAGCTCACAGGTCGGCAAAATCTGACATGAAAGCAGATAATACGCTTATGCCTTATTTATATGTAATTTTCACGGGGCGTTCAATATTGTCAACGGTATTATATTTGAGCGCGTCGCTTGTCACCTAAACACTACAGCTCACAGGTCGGGAAAATCTGACATGAAAGCAGATAATACGCTTATGCCTTATTTATATATAATTTTCACGGGGCGTTCAATATTGTCAACGGTATTATATTTGAGCGCGTCGCTTGTCACCTAAACACTACAGCTCACAGGTCGGGAAAATCTGACATGAAAGCAGATAATACGCTTATGCCTTATTTATATATAATTTTCACGGGGCGTACAATATTGTCAACGGTATTATATTTGAGCGCGTCGCTTGTCACCTAAACACTACAGCTCACAGGTCGGGAAAATCTGACATGAAAGCAGATAATACGCTTATGCCTTATTTATATATAATTTTCACGGGGCGTACAATATTGTCAACGGTATTATATTTGAGCGGGCCGCTTGTCACCTAAACACTACAGCTCACAGGTCGGGAAAATCTGACATGAAAGCAGATAATACGCTTATGCCTTATTTATATGTAATTTTCACGGGGCGTTCAATATTGTCAACGGTATTATATTTGAGCGGGCCGCTTGTCGCCTAAACACTACAGCTCACAGATCGGGAAAATCTGACATGAAAGCAGATAATACGCTTATGCCTTATTTATATATAATTTTCACGGGCGTTCAATATTGTTAAGAGCGTTAGTTTTTGTAGAGCTCTCTTTTTTCCATCTTTCCTCTATACAGTGAAGCTGCAGAAGACACAATTAGCTAACCTAGCATACAACATACCTTCCTAATTAATATGGATATTGTCACACATTCCTCTTATTTTATACTGTTGTAAATAGAAAAAATTATGTACGGTAAATGTTTTGTATATTATAGGAAAAAACTGCAAAATATCCCCCAATTTTAATTCGAATTTTATCGAATTTTTACATATTTCCACGCCACCACATATTGTCCTATTTGCTTCTTTTACTTGCCTTGCTTAATTAACTCTCGCTAATTAGCATTTTTTTGGAAGAAGTCAACTAGAACAACATATGGCGGTATGAGAAATATGTAAATTAAAGAACATTTTAGCAATATATGGGCCCTAGCAATTAGCTTTCTCGACTAAGAGTACTCCTTCAAACATCTTCTGCTGATCGTATTACTAAACGAGGACGTTTAAAATGTTTGGGTGTTGAAAAAGTTTGACCCTACTTTTTTATTTCTATTGTTTGCTAATAGATGGCGCTAATAGTACCCCCTCCCCTCCCCTCTCCCCTCTTCTCCTCTGCTGTATGACAAATAGCACAAACATAAAAATCAAGATTTTGGAGAGCAAAACATAAAATTTGCATGCATCTGATGTCGAACCAGGAACTTTTATCTTTCGGGGAGTCAACATTATTTTTTTACTCAGCCGTCATATAACATGAACACACGCAAATATTCACATGTGCTTTTTATTATTTTGTGTTCGGTAAGTACAAGTATATTCTTACATAAATTATTGTTTAATTTAATAAATTGTAAAACTCGGAGCCTGCTATACTAAAACTCCTTCTGTATTTCATTAAACTATTGAAAGCGAATGTTGCGTGCATGCGGAAATAACACAGAAAAAAAAGCGGATGGAAGCAATTTAAAATCACTGGGGCAAGGTCAGTATTACGTGAACGTAAAAACACGTGTTTTCATTCAACTTCGAAAAATAAGAATGAATGTGTGCATACAGAACGCATATGCTTTCTTTTCACAGTTGTAAAAACATATAAATTGTACATGAGGTAAGTTACGGGAAGGCTCTCTCTTTTATGTCTGTGTATATGTTGTACAATTAGGTACAAGTATTGTACAATTAGGTACAAATTGTTGTACAATTATTTTCCCCAGTTGCCCAGTTGGAGTTGGGGGCATAACACTGGTATTATTTGTAATCACAGTGCTTACTCATGTATTTTGTTTAATATTTTATTTCAAATTCACTGTCAGAAACTAGTGTTGCCAGTTTCTGCATGTAGGTTTATTTACTCTGTTGGTTGTCACTGTCAAGTTTTTAGTATTCGTACAGCATAAAAAGCTATAACCCCCCTCTCAAAATATATACATTGTATACGCCAAGATGCCCAATAGCCTGGCAACACATCATGAAAAAACATGCCAAGAAGACCCAGTGGGTTTATAAGTCAGTGCTGCCAATTCCTATTTGTAGGTTAGCTTAACCTGTGAAAGATCATATAGTGGAATTTTCTTCGGATAAGTAGGTAACACCAACGAGCCTAAAAAAAGGAACATCCAATAAAATTGCCAGATGTAAACAGAGGGCAATAGACCCCCCTCATAAAAGGCTACAGTAAAAACCCACAGTGTCGCCAACACTAGGCCCCCCCCCCAACAGTATTGCCAGACATAAAAAATACATGGACCCCTCAGGTCCTTTGATGAAAATTTACAGTGAAAAAACCCAGTAGGTTAACAACACTGTCAAAAAATCTACGGTAGTGTTGCCAGATGTAAACAGAGGGCAATAAACCCCCCTCATAAAAAGCTACAGTAAACCCACAGTGTCGCCAACACTGCCCTCAAAATGTACATCATAAAAGGCTACGACGAGCGTCATAATCTTGGTGATTTTTTTCGGGTAAGGAGTTGGCAACACATGCCTTACGAGAGAAATCCATTAAGGCGATCGAGCGCCAAATGATGATTCGAGCGCCAATTGATGACTTGGTACCCGGCCACTAGGTCTACTCAAAGGAATTCGGGAGAGGACGAGGGAATATTATTGTGTGAAACTCAATTTCTGTCACACCTAAATATTTCAGTATTTGGCTCCTGCTCAGCTGATCAAAATTTTCTGGCGCCGCGCATGAAAGAAGCCGACTCCAATGTGACGACAAAGTTTTAGTAACTCATACATGACGTAACATGACAGATGCTGATTAAGGGGTGCTGTAAAACCCCTTCGCACCTTCTTCCCCGCGCCACCCATGCACGAGAACAAGAAAAGTTTGGTCGAAAGCAGAAATATATATGACATTTTGTGTTGCATTCGATTTCATTGTTTGAGCTCCGAAGGATGTAATCTCAGGAAGCAGATGCAAATGATTATATTCTTTCGGCGTCAGAAAGTGCTTGCGCATTATACTGAAGCGCTAACTTGTCCAATCTCTCTAAATATCGCTCTTGTGCAACTGCTACGACGGAGCCATCGAGCAATGTGGGCATGTTTGGCCGAAACAAAGAACTTTTTACAATACTACTGCAACAACACTGATCACAAATGCCCTCTGAAATTCCCTCCGATATCCGGATTCTCCGCTTTTACTATCCGGATTCCTGATTTTAAAAAATCCGGATTTGGCCATCCCTAATTTCTATCACAGATGACTAGCTTGGTTATACTTTCGAAAAGAGTCTCCTGTGAGACTGAAAGAGTGCAGATTCCACGTTGTATTTGTATTGAGAAGAGAGATTGAGATTTGAGCGACTTCTAGAAAGGAAAGAGCATCCTTTACATTCATTGCACACATGGGGAACATCAAAAATATCTTTCAGAGGAACTCCAGCGCTCTCTTGTACATGGTTCTGCAAATGCGTGCCTCTTCCAGATCCAGAAATCGAGTTGCAACGGCCCGTCTTTATGAGGGTACACAACGCGGCAGAGGAAATTAGAGAATCAGCAGACGGAAGCGCGGGAAATCCTCCGATCGAAAGAACATTTCGGGTTCAGAGACTATTAAAAAAACCGTAAGCTTTGCCTTGATGGAGTCTCCATGGGCTTTCCCAGAAGAAGAAGACGGGGGAAAAAAATAAAACGAGGAAGAAGGAATTCTGCGGCGCTTTATTTGAAGAAAAATGGTTCGTCAGGCCGTTCCCAATAATCCCGCGGGAAGAAGCAATCAGGCGGGATTACTGAATTTGTTCCCCAATGTCATTTTGATTGGCTCTCGAGCAGAGAGTGGGCAGTCTGGATTAAGGGGACGCTGGGATTTCGACCTGTTAATTATTGGTCTTCATTTTTGGAAGCGATTTCCTCGTAGATTCGCCAATAAAAATATAACCATGCTCTCGAATATAAGTGCGTGCACGTTGAGGAGGATGGCTTGGAGGGAGGAGGTAGGGGCGATATCGACTGACGGGGCCTCGGGGGGTCATTTTCCTGTGGCTCAAGGCGTGATACCCTGGCAGACTTCCAATGCTGGCAGGGTGTCAAACCTATATCTTGAGAAAGTATGCTCCGGCAATGTAACGGGCTCGATTGCCGATCGGGAGATTATTGGCCCATTACGGCCCTTCTCAGGGGCACTCCTGAGGTTCCAAAGGCTCAGGGTGGCCAATATTTATTTTTTCTCGTTTTTTAATATTCTCCAGGCGCATCTTGGTGCTCATATTAGGTATGATACATAGACGAGAACGAGAATAGACGCTTCGAGACTTGTCGAGACAACACCGAGAACGAGACCGACTCTCAGTTTGCGAGACCTGGTTGTAATATTTGAAAAAATAACCTAAACCAAAGTTTTTTACTATGTGGCTGTAGTAATCAACAGCTTTTCCAATAGTCTCATATGTGCTATGCTAGGTGGTTACAGATATTTCCAGGATAAAAATGATAAAGATCTCGATTTTTGTTGAGTTCGTAGCGTCGAAACGAGGCGTCAAACAGAAAGGAAAATATTAAGAAAAATGATTTGCTATGATGACCTCTAGCTATTGTGAAGCAGCTGTAATAGAATGACCGGTCTGCTATGATCGGTTGCACATGTCGTTTATGTTATGGCTGAACCAATACCGATGATGTATGTTCATTGATTGATTTGGTTTATTTTACTTTGCTTTTCTGCCACTTTTGGCTAATCGCGAAGATGGTGACGAGATGATATGATGAAATTGATGAAGAGACAATCACAAAGAACACCGATGCCGCCGAGATTCGAACCACCTAGGACCTCTGGCGTGTCGGTATCGGAAAGCATCGGTTGAAGTTTTTATTCTATTTTATTTATTGATACCGATAGATATTATTCCGGCCGTTTGATCGTTTGCGGAGTTCGGAAAAGTGCCCCGCGTTACTTTTGGGGAGCGTAATTATCCTGGAAATTATGCAAGAAATTAAAATTTTCATTTATTTGCACCAAATGTGTGTGTGGAAAACAGTATTTTGTGATTATATTAGAGATATTTTGATACTCTGATGCAATTCTTTGATAAATTGATGCTTTTAATTGGAAAGCAATACAGTAAAACCTCGTTAATCCTGACCCCGGTAAGCCGGACTTAGCTTAATCCGGACAGGCAAAAGGCAAAGAAAAAAAAGCAGAATGCAAGGTTTTAAATATGGCTAGAAGTCAGCAAGAGAACTTCCCAAAGAAAAGGCAGTCAACCACTGATGAAATTCTGTTTCCCGCAGACGTTGTGCTGTACTGTATAGCGTATTTAGGCCTATGCCCTTTAAATACACTATAATAAACGTGTTTTGTTGCTATAAACGGAGTTTTAATGCACTTTCTACTGTTCTTTTAGGTAACTTCAGTTAAACCGGACTTTCGTTAAACCGGTCAACTTATCCCCCCCCCGATTAGTCCGGATTAACGAGGTTTTACTGTACTTATACACTGATTTTAGTCAATACTTTGAACAACGTTTACTTTCAATTTTGAAGCATCGGTATCAATACCTGTGAGAATCGGTAAGAATATCGGTATGGGTATTGGTTCAAAGCGGTATCGGCTCAAGTATAGTTTATATACTATGTTTAAATGCGTTTCGAGATGCGAGACGAGAACGAGAATGAGAAAGGCCTTTGCAACACGAAACGAGAGTTACCCCTCCAAGTCTGTATACCAATCCTGTAGTTTGTAACTGACGCGTATCACGCAAAATTCATTAGCGTCCCCCCCCCCGTACAATAAATTAATCGTACATCTGAGTAGTTGCTATTCTTCATCCCCCACAGGACAAATTCAAGGCAAAAACTATGAACATGAAATGAGAATACGTTGTGCCAGGTCGTTAAGTTGAAATCATAAGTATTTTAAGCAGTGGACTATATCCTATCTCCAAGAAACTTTTTAATTTTTTTTTATATATCAGTACAGTGTAAGGTGCTAGTAAAATTGTAAATAAGAGTTGAGAATTTCAGTGCCAATTTAAAAAAAACAATGTTAAGTTAATACTATATCATTAGTGCGTTCATTCAAAGATTCACAGTTATTATTTTGCACAATGTACGTACATGTGTTTGTGTATGTATGTACATCAATGACACATGTATTGACAGTTCCTTCACCTTACAATCAAGCAGTCCCGAGTTCGATTCCCGGTGGAGGCACATAGTGGTTCGGATCCCACTTTAAAGTGTAGGACCAGTCCCGATTTAGCTTGACTGTGCATAAAGTGGACTTAAAACACCAAATCAATCAATAAAAGTTCCTTCCCCTTACAAATCCAATTAGCTATTTTTGATGGCATCGAGAGAAGCAGTAAATATGTGGAAATACGGATTAAATCATTTTGCTGCGTCCTTTATTTATATATTTGGAAGATAACATACAAGCTCCCAATTATAGTGTTGTAAATTTGAATTGTAATGTTACGTAGACACAAAGATAATGTAATCAAAGGTAAATTAAATGAGCGAAATGTTGCATAACTATGTACAGAATTTTTATAAAAAAATCTAATTGAACTATTAAATCAATTTCAAACAATATTTACAAGTTAAAAATCATGTAGAAAACAAGATATTTGTTTGATAATCAAAATTATTATGTATGCCTTTCATTTAATTTATCGCCATAATGACCATAGATTACATAATTGACCTAATTAATATATTTTTAAAAACAGATAACTGAAATATACATTTCTGGTGCACGAAATTGTAATTTATAATCATTTCTTTCTTTACGCATGATACAATACTCAAATTTAATTAGCTGAAATAACAGTTGTGTCCTGTTTTTGTAAATGAACAGGCAGATTGTTAAATTTTGACGGCAAATTTTACGGTAACCTCTACAGTGAATATAAGATAATTTAACTGTTCCTGTTCTCTGACGTGCGTATGCTATACTGTTTTTCGGTTGTACTCCGACAGAACAAAGCAAACAGAAAAATTCCCCAAACCGTCGAAATGAAGAGTGCCGTAATGGCATGCCACAGCTATCTCATGATCATTATTTCTCACGAAAAGAATTTAATCAACAACTGATTTCGTATGAAGATACCTTTTGATTGATTTGATTTCATTTGATTTTAAAATTTTGGGTGCGTCAGCACTAAGGCTATATTGCACCCGTCACACTATACGGGGTCCAGCCCCTTATCTTTACACATAACAACTCTAACGTTGCTTAATTAAAATCATAAAATATTAAAATGTTCTGACTTTCATTAAAAGCTGAGGCTGCAAAGAACACTCAGCACACATAAGGACAAAAGAACAGGACAATACAAACAAAATTATACTGGCCATAGGGCCAGTCGCCAGAGCCTCGTTAGTCTTCAGTCCAGGGTGTACTAACGTGGAAGTGAGGTTGACATTTGGGTGTACTACGTGGAAGATCACCCCTTACACCCCGAAGATACCTTTTGACAATACTTTTCACTTGCCAAGACGAGGAAGACAAAATCTGAGCAGTAGACACTACCAAGACTTTTGACACTTAGGTGCTATTTGCAAGCTGATGTAATAATATTCGAGTGCCGAGACTGAAAATTCAATCGTCCAAAAAATGTATTCATTATTAAAAAAGTTTAATATAAAATGCACTGCGATTGCAAAAAAAAAAAAAAAAAAGGCCCTCATGAAGCACGCAGTGCATTAACATGAGTCAATCTGAATTTATGTAGATGGTGTAGATTTTTTTAACAAGGTAACACTTCAAAACTTACCCATCCATGGCAGTGTAGGCAGGGAGCATAGCTTATTTAGTACTTCAAAACTTCAGTCTTACGTATGAATTCAGAATAATACTTTTTTTTTCTCCTAATCATCATTTATCACACACAGTCGCGATTAATTAACACTAAGGCAGAAAATCCACGAAAAATATATAACTGAAAAAGAATACACTCAGAAATTGATTGGTCAAAGAAATACAAGTGAAAATTACCATTGTCCGCCAATATTCTACGTTCCTATATTGAAAACAAAGCGTTAGACGGCAAAAGCGGCGATCAAATAGCTTAAGACAGGCAAAACCAAGACAAACTTGCACGTGCAGTTGGAGACACTGTAAGGTTCCATAAAAGCCTTCCAACGATCTCAACACATAACCAGTCGTTTCAGCTCAACCATCACGCTGCCGTCAGAATGTCCGAAACAGATGGTAACAGTCAGTTGGAGGTTTTATTGAGCCACTCGGAAAAACGTAAACAACTGACGGAGAAAGCTTGGCAAAGGAAGAATGTTAAAGGAAGTACTTACGTATCGAAGGGCCTTCAACTCATCTTGACTTCGAAGGGTGGCGCCATGCAAGATCATACTAAAGGAAAGAAAATAAAAAAATATTTTTTTAAAAAAAAATCGAAAAACAGATAGCATAAGTTATAAGCTCTTACCGAAGATAGAAAAATTACAGGGTGACCACAAGCAAAAGGACCTGCGCAGAACCGCGTGTCCTGTGCATCTTACTCGCGCGTCGAGGGGAAAGCAGAGTGGAGCAGGCTTCCTTATGGTCAGAGTTGAATGGATGGAGAGGAACGTGCGTGAGCGCTTTTGACCGAATGTTCTTTTGTTTGTGGTCGCTCTATACTATGGCAAGTTGTTGCTATGTAATCACTACATGCCCCATCGATATCACTCACAGCATTGTTACATCCTTTGAATCATGTATTATACATTTTTAACGAACTTAATTAGGACAATATACATCATTATTAATTAACATTTAAATCCGATTTCATTACACAAAATTTTATCCTTGTACCATTCGTAGTTTACTAAATAGTCAAATTAGAAAAAAAAAATTATAATCTGATGTCATCGTGTTTCATTTGTTGCGGATATATCCCTATAATGGAAACTGTTATAACGTTTTTGACTCCCATTGTTAAATAGGCAGGCAAATTGATTGAATTGTCAAATATCCCCCTACACCGGTGTTTAGCATTTCTTTCAGTCTAGGAAACTATTTTTCATAGGGGGAGGTAACATGAAACGTGCATTCTTCATGTAATCGCTAATTTAATTATCAAGTTTTTCTTGTCTGGAGGAACAGTTTCGCGCATCATTTTAAGGCGGTTTTGTATTTACCAATTTGTTTTTCCCGAGTTCTCAACTGCATTTATTTCAGAATTTTGATTTTTCTCACAATTTCAGCTCCCCCCTGCGTACAACAGTGGTTGTAATTAATTAATAAGCAGAAAAAAAGATCAAGTAATTATCTCATATAATTACACGTAAAAAAAGGTAAAGTGCTCCCCTGTACATAGCACCACGCCATGAAGGCGTATAGGGGGTGTGGGGGTAACGCCCCACACTTTCTTGATCCGGTCGTGAGTGGGAGTGATGTGATCAGCACCACGCCCCTGACCGCCTTTACCCCCCCAGGGTTTCCCCCAGGTACCCATGTTATTCGACACTGGCTGGGCGCCGGGGCCGCTTCCAACGTTAGAAAAGTTCCCGGATTTGAACCGGCCGGGGATCGAACCCGGGACCTTTAGAATGGTAGTCAGACGTTATATTAATAATTAAGCAATAAATCTTTATGTTATTTTGAAATGAGAAAGTCCCCATGTTCCATCCTCAATTCGAATACATACTGATACGACGCTCTGCTCGTAATAATTTTATCTTTAATTCAGTACGTTTCCTCGTGCAGTGACGCACCCATTCTTCAACTGAAGGGAGAGAGCTATGAACATCTTACTTTTTGCATCCAGCGTCGTCATCACCTCCTCTGTACGTTCGGGACCATGAATAAGAAAGAGCTCATTCTCATCTCCCGATTGGGAAGGCAAATAAAAAGCAATTCGAATTGGTTTTTCCCGCCGGTCCTTGTGGCCATCTACCAAACTGCCGCTGTCAGATTTGCTCATCTGGTTCTTGCAAAATAGAGCTCTTTCTCTCTCTCTCTTTGTCACCGTCTCCTATTCATTTCCTCAAAGTGAGTTTCTTGCTTCCGGACACATAAATTATGGTTCGTAGATGTCGCTTGGTTTTTGTCCTCCTTCATTAACTCAACACTCTCTCGCGCAAAAGCTGCTCTCTCATTAATCCCCCCCTCCTCCCTCCCAAAACAACAAAAAGAAAAGTGAGAAAATTATCTCCTTATATCACTTCTCTCTCTCTCTCTCCTTTTCTCTACCAGAAGGCAGATCGTAGTCATAATTTATGCCATGCCGCATTTGATTAATATCCCTCCGCTGCTATCAAACCGAGTTTTTCATGTTTTCTTACAATGTACAATTCAGCAGGGTAGATACTGAGAATATCATCTAGTATACATGGAAAAGAATTTGTGGGATTTGACTCACCAACGAAGGTTCCAGATTCGAGTTGTAGCCTGGTATGTTCATCAATTCCAACTAATCCTAATCTACCCACATCCTCCCGATTAGCACAAACTGGTAAACAAAACATGTAAGAAGATACAAATATAAGACTTCCATTAACAACAATTATCGGATCGAATAAAAGTCCATAAAATCCGAAATTGTTCTGCAAACGTGTTTACAAATTTAATGTCTGGTATGTTAGGCATATATTTTTAGCCGTATTCGAATTGCTTTGCTATATTTGATAGAATAATTTCACTATTTTCGAACAATCCACACTTTCCTATATATCTCTCTCTCTCTCATGAGATACTGAGAAAAGCAGTAAACGCTGGGTACTATCTTGGAAGAAAGTGAAAGTATTTCTGTAATTTTATGGGAAAATTATCTTATCACATCGTGGGCAAGGCTCTCCGCTAGATCTCAGAGGAAAAGGTCGTTTCACAGTTACTGGAGAGAAGGTCCTCGGTCACTTCGCGGAGAAAAGGACTTCGGTCACTTCGTGGGGAAAAGGACTTCGGTCGCTTCGCAGGGAAAAAGTCCCTTGTCACTTGGCGGGGGAAAAAGTCCTCGACCACTTGGCGGGGAAAAGTTCCTCGTTCACTTCACGGGGAAAACTCAATTTGCCACTTCGCGGGGGAAAAGTCTTTCCTAGTTGCTAGGGAAAAGTTACATGCTAGTTCGCGTAAAATATCTCCGGCACTTAGCGTGAGAAGTGTTCCACGCTTTGTAACATTTCTTGGGGAAAATATTCCTTACTACGTCGTGGGAGAAAAGCTACAAAATCACTTAAGGCCGTACTAAAGGCAATTTTGTGGTACTTTTTCGATAACAGATGGCAGCACCGTTTGCCATGGCAACCGAGAGCCATGTTGCCAGATCTTCGCGTAATCAAGGTAGATACATACAGGTTGGTCGATTAGGATACTCCTTGATGGGATATGACGTCACGTTGGTTAGCAGATTTTATTGAAAAATCTAAGTAGATGTGGAGCAACGTAATTGTTTATCATGAGATTTTTAGTTGTATGTTCTTATTGAAAAAAAAAACAATTTATCAGCAATGGAAGATAGTAATAGTCGTAATAGTCATAGAAGAAAGAAAATGCACCAGTATTAACAAAACTACCACTTCAGCGCCATCTGTACGCAGCAGTTTGAACATGACGGAGACCTTATATTTTCTGCTATTTACTTAAATCCCTTCAATCGTAACAAAGTTATAAGGTTCACATGTTCTAGTGAATAAAACAATCTTTTAAATCTGAAAATTTCTTCCTTACTGAATCTATATTAGTTGTACGGTTATCCTTAGAAATTTGGGTCTATGCTTTAGCATGGCTTTAGAACCCTCGAAGATCACATATAATATTTGCGAGAATAATAGAGGGGGGACGAAAACGGTGAAGGTTTTCCGCACCTTCTGGTACACAAGTTTTTTTTGGCACGCAGTAGACTAGCTCCTACTGTAGCAATCTCCGTCTCCCATCCCCCTGGGCTACACCCTCCCCGAGGACTCCGGTGCATGCCTTCGTAATCCTAGCTTCATTATCAGCGTCTTCCCCCAGGAGACTCTCTCGGATGCCCACGGGAACATCGGCTGATTTATGACGCATTATTTCCTGGAAATTAAAGCCCCCGAGTGGCCTAATTACGGCGGCGCGAAGGAGATGCCCAACTTATGAAGATTTACGGGAGAGCGCCTCGTAGTTAGGAAGTGATAACCTGAAGCCGATGAAAATGCGCAGATTGTCATCGCCGCCTTAACCATCTCCCAGGCTGATATCAGAAAGTTCCATGGTTCGAAATTTCAACCGTGGAATGATAAAAAGATCTGATCCTTCTAAATAGTAAATAAGTACGTCATTCTTCAAAATTGGTGCTGTTGCACGTTGAGTCTGTCCGAAACGATTAGAAAAAAGTTTCTCGTTTCGAAAAACACGGTGATATTCGAATTTCGAAATATATATATATATTATATATATATATATATATATATATATATATATATATATATATATATAAAATAATTCCTCTGCAATTTGGAAGTATCATAGTGTTCATTGCTCACATTGTTGCCTAGATATTGGTAAGAGAATATAATTTTAAATTGCCGTCGAACTAGACAATATCGAATGTGATCCGCATGTTCCATCCGATCCTTGGCCTTTTTTCATGTCCTGTTTTGTATTTCATATTTCGTGGTGATTTTCCCTTTCGCCCAACTGTCATACAAACTGGGCAATTGACACACACACACACACACACATATATATATATATATATATATATATATATATATATATATATATATGGAGTAGGGTTTACTTACATATGTCTAGAACTAAGCTACGTATCTAGACCTGATCAAAATCTAATATATTGGTAATTATTGACTTATATGTATTTCACCGTATGTTGAATCTCATTAATTTTATAAACAGAGATTATGTTTTAACCCGGTCTAGAGAGCAAGATAACGTCGGCAATGGACTTGATGACATTACCTTCCGTTAACCAAAGCAACCTTCTCAGCAGGCCTTGACCCTCAAAGAGATTTTGGACAAAACTAAACACCATTCTTCATGTAAGGAATCAGGTTTTGATCTCTCGAATAAATTGTCCAGTTCTGAATTTAAGAAGGTAAAGGAAGTGAAGTAACGATGGTTACTTATAACCACACGATGCACGCAAAATGAAACATACATACCCGCTGTAGAAATGAAGAAACTGTTGTTGTATCTGGAAGGAGAACCTTCATAGTTCGCTCGATAGGATCTGGTTTGACGGATGTAAAATAGTAAAGATAGTCACGCTATATTTTTAAAATGCTGTATTGAGCTGTATGATACGCACACTACATTGCTTGGCTCAAAATGATAAACGAAACGACGCACTGTTCTTCTATCCGCCGTTCAACAGCTGATCTTACAATGGGGGCGCTAGCTGGTTTCGAGACTGTAATTGCAAATGGGTTGAAATGGCCGAAAAGGGAGGAGCCTACCATCTAGGCTCTGACTGATTGCAAGTGTATATTCACAGACAACTGCCATTACATTTAACCAAAATATAATGTGGATAAGGCGATACTAACGTAATCACTGGAAAAGAAAACTAATTCCGTTACGTTCTCCCCACAGTAAGTAACACCCTCCCCGTGGCGCAACAGCCAGCGCTGGTTCGAGTCTCCTGGTGAGAAGCGTAACAACTTTCCTCCTAAGATTTCGGCCAGTGTATGGGACCGGTGGCCACCCACCATCTTGAGGAAATTGGAAGCTACAGTAAGTAGCGTAACCCGGTCAGCGAAACCTACAACAACGTCTTGCGGTTCGTAGTGCTGCAGGCGCGGCTCGTGCATAATTTTCCTGGGGGTTCACCAAAATTATGAAAAGTGGACTTACCTAAACCTTTTGAGACACTACACGCTTTGGTTCGTAGAGATAGTTCTGGGAAAATTATCAAATTTTGGCCGGTAGATTACTGACAAAGTTGATTTGCTTTATGTTCAGATAACAGTGACAGCACCAAGGACTGTGTGTGTAGGGGGCGATCATTTTAATTTAAGATTTTCGTATGGTATTGTATTTAGGGGTATCTCAGAATTCAGAAAATATTCTCGCCTCAATTTTGCCTCTTCCACTCTTGCCAACTCTTTTCTGGTCCCACCACTGTCAAATAGACTATATTATTGAAACTGGATCCTGAACCTACAGTTAAAAAATACAAATCTCTGCCTGCTAAAATGAGTATGTATCAGTAATCGAACCCAAGGCCCCTTGATTACAAGATAATTCTTATATAACTATTCGAAAGTATATCGCTAAATCAAAGCGATTAGATTCTATTCTATGCAATATGTTAACTTCTCGCACAGCAACAACTACACTCCTTCCAATACACAATCCACCTCACTTCACTCAACGTATCACTATGCCATATATATTTCAATCACCAGCCATGCACTTCAAAACAAACTAACAAGTATGGAGACAATGACACGTAACAAAGTTAAATGCGCGCGTCCCTTCGAACACCCTCTCGCGCTAGAGTATAACTGATCGCACGAAAACCAAACAACTTTTTGGTCGTCTTCTGACGTAAGTGAGAAATGCCTTCATTGTTAGGTTAGGCTTGAATAAATAGCAAATATTACATTTTTGGTCAAGCACGGTAAGCCCCGAAAATTGAGTGTATATATTCTATATAAGACAACTAAACCTAAAAAGCCTAACATGTCAACGAAAGCATTTAGTCTGACGTAAGAAGACCAAAAGGTTGTTTAAGTCTTGTCCGATAAGCGATCACTCGCCCTCGCGCTATTTTTGACTTTTCGGCTCCTTCCACCTGAAGTGTTTCCATCTTAAAGATGAAAACTCTGAATGTGTAGGCAAGTTGTTTTCTATCATATTTATCTTATTTGTCCCATCATCTTTACTTCTAGCTTTCGTTCGGTGTTACCTCTACATTTGTATTACACCCTCTTCATTAATCTAATAAGTCTTGTAAAATATAAAAATACAAAGAGAATGCCAAATGAATTCAAATTGAAACACATAGTGCAACACTGGAAGAGAGAAGAGCGTGATTCACTCCAGCTCGCTGGTGATCCTACGAACTGCGCATGTCCGTTTTGACGAGACGGCCTTCCTCCAGTCTCAGACTGCATGTATTTTCACCATATGTACGCGTCGAGCTTCTGCTAGCCGTCCTAAGCTTTTAGCATGGTAGGGGTTGCCTTGCGGAGGTTCAGCGGAGACTTTGCACGAAACGGAACTAGAGGGGAGCTGAGTGGCTCTGGCCCGCGGTTTCTTCTTCTCACTAAGAGAATTTGCCACTCTACGCTTATGAACATCTCAGTTATTGTTTATTTTGTATATTACTGGGGGTTCACTGCACATTTGCGCTATACAGCCAACCGCGCCTGTAGTGCTGACATCACCCACACAGTTAATGAGGGTTGAGATAATTTGCAAATCCAGATGCCTGAACCTATTGAGTGGTCGACTTGCGACATAACCACCGAACATTCCCGGTTCGAGAGTTGGCCTGCTCGTTTACAAATGTTTCTTCATCGATTTCACCTGATCCTCATCGCCTCATAGCCAAATTTTGTCAGGAAACCCACGCAAGCAATTTATATAAAAATATAGGGCCGATTATAACAGTGAAGGACATTCAATTGTACACTCAGCTTCGCTGCCGTATATCAACGTTCTCATATCGACGTGAAAGGCTCTTCTGGGGAAATCTATGCGAAAATTTTCTAAGATTCCCTCAAGGTGAAGAGAAAGACACCCTCTGCCTTGTTCCTCTCCCTCCCTGGGACACTCCTCTGACGAGAGACTTAAACCGAATACAAGGAGGAACAAAGGCGCAATATAGAGTGGCACGTTTTCTGTGAACTTTCTGAAGAGTTGAAAATTGAGCCCTTTGATGCAATAACAACGGAAGAACTTCTTTAGGTGGAAGAAGAAGAAGACGACGAACTGGAGGAAGAAGCACCTGAGGACAGGATGCAAGAGAGGAAGAGGGTGGGTCTACACACCCTCTCAGACTTCCATTTTTTTCTGGGACTTTCTTATTGCATTCGCCTTCGTAGTCACGTAAAGGTTTTGAAAACCACCAAAACTCCCCGGCAAAAGCTTCCAGACTTATCCTTCAGGGGGGGCGAAGTGGGGGGCTTTGGCCTCGATGCAGTTTCAGGAATTTGGCGAAATCCTCGAAGAATCGTGAGAAACGGACCTGGCTTGGCATTCGAGCCGCAAGATAGGGGAGTCGGGACTCTTTTGTTTTTTGCCCCGCCACTCACCCCCTCCTTTTTCTCTTGCGGGCGAGGAGGTGATTTCTGGCGGAATATTGAGATGGCTAAAGTCTCTGGGAATTGGGAGATTTCTTCAGCTTCTTTTGGAGAAGTCTTCGCTTTTCTTTCTTTTCCCTGACTTTCAGAGGGAAAATTTTTATTTCAAATGCTTAGGGATTCAGATTGTTCCTCTTGGACGCAAGGAAAAGATGCAGACACTTCTGGCTGAATGACAACACCACAGTGAATTTGCATGAAGAATAGGATGATGTTTCAATTTACGCCGATAGTTTTTAGGCGATGGCTAATTCGGGAAATTGATTTTTTTTACTTTCCTTGAGCAAGTAATATAATTTATATGATGATAATCATAATTTTTGTAGACGGTACTATAAAATTTCCAATATTCTGCTGTTAAAATTTAACAGGCTATTTATTAGTGTACAAAAAGATGAACACAATAATAATAGAAAACCAATTTTTCTCTCAAAAAGCACTATATACAGGGGATGGGAAAAAAATTGTATACACACTTTAACAGCTGAAAACTCGCATACTTTTCTCACCTTTCCATGTTTAATCAATTTGAAATAATGAGTGAAGGAAGACTAAGCTTTGAACATAGGAAATTTATCCTAAAGTACTAATGAAAGATTGAAGACGAAATAGAAATGCAAATACAGTTTAGGAGAGAATTCCAAGCAGATCCACCTACGGAGCTTAACGTCAGTCGAATTTAATATGAAACTGTTCAGAATGTCAACAAGAAACATTCAGAAAGACCGTGGACATCGACGAACTGCTCAAAGCAAGAATTTATTAATGGAAACGTATCACAAGAGTTCCAAGAAAATCTGTGCGGCAAATGGGCCGTGAGAGAGAAATTTCAAAATCAAGCATACATTAAATTTTGAAGCACTGGTAACGGAAGCGTTACAATCCAAGAAGAGTCCTCTCATTGCAGATGATGCGGACCACAGAGTGGAGTTTTGTGAGTGGTACTTGGCAAGATATGCCAATCAGATTGATTACACGAAGAGCTTCAAAAGAATACCCTCTGCCTACACTAGACCTTTTGTACAGGAAGTTTACAGTACAAAACTGGCAAAAGAAGGTGAACGAGAATACGTAAAAATTCCGAACGAAATTTTACTTGATATTGGCGATTCCATTTCCAGCAGTGCCTGGACCAGAACGAACGATCATCAGTTTAAAACAGACATTAACAAGGTAAATTTATTCATGTCTGTACATTATTTTAAATTTTAGAAATAAACACTGACGTTATGATTAGGGCCCCGGATTTTATGTCCCATAAACTGCAAAATATATATGTAATTATGTCACAAAAATTGAGAAATATGTCATGAAAAAGATTAAAATATGTCAGAAAAATGCAGAAATATTCCCATTAAAGCCAAAAAATATGCGCAATAGTAAGGAAGGAAGTCAGTATCATCCATTGAAGATCCATAGGGTGGGCGTGGGGTATTAAATGAAGTCAGAATCCCTTTAACCGAAGAATGTAGTGGGAAAATACCAAAAATATTGTGAGGATCACTGCAATTATCCTGTTTCATTTACTATTATGTCAGATTTACATCTTTGTGGGAACTAAAGCATAATTGGAAGCTCTCTACAGCTCTGATCTAGGGAATCAATACACAAACACAACTTTTTTAGGCAGATTTTAACTACAGCTCACCGCTCAGGAGATGATCCCCAACGGAAGTGAAATGACGTAGCGACAGGCGACTCCACTATTAGGGTTGGGGGAGTGCACCCTGAGTGCAAAACACACGTGGACTTGCTGTAACTGGTGCAGCGACGCAAGTCGTTTAGGGTTATCAGACGTCCTCCTCTATTTCGTGTCCTAAGAATTGTTCGGGCGGGATTTTAGGAGAATTTGGAAATATCCTCTTTTCTGGGATAAAGACAACTGCTTAACTTCAAGATTAGTAACAAAATGATATTTGTAAATAATTTTTAATATTGTTTCCGTTTTCAATTTCAAAGTGAAGAAATACAACACTCTCAGTTGGAAGCGCAAAGGAATGAAAGTTTTCTTCCAACAAAGAGAAATTGTTGAACTTTTGCGTTTCTTCTGTTGTTGCCGCTCGCAGCGTGAAGTGTTGATTTCAAAGCATTTACATCTACCGTGGCTCATGGTGAGCAGCAAGTTTCTAACTTTGATTTGAGTTTCATGACAGGATTCAGAAATAAATAGTAATTTTTAACTGCTGTACTCTTAGTTGTTACATGGTAGTGGAGAACTGAAGTTCTCTGGATCAGCGATCTGAACCATTCCGAAACGCAAATGTGTTTTTAATGACGACGTACAAAAACGTTGACTTTAGGCCTGGAAGAAACAACTCCGAGGCAAAATGTCAATTTATGTTATTTTTTTAAAGTAAGAGACGAAGTTTCATAACCGTATAATATTACGGGCATAGTGAATAAATATTAGAATATTCAGACATTAGCCTATAATGAGGCCTATTATTAGTTATACGGAAACGGTGTAAAATTGCTTTACAGATCTATAAGGTCGCCAAAACACCAGTAAGCACAACGGCTATCAAATTGTCGGCGGGATAAAAAAAAGGGAGGGGGGGTGTTATTGTTCTGTACTAGTTGGTAAGAAAAGACGGCATCTGCTTTTAATTTCTTTTTTCATAATTTCCTTATCCAGCCATCGATAATATAAACTATCCGTTGCGCTAAAGGTACGAAGAATAAATTATAAAATAACCGATTATATGCAAAATAATTACGAAATTATACAGAAAAATGTCTTATTACGAGAAAATTGAAGAAATATGTTGTAAAAATGCGAAATTGGTAAATTATGCCTTATCAAGTTCGTCTATTGCGGCTGATCTTCATCAGATACATAAAGATCTCACCCCAGTATTCGATCCGTTGCCAAATACAAAAAAAATATGTTACAACATAAAATCCCTGGCCCTAGTTATAATCATTCAAAGTGCGTGTATATATATATATATATATATATATATATATATATATATATATATATATATATATATATTTGGCACTCCCGTACAACAGCATTGAGACAGTTCCAGTTGTGTGCATACCATGCATACGTATATTTTAAAAACTGAATCATTAATATTACATTAATTAGGTTAACTATGCAGTAGGCGCTAAAACTTTTAAAAAAAGCTATGTCCATTTTCTAACGGTGGCAGCGGAAATTGTCATATCTGCAGTCAACGTTTTACAGTGCAGTGTTGCCTGCCATATAAATTTTGCTAGAAGAATCTAGGAACAAAGCAAGATATTGACATGAGAAATTCTTGAGAGACTTATGCCAGAATTTTAAAACATATTTCATTTTTAGAACTTTCAATAATGGTATCATTATTACTACTGACAAGGGAGGTTATCTAAGTGTCCCCCTCCGATTTCCATGAAACTTGGTAGGTGTATAGAGGGGCCCAAAGGAAGAAATACGTATTTTTTTGTTTCGGCTAAAAAACTGTTTTAGGAGGCAAAATCCCCCTCAAATGTCAAGATAACCTCCCTGAGTACAGCGAACTTTTCAAAATGAGAAATTTAGTTCGATGCAATCTTTTGTAAGAAATCTCAGGTTTCGAACCTATTTTTACAGGTATTTTAAGCAGCGATTTAGTCGTTAAATATATTTTTTTTAGTAACATCATATTACAGTAAAGATAAATTACACAATTGTGACTACGAAAAATTAACGTAACCATTAGTTAATGATGGAAAGTAGTGATAAGTAGGTATAATTAGGTTCATGATTAAATGCACGGTGTTTAGTAAGCAGAATCCAGGTAAGATGGACGAGGAAGCTTTTGTCCTGACCAATACAGCGGAAAAGCTGCTTGGCAAGTCGTGGCTCTCCATAGGCTTTTACGCCACGAAGTTTAGTAGTTGTAATTAGCTTCAACAAAATTCTTATCTTAAACACACCGTGTATAGATCCCTAATATATATCGAATTACACATGGTTTGGGTATTCCACAGAGTGACTCGAACAAAATTTTTAGGAGATATAACATCTATTCTCTGTTCACTGAAAGAATGAAGTGAACAAAATCACGCACCGTGTGAGGAAGTGTATTGGTGAACTCTCAAGACAGCGGCTGAAGATACGTAGCTGTATAGCCTTTTATAACAAGAATACGTCACAAATAACCAATCAATAGGGCGAGAACTACTTCTCACAAGTCACGTGCTTCTGTTGGCATTGACCTCATTCCCACTGTAGACGGAGAATAGTTACGTGAACTTACTTACTTTATAGGTATGAGTATCATAAATTTGAGTCAACTAAAACTACGCGGCTCGATAGGGGTTAAACGTTTGGTGACGTGTGGTCAGCACATTGACGCATATCTGATACTTTCTAGATTGAAAACTGAAATTTACTTTAGAAGCAGCTTCTTTACTATTGTTGTAATGACGAGACTACGCTAAAAATCCCAATTTCCTTGGGAATTGATGTTAGTGCTGCTAGCTGTGAACTCCAGAACGCCAGGAGTGTGTTGAATTGAAATGCTGACAAAAATAGTCATCTTTCAAATCTCAGTGTGTTATTGGAATACATATTATGTTCAAATAAAACATATGTTCCTTGTGAATTGGACTGTGCTATGAATACACTTAGGGCGGGGGGTTGGAAATAAGGCTCCAGACATTGTCATTCTCCAGAGGTGGCGAACTTCCAGAGAGCAACCCCTAACGAAGGCAGACCTCATCATCCTGAAGACTTGTTAGGGAGAGGTCGATCTCTTGGGGCGAGGGAGGTTGAGTCAAAAGGGCCACCTCTGATCACGTTACGCTCCTGCTGCATCTTGCCAGGTTACACCTATTGATGCTTGGTGAGCCACAGAGCCATTTATGCAAGAATATTAGTATTAGAACATATTTAGGGGGTCGAGTGGGTCCGCCCCCCCCGAAAGACTTACCGAGTACTAAAATATGCTTGTTTAGCATTTGTTGTCTAATCAATGGTCATCAATTTCCTCTGAACTGGAAGGCAAGGGTTACATTGGGATCATACGATTTTTGAAGGACAGTACCAGAGAGTTATGCTGGCGCACTATTATTTATAATAATATGCTTAAAATAGTATTAATAAGGAACTTTACTTTTCTCCAACTGGATCTAACATACTTTTTTGTTTTTCAATAGATACTCAATTCTTCGTCTATTTAACAATTTATTTGCCAGGGAACTTGTTTTTACACTAATTGTAATTATGCCGATCTTAACTACCGGTGAGCTAGATAATGAATACGTGCTGTTATATCTCTATTCTTATACCGTGTCTTTACCTATTTCTGTAATAATAACAAATAGTATTAATTAATTTATATATTTTAATTAATATTTATTTAATTTAATTGTAATATAATTATCTTAATGAAAACAGTTTTATTATTATTATTCCTGAGACACTTGTTTTGGACCACCGCCGAAATATATTTGTAGATATATTCCTTTTCCGGAATGTCTGGAGTAGCTACGCGCATAGATGAAAGCTTGTTGGCGGGGCCAGACTAGGTGGGGAAGGATGCAGAATGCAGAATTACCCTAGTAGGCTTGCGAGCTGTCATGTTTACTACAGAACTACTGGACCAGTTGAGTCACCCCTCCCGCGCGGTCCCCTCCCCTCCGCGCGTTCATTGGACGAGGCACACAGCCGCAACGTGCGCTAAGGACGCGTTCGCGTTCTCTCCAGACATTCCGGAAAAGGAATATACGTGCCTGCAGTGGAAATATTCCCGCGTATCTCCACCGAGACAGAAATTTATCCTGTAGTGGTACCATAAACAAAAAGAAGCCAGAAGCCTTCGCGCATCTTCTCCTCCATCCATTCAGCTCGGGTCATAAGGAAGCCTGCTCCACTCTACCCTCTTCTCTCCACGTCCGCGCAGGTTGTTTTGCTTGTGGTCCCACTATACATCGACTGGACGCCGCAACACCTTTAACTATATAATAACATAAACTGAGGCAACGTTATTTCTCCTAAAGAGACCCCGCGGCTAATCTTCGAAGATGAGTTGATCTTTTTCCTTTTCCTTACAGACTTCGAGATCCTTTCAGCTCGTAGAATCGGTTTGTTCTTCCCAAATGAACACACAATCAATCATACTTGACAACCGTATTTACGCTGAATTAACTTCGAAAAACACTTGAAGATCGTCTCCCCTTGAATTCGTGATTAATTTAGACCAGGCTCTTCTATGTACTCTACCTAATTAAAGGAGCTCCTTTGTGTATATTTATAATCCTTGCCATTGGATCTGCTCAAGGTACCACGAAGAAGATCCAAGTAGATTATATGTAATTTGTGGATTAATTCGTGCATCGAGCCGAGAAATTTAATTTGATAGCTTTCGGGCAGGTTTAGTTTTAAGAACATGGGTGAGTGCTAGACTGTAAAAGAATGTTTTACAAGATCCAAACCTTGAAAAAATGCCCAAGCATTTCTTAAAATAGGTAAGAAATAAATATAACTGCTGGTGAGAAGATTGCGCCACGTTTTCATATGTGTACTGCACACTATTTTTTGGACACAAACACCAAATATTGTCACCACAGTTCAAAGGATATCCTATCGGCGAGGATTGGGATACAAGCATTCACGTTCAAAAATATTCATCGTACATTGTATATTTGATTTTGTAAATGCTGATTGATCGATTTGGTAATTTTACGTCGCTTTACTTCCACTTTTGGTTAATCGCGAGATGAGGATGAGTGATGATATCCCGGGAATCGAACCCAGGACGCCTGAGGTAACGAATCCGCTACGAAGGTTGGCGATTTTATTAATGTAGCTAATGTTTTGGTTCAATTTGTTTGTATACGTATTAATTTGTTTGGTAATATTAAGTTTCGTATGATTATTTTTTACTGCTTCCATAAACGTTTTAGGAATGTTCACTGAAAATAGTTCTGTTCCATTGTTCTGTACACATTGGGCACTTGTTTTCTTTTACGGCATATTCGGGATCTTACGTTGTAGAGTAGTTGTAGTAGTATTTTATGTCATCTATCAGTTGATATTTTCTTCTCCGCACATTTATCATTTAACCATTCTTTTTTTGTGCGTCTTTTTCTTTTTTTCTTACCGGGCAGATCTTCCTGAGCCATAGTCCCAAACAATCAGTTTTCACTTCTTCATCACTTCCAGTATTCCTCTTTTTTTCACCAACTTTTTTCCAGCACAGTTTCATTTCTAACTTTGTCCATTTCACACGCTCCATTATTCTCCATAGAAACACAGTTTCTAAAGCTTCCAGCCGCTTTTCGTCATTTCTTCGTACCGCTCATGTATCATGCTACACTCCACACAAAACACATCATTAATCTATTCCTTGATTCTTAATTTCAGTCACACACACACAAAACGTTTCTTCTTGTATGAAAGACTTCCTTCGCCTTTGTTGTCCTCGCTTTGACTTCCTGCTTGTACGGTGGTCCACGTTGCTGATTATGATATATTCCACAGGTACCCGAAGGTATGCACTGGTTCCAGATTGGAAATAAGAGTACATAACAAACAGATCGATCACACGTGTTTTGTTCATCACAAAATTTATATTCTTTTTTCTTTGTAAAGCTAGCTCTGTTCCATTACTATTTGTTAAATTGTATACCGCTGTAATAAGTAATTTCAAGGCTCAAGCATTACAGTAGTCGTTACATAAAGTTGTTTCAGTTGAGCATTAGCCAATGCGGTATTGCTTATCCTTGAATCGTATGCAACCTAACATATCTGTACGTGACTTGGATTGTCTGCCTCCAAGGATGAAGATTAAATTTGTCATTTTCATGAACTTCTCACAAAGTGAACCTAATCCTATTGCCGTTTCTTTCAATGACTCATTTACATCCAACACGTCGTTCGGAATGGGTCTGCGGTCTTTCACAAGCAATACAATTAATGACAGCACACGAAAATATGTATGCTATTTCGACATGCATTGATCAAAGACCTGTCATTTTCTCTGCTGTTATTCAACAATAATTACTGAAATGTAATATTAAAGACAAATGGTCCTTTTATCATTTTTACTAACATGCAGTTTTGTTGGTTGCCAACCTCTAAAGGGCAGTGTTTTTATGCGCTTTAGACGTGAATTAGAACTCTATTTTGCTCGCCCCTGCACGGCATATAAAAGCCAATTGCATTTGTATCATTCTGTGAATCATTGTTTATAGTTTTATCTAAGTACGGAACAAAAACCACCCTCGAATGACTTTTGTCGAGACAATGGGGTGAACTGACGGAAAACAGGAGGTTCCCTCATGTTTAACGGGACGTCTGGGAATACTAGTCCGGGAGCAGGGGATCCTTTTGGTGGCTCGGACTGTTTTCATCTGAGACTCGAACGCCGACAGTTCAAAGGGGGAAGATGAAGAGAGGGGGAGGGAGAATGTTAAAGAATTCACCCCGCAACTCTTGTTTGGAAACGAGTTTGTCTGAGCTTCGGAATTACAACCCTCTTGAGCGATCCGCTTCCGTTACTCGCTTTCCTGGAAATGTCTCCAATTTATTTCGAACTGAATGGCGTGGAAAGAGATCGTGGAAATCTCCGCGACTTTTCCCCTTCTCTCTCTCTAGTCTCCATACGGATACCCTTCTGGTTGGCTTTCAGAAGTCGGGACACCTCCCCCAGCTCCGCGGATCACCAAGGAATAATAAGTCCCTTCCTCTCCTCGCCATTCATCAAAAGTCTGTCATTTCTTTAAAAAAGAAAGACGGGGGTGGGAGAAAGGGGGTTGGGGTTGGGGAGGATTAATACGAGCACCCCCGAACCACCCGCAACCACCCTTTCGAGGGTCCTTGATTGTGGAGTCGTTCGTGACGCGGGGCGAATTCCAATGCTTTGTACCCCCTTCTGGACACTCCGGAGGGGGTGTTTGTGATGCTTCTTTTCCCTTCCAGAAGCATCCCTCTCGCACAGTCTTTTCCCTCTCCCCCTTTTCCTTATTCCATTCTTCCCTTGGTTAAATTAGGGAGGAAAGTCACAAAGAGGAATTATTGGCTTGGTTCCTCCTTCCTTCATACCATCCATTCCAAGGGGGTATCCGCAATCAATGTTGCCAGTCACGTAGGAATAGTTTGTGCTACCTTTCCAACACAAAAAGATCTCTAAGGTCATTTTACATCCCTTTGAAAAGCTTTTCTTCGATGCAAAAACAGTGACATTTTTTGATCATGGTTATCTGCTGAAACAATGCAGCGAATTATTTCTATCTTGACGGGGACAATGGCAGAGGTCTTGTTAAGTGAACCATTGTCGCAGATGCCCGCTGACAAGAGTTTTTTTTTTCCGAGGTAGGAGACAATTTTCTTCTCTTTCTTCTGTTCACTGGCCCACACCGCTTTTACTGCAAAGGTGCTATTTTCATTGGCATGTTTCGTCTTCTTGTCACGAAGTTTACTGTTTGAGAGGTGAGCGCTCTTGAGGAACTTGTCGATGTACTAACGGATATTGAAGTTTTATCACTCTTTTTCCTTCCTCGCCTGTTTCACACTTTTCATCTTTCACTTGTCACTAGCACAGACACGGAGAACTAGGATCTATAATAGCAGTAACGTTGGCTAGAAACTACAAAGAAAAGGCGTTGTGAGCCAATAGTAATAACCAACAATATCAAGAAATTGCAAGACTGTAACTTCCACACGAGAGAAGTACGATGTTCACAGTAAAGTTCACATCAGCCTTTAAATATTTAACGACGATCGCTTAACTAGGATCTGAATCCTCTGAATGTTAGTGACGATGATTCTTTATTAGATATGCAATGTTACTTGAACATTGTGTACTTGTCTAGTACTTCTACTATTCACACCACGTTTGGCGAGATCACTTCTTGGACATTTCCATTGTCTAGTGCCTTTACCTATGCTTATGCCAACACCACGTTACAAAAGAGCACCTCTTCTTTCATATACAGGTAAACAATTTCTTTGCCGGTGGTGGTGATCAACCCTACGAAAGACCTGTGATTTTACAACAAATCCAAGGTTTTAGTACACACACTAAGTAACGTATTATCAAGCACTAAACCAGCGAACACTGCATGCACAACATACCATGTGAATGCGAACGAACTTACGAAGGAGAATCTGGACACCCTATAGTGAGCAAGATAGACGAACACAAGCGGTACACACGAAAAGAAGAAATACAATAGTCGAACATGCATAAAAGGTTCGCATAAAATTCCGTGGGGGAAAAAATAAAAACCGAAAAATCAAAGCAGCATCCTTCATAGCAATGGCTCTAATCCTATAAACCATCACATTGTAGACTTCAAGCAAATATTATAAATTAAAAAAAAATATTAATAGTAATTTCAAATGAGCAAAAAGTAGTATAGAATTCTAGTATGCGTCTTGGAGTAGTTAATGAACGCACAGAATTTGTATCGAAATCACAGGTCGTAGGTTCGATTCTCACCACCGGCAAAAATAAACTGTTTACCGGAAGACGAGAGAACGTGGTGTCTGAATACGAGAAACACTAGGGAATAGAGGAAGTCGAATTAGCATTGCATGCAACGCATCTGAATCCTATACAGAACTGTTGGTATAGTATAGAATCTTCAGTTGCGAGTAACAATGTCTGAAAAACGAAAATAGGTAGTATTTTGACATTGCACCTTGAAACACACGGGGACGAAACGTTTAGCAATAAAATTTATAAAGAAAAATGTACGATGAATATTGAAATGTGCAAAATTATGCACTTTCCAAAACATAAAGATGGTCACAAATACGTCTCAACATGCTATAAACAAATCCTTAATTTTTGGGAATTCATCATACAAGTTGAATTTGTGATACTGACAAAGTTGTGTGTTATCTTTATGCAAACATCCTAATCACAGCTGGATCTATTATTGCTAGTGCAATCCCAACAAATGACTTATCGCCATCGGGAATCGAACCTGGGTTACCTAAAATAGCACAGACTTGTTTCGTTCAGCTCCTTTATATACATGCTGATTGAACTGTCCTCACATTGTCGGTCATAATTAAAAATATAACTATGGTAATCTATAGCAGCAAAAACGAAGCATATATTGACCACCCACACATGTTTGGAACCTCACTCCTCCACACACTCACAAATATATACATGCATGCATACGCATGTGTAATGCATAAAGCTACATGGCAACATTCTGTTCCCTGTCATATGTCAGATTGACGCGCGCTGATAGTGGTTCTTTCTTTCTACATCAGATGGCACCTGCTGTCAGTCAGGGTATCCTTTTTTCTTCTTTTTTTGAGGCAAAATTGCTCCATCCTAATCTGACCCGTTCACTTCCCTCCATCTACTTCATTTCGAATTACTGATGATCGATTAGGATTCAGTGTACAGATATCATGCTGCTTAAGCCGATTGTGAATAAAAAAAGGACTAGCTACAGAATTGAAACACCACGTACTTTCCTCAAGTCTGTTGTAAATCTAAATAAAGAATAACCACAGAATCGAAACGCCACATACTTTCCTTAAGACTTTTGTAAATCAAAATAAATACTAGCCACAGAATTGAAACACCATGTACTTTCCTCAAGACTGTTGTAAATCAAAATAAGATTATCCACTACAAATTATGGGAGAATTATAAATAATAATAGAAATATGCTTATTTATTACTTCATATCTTGTCATGTGATTCCCGTCGCTAGTGGAGTGAGGAATTTAACAAGTTTTTGATAATTTTACGTCACGATTATACAGAAATATGTCATGGACAAAGATGTGAAAAAGGTTTAATTTTTTTTTAACAAGAGACGTGTTTAGATTTCCTGGCCATGGAAATGCTTTGATTGATTGATTGATTGTTTTGCTTTATTTTACTTCGCCTCTTCTGCCACTTTTGGCTAATTTGCGAAGATGGAGATGAGTGATGATATGACGAAATTGATGGATGGACAAACATCCATGCCCAGGCCGGGATTCGAACCCGGGACCCCTGGCGTCGTAGCGCGATGTGCTAACCACTCCGTCATGGGGGCAAATGCTTTGCTTGTGCCGTTCCAACAGAGCTCTAACCAGGCAAGAGGCAGGAAAACCATTATTATCTTTTTTGATAACAACTCGTTTGAACCAGTTTCCAAATTCAAATACTTAGGAGTAATATTAACAAATGAAAATTATATTAAAGAGGAAATAAAAAGTAGGCTTAATTCAGGAAATGTATGTTACTTCTCTCTTCATAAACTTTTGTCTTCTCGTTTAATATCTAAGAAACTAAAAGTTAAAATATACAAAACCGTAATTTTGCCTGTAGTATTATATGGATGTGAAACTTGGTCCCTTACATTGAAAGAGGAACATAAATTGAGAGTATTTGAAAATAAGATCCTTAGGAAAATCTTTGGACCTAAAAGGGATGAAGAGACAGGTGAGTGGAGAAGGTTACATAATTTAGAACTACATAATTTGTATTCATGTCCAGATATTATCAGAATAATTAAATCATGGACGTACGGGGGGGATTTAATCGAGCGGGTTAAAAACTTCACATACCTGGGGGCATCACTCTCCATGACAGGGAGTTGGACACACCACATAAGGGCAAGAAAAACTAAAACAAAATTTGCAATAGAACAAGTCATAAGGACAATAAACAAGGCACCGCAAATGCCTTTCCCGGTCATTCAAAACCTCTATTCATCAATAGTATTAGGTACATTAAACTATGGAATAGAACTGTGGGGGTTAAGGGGGGGACAACACAATAATTGGCATACAAACAGAATTTTATAAGAGAGTAATGGGCGTAAGCAGAGGCACGGCCAATTGTGGGATTCTTAAGGAATTGGGACTGAACAGAGACACGGTACAAGCACGGATGAGGGTTGTTAAATATTGGATGCGATTATCACAAGAGGGCCAAACTACGCTGAGGGGACAATGTTTGGAAATACAGACAAGGGAGGAAAACGTTTCCAGCTGGGGTCTGGAAGTGAAAAATATCTTATATAATAGCGGAATGGGTTGGGTATGGGAAGAGGGAGGAAGGGGGGGGCATCTCATCAGAAAATCAAATCAGAAACAGGTTACTCGACATAGACAAACAAGAAATAATAACAGACTGCCAAACAAAGACCTCAATCAGGGAACAGTTAAGAGTAAGAGAATGGGGGAAAGCTAAATATATCCAGGTTGTGGGAAAAAATGAAAGAAGCGCGCTGGCATGGTTCAGACTAGGGGGATGGAAACAACTAAGAAAGATAAACGAATCAGGGGAAACGATATGTCCTTTGTGCGAGGGGGAGGAGACGGACAAGCATATCCTACTGAACTGCCCTTCTACACGTGACCTAAGGGACAAATGGATGGAAAACTTAACAGGCAGGGAGGTGATAGAAGTGGTAGACGACAGAATAAAGATAAAGGAAGCGGGGCAGCAAGTGGGGAAATACCTGGGAGAAGTAAGAGAACGGCGGGGGAAAGCTATTAGAGAAGGCAGCGAAATGAGTGATCATGCTCCAGACGAGCCATTTTTATAGTGTAAGTGTGTGTAAAGCAAAATGTAGGCGTGTTTTGGTGATAGTGCAGGAAAAGAGAAGTGAGGAGAAAGACTGGAAGAAGAACTGCCGAGGGAGGGGAAGAATGTGTATATAGGGGACAAAGTAAGAGACAGCTTAAAAGAAAACTAAATGTAACAAAATAGTGTAGAAAAATCAAAAATATGTAGTGCGTACAGCCTATGGCTCGCACAAAAAGAAAATAAAAAATCTAAAAAAAAAAAGAAGACTTAGGTGGGCAGGCCATGTGGCACGAATGGGAGAGGAAAGAGGAGTTTACAGGATTCTTGTTGGGAAACGTGATGGTAAGAGACCTGTAGGAAGGCCAAGACGAAGATGGAGGGACAACGTTGAGATGGACCTAAGGGAAATCGGTAGGGATGGAAAAGAGTATATAGAACTTGCTCAAGATAGGGAAAGATGGAAGGCCTGTGTTGCTGCAGCCATGAACCTTCGGGTTTAAGAAGGCTAGGGAGTTAGTTAGTTAGTTTTCATTGGCAAGTTGTGTTCAATAAAATTTTAAAATAAAGTTCTATCTGATGCAGTGTATCACGTGTATCATGATACACTATGTGATTCATCCGTTACCATTTCCTTTCAAGCAGCAAGATAACTCACCATCAGCATACGTAATAGAATACAGCGGAAGCTAACATCTTCAGTGAACAAACACTAGAAGTTCTCTGGCAAGCCTGAAGTCGTTCATTCGCAGGGGACGGAAGACCAATAAAAAGGAAACTTGCGGAAGGGTGAAAGTTCCTTCTTCGTCGCATGGGGCTAGCAGAGGGAGCTTTTGATTTAGAAGCCGACATATCCACGCCCGCAGAGCAAGTCCCGCCACTTGTTTTTCCACCCTCTTCTCTATTACCACCCCCCCCCCCACCACCACCAGTCTTCAACTGTTGTTTCTTCTGGGGTTTTTGGTTTCAGCTATCCATCGTCATTTGTATAATGCAGTTGCGATTTTCCCTTCTTGAAGCAAATGGAAGGGAAGATGCCGAAACCATTGAAGAAAAGCTCAAGAGAAGTTGAAGACAAGGTGCTGGAACAATAAAGGCAGAAAAGAAAGCAGAAATTCAAATTGGATACAATAACATAATTTCAAAACCTGTTTTTCTATATGATAACACCAGCATAAATTGTTCACAAATGAGATTTTTGCGGGCTTCAAGTGGAGTAACCTCATGAGAGAAAATTAGAAGTGAAGAAATCCGAAATAAATGGAAGGTCGAATCAATGGTGGAATAATTTTGAAAGTATCAGTTATAGTAGAATCAACATGTTCTGAGGATGCCACATAGCCGTTTGTCTGGAAAGTTGTTGAATTACAAGTGAAAAGCAAAAAAATACATTTAGGAATGCCATATCGCCGATGGAGTGATCAATTTTTGTAGTAGTTTTTGGTTACCCAGACCTGCAAAAGGTAGAAGAAAGAAAGAAATACACTAGTAGCTTTGAACAGCTGCTGAAAACATACAAGAAAGGCATAAATAACGTTGAAGAGAAGGTGCTGAAACTATAGAAAGTTTTGATAACACATTTTGTATGTGTGTGGGTGAATATATACGATTTCGGTAGAGACCTGCATAACAAAGATATTCCGACCTCGGTGTCCAGTTGTCGATGAGAACTTCAGAACCAAATCGGACATGTTCTTCGTACTTTTCGACACGACAAACGTATCCAGATTTTATGTTTCTGTCAAGGGGACGCAAATGTAGCTTCCCTCTCTACCCTCCCGTTTTCCCTCTCCTCCCACTGCAGTGTTTCACCGCCAATTACTCAACACCATCCGCCTTTTATCTTCATCACAACGACCATTCATTGAATTGTGACTGCGTCACTTGCTGGCCCAAATTAAAAAAAAAAAATCTTCTGACTCTCGATTATTATGAAGCAACCAACAGAACGATGCACCCAATGAGCTCCACCACTTATCTGTCACTCTGTGTTCACTTTTATTGCAGTTTCTCCCTGTTTATCAGTCACGACAGCTTTGTCCAGCCGGAATTAATTGTTTTGGTGGACATGGCGCCGGAAACTCACAGTGATATTTTGTCCGTTTGCTCCCTGTCGATAATGATGGAGGTTGAGGGAAAATTCCAATTCTCTGTCGGCACAATTGCCAGCTTTATGCATGTTCTTCGCTGCTGAGTTTTGACAGAAACAAGTGATTTGATAGGGAGGCACAAATGCAGCTGGACATGGGCGAATTTCTCTTTCCCCTACGTTAGGCATGTCACGAAGCTTGATGTCAATGTATCGATATTGGGCAAAAAAGGTACGCACCGGGAAAAGTTACCACCTGAAAATGTGACGTCGTTGTATGAAATATATTTCTCCAGTCATTTCCAGAGTTTGCTGTAAATCGTAACCTGTGAGAAATAGAATGCTTGCGCACATACTTCCGAGAGAAGGATGCGCAGTAACTCCTTGCGCATCAGAGAAGAGCATCTGAACTCCTCCTTACGTCAGGTGGAGGATGCGCAGTGCAGCGCGCCCGGGTGCGAAATCCTGGGGGGATGGGTGGGGATGGGGGGATTCCCCCCCAACAATCTTGGCCTCAAAAATTCCTCCCACCAAAAATTTTCAGGGTGGAGAGATGTTGTTATCACAAACAAAAGATAAGCAATTACTTTTAATTTCAAATATACTTTACTAAGAATAATATCGAAAACGCACACAAATAAGTGTAATTGTGAGTATTGAATGCTTTCTCTCTCAAGAGATAATTAACAAATCTACATTAATACACACAATAAAAGTAAAACAAGAATGCAAGAAAATAGTGACTATGAAATCTAATTGATTTATATTAACATAGTGCACAAACTAAACAAAAACTTACACATAATAAAACCACTTCAACTATTTCATAATTTATTAACATGTTTAGCCAGTTAGTAAAGGAATTAGTTACCTGATTTACAATATATGATATGTACAAAAGTAGCAAATGAATTTCCTTTATGTAAATTATAATTTTTAATTGAGTAATTTACTTTTACTTTGAATAACATTACAAATATGTATATCGTATAATTTACACATATGTTTGTAGGGGAGGTGGGTTTGTTGATTAAGAACTTTTCCCTCCACCAGTTTTCAATGATTTCGCACCCTGCAGCGCGCTGAGTATCATTAACTGAAAACTTGTATTTTTTTTTCTTTGTATGATTTTTAACCACTATTTTAATATTTTGCGCCATATAACTTTTTATCAATAACTATAGAAGGACCATACCATACCTACTTTATCATAAGGTTCAGTAGACTTTAACCTATTAGGTTTGAAGGGAGAAGGATATACGGTCGTACTATGTATGAAATAAGACAGTGGTTCCCAAACTGTGCGCCGCAGCGAGGTGAGGCGCTGTGGCTGGCTTTCAGGGGCGCCGCGAAATGTTTCAATATTTTCATTGAAATTACACTTATTCGAAAATGAAATATGTGTTTATTTTTTAACTTAAGGCAAGCATTCTAACCACACTAACAGAGCGTTGCAAGTGTTAAATAGGTCTTCATTCTGACTTGACCGCCGCGGGAAAATCTTGAAAGGGTGCCGTGAAGCGAAAAATTTTGGGGACCACTGAAAGAAGGTCAATTTGACAGAAACTTTGCAACCTGCACTACAGTTCTGTATGGCGGGTTAGCACAACTTTTTGCAAATGTTTTGGGGATCTACACTCTGTTACGAGAATGTCTGGAGCAAGTGGGACTCGAGGGGGTCGACCAATAAACGCGCGAGAGGAAAAGTGAGTGCATGGAGGGGAAGACGCGACTGTGGTTGTTTGCAACAGCGCGCACTGTTTTACTCCGCCCACTTACTTACCCTTCTCAACCGTCCACAGATTCTCGAGACAGAGTATAGGCTAACCGGATCTAGGCATGCAGCTAAAGAAGCTGAATCGTTGTGCAATGGGCCTCCACCAAGAATCGAACAGGAACCCCTTGATTACAAGACGACGGAGTGTGACACTAGGCTACGTATGTAACTTACATAATCGTTTTCATTAGCCACTTCGAGCGAATAAATGAATGAATGGGTGTATGGTCAACACACCGAAGGAAATATATTTCCAAGTACAAGGTATGGATCTGTAAAGCTATTAGTACTCGATCAAACGAATCACGAACAATTGGTTGAATGCCATGTTTAAAGGAAGTGACGTCAGAGTACACTTCATGCTGCTTCTCGCATTCCTGGTTACCGTTCAAGAATTTCTAAATTAGAACACTTCTAATGAAAGCCTTTCGTGAGCGACTGTCGACCATCAGAGCACATGTTATTGACATCGATTATCGAAAAGAAGCATAGAGGTACAGAATGCTACTTATTTCTGTTCTGTGATGAAAAGAAAGCGACGCGGAAAGTGTATACACGTGTTTGTGACTTTCGATAAAGGAAGGGAGGAGCCTTCATCGAGGCCTTCTTTGCTCGATCTTCTCGCTCGAGCGAATAACGCTCGAACATTCAAACGATCGGTATACGCTCGGAGCCCAATAGTTCACATATAACCATAGTAGTGGTCCTTGAAATATGGATCGTGATCTCCATGTTAAAATGTAGATGATTATGGACTGAAACTGCCAGGACGAATTTTTACACGTATATTTGTACGATTATTGTCCCATTGAAATGATATTTGATATTCTATATATTCGAGCGTATCACGCTCGAGGATTTTCGAGCAAAAGTGGTCAAATGCAGTACTCTCTAGTCTGTATTTATTTAATCGCAATTATGCAACACCGGATGATATTTCTTCAGCAGTGAGTAACGTGATAATAGAATGGTTCGACAACCAACCATAATACATAATAATTTGTGTTGATCTTACATTGAAATTTATATAAACACACAATGAAAAAAAATCTGTACATCTGTAGAAATGAGATTTTGATAAAATTATTTTGTTGTGTTCACATTTTTTTTCTAGTGTATCAGATTACAATTAGACTATTAATACCGAGAAAACACATCAACATCACACTTCTTTCGAGTTCTTAATATGCCCTACATCTTCCTTTGGAAATATTATTATTATCTTTGTTACGGCTAATCGCTAGTTTATTTCTTTTCGTACCGTACACACTGCCACGTTTTGGTAAATTGTGAACATGTCCAATTTTTCTTTGAAAGTGTTCACACCAATCAAGGTTTCCAATAGGAACGCTTTTCAACGACTTGTCTATTGTAAGCGTTCAATTCAACTACTTGTTCGTGAGATTAATTTGTAGAAACAGCTTAAGCCACGAGTATCATAGAATCAACATTGTACCCGCCTCATATGCTGCTCATGAAGTAGTTTTCTCAAACACTGCTGTAGCTTAAAGTTGGGCTATTAAAGGAACAGCCCTTAGGGACAAGTTTCTCCCTAAAAGCCCTTGACGATTCGTGACGGCAGAAGTTGCAAATTTGCTTACCTTTTATGCTTGCAGAGTGTGATACTGCAAGTTTTTTTTCTCCTTCAAAGCTCAGAACGAAGCAGAAATGCCTTCTGCATGAAAAAAGCAGTTCCTGGCCGCATAAAAGTAGAAAAATCAACTTGCAAAACTACATTTGAATGCGGTTCTATGTGAATTCAGGCTTTCCACTCTCCCGCTCTGTCTTTCAAGTGACTTCAAAGCAACTTCCTCGTTCGTTCGTTGCAAAAGTGGTAGGTTTTATGAAGTCGCCGTATGAACATCTAAAAAAAAAACAAGTACATACCAGCATGGAGGTAAATGTATTCCTGTGCTTGAGGACACCTTACGCGGACGTTTTATTTTAAACGGCTTTTACCTCAGAGGGAGGCTGTGAGATCAGCGTCATTGACAGGAAACTTTTCTTCTCCTGTTTCCGAAAAATACAGCATTGCATAATTAATTAGGTTCTGACAGGGTACGAAATCCTGGGGGCACAGGGGGATTTCCCCCGAATCCCAACAATCTTGTCCTAAAAATCCCCCCACAAAAATATCCGAGAAGGGAGGGGGGGAGTATTAGCAATTAGTTTTGACTTCAGATATACTTTACAAAGGATAATATCGAAAACACACACATAGAAGTGCGGTTGTGAGTGTTGCATGCTTTGTCTCTCTCTCTCTCTCTCTTTGCAAAAGAGATCATTAACATATCTACAGCAATAACAATATACGCACAGTAAAAGTAAGACAGGAAAGTAAGACACACAACTATGAAATCTAATTGATTTATATTAATAGAAAGCAAAAACTAAACGAAGTTATGCATAAAAATTTCAATATCTGTAATATATTTACATAATTAACCAGTTAGAAATAGAATTACACTTTGTAGTTTAAAAGTAACAAATTATTCCTTCATATGTGTTTAATAATGATGTATTTTAAGCATAGGCGTGTGCAGACCCTCCGATTAGTGGGAGGGGGGCAAAAGCTTTGATGAAAGTTCAGTCGGGAAATAAAAATCTCATTGTATCTCACTATTGTAGTTTTATTGCACTGATGGGTGGGAATATGTGTGTGTATATATATATATATAACATATTATTTAAATACATTATATAATAAATTCATCCGCCCCATAACAAACCAAATGCAAAAATGGTATAAATTGTCTTTGAAATGTGCGCACTTCTTTTCCTCCAAACCAAACTGTTATAACTAGAGCCCGGAAGTTTGGCAAAATGCCTCTTTTTATCTACTGCATATATTGATAACATTTTTCCGGATATACGTTTCGTATGTTGTTTCGAATGTTTTGGAAGCCTTTTCATTTTGCCTATTTTGCCTATTTGGGACCCCACTGCCTATTTTTAATTATAATGCCTTTTTTGCCTTTTTCAATGAAATTTGACATTTTTTTAAAAAAAATGTGTATATAAATCATTTTTCTCCCAAAAAATGTTGTTGGCATTTATTTTTCTTCCGTTTATTATGTGAATAATTTTCGCCTTATTTAAGTAATATTGAACTCACGCATGTTTCAACATTGCTGAAGGAGAAAAGTGTGAGAAAAAAGTATTTCATGCTGAGTCAGGATATTGCCTTTCGGTTAATATTTCCTTGTGCATGATTGACTGCTGAAGTGGACAGGTTGATTTCGAACACAAAGAAAATATTTCTGAAATCTCTCTCTCGAACCCGAAAATTTCAGGAAGTTGCGATTGAGCTTAGTTTACCTCAGCAACCAGTCTTGACGAGATAGGGAACCTGGATATCAGCTGCTATATATTATGCTAACAACCTTGAAAAAATCAGTGAGGTGATCGATGCTCTTCAAGAAAATGAAGCGACTTCAATTCGTGAAGTGAAAAAACTCCTGTGCTATTCAAGTTTACTTTTGCACATTATGGTGCATTGCCAGAGACAATTACAATTATAGCATCCATGAAAATCTTCGAGGAATCTATGCAGCAGATGATGGAAGTGCCAGGAGAAAAGGGGTCAGCTGTTGCGGAAAAGTGCTAACGGGTAGTGAGTGCAAATGAGGACTTGAAACAATTGAAAACAATATGTGATATTCTAAAAGGTGAAAATGCTGTTACCAAAATGAGTCCAGCTACATTAGCTTGTTATATGTATGATCCAATAACTTCTGTCGATCATTTTCTATTATGAAAAACATTCTCTCTCACAGACGACTATCAATGAATGTTTAGAACTTAAAAAGCACCTTGTAGTTATGTGCAATCAAGACGGAGAAAATTGAAATGCTCTTCCCAATTTAGATTTTAACATTTTGCCAGAAATTATAGATAAAAGTAAGCGACTTCTAAATGTGCCTTTTTTCGGTTTATTTTGCCTTTTTTTCATTTTTAGTGCCTATTTACCACATTATAAATGCCTTTTTGCCTGTCTATTTTAACGAAAATAAATGCCTGAACTTCCGGGATCTAGTTATAACATCAACTGGCTGAAGTACTTAGTTGTTCTTAGTTATCCTTTTGGTAATTCACAATGCATTACAGAAAAAAAGTAAAAAGCGAGCAAGAAAATTTGTCGATACAAATTTATATAAATTGAAAACAATATTGATTTAATAGCGCGCAATAAATGTCGAGGGACACCATGGCATTTTCTTTTACATTTTTTCTCATTCAGATCGTTCGGCGTAGAGGGACAACTCTCGCAGCCCCCTAGCTACTACTGCTCTGAACTTCAGAAGAGTATAAGGAAAGGAGATATTGCAAGCGATGCGAGAAAGAAAATTTTACAAAATGCATTTTTATTTGTATAAAATTTGAAGTCGAGTGGGCAATTCCCCCTCTGTGCCCCCTGCAAGTGCTCCTGGCCGTCTGGAAGAAGTAATGCAAGAGAGACGTGAAAACTAATTATATCTTCAGTATCCTTTTGTCCTGCTACTCTTAGATTCTTCCAGTCTTGCATTATTTTACTTTAATCTTTGTCCCCAAAGAATTTATTCCCATCCAAGGTTGGGAAAAGGCATTACCCCCCTGCCCCCTTATGATTGCACCACTGAACCCCCTTCGGCTTTAGTTGCTTCGAACTTTCATCGGCTTGAACATACTTCATTTTCTTTAAGAGTATAATATTGTTTAATAACAGCAACAAGATTACTCTACACTAAATTTCTAAGTGAAAGTATAATAATAAAGGGTCATGGAAGGAGGGAGGGATGGAGGGCCATACCTCCCCCTTCGAAAACGAATGTCAACCTAAAGATATATATTTTAGACGTATAATTTGATTTCAGTCATTGTAATTTGCATTAATTATTATGCGATAATTTCAAATTCAAGTGGTGTTTTTAAGGGGGTATCACTATTATCGGGGTTATATGCCCCAAGGAAAAATACCTTGCTTGTCCCTTCGTGGAAATAAATCTGCGAACGTCCGTGATTAGAGGGGACATCGGCCCACCCCTTGACCCCCGTGCGCACGCCTATGATTTTAAGGGCATGAGGAAGGGTTTCCGCTAAGTTCTTCCCCACCACGGCATCCCTTGGCACTGTTGCCAACTTAGCTCTCGTTTGTCTGTGAACTGGGGCGCACGCTCCCCTTCCCCACTAATACCATTACCGGTTCCGTCCCACATAGACCAACTTTTGCCATGACTATACACTTTGCACGTGACGTGATATTGTTACAGTGGCTACTCCCTACTGATGAAGTATCAAAACCCAGAAACATATTTCTATGACGAAAGTACCAAATACTTGTCTGGTTCAGATGCAGTCAAGAACAAAAAAAAAAAAAAAAAAAAAATGATTATGAGAGTGAGTTTAGGCACAGAAAGGCAAATCGGGACTGGATCTACAGTTTAAAGTAAGATCCGAACTACTATGTGCTTCCACTGGGTATCAAACTCGGGACGTCCTGATTACAAAGCGACGACGTTACCACTACGCCATCGGGGAGTCGAAGCACTGTGCATTGTAGCTCCAGCACGAAATGAACCCAAGACCGATTAATTGCAATCTGAAAGCACTAACTCGCGACCTTTAGAGTACACTCCAGTGCCTCTGCTCATTACTAAGACAGTCCGGTAATCGTTCTGATTGGCTAATGCTCCTTTCGCAGGAGGCTGGTGTCCTTCAAACTGAGAGGCAGCTGGAAATTGCGACGGCCAGCATCACGCGAGGCATCAATATATTACGTGGGGCCTAAGTGGAAACGATGGCTCCAGCGAGAGGGACGTGACACTCGCCTCCCCACGGTCCATTTCCACCGACCGTAAGGTGACTCAGCAGGTAGAATTATAAATAAACTCAAGTGGTAATCTCTTTTTTCCCCTACGTAATTTCATGAGTCATCCTTCGGGACTATAGATCCTCCATCTGCTATTGGAGATTCTATCTCAAATGGCAGCAGGCGTAGCGATTATACAATCACATTTACTTGATGCTAAGCTTCTCTTCTTGCTCTTTCAACAAGAAAAATGTTATATAAAAGCTAATACTTCTTAATAAGAACATTTTAAAAATGAGTGACTAGTAAAGTTGAAGCCCTGATTCGAACGCCAGTTCGGTATATTTGACATAGCTCGAGATGAAGTCGACCGGACGTTTATATGGTTTCGAGCCAGCACTTATTTTTCTGGCAAGAGCTGCTGTCACTTTTACCTGCAAACACGAACTGCGACGATGTTACTCCCAAGGTCTCCACATAGTATAAAAGGAATTAGAATTAGAATTAGAAATTCTTTATTCATGAGCGAAGTTCAGCCTGTGGCTGCTCTACCACTTAACTTAATAGCACAACATAATATAACACAACCTAGCAAAGATGACCGAAACTTCCCGTCAAGAAATCTCTAAGAATATGAATTTGCAACATCTCATTTACTCCACGTGGAATTGACAAGAGCTGTCAGTTCCTAAAGCGAACGCTATTGGTGGGAAAGTTTTGAGCTCCACGTGGACTTGACATATGCTTGTCAGCGGAAAACTGAATTTTAGGAACTTTCTTTGAAGTAAAGTGGCGTTGGAATCAGGACTTCAACTATACAGACAAATTAGGAGATAAAATGTGGCAAACAGTGGGGAAAATGACAGAGAGATTACATTTGGCGTATAGCTTCCTGGAAGCATGTTACTAAATGTACTAAAAGTTCCCATGAATCCGGTGTCTCACTGCCCAGAAAAAGTCTGGATCTGCCTATAATCTTGACCATGGAAGCCAGTCTGGAAATTGTCCGTGTCTTAGCTTAGCGTGTTTAATCGCCATCTCTAATGGAATGTTTCCCTCAGCGGAGATTATTGCGCCTTCTCTTCGAGGCTCGCTAGACAGAAATGAAATGTTGCGTTTATTTGCGCCGCAGAACGGGGCGGGATTTCAGAAACAAAATGCCTGTCGTAGTATTTCTCCCGGGTTCACCCACGGCAATTCGTTTCCACCACGCAGGAGGCCCGTGGAGGTGATGAGGTGAGATTTTTATCCGAGAAATATAAATTGCGACTTGGGTGTGGTCGTCGGTTTCTGGCCAGTCGCCTTGTTGTCACCAGCGAACGGAACGGATGAAGTTCTTTTTCTTTCTCCGAACACCAGATTTAACCACTTTTCAAGCGTTGAAGAGAAAATACGGTCTCCGCGATTGGCCCTCGGAAATCAAAAGCACCGCCAAGTTGGCAGTGTGGATGCAAGGTCTTTATTTTTTTGCTTTCGAGCATTTTTCAAAAAAACTACACTGATTTATTTGTGTAGTTGCAGCTGGTTTCGTAGTGTGTTTCTTATTCAGTCTTGCAACAGCGTTCCAAATCATGGACAAATCTCTTGCAGCTTCTGTACTTTCTTCTTTATTGGGCTCTGCACCACGTCTGTTCAATTGCCTTTCAAGTCTGGATCTTTACACTGCACCAACTCTGTTCAGAACGAGCACCTTTCAAGTCTGGATCTTTACACTGCACCAATTCTGTTCAGAACGAGCACCTTTCAAGTCTGGATCTTTACACTGCACCAATTCTGTTCAGAACGAGCACCTTTCAAGTCTGGATCTTTACACTGCACCAATTCTGTTCAGAACGAGCACCTTTCAAGTCTGGATCTTTACACTGCACCAATTCTGTTCAGAACGAGCACCTTTCAAGTCTGGATCTTTACACTGCACCAATTCTGTTCAGAACGAGCACCTTTCAAGTCTGGATCTTTACACTGCACCAATTCTGTTCAGAACGAGCACCTTTCAAGTCTGGATCTTTACACTGCACCAATTCTGTTCAGAACGAGCACCTTTCAAGTCTGGATCTTTACACTGTACCAATTCTGTTCAGAACGAGCACCTTTCAAGTCTGGATCTTTACACTGCACCAATTCTGTTCAGAACGAGCACTTTTCAAGTCTGGATCTTTACACTGCACCAATTCTGTTCAGAACGAGCACCTTTCAAGTCTGGATCTTTACACTGCACCAATTCTGTTCAGAACGAGCACCTTTCAAGTCTGGATCTTTACACTGCACCAATTCTGTTCAGAACGAGCACCTTTCAAGTCTGGATCTTTACACTGCACCAATTCTGTTCAGAACGAGCACCTTTCAAGTCTGGATCTTTACACTGCACCAATTCTGTTCAGAACGAGCACCTTTCAAGTCAGGATCTTTACACTGTACCAATTCTGTTCAGAACGAGCACCTTTCAAGTCTGGATCTTTACACTGCACCAATTCTGTTCAGAACGAGCACCTTTCAAGTCTGGATCTTTACACTGCACCAATTCTGTTCAGAACGAGCACCTTTCAAGTCAGGATCTTTACACTGTACCAATTCTGTTCAGAACGAGCACCTTTCAAGTCTGGATCTTTACACTGCACCAATTCTGTTCAGAACGAGCACCTTTCAAGTCTGGATCTTTACACTGCACCAATTCTGTTCAGAACGAGCACCTTTCAAGTCTGGAATTTTACACTGCACCAATTCTGTTCAGAACGAGCACCTTTCAAGTCTGGATCTTTACACTGCACCAATTCTGTTCAGAACGAGTACCTTTCAAGCAGGGACGGTGCTACAGGGGGGGCTAGGGGCTGAAGCCCCCCCAAAAAAACTGGTCTCAGCATCCCCTGTAGCAATACGGTAGATGCATTTCGAGCGAAAACTTAAAAAGTAGAAGTTTCCATTTTCCATTATAAAACTTCCATTGGGGCAAGTTCAATATTCAAATACATTTTCTAGTTCGGTTAGATCGCAAGAATACCTTATTTATGATATGTTGTAAAATTAAATAATGGGAGAACAGCTGCACATATGCCTGGATAACACTGATCATTTATGTGATACTAACTAATTCGCCAATCGCGTCGCCAAACTTGCTACGAAATCTGGTGCCTGTCTGGTAGGTGAACTTATTCAGTGACTGTGACATTGTTCTTTGATTGTTGTCATACACAGTTTCTGAATAGGTCTAGCAGGTTTGACAAATGAATTTTACATGAATAAGAAGGACGACGTTCAAAATCTAAAGAAGCGTTATGTTTCTTTTCTGTTTGTTAGTTCTCTACAGAAAAACGTTCAGAATGACCACCTTCGCAAGTCTTGGTCTTTGCACAGATTATGCTCGTTAGACTGCCTCCTAAGTAATGATCTTTGCACCGAAAATTGTTAGACGACCAATTTACCAAATAGCAGCCAGTCTTGGAAGTCTTTGGTATCCATAAAAAAATAAAAAAGAGAGAGAGAGAGAGAGAGAGAGAGAGAGAGAAAGAGAGTGTTGAGAGTGAGTTCAGAACAACCACCTTCCAAATCTTGAGTCTTTGTACACTTCTGTTCAGATAAAATAACACATACTGTCCAACCTTATAAAATGTGCCACCTTTTGTGAACAGGAGTGTACCAGAACCGCCAGAACTTCCACCTTCCAAAATTTGATCTCTACACAAAGCCTATTCAGAACGCCTACATTCAAAGAACTGATCTTTGCTGAAACCAGTCCATAACCTACCTCCCAAGCCGATATACCAAGATAAACTTTCTGATTTAAGCCGATGTCTTCCTTTACCCGTCTCTCATAAACATGGAGGGTAGCCCTCCCACCAGACTCTTCCAAGAAGAACGAATTTATCTCTGGTAACATTGCTACTTAATGATAATGAAAGACGATCGCATGTAGCCTGAGGATCGGGTGCTTAAGTGTACACCCTCTGGAAACTTCATTTTCTTTATGAAGGTAGCTCGCCCGCTTTAATTAATGGGCTCAGCCGTGCAGGTCTCGGCGGAAGTCAGTTCCGTTAAAATTTTCACGATGGAAGTTGATGAAATAAGAATCAAAAGCCACGAGAGCGGAGAATGGAGGTGGGAGGAGGAGGCGGCAAGGATGTGGATGGGGGAAGAAAAAGAGACTTCCAGTCGGTCGCCATGGTGACGGAAACATTCGAACGCGCCTCGGTGACAAGCGGCTGACGTATGGCTTTGACAGCCAGCGGGTGGAGGAGGAGTTCGGACGATGTTCGGAAATTCCGGCGTTGCTTGATTGTCCGTCAGTCTGTCCGGTCCTCAGGAGTTAAGCAAACCGTCGTCAACACGTGTATGTACTGTACAGTAACCTCTCTTCAGGAGGTCTCAGGTTAGAATCCTGAGCGGCGTTGACTTATTTGAGTTTGATTTATGGCCTGGTTTCAGGCTATACTGCCTGTTAAAAAATAAACACATTTCCAGCGAGCGTCTCGGAAACAACGAATCACCGAGCAGTTGAGCACGGAAAATTAGTACACAAAACACCCAAACACTGTACAAACAAGCTAATAAAATCAAATGACAAAAACAGACGTTCGGCAACATTGTAACGGGAGAGCGATGTTACCCCTACAGATTTTACTTCCCAACTGATACTCATCGAACAACACACCCCGAAGACGATTGATGGATCGATAGAACTATGGGGCAAGAAGTAGGCCAGCCGCCAGTTGGGATCGCGATCAGTATACGAGTTAAATTTTTTAATTGTTTTGTGTAACTTTATTTCTCTTAACAAAATAAAAAAATGGAACACAGTAACCCTGATAGTTGATTTGTTGCAAAATAAAACACCACGAGGATAATAACCTGTTTTTGTGCGTTTCTCGTATTTAACTTCGTTTTCTGCAGAGGAAAGGCATCCGAGACAGTCTCCGCCCGGCTTTTCCCTCCGAGTCAGTGTTGCCAGCTTAGCTGTCTTGGAGCCAGATCTGGCTCTTTCATGCACTCGTTTGCCTGTGAACTGGGGCGCCCGCCCCCGTGACGCACTATGATAACATCACTGGTTCCGGCCCACATACACCAACTTTGCCATGATTATACATTTTGCACGTGACGTGATATTGTTATATTTGCTGCGTCGCCCCATCCCCCTCTTACCTCCCCAGCTACTTTTTTTCTATTGCGCCGTGCTGACGTGAAATTGGCATAATCTTGTTATCAGGGAATCCTTTATTTTCGATTTCGTACGACCATGAGATGGGTGATGCCGCCGGATCTAGATGGTGAAAACTAAGAATAAATTGCCATCAATTTAGAGTTAACGGTAATAGCAGCGCCCCACCCCTCTGACAACTAACATTACTCTAGGAAGCACTTCGTAAATCTAGCTCTTTGAAAGTCAGTTTTAACTCCATTTAAGGTGAAATTTAGCTTTTATGCGCACCAGGTTTTGCAACACTGCCAGGAGGCAAGGAGAAATGCATTGGCCATATGGGAGTATTTTTTGATTTGTTACCTTGTGAATATCAAACTTCCGATGGAATAGAAAATGATATCAACGGGAAGAGGGCAGTTTGAAGAAGTGATTACCCAGCAGAAAAGACGAAACTCCCATTTGATTAGCCGTAACTTGGTGTTGAAGTTGATTCCCTGCATGGGGTCATTCTTATTCGTCATATTTTTTACAGGTCGTATCTAAAGTCGTTTTCACGTTCAGAAGACACAATGGGCTCTTATGGGCAATGCTTTTCTTATGGGAAATACGAGCGCGCTGTTGTGAAATTTCTGGATTTACAAATTTAGCTTAAGTAAAATCGGTACCTGCAGTTTTGCAGGAAATTTTGTAGAGAATACGATGGTGAACACAAAAAACTGGTAACTTGCTTACATAATTTTAGATAAATTAAAAACTCAAATTTTCTGTGAAAACACAATTTTTACATTGATTTCATTCCTAACGTTGAAACATGCCGTAAAATTGAAGCATTCATTATTAAAAAAATTGACACTGTTTTTCAATTGTCATAGGTGATGGTGGTACTCAGAATTTATCAATACTTTAAAGCATATTTGCATTAAAAAATATTCAAATAAAGTATGTGGAGATTTTTTATATTCGTGCAGTAGAAAATGTCATCGCTGGCCATTTATTGTTCTGTAATTCCAAGTAAAAACTTCCAGCGACAAAGTTGTGGAGAAAATAATGAAATTATTTTTTATAACCACTCAAAGGTTCCCAGAAATATTACTTCCATGCATTTGGAGTTTCTTTTTAACCCGAACCGCGCGCGAAGTAAGAAGACGTTGTCTGGCCATCTTGAGCTGTCTCACCGCAGCATTCCGGCTAATCACCACCAAGTTTTCGAGATGTTATTTTATTTCCATTCAGTAAAAATATTAACTTCATGCAGTTTGTTATAATAGAATTGAAATTACTTAAATTTAATAATTGACAATTATTTCCAATGCTGCTGTTGTGAGCAACATTAGTGCTGTCGCAAATACACGTTGTTTTTGTTTACATTACTGTCGACATTAATACTGAAATGAAGATCACCTTTCAGTTTCCAACGTACACATAAATTCATAGACACCATATTAACCTTTGAAGGCTTTCCAACACGTGACAAAATATGGGGCTTCAAGATAGAAATATGACATGCCTTGCTTGAGTCATTCACGTCTTATCAGTTCACGTGGGCCATAACTCATTTGTTTCTTTGGGTTGCAACTTGAATCTCTTTAGTGAGAGATCTGCTTCGGTCTGTTTAGACTTTTTCCCTCTCTCGAAAAAGTGTTTTCAGTTGTGTGAGCTCTCAGTGATTTTTACTTTTTTAAGTGATTTCTGAAGTGTCATATTCGTACATTACACTCGCGTGTGTAGTGATCGCAATGGATCATAGTAAAAAGGGTAACTGTAACGTTCACAGTATAATATTAATATTAATAATTACATATAATTATCATTATATATACAAAATATGTAACACCTTCATTGTGAAGGAAGGTCATCATTTCCCGGCGACATGAGCTAGCGCTGTATTGGCAACACTGTGCGGTTTCTCCATAAGCGCCGTTGTGTCTTCTGAACGTGAAAACGACTCTAGCTTAATAATCAACTTTGGTAAACGCTTCGACCTGCCACATGTGGAGTAATTCATACTCTTGATACACCCATGGTCTTTTTTTTAGTAGCAGTGCCCATTCGGGCGATATTGAAATAAATGAACACATGGTGCGTAACTATATCTCCTCGCCTTAATCGCGACAGTAATGATCATTGCACTGACTAAAGGACAGTGCCACTCAGATGTATATTTCCTCTATGGGTATCGAAGGTTACGTCTGTTGGCAAGATCTTGAGTCGCGCTCGATCATCCAGGCGATAGAAGTTGTGATAGTCCAGTCTATAGAATATCCGGAGAGCCGAACTCGATTTCCAGATTGGGTGATCTTAGGTAAGACATTTTCCATCAATATACCTGGTTTCACCTGCATGAATACATGTGGCCTAGGTTGCTGAGGAGTGAGCAAATGTCGCCAGGACGTGGCCCTCATCACACGTTGTGGCGGAAACAGCGAATGTGTGAAGGCACGTGTCTTCATGGCATAGTTCCATTAACGTCTGTCCAAAATAAGAGTGAGTTCGTTCTTAAATGTCACCTCTGCTGAGTGTCCGTCTCTTTCCGTAACACCTGATTCAATGCTCCCACGTTTTGCTCATGTACGGAGAAGGGAGTGGCCGAAGTGAAAAATGGATGCGAAGGGATGAGCCCAAAAGGCACTCCAGGGCACTTCCCATCCAGATGAGCAGGAAGTTAATTATTTACGTCGGCGCTTTGGATGGACGTGTTAAAGAGGAGCTCCATCAACATCAAAGGATTATTTCTCAAACTTTCGCAGAGAAGAAATGCAGGAGGATATTAACTGATCGAAAAAACGCCAATGGGAATTCAGAAATTTGATATAATTTTGATATTGTACGCATTAGTTGAAAGAAGACAGATATTTGGTTACTGGAGTTGTCTGGAAGATATGCCTTTCTCAACAATATACAGAGGCAAGTCAGTGGCGAGCGAGTGTTTTAGTGTGTGAGAGAGGTGAAAATATTGATTATGAACTAGCACGTACTGAGATAAGTTTGCAGGTTTTCTTGTTACACCAGAACGCTAAATTCGCAGATATTGAACCAAGTTATCAGGTTTTGAGTTACAACAGTATGTTGAAGTATCATCTATTAAGTCAAATTTACAGAGGTTGTTGTGACATCAGCTTGTTTAACTAGCACATTGAGTTTCAAAGGGGAGAATATTCATGAAAACACTCCTATACAAATATTACTCATTTCTCATATTATCTGAATGTACAGAGGTGGGTTCACTTACACTGCTGGTGGGTGGGGTACAACCAACAACGCACAACTTGAAAGGTTTTGTGGTGCTTGCACTTGTACGCTGGGATAATTTTTCGAAGAGACGTTTTCTTGTTTCAGAAAATATGATAGCATAAACATAGAATAAGAGAGTATCAAATTTCAAAGTCGTAAAGAGTGAACAAATAGTGGGTTGAAATCCTCAGCCTTTTATCTTGGGAAGACAAGTTCCGGGAAGGTGGAAGACGATTTTTATGGATACGAAATTGTCTCTGCCTCCTTGTAATCAAGTGGTTGAGGGTTCGATTCACTGGAAGCACATTGCGCGGTTCTCTCTAATCTCTAATCTCGATTTGCCTACCTTAGGACACAGAAAAAGCAAAAAAATAGAGAAGGAAATTGTCAACAAACTTGTGTATACATTACTAAAATTAAATCCCGCAATGGTACCTTGAGGACTAATGCTTGCCAAACGGCTTTCATTGAGTGCCGTGGTCTCAGCGTATCGAATCTCATTACGGCTATCTCACTGAACCCGGCTACCTCTTCTCAAGTAGCTCCCCAGTTTTCCTTATTTTGTTCAACGAATGCTGAATCCACGAGAATCAAATCTATGACCACTAGCAGCAGAGACGATGGCATTAGCCATTCGATTGGGCAAGAAACCTGTACAGTCAAAGAATACAATCGAAAGGGTTTATGAAACAGTCCATAGGCCCAAACTCCACATACAGCATTGGTAGATTAATGACGACAGGAGGAATGCAGGGGGAGTGGAGTAAACCTCATCCAAGCCACTTAAAACCATCAATAAATCGTCAATTAATGTAACAGTAAATTCCAATGCCCCTTCACACCACGAGATGAGTGACGCTAATACTAAATCTTTAGTGAACACAATTACTAATCCACTACCGGTATCGCCTCATCGATGGTGCAGTGGTAGCGTCGTCGCTCTGTAATCAAGGGTCCAGGGTTCGATACCCGTTGGAGACACATAGTGGTTCGGATCCCACTTTAAACTGTAGGTCCAGTCCAGATTAGCCTTACTGTGCATAGAGTGGACCAAATCAACCAACCAACCCCTACCGGTATCTGGCCATTTCATATGAAGTTCTAGGGATTCCTTTTGGCTCTTACAGAGAGAAAGAAGCAAGGAAACGACTACATATTAACCATTGTTACAAGAAATTCAAAACCAGCCTGCACCCGTGGCGGAGTGGTGAGCACATCGCGCTACGACGCCAGGCTATCCGGGTTCGAATCCCGCCCTGGCCATGGATGTTTGTGAGTGTTTATTCATCAATTTCATCACATCATCACTCATCCCCATCTTCGCAAATTAGCCAAAAAGTGGCGTTAAAAGCGAAGTAAAATAAAACAATCAAGAACAAAAACAAGAAATTCAACACAGTCTGAACTTTCGAATTACATCAACACGCAGCAGGAACGGATTGTCGGGGAGCAAGGAGCGCAACTGAAACTCGCTCCGGGCTATTCTTGTACCTAGACTATGCCGTCCACCATAATTTTATTCCCCCCTGCAAGAAACGGTAGTCCCCTGTTCTCAACCTTCAAAACAAGTTATTTGGAAAGGGGGAAAAATGGAGAAGCTCTCTCGGTGTACGGAGCATCTGCTCCTGTTTCCCGCAGCTGATGCTTTTAATTCATTAACCGACCCGGAGAAGATGGAGGGGGATTTTTTTTTTTTAAAGGGGAACTCTCAAATTTCAAAGAAAAAAACGTCTCGTTCATCAGAGGCTTTAGAAATCTCTCACCTCGTTCACTTTCACTGCGGGATGGGGGATTTCCATTTGTCGAACTCCGATTTTTCCAACCGTGGTTAACAAACGAGAGTTAAAAAAGATTAACTAATGGCCGAGGTCTGATGGTTTCCTCGTCTCAGTTGAAGTTTCAACCTGGTGAGACGTACTGAAATGCTGAACTTATATACACAAGTGAAACTGAAACAGGAGGACGGGAGCATAGAATGCCCGCTATGCGGTAAAGGAGACAAAATGTCACATTCTCCTTCAGTGCATAGAAACAGGGGAGGTTATTAGGAGGGAGAAACCTAGACAGGGAGAGGTGCAAATATGGAATCTGGGAGCTTTCCTACACTATGTCTGGACCAGTGGGGATAGCGAAAATGAGTGAACTGGGACCACTAAATAAATAAATAAATCTAAGAATAATCTGGGAATCACTTACACCCCGCCCCAGCTAACTGTGGAGCAGGGTCGCGCATAACGGCAGAGGAGGAGGAGGAAAATCAAGTGGTGAAAGGCAGTGAAAGCGAGTAATTCTAGTCGCCAATTACACAATCCCGTTCCTCTCACTGTTCATTGGTGGAGCCGTCTCGCGTCACTACTTGCGCAGAGACTTGTTCTCGTTCGGTTGGTCTACAGTTAACTGGTAGGTAAGAGTTTACTGAATTACTGTAGTGAAATAGTGCCAGTCTAGTGAAAGTTAGGGAAATGAAAGACAGTGTTCGTGAACTCTGTAAGAAGAAGTAGACTCAGAGGAGGAGGGGTTAGGAAAAATGCACTAACATTATCATCCTTGTATGGTATGTACAACTGTAAAGGCTCATACTTGAAATAAATTCTATTCTATTCCATTCTAATTAAAAACTGCTGAGCACTTATTGAAAACTCTGAACGGAGGGGAAATTTTGTAGCAATTCAAGTGAAAAAATACAGACAAGACCAGGACTCGAACCCAGATCACTATCAACTGATGTAACGAGCCAGCCCTAGTGATTTTTCGTTTCCTGTGGTGAAATGAGAGTCAGCACTACTGAAATTACTGGCTCGGCTAAATCTTTGGCCAACTCCAGCGAAGACTTTATCGAATTCTGAAAAATTGCATCTGCTTAGAATTGCTTCTAGAGCATTCAAGTGCATCTTCGTGTAATTTGCTTTTGCTGTTGCCCAGATATTCTCAGTAATTTTGCAGCTAAGTAAGCTTATCAAACTATTACGAATATCTCGGCAACAGGGAAAGTAAACTACACGAAGATTCACGTGGATGCGCTTGAAGGAATTCTAAGAAGATAGATGTAATTCTTCAGAATTTTAATATCATAATTGTTTTTCGAAAAGGAGATCAATTTAGAAAATGGCTTCGCTGACGTCGGCCAAGGTCCAGCCGAGCTTTAAATACTTCCAGGCCCGAAGGTCCATGCTGGGAGACACTAGGTACCTTCAACGCCATCATTGTTTCAGATTCTACCACGACGAAACCAGAACTGGCTAGGTATCTCAGTTTGTAGAGAAATAGCACGGTATGCCAGAGACTATGCGTCGAATTCTGGTCGAACCTGTATTTTTCTCTTACGTAGCACATCTCCTTGCGTACTAAATCATAGGGTAGTTTAAGTAATTGTACCTAATAAGGTAAGGAAGGAACAGAAGGGAATAGAACACACACAACACATTGCTTTCCTGCAATGTGTTGTGTGTGTTGCCTAACTTTCCGGCGATAAGTGCGAATTTTCAACGGAAAATTCTGCCACCGCCGTAGAGTTAGGCAATACACATAACGCCTTCCGGTGAAGTCAATAGTCCCGTCTTAGTTAGCTGCACTTTTCGACTCGTGTTGACTCTCTTTGCACTGAAGCGTCTAGTTCGTTGATTTGGAGTCAAGTAGTGTATTTGGTGTCTGCACCGTGTGCACTACATTCCGGACCGGTGTATGTTTGGTGTATGGTCACGTGGTGCGTTCTAACTAATCAAATGACCGTTTAAAGCAGCAGACAGGCATTGGTTGAATATTCTAAACTTGAACTCCGCTTTCCGTCTAGCGTGCAGCCAACTAGCTAGACGGGGCTATTATTGCAGGATCTAGGTGTTCCACTTTTATTATCGGTGACTGCAAACAGTATCCATGTCCAGCCAGACGCGAGGACCCGAAACTGCTCCTCCCCCACAGACCTTTCCTCGCGGCGAGCTAGAGAGAGAGAGAGAGAGAGAGAGAGAGAGAGAGAGAGAGAGCTCTCTGTGCGCTGGATTGTGGTAGGAGGGGGGACAGAACGTAGCATTACGCTTATGAGAGTATTATTTTATTATTTTACTTGTTCTCTTGGAAATATCAAACTTCCGATGGCGTAGAAAAATTCATGAACGAGAACAGGACAAGTGGATGATTTTCCTTCTCTTAGGATAAGTCGAAACTTCCATTTGATTGGCCGTAATTTGAAGTTGTTAGGCCAAAAGGAAAGGATACATGGGAGTTCATAAATAATTATTCATCATACAAGGTGTACAACTTTGCTTCCGTCGTTTTCCCCCAAAAATATGACGCTGGAATGAAAAACATTGCTTACCCAGGCATTATTCAAAGTATTGTCCATCGCTGGCCACTACTTTCTCCCATCTTTCGGGCAGCGTACGAATGCCGCGTCTAAAAAATTGTTAATCTTTGGAGGCGATCCACGAATCGATCCACTTTTTGACTTCTTCATAAGATCGGAAGTGTTGGTCAGCCAGTTCATGAGCCATTGATCTAAACAGGTGATAATCAGAGGGAGCGATGTCTGGAGAATAAGGCGGGTGGGGTAGGACGTCCCATCTTAATGTTTCCAAGTACGTTTTCACCACTTTGGCAACGTGGGGTCGTGCGTTGTCATGCTGCAAAATCACTTTGTCGTGCCTCTCGCTGTATTGCTGCCGTTTCTCCTTCAATGCTTGGTTTTAACAGCTCATAGTACACGACGCCGAGCTGGTCCCACCAAATGCAGAGCATGATCTTGGAGCCATGAATATTCGGTTTGGCCGTCGACGTGGAAGCATGGCCGGGATATCCCCATGATTTTTTGCGTTTTGGGTTATCGTAATGAACCCATGTTTCGTCCCCGGTCACAATCCGATGCAGAAATCCCTTCCGTTTTTGCCTCTGAAGCAACTGTTCACAAACACACAAACGCCGTTCAACGTCTCTTGGTTTCAGCTTATACGGGACCCAAGTTCCTTCTTTCTGAATCATACCCATGGCTTTCAGACGTTTTGAAATGGCTTGCTGTGTCACTCCCAATGATCGTGCCAATTCTTCTTGAGTTTGACGCGAGTCTTCACTCAGCAATGTCTCCAATTCTGCATCTTCGAAAACTTTCTGTCTTCCACCACTATGCCGGTCTTCGACGTTAAAGTCACCGTTCTTGAAGCTTTGAAACCACTCACGACAGGTTCTCTCACTTATAGCGTCCTCACCATACGTAGTGGAGAGCATTCGATGAGCCTCAGCCGCAGTTTTCTTCATATTGAAACAAAAAAGTAGAACCTCCCGCAAATGGCGAGAATTTGGCTCGTACACTGACATTTTCAATCGCGAAAAACTTCACGATGCACACACCACTCGACTAATGTTTGAATGTGGTTATCTTGACAGAGGTCCAAGCTAACTGCGTGACGTCTGCGATCTGCTTCTTTCGACCGCTACTTCCTGCTGTTGCCACCTGTCGGAAAACGGCGGAAGCAAAGTTGTACACCTTGTATTTTTTACATATCGTATCTAGCTTAATGAACCTAAAAAACCGCTTGGAGACATTCATACTCTCTTGTACTATGTTATGTTTCTTTCAGCAGCAGTGCTCATTCCGACGATATTGATATAAATGCACAACTGGAGCGAAACTGCCACTCTTCGCCAGCCAACTTCACACAGAACCCAAGGTGACAAATACGAGTATGTTGACTCCAGTAACACATTAATGTACATAAACAACTAATGGTGTAGTTTTAGTGCATCAAAATTCATACCGAAATGCATCAAATGGTACACTTATCAGTTGTTGTTTCGTGTGATGCACTAAAAATGCATCGATGAGACGATCATTCCAAACAAATCAAAATTACACTTTTAACTATGCCAATTGATGTGCTAAAAATGTATCAACCTTCACTTGATGTATTTCTGTGTGTGCTGATCTGGTGCCTCAAGTGCAAACGGACACGTTCGATAAATAAATCCACAGTTTTCTCCGAAGGTACTTCATGTAACTATTACCCAGGATTGGTCTCCCTACCTTTCAGAGACAGATCGAGGCATAGCAGTGCAAATGGGGGAAAGATTCGCGAATGGATGTCGCAAAAGAATTTCTCTCTTTTCTTTTTCAATCCGTTACAGCCTCCCTAATGCTCCATTTTCAAAGTTCCATCCGTTAAAACTCCCTCCCTCTCCCTTCCCACGTTTCATCCTGTCCGGCCCCGCTCGCGAAACATAAACGACAGGAGCGCCATAGGAAAGCAGCGGGGGAGGAACGTAAAACGAGACAATATATTGTTGACACGTGTTGAGGGGCACCTGCTCCCGGGCCTAATGCTAATGCGACGTCATGGACGGGTTGCCGCCGTGAGAGGGTGAAAGGGGGGCAGGGAGGGAGAGAGAGGTGTCGAGCACTGTTGCTGAGTGGGTGGCAAAATCCCTAAGCTGTTCTCCGCTCTGACATAAAGGATGGATCACTGTCTGCGTTCCGCCCATCCAATTACTTCTGACTCATATCGCTTCTGGAAACGTCCCCCCATCCCCCCCTCATGTGTGCGCCGTTGCAACTACCGCCTCCCTTTAACTACGTTCTCCAATTTATTCCCCTTTCATCTTGGAAGGCGCACCGGTGGATGAGGACCTCGTAATGGGCACGATTCGCCGGAAGTTCGAGCTATGTCACTTCCTGTTTGATGATGTAATGCAGGGACAAGCTGAGTGAGAATAGTGTAGTACCGCCATGTCAAATTAGAATGATTTAACGCTCTTATTATTAATGTAGTAATTTTACAGCGGTTGCATATAGAGCCGTTCCAATAAATGACAACTTACTAAACTTTAATTGTATTATATAAAGTCATAGTGTTCCCCTGTGCTTTGCACCACGTCATGAAGACGTATAGGGGGTGTGGAGTTAGGGCCCCACTCTTTCACGACCGAAGGTGAGGGTGATGTGATCAGCATCACGCCCCTGGCCGCCTCCCCCCCCCCCCAGGTACCCACTTTATACAACACTGGGTGGACGTCGGAGCCGCTTGACAGGCGGAAAAAATCCCGGTTCTCCCCTGTCGGGAATCGAATCTGGATCTCTCGCATGGAAGTCCGACACCCTATCGACTGAGCTATCGCTGCTCAATAATTGTATTATATTCTGAATGGTATTCCGTTCATCCTTCTTTTTGGTGAGTTTGCGTTGTTGGAAAATCTCAGGTAAGGGCCCGCCTTCTAGAGATGGCGGCCCAACAAGTCTCGGTTATGTCTCAAAAATGTACATGATGACAGTTCTTCAGGCACACCAAACTTATGTCTACTTGATTTTGTTTCATAGATAAATGCTATATTTTGTTTATAGGAAGTACAAAGCCAATCCATTACTGTCAATTCCGGTTTCTATTCTCGGCTGGACATGGGTGTTCTTTGTGAGTGTCCCTTTCATCAATTTCATCACTCATCCTCATCGTCGCGATTAGCCAAAAGTGGAAGAAAAGCGACGCTAAATAAAACAAATGCAAATGCATTACTGGCAATTGTAGAATGTTCAGCATGGTTGCATATGTATTAAGGATAAACTCATGTATAAACTGAGCCGCGGTAGATCAGTCGTTAGGGCGTCCGACTACCATGCGAGATACGCGGATTCGATCCCCGGCGGGGGACAACCGTGATATTTCCACCTGTTCAAGCGGTTCCGGCGCCCACCCAGCGTCGTATAAAGTGGGTACCTGGAGGAAACTCTGGGAGGTAAAGGCGGCCACCACCACCTTCACCCCCATCTTCGGCCGTGAAGGGAGTACATTTTTCGAATGAAAAAAAAAAGGATGTAAGCAAACCAAAATAATACATTTTCGGCTTGTCAAATTATTGTTGTAATTTTGTTGTATTATGAACAAGCAAACACAAATTAGGTCTTGTTTCTTTCAAGGAAGAAAAACGATATGTGATGGCTACAAATTTAAACTTTTGCTGCTTATTACTCACATGTGTATACATTTAGACTGTCAAAAGGAGCGTCAAGAAGGTTTGGCCAGGTCCGTTTGTGGCCCCCAGGCCGTGAGTTTGACAGGTCTAGTGTAGTAAAAAAAGTTCGACATTTCCTGAAAATTTTGAAAATTAGTCTACCCAAGAAAAGAGAAAAATGGAAAAGATGTACTCGTTTCGTCACTAACATAATATACTGTGCAGTTGATAATACTGTCGGGACATTAATACTGTGTTTCACTCACCACAATGTCTAATTTCAAGTCGTTACAAATGTCCCTAATTTCAACGCATCACAAATGATCGTAATTTCAGCTCACAAGTGCTCGAATATCAGCTCATGAAAAGTGACCTTAATGTCCACCCCTGATGAGTGACCTAATGTCAACTCATGACAAGTGACCCTAATGCCAACTCATGACATGTGACCCTAATTTAAACTTACCATAAGTGTCTCAATTTTCAAGTCAGCACAAGTATTTTTTAAATTTTATCTCGGGGGAATTCCTCTATTTTAAACACCCCGTTTGTTTTCCCGATGTCGACACAGTGTAACTGTTCCTATATTCCGTACCAAAAAAAAAAAAAAATCAACAAAAAACAGTAAAGATTGAAGAATGGACCTACAGTTCAGAGTGGGTTTCGATCCAGCGAAGTATGAGAAGAATCTAATCAGACACACTTTTGAAAAGGGTACTGGTGTTTTTACTCCTTGGGCACAGTGCCATACCCTAGCGACACTACAAGCAGCCCCCACATAAACCTTAATGCGATGAATTTAGATTCTATTGAATCAAGACTTCACTCCGAATCATAGATCTATAGATGCCGAGATGAATATTCAGCGAATACAAACTGCAACGACTATTTTTTTTAAGCAAAGGAAATAAAATTCGGGAGAATTTGCGAGCTTCTTCTCCGCTCTGCATTTCGCAAAATACTTCTTGTCCCTTTCTTCATTCTTGTAACAATATTTACTCTTTTCCCCTCGCTAAAGAGATAAAGAAAAAGTAGGAAAGGGGCCAGGAACCTTAACGATCCCGAGCCTCTTTTGAACAGCTGAAGATCGTCAAGCGAGATACACTGCTTGGGAACTCCTCTTTTATCTTGTATCTGCCTTCCCTGGCTTCATCTGCCGAATGCAATTCCCCGGCACTTCCGCACCGTCTGGCGGCAAGTGTCGACATTAAACAGCAAGATTAAGCTTAACCGAGGAGGGGGTCAAAATGATGCAGCGTTTCCATGGTAACGCTGAGAAAATGAGAACTTATGCTTCCCACCTATCGTTCCCCCAAACCTGGTTACCAGATACTAGAACCGGGGCAAACCTGATTGGTTACGTGGGAGGGAAGCAGGTTCGAGAATTGTTAACGTCTCCGAAATTGACCCCGAAATTGAAACTTTAAGGCATTTTGCACGGGGACGGCGGAGTAAGTGAGAATAAGGGATAATGGCCGTGCGTAAAGGTAGTGAAAGTTACCACATGAAATCATGAAGAATAACGGTGACACTCGAGAACATTACGGCAGAAGAGAATGAATAAACGAGAAAGCAAAGAGAATATTAGGTTAAGGGTGATGATATGGGTATCAAATCAGAGCACCCATATCTTGTACAGTCACCGGCAATAAAATGGGCCAGCGTTAGGTGTGTTGCCTAACTCAGCGGCGATAGCGGAATTTCCTACTGGAAAGTTGCTATTCAAGTCGACTGATCGCCGTGGAGTTAGGCAACACACATAACTCGTTGCATGGAAGCCAGTATTCCAAGATCTAGGTGGCTCACTTTTATTGCCGCTAACTGTACATCTGTGCAGTGCTCCTGGCATAAAGATGGCACCCACACACATAGCATAGGCATGATGCTTGCTAGGGTCAATTGTGCGGCAAGTTGTACTCAGTTCTAGGACCTTGAGAAGGTACGAGTCACCGCGAAGTGATATTTACAGGGGCCGCCAGGACAACCGCGAAAGGCATTAAGCACGAAAGTAAAATTTCCGCGCTCAATCCGTTTCGCACTTATTCCAATATTGCATTTTTGTTTCGCGTTTAATCCCGCTGGTGGTGGTTCCTTTTCGTGCTTAATCCTATGTTCAATTTTGGTTCCGCGCTTTTTCCTGTACTGAATATTTGTTTCACCCTTAATCACATTCGCGGTTGTTCCTTTCGCGCTTATTTCTGTGTTCTAATTTGGTTTCGCGTTTAATACGTTTCTCTGTAATTCATTTCGCGATTATTCCATTTCGCTATTAAAACTATCGCATTTATCTCTTCACGTTTGTTCCGTTTATTCGTTTTTCAGTTGTGCCCTTTCGCAGTTAATTTCTTTCGCTGTTATTGAACCACCATATTTAAAGTTCTGAAACGAGTCTTGCAGAAGCCAGAAACCCCAATCCGATTCCGTTTCTACGAGAATGCGCCACTGAATGCGAATCTATTGCGCTCTAATGCGATATGGAGCTAACATCAGCGTGTTTTATATCGCCATATTAAAATTAAATGCTTGTGATTCACTATGAAAACAAGAGATTCAAGAAACTGCTCGGTAACTGGAGAGAATAGCAGAGTGAATGAAAAGAGCACGGAAGGATCTATTTACGAGTACATTGCGGCTTCCCTAGTCTGTCGCGGATCGAAAAACAAACTTTATCCTCTCTCCGGAAACCCATCAACACCAGGTAAGCCTAGGCACATGGTGACTGACCCGTTTGGGTGAGAACGAGCGAGGGAAATAACTAAATCCCTTCCTGCTCTTCCTCCAAATAGGCAATTGCTAGGCTGCATAGTTCAAGGAACTAACTGAATCTTTTGTACTTTACCCTGAACACTCATCTACTTGAGAGGAAGCTTATACGCTTTTGTTCAACGTGAGGTAATTCATTCTCCTTAGATGAAGATAAATGTGTATTAGCAACAGCCAGAGCATCCATCTTTGCTTTTATCAGACCTTCATTTTTTCAATCATTGTTAATAAATTTTGCAGCGCCATCAGTTAGTCACTTAATCAATTAATTTAAAAATTTGTGGTAGCGTTATACAAGACCTTCCCGAAACATTTCATAAACCCATCTACTTATGTAAGGGTTTAATGTGAGAGTGACAAAACGGGAGAACCTGCAATGATGTACATGCACTCGCAAAGAAGGGTCACTTCGATTTGGTGCGTCATGTGTGTTGGCTAACTACACGGTTATGTCCGAACCTCCTATTGAAAAGTTGCTACTGACGCTCGCTCATCGCCGTAGAATTAGACAACACACAACGCATTTCTGGAAAACAAGCACCTCAGCAGTCACAGTTTCTTGCGGATGACTATACATTATCACATTTAACTTATTAATATTTGTTATCCAACCATTTCAAAATGTGACTATTACGCTGTGAGGGATAAAATCACACCCGGATGGGATGGAAATTTGATGGCAGGGATGCTTGGTAGTAGAAGGGTGGGAAATTCCTGGCATTCTTCCCTGTTAATTTCAAACTAACATAGTAGCATAGCAGACAGATATTATAACAAAAGGGCAGATATTTAAAGCTGCCCTTAACCTAGGGGCCTGTGCCAGCAGACGAAGACACACGAAATTGTTTCAGGTCTCTTAAAATGAAGGAAAACCCAATGCTTCTAGATATTTGTTGTTATAATTCTCTGGTGTCAAACTTCTCTTATGTATTACAAAAAGTAAACAGGCCATAAACACAAATGTTCTGTTCAACGCTAGTGGAGGAACTCCTACACGTTATAATGTATGAATATTATATGTATATGTATAGTATATAACGTATTTCCTGCACATTGCATCATGCCATGGAGGTATATGGGGAGTGTGTAGGTAGCACCCACCATTCATGGTGGTGATGAGATTAACACCACGCTCCATCGCCTTTATCCCCCCAGGGGTAGCCCCGAGTACCTATTTCTCAGAGGCTGGCTGCATGCAGGGACTTGCTGAACAATTCCTAACCTTTAGTTAATCCACCGGGGGACTCGAACCTGGGTCTCCCAAGTGGTAGTCAGACGTCCTATCGACTGGACCACCGCGGCTCGTGTGATGTTCCATGCACACAGACTTATACCCCCGAAATTATTCGAACTCGTAACCACCAGTGCCAGAATGTGTTCGATTTTATCAACGTGTTCGGGCGACTGCTACTGGATCCACCTGTACAGTTTTGAAACATTCAATTTCAATAATCCCTTTTCACACACATACACTTGAAAAAATGCACCAATGCATCCTTGAGTGTTCTTGTGACTCGGAGATAAAAGAAGCCTCTACAATAAAGCTGGAAAGGAATTTTACAAATCCGTGATTCACAGAGAGAGAGAGAAAGCAACTAAAGTGAAAATGAAACGAATGGTAAAGAGAGAAGTAGAGAAGAGAAATGCGAGAGAGAGAGAGAGAGCATATCTCGCTTGATCTATCTTCCTTATACGTGAGCAAGAGTGTGAGGCTTCTTTTCTATTTCCTGCACGCAGCAGTTGAGGACAGGCTGAGAGAAAGAGGCGGCATTTTCTCCTCCATAAAGAATCAGAAATCGGTGCATTATGGAGGGAGAGAGAGAGAGAGGCAGATGGAAAGATGCTTTGAGCGAAAATTCAACAGCCCCGAGATTCGGGAGATAAAGTGAGATTCTCAAAATCTGGCGACGTGTCTCTCTTATAACCGTTCAATCATACCGTAGGAATTCTTTTATAAATTTTTATGATGGATTCCCTCCTCCCATTTTCGTTTAGCGTTCCTCCGTACTTGAAAGCCCGATTTCTGTGCACAGAGAGTAATCGACATGAGATTTTTTCGTAAGGTTATCTCTAAGCGGGAATCGAGCAGTTGACCACAATCTACTAATTAAATTCTTCAGGTGCCATTGGACTTTAGCTGGAAATTTCTCTTCTTTTGAATAACCACTACGATAGTCCACATTATGCAGGAAATAGGCGTATAGTGCCACGAAACTACAGTGCGTTCAGATTGGCTCGAGGCATGGTGCAGATGCTCGCATTTTTGATCTCTAACGTCCCGCTTATTTTTACGCATAATCTATAGCATGTAGACAATTGTATGTATATTGCATAACGAGTACTAACCTATGTTATGAGAGTTTTTCAAAGTGATGGTCATCAATATCGACCATCACCTCGATATTTGTATTTGCCTTGTCGGACGTGGCGTGACTCCTCTTTTCGGGTAGAATGTTTTCCTTAATTTTCTCTCTGTACATTAATATCACGAGAGCTGAGTTGTGAAAATGGCACTTATAATACATTCATACTTTGTGCTTCACGAATGTTTAGCTATGTACATTTTCAAATCTCAACGGCGTCTAAAACCTCGAGAGGATTACGTTTTATATTTATCTGGTAGACAATGCAGTGAAGAGAGTTGGGTTAAAACACGGTGCCGTGGTCGAAGCGCACGTGAGCGAAGCGCACAGTGTTTGAAGCGCACCTGACTCCGTGGCCTTGACTGCACCTAACTTCCGGTTCGCGGAACCGGTCTTATGACTAAGATAGTAGAGTGGAGGGTTGTAGGAGTTGCCAGTCGTAAGAGTGCTATTAGTATTTTTATTATAATTATAGTATAGAAACAATATTGTTATTGACTGATTAATGGATTTGGTGACTTAAGTTCACTTCATACACAGTGAGGCTAACCCAGACTGAACCTGAGCCCGTGAATATTATTATTAGGTTAGGTTAGGTTAGGTTGACCAACGAATACGGAGGGTTCTGAATATGTACTTGTAAGGATATTTGCTGAAATGCTTACGTACACTGGCGTATATTACGAAGCTAGAATCAGGGTTATCTCTGTAAATGATGTCATTTTGTAATTACTTATGACACATTGTGCGACACGACACGAAAAACGCCATATTGTATATACATTTTTAAGTATGGTGCCATAATTGTAAGTCTATAGCATGGCAATTGACAAAGCCACCAGGCCGCTTGTACAAGTTGGTTGTATTATTCTACAGAAAAGTAAAAGTTATCTCTGTAGATGGGGACGTCATTTTGTAAATATTTGTATATTTTCTGACTGTATTTGTGGATTAGGCTTAGTCCTTCTAGTAATATACAAGTTGCTTGTACATACAGAAGAGTAACCCACGACCTGACCCACCGAACTTCCCTTTGTGCGCTTTGCCCACCGAATTTCCCCTGTGCGCTTCGTCCACGTGCGTCTCGTCCACGGAATCTAAAACACAACTACATTTCGGAACTTTCCAGGAAGAGAGAATGGAAACACATTTCTGCATTTGTGATTTGAATATTTGGGTTTATTTATCACCTTTTTGTTGTCATATACGACTTGCGTTGTACTTGCGTTTATATCAAATCAAGCTAAATCTGTACTAAGACAAACCAATTGTTGTGAGGAACTATACACGTACTCTATATAGTTCTATGCATTATTCACACGACGATGGGATCGGGGGTTTAGTTGCCAAGTGTCATCACCTGAGGCCTTGTAGGAGGGATCGTCCACTCTTGGACTCCAAGAGCCGGGCCTCTGACGTTCCTCTTGATTACATTATTCAGAGAATACCGGTCTTTCGAGCCTGGCGTTTTATCCCCTTCCCCCTTCTCTGGATCGATATCTTTACATATGCTTTTTATTGCGGCTGAGTTGACCATTCTTGGCACTCTCTATTGGTTTAGCGGCGATTGTCTTCAGGAAGGACTCGACCGCTATTGGTTTTTCTCTAGCCGAAAATCTAATAGACTACAGACTCCTTGTTCAACTTCCCCCACAGAATGACACTGCTCTAATGGACCAACCGAAACTGTCTATTTTCCCACATCATCTTAGGCAACTGTTTTACCGTCACTCAGTTACATTTCTGGTAATGGTCCTCCAACGGAAAGTTATCTAAATGGAAACATATGATGAGAATATATGCAACAAATTCAAGTAATTAACTATTTCACACAGAAAAAATAAATTAAATAAAGAATACTCCGATTTTGGTGTTTCGATATTTCGTTCGTTTTATTTGAAAAACATTTACGTCAAACTTAAATAAAAGTCATACAGCACTCTGCAAATTCTTGCCTACAAATTATTAAAACCCATCTTTATTATTTTCTATAACGCAATAGTAACATGTTAAAGAAATATAGGCTTACAAGAATAAGATTCCGAGTATTTGTACTTTACTGACCATAGAGCGAAGGTAATCTTATGCCCTCCATCTATGAACAGAACATATAAGCTTCATATGATCCGAATAAATTCAGGATCAAAACGAATTATTGGCTATTTTTTTCCCTAATGTGTGAAATTCTCACTGTATAGTGGGACCACAGCAGACCCGCGAATCCTGTGCACCTTACTCCCTCGTGGAGGAAAGAGGCAGAATGCAGCATGCTTTCTTATAGCCCGAGTTGAACTTTGAATGTGGCCGGATCCAAGATTGTAATGTATATTAAGATTTTTTAAGTTGGTGTTTGCAATGAAAGCATGGACCTACGTATTTCTACTAAATATTTTGAAGTAACAATGTCTAAAAGCGAAATGTATTTTCAGGCTGCATTAAGACAACTCTAAGTATTCTTTGCTCCTCGAAATCTAATCTTGAGTTTTCCCGCCAATAATTTTGCGGTAATAAACCCTTCTTCTCGTACCCCCTTGCAATCAGAAGTTGCTAAAAGATAAAAGACGATTGGGGTGGTAATCCCAATATTCTCACCGCTACAAATCCATTTCCCCCTTCTTTCCCCCTTCCCTTCAATTATATTTTCAGCCTTCCCGCGCGCGCGAGGACAAGAAAACGAGGACAACTAGCGACTCCACGCGACCTGCGTGGGAACTGGAGACGCCAGCAGTCGCTGCCGACCGATTTTCGACCTAGTTGCACTGCATGTTGTGGTATGGGCGGGTGCTGCGGAAACCGGCCTGCAGGTTGTCGATTTCTGGTGCACCAACGTGGTGTGTCGATTTGTGCGTGTCCACAACGCGTTTGTTTTTCCTGTGCGTTCTTCCGGAGTTTGTCTAGTAGTGACGTTCGTTTACATTGTGCTGCAGTGCCATCCTGTGCTGTTAGAACCACGATGTGCAGAACTCCAGAGTCTGAAGCGTGAGAAACTCGGGATATTTGACGTATTCCGGCACAAGATCAGATCCACACAGTGCTGTGCGCGAGATCAACTTTGATAAAAAGAAACATGCATTGGCGGTCCCGTGGCAGTATTGACGCGGCAGTGATCAATGCTTCAGGGTGCCAAATAGAGATGTAGTGGTGTCCTAATTCTTTGTTTACGATGCCAGCAACTTTTTGACCTCATCTGAGGTCACCCGTAAAGGCATGGATTTCTCAACACTCTACCAATCACGTGATATTGGTTTGGCAGAAACTGGTAGAAATGACTTTTGCTTGCCCTTCTATGCTATTCCCAAGACGGATCAGGTGTGAAACCTAGACATTGGTGCTAAACAAAAGAACATCCCATGACGTAACAATGCACACGGTACCTCTGATGCAAGTACTGGAGTACAGAGTTGCTGACGATCCTCCAATTCCTGGTAAGTACGGTTGGGACGCAACAATCCTTTTGATAAGAGCTTCCAATATATCTTATCTGTGTCACATTTTTTGCGGATGTTCACAGATTTCTAACTGTTTTCTCGCTACTATGTTTAAGTAACAATTTGCTTATTTTCCTTGGTTAATGAAATAGTTTAAATGAGGTAATGGAGTGTCTCGGTAATTCCCCTATTTAGCAAAACCAGGCGATATTTCAAATTCTGAAAGGGCTGCATAGAAACCAGACATACGACACAGCAAAACTATTACCAATAGTTTAACAGCGAAAATTCTCCTGAAAGCACAAGGAAGAATGTATATACATATTTAATTTGCCATAATTTAGAATGTTAGTACGGTACTTCCAAAACTTTCGAATATAATGTTGCTATGAGGCAATTCAAATTCAAGGCAACTTTAAACGGACCACGTGGTTATTTAGGGGACAATATTATAAAACGGAAACCTGCATTTCCGTTTCACGTCTTCTCCGCCGACACAGAGACACAAGTATGCCTGAACATGCCAAAAAGCATTGCCACTATAGGTAGGCTGGTATATCTTGATCTGTATGGAGCTTTACTAGTTACACACGCGAAACTGTCGTCAAGTCTGTCGCTTTGTTGCTGAGTCCGATTCATGTACACATTGGATGATCGGGTCTAATAACCACTGCTCCAGTTTTGAGCACAATTCGATCTTCTGAAATGTGACACCCATCGGAAATAGCTTCTTGGTTGGTTGGTTGATTTGGTGTTTTAAGTCCACTTTATGCACAGTAAGGCTAATCGAGACTGGACCTACAGTTTAAAATGGGGAAATAGCTTAAGAAGCCCATAACCACAACGTGATTATCGGAAACTCCAATCAAACTAGTTGCACACTATCAGTGGATGTTGTAAAGACCTTTTGCACTATTGGATATTATTACTGCTATTAAAAAGTACGGTGTATTCGTATTAATATCATGGTAATGGATTGTATATCAATTTATTGGTAAACTATGTTTTGGAAGAGTCAAACAGCTTAATGCACGACTTTATATGTGTGTCAAGCTCCTGTTTACCACTAGTATTTACAGAAGGTATACTCGCGCACAGATGAGCTTGGCCGACACTATCCTCACTCGCCTCACACAGTGTAATGTACGTACATCCGACGTGATTCCAAAATAAACAATAGCAGATTAATATGCGCTATCCTGTCATTTCATCATCTGTTCTCATCGTCGCGACCACCGTGGAGAAATAGCGAAACAGAGTAAGATAGCCTACAGCATTAAGAAGAGCAACTCATTAATATATGTCTGGTACTATGTCAAGCATGGCGAGAAGGCCAAAAAATCATCAAGTGAGTCTTGCAGTTTCAAAGTTTCTACCCCTCCCCTTGTAGGAACTTTCCAGACCGAACCCGCAACTCCTTGACAACAAGATGGTATCATTAACCAGATATCATGAAAATCCTGGTTTGTTTATTTTCTATTATTTAGCATCGCTTTGCTGGCACTTTTGGATAATTGTAACCATGAGGATGAGTGATGATATTGATGAAGGAACACTCACAAAGAACACCTATGCCAAGACCTGGATTCGAACCTGGAACATCTGGCGCGCTGTGCTAACGACTCCATTACTGAGGCCGGCGAAAATCTTTGAAGAATAAGAGACAACAATCCTGTAACGATTTTCGAATATTTGCTAGTATTTTTCTTCCAACGATCATATATTAGTAACAACAAGTGTGATGGAGGGAAAGATAATTGTCCTTATTGACCATTTCGGGTGTAGTTTCAATGGAAATATTGTTACACATTTTCACATTAATCATTTGGTTTGCTATCTGTTTTCTATGCGTTTCTTCACTCACGGTTTCTTTTACCATGGTCTTCTAATCCGCATTCTGTGTTACATCCTGTGTACATTTACACCCATCCAGTTTTCCCTAAACAGTGTACAGTGACCAGCAATAAAAATGGGACACATATATCCTGAAATGCTAGCTTCCCTGCAAGGCGTTGTGAGTGTTGCCTAACTCTACGGCGGTGGTAGAGGTTGCCATTGAAAATCCACTCATCAGCATACAGGTGGCAGCACTTGTTCCACCGCCATCCCCAAGCCTGAACCAGGCGATAACCTTTGCTTCCTATTATCCTCCAATATTTTCTCTATTTCCGACACATTCTCCCTATTTTGTCGGTCGTGAAGTCATATTTATTTGGCTCTCCGCCAGAGCTCGCCGCCTGCCAACACCCTCCAGCCCGCTACATATGAACTCCCGCTCTTCAGCTTACATCTTGTCCCTGATTCGCTCTTAATTACATGCGCATTTGTAAACTGAGCCCCTAACTTCACCGCTCCCATAGCCGGCGGTGGTGCCAAGAGACGGCGCAATCTGGCTGTTGCTGTTGCATGTGAAGCTTCATCCGCGTTGCCGAGTTGAAATTAGTCAGCTTAATTTTCCGAAAGGAGCAAATGTTATAACGGAACTAAAGCAATATGTTGTTTTACGGTACTTTACAACTTCGGTAACTGCGTTATGGTTTTAGTAACTTGATCCACTTTCCATTCCTCTGGACGTTATTACTTCCTGCTACATCAGAAGACGGAGTTTATTTATTATCACGATACTCTTTGCCTCAATGGCTGAATCCAAATTGTGAAATAAATTATGTTTGGGTTCCAGACACCATTAATACTGCTAAAGAATTTAATTTTCTTCAGAATTTTTTCCCGGCCTTATAATCAGTGCTGTCCCAAAATTTTCACAGGGTATATCCTAAGTTTATTGAAACGTTAAATAGAGGTCATTTTTCCAGCAGCTTCGGATTGTGTTTCCATGAATTATATGGATGAAAGTAATTAACTTCTACAAAAAATGTCATTCGTGGTAGAATGTTCATGACGATGATGCTATAGCCATAACTTTAAATTAGGCGCCCGCAAGAGGGGGGGGGGGCAGGGAGGGACTTGACCCCACTGAGATTTCTGGAAATAGTTAAGGTAATTCTAAGGTAAAATTGTAGACATATTTTATAACAAAAAGGATTACTTTCTGTGACTTGTAGGCCGTAAGTAACTATTATTATTATTAGAAATAGGGTTACATTTAAGCTTACAGTCTATTTTACACTGATTATCTAACTATAAAAAACAGCTTTTTGTCCTACATGAATTAATGCTAAGTATACAGTTATGCAAATTATATATAGATTTAGGAATATGGAAATTACAAATGTATGTACGGCCTCCCCGTTGGCGCAGCGGTAGCGTCGTTGCCTTGTAATCAAGGGGTCCCGGTTTCGATATCCGGTGGAGGCACATAGTGGTTTTAACTGTAGGTCCAGTCCCGATTGGGCTTACTGTGCATAAAGTGGACTTGAAACACAAAATCAACAATCAAATCAAATCAACAACAACAAATGTATGTAAGTTTAAAGAAACATATGTAGTAGTAGTAGTAATGTACTAATAATATTAATAATAGTAGTAGCAGTAGTAGTAATAATAACATTTTCTGTGACTCTGCCCCCCTGAGAAAAAAATCCTTTGGGCGCCCTTGCTGGTAATTGCACTAAGAATGAAAATCTTGGAAAAAGACAAATAGAAAATCGAAAAAATAAAGAGAAACAGCAATAATTCTTTTATGTTCTCTCCGTGTTTAAAACTGCAATACAACATACTTTAATTCTGCGATTTAACGATTAGAGCCTTTATAGTCTGCTTGCAATTGTTGTGGAAAATGGAAACAAGATCATTGTTGAGACTTCCCCATGACTTACATCATTTGTCAAAATCTCAAAGGTCATGTAAAGGTCAAACTTCTACATAGGTTTTGATAACAGAAGGCAGTTCTTAATAAGCTAACTGGAGTTACGGCCAAATTACATAATAGACGAAAGGAGAAGATATGCGCATTGTAACAGACGGTATATGCTAATGAGTATGGTTAATCACAGGGTATAAGGCGTTACAGCCCTAGTTATAATATTTATTTCCCGTAAAAAGTAATATATACAGGCTATATCCTTTATGCTAATTTACACGACATTTACTCCAGCAATTACAAAAATCCAATAATGAAAGCACTAGGGAAAGAGAAACAGCGGAAATGCTTACAACAATGAAGTTCACGTGAATGGCTGCAAGGAGTTCCTTTCAGCTGTTCTAAGTCTACTTTATGCTCCTATGGGTTAATCGGGACTGGACCTCAAGTTTAAAGTGGGATCGATCTACTGTTCAGCATACAGGTGGCGTGAAGTAGTTGGCCAGCGGACCGGATTTGCAGTAAAAGTCACTGGCCTGTCGTGGGCTCGATCCCACAACCGGCAAAAATAAATTTGTTCACTGAAAACAAGTGAAGATGTGCAATCTCGGAACGTAGAGTTAGAATTAGTATAGTTTAAAACACTAGACAATGGATAATGTCGAATTAACATTGTGCGCTAATGAAGAAGCATTGTTATTAAAATTCAGGGAATAACTGTGCAATATGCCTGCAACGGGGATCAAACCATGGTCCCCTTAATTACAAGCAGACAGCTTTGCCACTACCCAATCAGGAGACCCGCTAGTTTCTTTAAAAAAACAGTGCAGGCTGTTTTTGCAATTATGTAACAAAACTTGTATGAAATTATTGATATTATACCATGGCAAGATATACATTTGAACTAATGCAAAGGCATGGCATTCCAGATAAAATAAAAGCAATGCTTCCATAACACCTTGAATTGCAGTGTCATGGGGATAGAAGAGAAATATCGTACGAATGGAGGAGGGATGTGGCGCAAAGAAGATATAGGGGTAAAAGGGGAGGGAACTGTCCAACTATTTCGGGCAGGCCAACGCGGGACCTCAACTGCTCATTTAACAGCTCACCGGAGAAGCATACGGGGAGCCTGCTACCCCCTTCTATCCCTTGGAGGTCCCATTTGCGGTGCCGTATTGGCTGAGCAATTTCTCTTGCAATTTTTCTGCGCTAATTTCTCTCCAAGGACCAGTTGAATTAAGTAACAAGGAGGAAAGAAAAAAAAAGTTACCTACCACATTCTGTTCGTACCTCATCTGCGGTCTCCCCTTGTAGGTCTAAACCTTCGCTCTGAATAAGGAATGAATGAACAAATTATTTTCTATTAAAAAGATGTGGGCAGGGACGCGAACTTATAATTTTTGTCGTCTCTTGTTTCAAGAGGTCGCTCCAATAGTGTTTCCCGTCTCTATGATTCGTTAATCCCTAGGTCTATATGATCCTTACTCAATTTATATTGCAAAGTGACAACCTTGGCTACTTTTTCGTGTGTTTTTCAGCTTGATTTATAGATGAAAGTTGAACACCGCTAAGCTCCTTCTTCTGCAATGTATGATGATGATCCTGAAGGTATTTTTCCACGTCTAGTAACCGTAGACAAGTCTTAGGTACTCGATTATGACCCTGAAACCAAGATGCAATCGGAAGTGAAAATATTCCTCCTCCTCGATTCCAAAGAAGGCTAGCGTGCAGCAGTTTTCTGGTCGCTGTGTGAATTAAGCTTTATAACCTGTACCAGCTAACTGTGGAGCAGGGCTGCGCATAACGGCAGAGAAGGAGGAAAGAAATCGAGTCGGCAATGCTAGAGCGAAGCAGGGAAAGCGGGTTACTCCAGTCGCCCATTACGCAACCACGTTCCTCTCACTGTTCATTGGTGGAGCCGTCTCGCGTCACTACTTGCGCAGAGACTTGTTCTCGTTCGCCTGGTCTACAGTTAGCTGGTACAGGGTATAGCTTTGGGGGGAGGGGAATGCTAACTCGGTGGCGTATATGTTATTTCACTTCGGGAGGTAGTTTTTCGTTTTTCTCGGGGGGTATGCAAATTAGCAATATGCTACCAGTTAGTAAACTAACTTGCGGTTCTAAAGTACCTTAGAATATTGGTTCTAACCTGTGTCATTAAATCGTATGATCACATTTACACGTAATTTAGAAACAGCATAATTACCAGAGAACGGATTTACATGTATTTTTCACAAAAATATGGGGTTAAATATGGGCTTAAAATTGTAGAGGAAATTACCTTTTTTATAACATAAGACACTACACGAGCTACATAATATACAGTACGCTTACATTGACATTAATTGTAAAACAACAAAATGTTTTTTTCATTTCCTGTTTCCAAAACAATGAATAAAACAATTGTTGCAAGTGTTCGAACGTGAAATTCCTTCTGTAGTCTTTTATAATGGATTTATATTGACTAAAACTGCGTTCAATATCGCAAGAAGTAATGGGAGTGTATTTCAAATTTGTCAGTTATTCGCAAGAAATTCACGTGTCACACGGGGACATGTAGTTATTGCGCGAATATGGAGTTCTGGAATATGGAAGTAATATGTAAAATAACAAAAATATGTAAAATATGAGCCAAAACCTAATAGTTATATGTAAAAATATGGTAAATAAAAAGTTAATTTTTCGAGTCTACATGCCATGAGGCGCAAAGGTAATACAAATATAACTGATTCCAGCTTCATACATAAATATGCATTTAGCCACGGCCATCTTTATTAAGGCCGGAATGCCGAAATGTGTCAACGCTGCCTCGCCGGCTTGAAAATCAAGGCAGGAATCATGGTGGGAATAGCGAAATTTTCGTTGATTCTAAAGAAAACGAGGGAATCTTGAGTAAAATGTTCTAGTTTTTGTAAATTTCGGATTACGAGGTAAGTGCAAAACATGCAGTAACAGTGCAAATATAGATTTGCTGTTAAATAACTTGAAATAAGGAGTAAAAAGTAGGCCAACTTTACATATCATATCAAGCATGGAATGTTTCAGATAATTGTGTAGTTTGCCATTATTTTATGTGCTATAATTTCGGAATAACATTTGTAGCTCAGTACCAGAAGTAGTAGTAGTAGTAGACCTATTAAATTTCATGCTTTTTTAAGATTTACGAAGTTTCGTTTGTGTTTTAGTTTCATCCTTGTACTTAATATGAGTAGCTTTAAAGCCTACCATGTAATGCCTTGTGCACACAACTTTTCTCAGATTGGAATTTTCATTTGTGTTAACATGTTTTAAATTAGTTTCGAGTCTTGAGTAGTGATTGTATATTGCATACATACATACATCTTCTTTTCATTATCAAATTGAAACACAGAAATTTCTATAAAATTTTGTGTTACCACCATAAATTGTAGTTCTAGACACGAACATGGTAATATTTTTTTCTGGATTGTTAAGTGAAATATATCTAAATATATCCAAAACAAATTGTATTTCAGTCCAGTTGTTAGACACATCAATATCGCTACATTTCTTGCTTTGTTTTTCAGACGACTGATAAATGTTGTGTACCTGACTGTCAAAGCAATTATGAAACTTAAATAACTTGGTCAAAATAACATCAATGTCATCCTGCCTCTATGCCATGGTTATAGCTTTTCGATATCGCTGATTTGTTTTGTACATGATGATTAAAAAATCTTAATGCCATCAATATCGGATGTTTATTAAATTTAATGATTCACATGTAAGAAGCAAGTAAAGATACTTCGTGAAATGCAGATATGCGGCTCAGAAAATCCAATGCATATTTAACAAATAACTTTACAACATACTACCCTACTTTAATAATAATAAAAAAAGTTGAATAAACTAGCGGATACAATTTGGGCGAATGAAGTTATTACGCGATGAATAGGCTACAGAAAATTATTACTTTTTTACGTTTGGACATTTTCTCTAATGTTTTCTTCCGAGCAACATCGGCCGGCTGATGTCACAGTTTACAGGGTTGCCAAATTGAAGGCTCCGGCGCCCCTTTAAAGATGGCCATGATTTAGCATATAAATCCGTTCCCTGATAATTACGTTCTATGAAAACCCAAACTCATGCACAAAATGACCTATCAAACTAGTGTAGATGGCTAGGGATGCGGGTGCAGAACGTTTGCTCCCTGGTGTACTTCACGTCCAGTTTCCCCCCGTCTCCAGGAATGCTCCGACTTGCAGAGGAGAATTCCACAGGAAACGGAGGTTGCAAAGTACAGCGGAACTAGCTGCTATTTAAGCGAAGGGTGCCCCGTCACCAGGCCTTATTCAGTTGTAATCAGTTGGTGGATGATTGATAGTAGCAGCCAGTGCCGCCGCCAGGAAGCAGAGGTAAGTGCTGGCGCATCCCTCAGCCACCTACCCTTCTCCTCCTACTCTTATTTGTTTAGCTCAGTAAACAGTAAAACACCATGTGACCTTATCTCATTTCTCCCGAAGTAAGTGCTCGATCGATATGTAAAGTAGACGATTTAAGCTAGCAACACCGAAAATTTGACCAAATTTCTATTACTAAGTTCAAACTTTACGTCCATCTAACCTATCTACAAGTTCCTAGTCAACACTTTAATACATGTAATATATCAAATTATCATGCCATGAAAATGCAAGTGGAAAACTGAGCTCTCTGTTGTATTGGTTGGGTGGCGTTGGTCAATTTCAGAATGGTGTCCTCCTTTAATCCACAAGGGTAACACTTTCATATAGGTGAGACGGATTTCTTACTTTTTACAGGAGAAAGTACTTACGCAAATCATTTTCTGTAGCGTTGTGGAAGTTCGTGAATGTAGTTTTGATCAATTTTAATGCGAATGCATGTTGTTTTCTGCGAAAATCTCTGTCCGACACGCTGTTGCTGCTGCCGCCATTTGCTTTCTGCACGAGAGCACAATGTTTCGTGAGTTAGATGACGTAAACCCCGTAGTCACTGTTTCAAACCTCGCAGTGTTTTCACTATAACATGACGTGTCGAGTATTTTTTTAAAAAACTTTTTAAACTATGCTTGCCTAACCTAACCTAACCTTACGGGAAATGGTTTGTGGGGCTAACGTGAATGGTGGCTAACGTCAATGGTTTGCGAGATATTAGCATAATTTCAAATCCGGGCACAAAAGTAGGTAATTTTCGGTGAACAAGGTTGCAACACTGCATAAATCGACAAAATACTCGCACAACGCGCGATGAACCAGTACGATATCGCCATAATGTGTGTTACAGAATCGAAATAACGAAGAATAACAGTAAGTACTCGTAAATGTAAGAAATAAATTATATATAAGTGTCACACCTATATGAAAGTAGTACCATCCACAAGGCTACATAATTTTCGACGGAGAAATCTTTTATGACTGGACCATTAATGGACACGAATGATTTTTCAGTTGTGTTACATAGTCAAGAAATATGGCATACTGTATGTTTTCAATCTCATTTTGTCTGAGGGGAAACCGCGGCACACCCCTTCACGCCGTTAAATCTCACGCTGCTCCTGGTAGTTGCTTTCTGTTTCTTGGGTTCTGCAATGTATTACTTTGTCTGATTATTTACGGAAGGGTGTGCCTTGCTTGCTTCTTAAGAGACACTATGAAAGTGATAAGGCCTAGAATGTTGTTCAAAGATGAGTGTTGTTGGTCCACTCGCTCTCACTGCGATTGCAACCACTGATGCTGCCCAAGGATTGAAGTATAATATTTTGCCACACCTGCCATATTGACCCGAGTGTTTGAATATTCTGATTCTTTCCTCTTTCGTATACTAGAGGAAGGACCATGTGCCAAATGTTTCCATAACGACCAAAGGGTTGTAAATGAACTGGAAGCATGGTTTCAGACGCAGAATGTCACCTTTTACAAAGGTGGGATTCACATAGGTGGAATATATGGGTGACTAGTCGTCTGCATCATAGTCAGAGGAGGAACGTTTTGGACACTGTGAATGAAGGATAATCCCACAACAATGATAAATGTAGTACAATGTACTTTCCATTGTTTACGTTTTTTCATGATTGTCCAACATGGAAGTACCATGTCTCATGTATTCCTTGCTACAACTGGGAACGCGAGAGGCCATGACATTCTGCGATGTGTGGAAGAGAGACAAATTCCTGATGTTGCAGACAATGACCCTCCCACATACAGCATTTTACCGTATTGAATAGGCTCGAGAGTTTACAGCGCATACCTCATGCGCACAAGTGAGGCGAGGCTAACTCTGACGTTGCAGAAAATTACCCTCTTCCACAATGTTCGATAGTTCTGCGCGGGTGAATCGGGATGCCACGAAGCATCTTTTGGCAACACAATTACTGGAGCTTCGCCTATTGGCAGGACGATTAAACCCATAGTTATTATGGATGTAAAAGTACTCTACCTGCTCCTCGTTCTTTAATAATCATCTCACCATGTGAACTAAAAGCAAAGAGCAGAGATACAGTAATGTGATTTGGGAATCGAATGCTAGTAACAAGAGGGAGGAAGAGCTTCATCATTGCTGGTGATGCGACGAAACAGTTTCCATTGATTTGTCAGCAAAACCTCTGAATCACCAAACACACTAGACTAAGTAATTAACTCTCCTCTCCCTCCCCCCCCCTCGAGCTGGTCCTACTACCACCCCACCCCTGATCTCTCTCAACACTAAATATCCCCTTGTTTTTTAAAAAAGCTCAGCTTAATGTTGAATCGATATTCATCTTTCAACATCAAAGAACGGACGAGGAGGGCGGGAGGTATGAGAGAGAGAGAGGTTTCTATGCGATATTGCGAAACTTTGTCGAGAAGAAAAAAAAACAGAGAGATGAAACTTTTATCATCTCTTTTGGACACCGGCGAACACATCCTATTCTCCCACAATGCCCTATAATTCATAATTACATTGACGTTTGTGTAAGGAGGAGAAGTGATTGTCACTGGACAAATGGGTGTTGGAAAGGGCACGAGAGGGACAGGGGGAGGAGTGCTGTTCGGAGGTTTAATCCCGAAAGCGGACCGTACACGAATGTTCCATTTATTAATTAAACAGTGGTCTCTCTGGTGGACGGAACCATGGGCCAAAAATACGAAAGTTCTCTTTTTAAAATTCGGCATGCGGATATAATTCAACTACACTTTATGTTACTTTTTGCTCTCTTTTGTGCAGAGAGGGAGTCAGTAATGAACCGTGTGTAGATAAGGATACTAGATTTAGTCGGGACAATAATTTTTTTTAATCCATGTCCAATTTTTTTCTGGCTATAACTGGACATGAGAATGTTCCATATTTTTCTGACTGCAGTTGGGACGTGAGAATGTTCTAAATATTTCTGACTGTAGTTGGGATGGTGTGTTTCCTGACTGCAGTAGGAATGTGAGAATGTTTCACATTTCCCTAACTGCAGTCGGGACGTGAGAATGTTTCACATTTTCCTGAATGAAGTCGGGGAGTGAGAATGTTCTATAATTTTCTGACTGCAGGCGGAATCTGAGAATGTTCCATATTTTTCTGATTGCAGTTGGGACGTGAGATTGTTCCGCATGTTCCTGACTGCAGTCGGGACGTGAGATTGTTTGTAATTTTATGACTGCAGACGGAATATGAGAATGTTCCATATTTTTCTGACTGCGAATGGAACGTGTGAATGATCCACATTTTTCTGACTGCAGTTGGGACGTGCGAATGTTCCACATTTTCCTGACTGAAGTTGGGGTTCCACTTTTTTTCACGTTTTCTATATTTTTGATTCGTACTATCAAATGTGTACGATATTCGTACACATTTGGTATTTTGATTTATGTACGATTGAATCAAGTTTAAGCGACCTAGTTCGCACCTAAATGTCGAATGGTAGTTCCAATGCTCGATTTTTTAATAGTTGAAACCCAAATCACAGAAGGGTATATATACCAGTATCTGTGCCCAAATTATTTGTAAAATATTTCTCATAATCTAATCTAAACAATATTATGTACTATTAAGGTATTTTCCAAGTATATTTTAATAAATCTAATCTTTTTCCTCCATCTTCAGATGAACCAACCAAAGAGACCAAGGAACCAACACGAAATCACAACCATTCCCCAAGATTCGAAACTAAGACACATTCAGCAATGTTTGAGCTACTATTTTTAATTCTAATTAACTATTTTTATATATAAATAACTGTAGCTACAAAACAGATCACTTTCATGACTTCCTCTACTTGCACCCACAAACAATAGGGTATGCACCAACTTGCACGCATGGCACTACGTTAAAAAATTAAAATAAAATTTCCGCCAATATTTCGCGCCTAAATAACAGCTCCGCTGCAATTGTGCCCATGTGGACCACGCTAGGTAGTGTTAGTGGGTGGTTACGAAGTCAGCAAATGTGGTCACACTGGAAAAACGAACCTTTGATCGTTAACCACCACGGTCTGTCGAGAAGGCTGCGATAGCGTACTATTTCCAGAATTCTACTTTCAGTGCATGTGATGATTTTCAAGCCATTCAAATGTAAACACAGAAACATTGGAATTCATTAAATTAATTTAAAAATAGATTTCGTCTGTTGCTTACACATATTACTTTTTATTTTAAAAGTTTTTCTCAAAGTTAAAGATACCAGTAAGCGAAGAATATCAATTTTCTGATGCTAACTGAAATGAGTGCCATCTCGTACTGCTTTGTGCAAACTACTATCTATCGTTTGACAATGAAAATGTGAAAACATTTGATCTGTAATTATCGATTTGGCGAATATATTCTATAGTTTTGAAAGTGGAAATATTAGTTCATAAAATAGTGTAAAGTAACGGTAAAGGTAACGCAAATTAACGTTAAAAAGCAACAAATTAACGTTAAAAAGCAACAAATTAATGGCAGAGAGTGACGCAAAGTAACAAAAAAGCAGCAAAAATAAGGTTCCAATAACTTGAAAGATTCTGTGATTCGTTACAAACTAGCGTGCCACTGACGTCACGCTAGCACCAAACACTGATTTCAACAAACAGCAGTCAACTCAATGCAGGACATTTTTCACCCCTTTGATCCTACTCGTAAAATTAACAAAATCGTCACGTGACGCAGGAATCGCTTCCGATACCTGGCTGCTACCCACTCTGCTTGTTTTGAGCGCATTAAGCGGTATTAGCTACGGCAGTCATTACCAGCCGCCGTCTATTTGCTTTGATTGCTATATTTACCTAAATGTGCATTTGCATTTCAGCCAATTAATTAGTATAAATTGACTTTATGTGTAAAATGCGGAAAACAAGCTCCCGATGAAGCCAATATAGTTTGCCAATGCTGACTGCGAAATCATTGACAATACGTTATTTATAGATACTTTTGCTACTAGAATGTATAATGAAATTATTACAAGAAGGTAAAACTATGCCTTGTTTATTGCACCATGAAGGCACATGTGCAGGGTGGGGGGTAAAATCTTATGAATCTTGCCCATAGTGAAGTACACTGTAAAAAAAAAAAGTGTTAAAGCAGCACAGACAGTAGTTACAGGAGGTCTTCACCACATATTGGTCAACAATTAACCTCACTGGTGTCAAAATAGGGTTGGTTACAACCATTTTTCTGTCTTATTTTAACATAGCTGAGGTTAAACGTTGACTCAATTGTGATACTTCCTGGGACAACTTTTTGCGGTCCTTTTTTCACAGATGTGACGAGCACAACGCTCTAACCACCATTACCTCTCTTCCCCAATTGTTTGCTCCAAAGTACCCATTCACTAGAGGCTGGGTGGGCTCCAGATCCGCTTATGCAGGGCTATATCCCACCTGAGATGATCGAGGCATCGAACCGATGTCACCAAGTACAAAACCCTAACAACCCAAGTGTTGAAAGGTAAAGTGCGATACTTAGAATTTTCGTAGAGCTTCTGCCAGAGAAATGTATAAAGCTAGACAGGTACTTGTCGCTGCCACGTATTGCAATATCAGTGATATATGCAAGGTATTTCAGTTGAAAGACCACAAAATTTGTTTGCTTTATTCTGCAATTCAAACCATTTTAGACATGAGAATATTAATTTAAAATTAACATTGGAGTTATGCTACCTCTAAGGGTCTCCCCGATGGCGCAGTGGTATCGTCGACGCCTTGTAATCAAGGGATCCCGGGTTCGATACCCGGTGGAGAAACTGAGTGGTTCCACTTTTAACACCAGGTCGACTCCCGATTATGCATATGCAATAAAATGGACTTAAAATAAAAACTTAGAGAAGAAACTGAAGCAATGACTTGACTTATTTTCCTTTACACGTTCACGCGAATGGTATAGGAGTTGCCTTTCTTCGATATTTTTAAAAATTGATTTATTACAACCTTAGATTAATGATATTTAAATGAAAGAAGAAACACAGAACTGCTATATTCAATTTCGCCATAACTTTGTGTCATATGGCTAGTATATTTTTTTATTTTACCGCATTTTAAATATCTTGTTTTTTTTCTCATTTTCTTGCTCTTTAAAGCAATTTCCCCCCATTTTGCCCTTTGTAGACTGAAGTCCATCCCTTAAATCCGGGTCCCGCCTGAACTCACTCATTCGGGCAACCGAACGGAGACAGAACCACCACATATCAAAAGTCTATTCATGACGGACCCCAAGTTCGGTTCCCAGTGGAGTCACATTTCATGTTGCTCGAATCCTACTTTAAATTGCAGATCCGGTCCCTAGACGCCAGCCTGTCAATACAGTTGACTTAAACAAACAAAACCCTGTGATATTTGCAGATATAATTTCGGCCAGTGAAAAACACTTCTCTCCTTTAAAAGGAAAAAACGGCGCTGTCAATATTGACGTTTTTTGTACAGACAGGGCCTTAATTAAATTCCATGTAAATGAGTACCGAGGATGCTGAATCGACAGGTGCACGAGCGGACGAGGAGACAAGATTATGCAGGGGATCCGCAACATGTGTCGAAATTTCCACGCGCTTATTCATGTCACAGCCAGAACTAATCCGAAGCCAATTAAATTTCACTACGCTTATTAGACCTCACAGCCACCATGGTCATTCATTGTTACGTACTTCTAATTGTGGCCGTAACCTTGGTGTCTATTATATTTTATAGGCCTGTACGCGCTTACAACCACCGGCCCCATTGGATTTCATTGACTCAAACGGTTGCCGTCACTTTGGCTATCGAGTTTTATTGGCCTATTAGAAAGTAAAATCACTAGACATAGACGGCTGATTGCTATTAGTATGGTAAAAAAATAATTCCGTACGCTTTGGTTTGCTACAAACGGTAACAACTGTTTTTTTGTTCTCCTGCAAATGCTTTCAACCATAACAGATACTTTATCACTTTACTATACACTGTTCGCTTATCAGTCATCACGCAGCCACCAGAGATCATTTTATTGGTCCTTGAAAAGAGGTAGCTACTAGAAGGTATAAAGATTAGTTAAATTTGTGTTACTTGCGTAAAATATCGATTCGAATCTAGCGTCTGGCGTCACAGTTGACTCTTTCCCACACACACTCATTGATAAACAATTGATAAATAATTGTTACCAAACTAATGCACGGCACTCAAACTAGCCTTTTTATGTATACCCAGTTAATTAGTACAGATGCTACCAAAATAGTATAAGTTAATTTACTTAAAATATAAATCGAGCTATTCAATTGTATAGTTTATTAGAAGTTGCAGTGGCTAGAAAAATAAATTCTAATAATTATACGGCCAGGTGTAATCAGGTTGATCATTGCACACGATTACAATACTTTTCACCTGTACTTTTTTCGTAATGCCGGTTGTCCCAGAAGTCTTTCCCTGATTACAAATTTTATTCAAATCCGCTATATGCAATGTAGAGATGTGAAAGTGGTGCCAAAATGTTGGTAAACTAACCAAGTTTATTTGTTGCAGGTTTCAGTAATGTGGCTGTAGTGTAGCAGTGTCAGTGCCAAGGAGTCCGGAATTAATGCTCTTGACATCGGGTGGCATTTTTCCATACAATGTTTCTTGGGCTTGACAGGATTTGGGAATGAAGATAAATTCCATTTTTTAAATACCAACTTATTGATGGCAGATATTCTAGACGAAAGAATTCTGTACATTTGAAAGTTCCTCTGCACTGTTATTGGTGACTCGTGATTCCAGAGAACATGCTGAGCTTTTCCCTTATTTGTGAATATTTCCGGTTTTCTGGGCACTGACTCTGCTACACTACAGCCACGTTACTCAAACTGCAACACATAAACTTGGTTAGTTTTCCAACATTTTGGCACTACTTTCACATCTCTACATTGCATATAGCGGATATGAATAAAGTTTGTAATCAGGGAAAGACTTCTTGGACACCCGGTACCTATATCCTGCCTCATGAACGCCATCTTTCCTTCTTAATATAACGTATTGCAAGCTTCTGTATTACCGATTCACCATCATATTTGAAGCTCTGACCGACGCCAGGGATCCCGGATTCGAATCACGGACTGGGCCTGGGTTTTCTTTGCGAGTGGTCCTTCATTAATTTTATCGTATCATCACTCATCCTCATATTCACGATTAGCCAAAAAGTGGCAGAAAAGCGAAGTGCCCACTGTGCAAGTCAGGTATGGAAGCAGAGGCGATGGTGTCGACTGCGTAAGTCAGGTATGGAAGTAGAGGCGCTAGTGTCGACTGTGTAAGTCAGGTATGGAAGCAGAGGCGCTAGTGTCGACTGTGTAAGTGAGGCATGGAAGCAGAGGCACTAGTCTCGACTGTGTAAGTCAGGTACGGAAGCAGAGGCACTAGTCTCGACTGTGTAAGTCAGGTACGGAAGCAGAGGTGCTAGTGTCGACTGTGTAAGTCAGACAGACAAGGCTGTTGCCCAAACAGTGCCGGTGTAAACAGCGAGACCGGTGGTTTGCATATTTTCCGAAGTTTCATATATCTTGACGCCAAAGTACACGTGATGGATGCATCTGCGAAACAAACGATGAGGAAACTAATGACTTGGATCATTGGTGTCGTCCGGTGATGAAAATGTTACATTGCACATGCCATGCTTCTATGAAGAATTACATGATAACCGATTCAATTAGTAAAAATCACGTTGACAGCTTTTGAGCACAGAATCCAACGTGCAACCTAATTCACTCATTTCTTAGTATGGATTGTTATTGTAAACCTTGGATAAGGAGTGTACTTTTATTATTCAACAGATGATGACCGAAAGCTAGGTTTGTAAGAATGTAACCTTACAACAGAGAATTATCCACCGTAAAGACAACAGTAGGCAAAGTGTCCATAGCTATGATCATTTTTTTCCCTCCCTCATTGTATGCTTTTCTAGGGGATGGAATTGTGTTTATGCAGGTGCAGGGGTTTATCCCGAATTTCCCATCTGTGAGGTGCAAGTTCGTATTTATGACTGAGGGAGTGTGTAAGGGTAAATTTACAGCACAAATTATGATAACCGTCGCTGCGCTTAAACTTGCAGAACAATTATCAATGCAAATAAAATTGCGTAATTAACGATAACCGTTATATTTAAAATAAATACAATACAGGCGCAGAAAATCTCACAACTTCCATCACCATTTTTAGTACTTATTATTTCTCGTTGCTATGGTTACATCAATTTCATTTCTTGTATTTTATACAGCGTGATAAGATGATTATAACAATATCTATAAAACAAACATGCATAAGTTAAAAACAACATCAATAACATAAATAATATTAACTTTGAACATGACAGCTTGAGAATAGGACAGTGTCAATCTCTCCCCTTCTCCTGAGAAAAAAAATGAACATAACATTTTTTTTTTACATAATATATAAGATTTGAGTCCTGCTTTTAATATACACTCGTCAGGATAATGAGAAAGTTCACTTGACATAATGAACCAATTCACAAATTTACAATACTCTTTTTACTAAAGTTCTGAAAATGTCATCTTAGTATTCGAATTTACAGCTACTTATGCATTACTACATAACAATTACATTAGTTTAAGCAATTCTTCCCTTTTCTCATCAGAACAATTAAATTTCTTGATATTTGACAAGTTCTGCCTTGTTGTTATCTTATTTCCGTCCATAGACATCAAAATTGTATAATTGTTTTTCACAGCATCAACTATATAGGGTCCAAGCCATAATTCCATAAACTTATGAATTTTCTTGTTAATTGCACTACTATGTTCATGATTTTTCACTAAAACAATATCACCTGGGACAATCTTCAATTTATTAGCATCACACTCAATAGTTTTGGGCTTATATCTTTCCTTAATACGTGCTTTGGCGATAAAATACTTATGTTTCCAGGGCACAAACTTTAAATCATCTGGCCAGTTAATTTGACTGATAATTGAATCCTTTAATTCGTGATGAAGAAAAAGTTCACTAGGTGTGAAACTTGTTATTTCCGAAACGGAATTATTAAGAAGTCCTGTTACATGATTCAAATATTTTACCCAGTCCTGATGATTTTACGAAGTATATAATCGTAACAATCGTATTAACTCTTTGTTGTACCTTTCCACAGGATTTGCGAAAGGTGAATAAACTGAAGTGGTGATATGTTTTATGTTACAGTCATTCATATATAACTTCCACTCTTGTGATTTAAATTGGGAACCGTCATCTGATAATATTACCTTACATGCTGGATAGTGGTAAAAATACTGGAGCTTGAATTTGTTAATTATTTCACGTGACGTTGCCTTCCTTAACGGATAAGCCATTAAAAATTTGGACATCGTGTCAAATATTGTTAATATGTAACTATATCCTTGTGATTTGGGTAACGGTCCAACAAGATCTATTGATAACATATCATGTGGAGTAGTAGAATATACATGCAATTCATCCTTACTAATTTTTGTGTGTGCTTGTTTAGTTTTTGCGCATGTTAGACAGTCGTTCAAATACTGCTTGATAGTAACTTTCATTTTAGGCCAATAATATAAACTTCTGCACTTACGAAATAGTTTATAGTATCCAAAATGACCTTGTAAGTCATGTAATTTATGAAGAATTTTGGGTACAACAATAATAGGTACTACAAGTTTCCACTTGTCTTCTTTCAAATGTTTCAGGAATAATATATTATCTTGAATCGAATACTGCCTTTTTATATTCTTCGACAAATTCCCATTTTGTAACTTTTGTACAATGGCACTGCAATAAGAATCCGAATTTTGGCTTTCTTGCCAAAATGTTACACTATCTTCGTCAAGAAAATCAAGACTTATGTTATTTACATATATTTACATATTTACATATAGTTCCGATAGAGTTGGAAAACCTGTACTTAAATCAGGATATCTGCTTAAAGCATCTGCAGCTTCATTAGATTTTCCCGGCACGTGATATACATTATAATCAACCATTTGTAATTTCAAACTCCAACGATTTAATCGTGGATTCAAAGTTTTAGTAGATTCTAGCCAAGATAAAGATTGGTGATCGGTAAACAATTTCACCTTAGTTCCAGCTATGTAAATGTAGAATTTTTCGAAAGCAAATAATATCGCTAAGCATTCAATCTCTTGAGTATTGTATGATAACTCATTGCCTTTAAGAGATCTGCTAACGTATTGAATTATACGTGGTCCTTCTTCAGAATTTTCAGTTGAGTCTTGCCATAGAACAGCTCCTATTCCTTTCTTCGAACCGTCTGTGTTGACATTGAAAGGCTTCGTGAAATCTGGTTGATACAAAGCCTTTGGAGATATCAGTGACTTGCGGAGGTTTTCAAAAACTGAAGCATGAACATCATTCCATTGCCATTTTGATTCCTTTTTCAACAGATCATACAAAGGCTGTGCCATTTCAGCAAATCCTTCAATAAACTTTCGCCTCCAATTAGCTAATCCTAAGAACCTTCTCAAGGAGCGTTTGTTTGTTGGAATTGGAAAATTAATAATTGCTGAATTCTTTGCAGGATCAACCATAATTTTATCACCAGACACTATGTGTCCAAGGAAGCAGATTTCTTTGTAAGCAAACTTACATTTGGAAAATTTAATAGACATATTGACACGCTTTATCTTTTGTAAAACTAGTTCTAAATGTTGCATATGTTGAGACCAATCTTTGCTGAAAATTAGAATATCATCCAAATAACAAACAACAAAATTTCTGCAATCGGTGGAGAATATTTTATTCATCCTGTCCTGGAACACTGAGACTGCTGAACGAATCCCAAACGGAAGATAGCGGAAAATATATTGTCTGCCTCTATAAGAAAAAGCTGTGTAAGGATATGAATCTTCAGTCAACGGTATTTAAAAATAACCGCATGATAAATCAATTGAAGAAAAGTAAACACATCCTAGGAACCTCTGTAACATTTCGTTAATTGCTTCTACTCTCACTTGTGGAGAGATAACATGTTGATTAAGTTTCCTAAAATCGATCACAGGTCTCCAAAGACCTCCTTGCTTTGGCACTATATGTAGAGGGTTAAGATATGGTGAAGAATCTTGGTAAATAATTCCCCATTTCTCCCACTTGGAAAGCTCTTCTTCTAAAGGTAGTCTCCTTGATATTGGTATGGGATAAGGTGTGCTTGTAATAGGTGTTACAGTATCTAATTGAATCTTGTAAGGTTCAACAATTGCTTTTCTAGGTTTATCTGAAAATTGTACGTGATAATACGACAGAAGTTTGAATAAATCAGCTTTCTGCAAATTGTCTAAATTATCATTTCTAAAAACAGACTCATAAATGGACTTCTTAGCTGGCATATATTCTACATCATCATTCAAAGTTGACACATCACGTAACAATCTACATGAATAACTTTCATTATCATTTAATGTATCTTCGGAACAAAAGTTAGACTTTGTACAATACTTCAAATCTTCTGTAGAAGAACATTGCCGAGTTAAAACAGAGGAAATTTCCTTTCCTTTATCATTTAGCAAACTTACATTCCCTTCTTTAAAATCAATTACAGCTTTATATTTCCTCAAAAATGGAACTCCTAAAATGACATCGGCATTCAACTCTTTAAGAACAAAAAATTCCATAGAAAAGTATTCGTTCTTTATCTGCAGATTAATAATTTTACTGCCAACAACTTTACACTTCTTGGATCCAGCGAAACCGGTGAGTTGTACATCTTCCACGTTATCCAGTTTAATGTTGCCAATCAAAAACGATAGTTTACACCAAACGTCAAAATTTAGAACATTTGCCTGACTTCCAGAATCTATAATACAAACTACAGGTATTTGACAAATAATTCCATGAATAACTGGAACTTCAGTTAATGGAACCGGAATATCATAATCACTAACAGTCCATTCAGGTTCTTCTTCAAACCATTCCAATAAAAAATTCACTTGTAGTGGTTCCGATATTAAGTCTTTACCATCACGTACATTCATAATTTCCTGTGTTTGAAATGAATTTCGTTTGTTCAAATTTGGCCTCTCTGAAAGAAAGCAGAGTGAACGAGGCACTTCCATCCGCTCCTTTAATTTACATTTGTTGTTGATTGGTAAGATGTTCCAATACCAGATTGTCGTGTAAAGGTCCTTGATACATTTCCAGAAGGAGAATTTGATATTCCAGAAGTTGTAGATGCATCTTGTGGTTGTAATGAAGTCACATTAACAGGTTGACTGTAAGTAGGAGCGAGAGAAGGCTCACTTGTATACTGCGCTTGCCTATTGTAGAAAATCCTTCCATTCTGACTACTGTTAGGTAACTGAGAAGATATAGCATCCTGATTATAATTCCTATTTGTAATGTCACCGGAAATACCAGAGTATGCATTATTTCTTTGGAATCTGAAATTATTTCTGTTATTATATGTAAATCCTGAATAGCCACGATTATTTCTACGTCCTCTAAAACTACCATTGCTACCTCTAAACTGTCCATATCTTGAATTAGCATTGCCAAATTCATTAGTAAAAGGTACTTGAGCATCCATCGCCGAAGTCTGAGTAGAAGATGAGCAAGTGTTTTTGGTGTGTTTAACATTAATTTGCTTGACACTAAATTTTGATTTCATACTGTTAGGATTCTTGTTGGGTTTAACCTTACTACTATTATCGGTTTCTTCCGGTAAGAAAATAAGTCCTCTTCTACTAGTTCGGACAACATCTAATTTCCTTAACATAGTTGTTAACTGGTCCATAGAACGTATCTCATGACAAGTTATGTTATTAGCTATATTATTTGGTAACTGGCTAATAACTAATTGAATAACATCCAATTCGTTTGGATTCTCAACTAAATTGCAATAATTTGAATATGTTTTCAACGCAAAGCTTTCTAAATCACCATGTACTGTAGGATCATACTTCCTGTTCCTTAATACTGATAACTGAGACTGTAGTATTTCCGGACTTGCAAATTGTTTCATGAATTCCCTTTGAAAATGATCGTATGAAGAAAACATACGTTTGTGAGTTCTATACAAGTACGCAGCTCTGTTGGTGAAACACTGCTGAATACTCTGTAGCCTTTTGTTAATTGGAATGCCCATAAGATCAAGCATAGAATTAAGATGTTCTAGATATTCTCGAGCTGATTGGTCTTCTATTTTTCCAGAAAATTTGGGTAAATGAGACAGTTCATTTATCTTTACATATCTGTTTCCTCTATCACCAACAGTAATTACAGGTAAAGACGTTGGAGAAATACAACGATCAAACTGACTTTGTGGATTATCACAGTAATTGTTATTTGTATTTGACTCATTAACACCAATTTCAGCATTTGGACAACTTGTGCCAGTCATTAATTTTGCATTACGCCTTTCACCTTGAAACCATGGTCTGCAAGCTTCATTCTGCAAGGAAGAAATATGACGAAACCCACACGTTTCACCAGGGACATTACTATGATGAACGACAGGGAGGTTAGGTTCTTGCGAGTATGTAAACATTTGATTTATGTAACTATTTTCACCATCAGCAGAACAACATTGTTGAAGATTGGAACGTTTATCAATATTTGTAACGGTAGAATTCAATCTAGAAGTTGTCTGCATATTGTTAATCGCATAATTACTTGTATCCTTAAACTGTACACTATTAGGTGACATATTAGTTCGATAATGTTCCTCATTGCAGGTTGGAATAAATCTTTTGTTTCGCTTCCAGCGAACACGATTTCGAACATGCGGTTCATCGAACGTTGTTTTCACATGGGTTGTTAAAGATTCATCAGATGAATAAGTAGATGAATTAGTCACCCCCGAGTCAACTGCATTTCTAGCCCTTTCACGTGATGTCTTAGTTTGAGAACTATTTTGTGCAAGGGGAGGTTTCAAATTTCCTTTTGTGTTGCGTTGAAAATTTGCATAATTAGTTTGCAAAACATCAATACGAGATTCTATATGTTGAAACCTATTATTACAATCAATAAGATACGTTCCAAAATGTACATTTTCCTTACCAGCAACTTCCAACGATGATAATCTATTATTAATATCAGTTATTTTGGATGAACATACTGTAATAGATTTATCGTATTCACTAATCAAATCTTTATTTATTAAAATTTGTTGTCCTTGAACGTCTTGTTCTGTTCGGATTTGAGAAATATTGCTATTTAAAATACTTCCCAAATGTTCATTTTTCTTGACACATTCAGAAGCTATTGAATCAAGTTGTGTTTTAACATCGGAAGTCAAGTTGTCTAATCTTTGATTAACAGTATTAATTTCTTGATGAACCGATTCAAATTTTGAAGTTAGGTTACTATAAATATCCAATTCCAATTGTTCAAACTGAGACTTAATATTCTCATTAAACTCTGCAAATTCTTGATTAGATTGCTGTAACTGTAATTTCATATCTTGGTTAGCAAGAATCATTCGGGTTTTTAGTTCTTCATTAGACTGTTCTAACTGCAATTTCATTTCAGCATTAGACTGTTCTAACTGAGATTTCATTTCAGCATTAGACTGTTCTAGCTGCGATTTCATTTCAGCATTAGACTGTTCTAGCTGCGATTTCATTTCAGCATTAGACTGTTCTAACTGCGATTTCATTTCAGCATTAGACTGTTCTAGTTTCGTCTTGAGGTCTTCATTAGAAGCGACCATAAGCAATTGAATACTCTTAACAGTACTTAACAAATCACCAAAATTCGGGTTAAGAGTTTCTAGATAAGCTGGCAAACTAAAAGGATCATAATCTGGTTTGCAATCTTTACAATAATAATTTTCTTGTGTAGTCGAATAAATTGTCCAGTGAGTGACTGTAAGTTTGAGACAAGATATGTGATGCCATGACGAGCACTGTGTACACTGAACATATCTCAAATCATTGTCAGGATCATTACAACAAGATAACTTGTCGGGTTTTGTAGAACAAACATCATGTTCTGTAGTATTTGCATTACTGGAAGCGACTATGGGATTACCAGCATCAAAGTAAGTAGTCATTGTATTAGCCTGAATGTTTGTTTCTTTACGCGACGATTTAGATTTACTTTGTTTTAACTTATCAGCCATTGTGATCTTTACACATATGACGATTCACTTAAGAAGTTACGTTATACAAGCACACTGAAGATTGTAACGTAAGTCTTACTTCAGCATATGACAAAAATTCTGTTCCATTACAACAGACATTCTTACCACTATCAGAAGATTGCACACTTTTTGAACAATCCTGGCTTCTGGGTCGCCACTCTTGATAACCGTCGCTGCGCTTAAACTTGCAGAACAATTATCAATGCAAATAAAATTGCGTAATTAACGATAACCGTTATATTTAAAATAAATACAATACAGGCGCAGAAAATCTCACAACTTCCATCACCATTTTTAGTACTTATTATTTCTCGTTGCTATGGTTACATCAATTTCATTTCTTGTATTTTATACAGCGTGATAAGATGATTATAACAATATCTATAAAACAAACATGCATAAGTTAAAAACAACATCAATAACATAAATAATATTAACTTTGAACATGACAGTTTGAGAATAGGACAGTCTCAATCACCATAAATTGGGTCCTCCTGAAAATGTTTTGAAGGAACGTTTAGAAAGTTTGGGAAGAAGGGTGCTAGGGATGTGTGGATACAGCACTGGATTCTCGTCTGCTTGTTGCTGGTCCTTTTTCTTAATTCTCGAACCTCACATTGCGGAAAACAAACTGAACGTGGTGATAGACAATTTGCCTACCAGTACATTTGTCGTTGACTGTACGACTCTGGTTGCTAACTCATTTCAGTTGCTCGAACGTCTCCAGGCCTGGCTTTGATTATGTTTATCAGCTATAAGCATACCGTTACTCAGTTCTGCTTTTTTGAAGAAGACCCTGTATGCTTCCGCTTAGTGGAGCAAACAAGTATGTCAACTAATGAAGACTGTCGCCAGGAACATAATATGACTTATGCGTCCGCATTAGTTGACATAATTACGATGGGAAAAGTCCCATTCCTGAACACTGTGTGCAAAATCACATGCTAAGACAATAGCACACACAAAATAATTACTTATCGCCGTATAATATTTGCATTTTGTCTGGTTATCAGTTAATTATGTTAACGTAGTAAGTTGTTTGTTTCATTCCCTTAAATCAAGCACAGTTGCCATGTAACCTTATGCAGTGTTTCAAGTAGGGTTGCCAACTGTCTCGATTTTGTCGGGATTGTCCCTTCTTTTGGAATGTTGCCCAGCGTCCTGCCACAATTTTGATGTGACACTTCGTCACTGCGTTTTTATGTTTTACTAACTATATTTAGTATGTAAAAAAAGAGGCGTTATTAAGATAGGAACATTGGAATAACTTTTATTTTTTGTCGGTTATCCTTGTAGCTTTCAAAATGTACAATATGTTTTCAACAATGAGTTTAGTTGTGAATGTGCTATATAAGTACGGCTGCATCGTGTGTTATGAAAAATAAAAACTATAATAGTGTTTTGGCAATTAAGTTTCCAAAATGTTTAGTAAATTTAAGAAAAACATCAGTGATAATATTCAAACTGAAAAAAGTAAAAAGAATGTCCCGATTTTCATTGCATAACCTGTGATATATCCCAATTTTTCACTTCTTCAAGTTTGCAACCTCAGTTGCAAATCACAATAAAACCAACCGAATCTATTAGTGACGAGAGTAACTGCAATGATGTAACAGTTCTAGAAGTATATGGTCTGTTAATAATTCCTATACAATTTAGCAATATTCATAGAGGTTGGAGCTGCTAGTATACAAAACAAAATATAATATTTATGAACATATACACAAGCTAGCGAGACTTCTCAAGATATAGGATCTATAGTGCAAACTGTTCGTAAGTCAATTGACTATCAACTCTAAGCAAGCAAGCAAGAGGTCCCATCAGTTCGATTCTCATGTAGATAATATAAACTCCGAACCCAATTAGCTCATTCCTGTGTAAGTAAAATTAAAAACAAAATCAGAACGTCATCATCAGTTTGACCAAGATAATATATATCTGTGCATCAAGAATGACGCATCTATTTTCTAAGTTTGGTAATGGTGCCTAGAATGTCATGGAGTAACTTTGTTCGACTTCTCCTAAATGAATGATCCATGTATGCTACAGGGTTTCAAATGAAATTCCAAATTAGTCCTCCATGATCTCAAACGGTTACAGAAGTTTGAGTTATGAATTTAAAACAGAGCGCGCTCAAATATGAGAAATTAGGTTTAAAGTTTATCATACTATAACACTTTGACCAATTTCGCTCACATGCAAATCGGCATAAGCACTACAAACATGCCATAAATTTGGAGCACGTGTAACGTAAGCGAATATGCTTTCGCTCGCGATCTTGAATTGCTTCGACCGAGATTACGTTGAAATTCAACACCAAGTCAGTCCTCCGAGGCACCCAGCCGCTATCTCTAAATTTATAGCAGTTTCCAAGACCATCTTAAACTATTCACCGTATTGGCAACTTTACACTATCAAATTATAGCTCAGGTAAGGCTGTAATATGTATGCAAGTTTCATTCCCTAATCTCTAAAACTGTAAAGTAACATTGAGTTGGTTAACCAATCTTGAAATTGTTACCGAGTTCATTAACCAATCTTCAATCTGTAATCAACTTTGCTAACCAGTCTTGAAACTGTCGCAGAGTTGCATTATGTTTTGTCTCGCGCACATATTTGTACATGTGCTCATGTGGAATTTGGAGGGAAAATCAGACGGAACCAAGACTGGCTTAGAAATCAGTTGGTATACCAGAGACCTGGCTTCGAGTCCATTTCAATCTTGCACTTGAAGTTCACTTTATGCACAAAAGGCTAACCGGGACTGCACCTACAATTTATAGTGGGATCCGAACCACTATGTGCCTCTACCGGGTATCGAATCTAGGATAACCTTGATTTCAAGGTTACCACTACGCCATCGGGGAGGCCCATGTGCATTGTACCGTGCCATGAACGCACGTAGAGGGTGTGAAAGTAGCGCTCTATACATTCATACTAGAGGCGATGTGATCAGAACCATGAGCCGACCGCTTTTATCCGCAGGCATTCATTGACTAGAGACTAAGAGAACGCTAGAACCGCTTTGTGTAGGACTTTGCTGGAACAATTCCCACCTGAGATCAACACAGCCGACGATCGAATCCGGGTATCGTGCGTGGTAGCCAGACGTCCTGCCGACGGAACCACGGGAGCTCCTTAGCTAACCAAAATATGAACATAGTTAACTGCGAAAATTTCGAAATGTACATACGCTCGAGATTGGTGTATATCACACGGCATCGGGTTCAGATTGCACCGGTGGAAGAGTAGGCAAAGGTATATTTTTTTTTCCTTTTGGAAAAATACACACACACACACGAAAAAAAATCAAAGGGAAGTGAGTCGTGTCTCTTCTCAAGGAAGAACTCATTGTTCCTAATGAGAACCTGTGTGATTTACAAACTCGGAGCAAAGAAACCGGAAGCAATCTTCTTACCGGCAGGAGCCTTTGTCATGTTATCTCTTCTTTCTTCAGCCTTGGCTTTAATGCCACGAGCTCTCAGGTTTCCAAAGGGAGCTTCGTAACCCTGCCCCGAGGTGCAGGGGAGATCTTGTGCCTCGCTTATCTGGGCTGTTCAGGAGGATGGGGAAACGGCGTAACATTTCTCACAATACTTGTCTTCATTCTCTCACGCTCTCCATCCACAGAACTTGCAGCTGCACTTAGCCTCTTTATAAGTTTTATTCCGCACGGGGAGTCTCTACCCTTTGGCTGCAACAGAGCGCATTTTCCATTGTGAAAGAACGGCAATTTGCAGAGAGACAGATCTGTTTTCACACATTGGCAATTTCCAGTCAGGTCGTCCACTTACCTTTAACTAGATTATCGTTAATTATTGTCCTCTTGAGTCCCGCATCGTACCCGTGCGGTCTAAGGCGTCGTGCTTTGGTCTCCGGCTACGGAATGCGTGCAGGTTCGACTATCCTGTGGGAAGCTGGGGGTTCGTCGTGCTGACCACACGCGAGCAGTAACTGGTTGGATATCTCCCACCTCGGGTGAGTGAGTAGAATCAGGTGGGAGTGATGCCAGCAGCCGGGGGCCTCAATGGGCTGTTGCGCCATGGGGTATTGTTCTCTTGGGGGCAGATGTCCACTAGGTCTTGACACATTACCGTCACATTTTCACCAATACCCGGCAGAAACCACTCTACCACTTTTGTAACTGACTGAACTCCATTAAACTAAAATCCATGACGCCAGAGCTCTTGAGATCCAGGGCCAAACGGATTTTTCATTGGATGACGCCATCGCCGATGTTTTAATATTGAGTCAGTCAACCAATCGTGAAACTGTCATCGAGTTAGTTAAACAAGCTTCAAGCTACGAATGAGGCAGTACTCAATCAAGAAACCGACACAGATTGTCTTGAAACAACCGGTGGGCTAGTTTCAATTACTTTTTTTGTTAAACGCGACGATTAGAATGAATGACCAAGTGACGAAATATCACTACTCAAGTTTGCATTTAGTAGACATTGTCTACATGCATTGGTGTATCTGTGATGATATTACAGAATGAAGCAAACTCTAGCAAACTTTGATCAGGGCAATAGTAAGGACTAAACGGGCTGAACCACTCAAATGTGATATTCATCTTCTTCTTCCTATCCGCTTTGTGTATCAACAAATATTCCCACGCATTAGTTTTATGGGGTCCGCCCCGGATATTGTGCATAATGCTTTGGCACATCCATCAATAGTCTTTGAATCAATACATTTTCGTTCTGGTTAAGGGAGTTGACCCAATATCTTATGACGGGTACAAGTAGCCTCTATTGTGAGGCAGCCATAACAGACCAATCAATCAGATAATATTTCTACAGTAAAAGCTGAGAATAACACCTACAATCTTTCAGGGATGATAACAGGACCGCTCGGGTCCATACGGAACTGCCTCGTTTTAGTTAGGATGTACAGTCACCAGCAATAAAAATGTGAGACCTAGATCCTGAAATACTCGCGTCCCTGCAAGGCGTAGTGTGTGTTGCCTAACTCTACGGCGATAAGTGGATTTTAATAGGCATTTTCAATGGCAACTTTTAGCACCGCAGAGGAGTTAGGCAACACACACAACGCCATCCGGTGAAGAGAGTGTTTCAGAATCTATTCCCGGTGACTGTAAACTCCCAGCCCTCACTGGAACACCACTTTACTTCAAACAAAGTTCCGAGAGATCAGATTCCCTCTGACAACCATATGTCAAGTCCACGTGGAGCCCAGTATATCCCCCTTCAAACCTTTTGCACCAATAGCGTCCGTTGTAGGAACTGACAATACTTGTAAAGTCCACGTGGAGTAAATGAGATTTTGCCAATTCAGTTTCTCTAAAGATTTCATGACGTCAGGTTTCGGCAATCTTTGTTAGATTGTGTTATATTGTGTAGTGCTATTTTTTTTCTATTCATACAGTGTGGAGGCCTTGGGAGTGTAACGCCGTAGCAGTTCGTGTTTGCATGCAAAAGTGACAGCAGCGCTTCTCAGACAAACAGATGCTGGCTCGAAACCAGCTACAGGCCCTGTCACCTTCCTCACAAGCTATGCCAAAGATACAGAACTGGCGTTCCAATGAGGACTTAAACCATACAAGGGTTTTCTTTTCTCCTGTTCTCAAGTGGAAATAGCTCGGCTCCAGCGTTTACGATTGGTCGACCGCCTCTCACCGCAGAGTTCCCAACAGTTTCAACGGCTTCGAACGCACCCTCTTCGGGATCCAGAGAGTTCATCATGATAGCAACCTGCTTCGTAGTATTGATTGCCCCCTCGCAACACGCGAAAAGGTCGCTGCGGTGTATGCGATATAATTAGATGAGCTTGATTTCTCCCTCTCTACAAGGGCAAGAGATAGCGGGGACGAGACGGGGTGGTCTTTCCAACCCCCCATTCCGCTTGTCCCCTTAGGCCACCCCCTCCGCCGGGATGAATCTTTATTTGATTTCCCTTAGCACTTCTATTTTTTCTCCGTGTAATTTCATCAGTTACGCTCCGCAAGTGATACGGCATGGGGGAGGAGGGTGCGGGGAAAACTTTACGGTGGTGCAATATGGTGCCCGGAAGCAAAGTTATTTGAAACTGGATCGTGCGTCGGAAACTAATTTTGGCTTCAATCATAGTGACGTTTGCTGAAGGTTGTTAAATTGTTAATGAGTAAACCGGATTGGCTCCCACTGTAGCCTATACGAATTACGCTCGGGAAGTTACTGGTTATGTTCAGTGTTGTAGCAAAATTTGTATCAGGACGCCGAAATCACCTAATTATCATTGTAGCTGCTTGTGCAAATACCACTAAACCATATTTACCCATTATAGCTAGTAGCGCAGCATCACTAGGACAGATCATATCTTGTCTACAAATTTTGTCATCAAGGGTTTCTGCATCGTACCTGGTGCAGTGACATTGTGCAGTGAGTGCCTCCCCATGACGTACTGGTAACGTCGTCACCTTGCAATCAAGGGGCCCCGAATTCGAAACCCGGTGGAGTCCCATAGTGGCTCAAATTATTGTTCAGTGTGGGGCCCGGGGCCACTTGATTACAATGGGTTACCAATAGGTCATAGGGGGTGCCACGGAAGAATGTTCTATTCATAGTGAAAAGTTATTTCGTGAGAGATGAAAAAAGTCTTAGTAGGTATGAGAATAATTTACACATATAAACGGGTATGTTTTTCATTTGTGTGGATGCAATATTTTATCTATGATTTTGTCAGTGTTCCTTAGTCGTCTATATTTTTGTTCTTGCGAATTACGAATTTTACGAAATGATTTAAATAGATCCTGGAAATGTTCCATGTTTACTGAAATGATACTGGGCTATTTTCTGTAGTTTATAGAAATATTCCCTGCCACTAACTATTTGTATAATCTCTGATCTACGGTACTCTTTATCGCCGCAGCCATTTGCAACACGTGTGACTCACACAAGACTCAGCGCAGCACTGCCGAATGAACGCTACTAGAAAGAATAAGGTTCAAGGTTACTGTCAGAGTTGTCAACTTATGCCCTACATATTTTCCCTAAGATATATCTCCGTTGTATCTTTACTTTCCAGACACGTAACTATAGTCTTTACCAATTTGTGACATCGTTTCATTACCACAAATCGTGCAGGGAAGTGAAAAACAAAAAGACAAGTAACACTGATTCAGACACTAGATTTGTATCTGTCAGTTTAAATACATTTTTAAAATGTTTTCCACGGTAGCCGATGGTAGCTGGTATGAATCCTGTTGTGTATTTCTCGTTACATAGGAATTATGTTCACAAAATCATACAGACCGAAATTAATCATGGAGAAAACTTTCTTGGAGGAAAGTGCCTCAGCTAATAGTACTACTATTAGAAACAATGGAAACTTAGTTCCCTTGTTCGAGAAGTTCGTCACAAATGAAAATGCATAATTTTCTTATAAGTTGCAACAGAACACTATTGCAAGTATACAAGTAAATGTCCACAGAACAATCACAGATTTGCGCATCAACTTACCAGTGAAGACCAGAGTAAAAGTTTGCAAAACATAAAAGTAATAGAACTACTTTCTGGTGGCAATATTGAACGTTACACGTGCCAGTTTTCCACATGATTTAAGTTGCAGGTTTGAGATGCACCAATGTTTTTTATTTTTTAAATTTTTTTATTTTTATTTCTTTAAGTAAGAGAAAAACATTTTGAAAATTATGATGAATAGGAAAATGGAGCAAATTAAGTATATATGGTCTGTTTTCTTTATATACATATATAAAGCCCCCATTGGAGGTGGGAATGGAAAGGACCATAACCTTCAAAACACGCCATAGCATTCTGCTCTATATTTACTGAAAACTTTTGTAACATTTACAAGAATGAATGTTGAGGGATGTTCGTGAATACAATGAAGGCGATGTTCCTATTTACTAAAATTGCGTACAGGTTTGCGTGTCTGGATATGTGTATCGGAAATGTCCCTGCAGGACATGTATCGGAAAGCCATAATTAAAGGCGAAATGGGTTTCACGATTCGGTTCAGGGCGAAGAAAGAACAAAACGCTTCGGCAGCTAAACGAGGCGCTGCGTGCCAGGAATTTAAAATGTCACCGGGTTATTACTGCACCATCGATGGGGGCTCAGAAAAAAAAAAGAAGGGGAATCCCATTCTGCACATAATCCTCTGATCGAAACCCAACCGCTGAATTCGAAATGGTGCGATCGCGTTGCAAACCAGATTTCATTCCGAACGGACGAGATTCGTCCTGGATCTGCGGGCTTCGTTTTTGAGTGTCAGATGGCACAAGTCCCCAAGCTTTTTTTTTTTTTTTTTTTAAATTTTTTCTTCTTCACGATACAAATACAACAGCGTCCGTGTCTATTGCATCAACAGAGAGAGTTGTAAATTTGAGCTACTCTTTCGCAAATATGTTTTTGATAGTTTGCACGCTCTTTTGCGCTGAAGAAACCAACATGGCTGCCGTCATTTACAGAGGGCGACCCTCATGAGAGCAGTCCTCACCCTCCGAAGACTTGCGAGGGCACGAGGGCATGGCCGAGCAATGAGCGTGCATGTGAGGACCGGGCTATCCGTGAGGATGAGGGCGAGACGTTGAGGGTGAGGGAGTTTGAACGAAAATGATCACCTCTGGTGTTGTATCACCTGTCTCATTCCTGACGCTGACTGCAATTCCTTACAATGAGAAATACGAGGAGTCCAGGTTTCATTACACACATAAGAACAATTATCCAAGAAGCAGGAATAAGCTATAGATAAATCACGAGGTGGTCTGACTTTTCTAACGTTAGTAAAGTATGGAATATTGCTTTCCAAGGTAGAATATGTCGCTATTATCAATAGTTATATCAGTACAAGAAGCTAGTAATTGATTTTGATTTTATTTTCGTTACTCGGCGTCGCCTTTTCTGCCACTTTGGTTAGTTGCGATGATGAGTGATGATGTGTTGAAATTGATAAAGGGCACTCACAAGGAACACCCGTGCCCAGATCGGGATTCGAACCCGGGACCCCTGGCGTCGTAGCGCGCCGTTATAAACCTCCACCACGGAAGCCGGAGAGTCACACAAGGAGGATGACGGATACTGGCCAATGATGGGGTTATTACTAACTTTGTTCACTGTTTTGCCACTGGCGTATGGTAGTACTAAAATGTGAATTTTTATAATCTGTTTTGTGTTGATGAGTTACGCTTGCTTGAGCTTCGTTTTCGTTTCGTAAGTTCACTTTATGCACAGAAGATATAATCGGGACTGTACCTACAATTTAAAGTGGGATCCGAACTACTATTTGCCTTCACCGAGTATCGAACCCGGGACCACTTAATTACAAGTCGACGACGTTACCACTAGCTATCGGGAGGCAATTTTGTGCAGATAAATTTACCTCGCGTAGTACTATATTTTTACAGTACACCGACCTGCGTGGCGGAGTGGTTAGTACAGTGCGCTACGACGCTAGCAATCTTGGGTTCTAATCCAATCTTCGCGTTTAACCAAAAGTGATTGAAAAGCGAAATACAATAAACCTAATCCAACAGTCAATCAATCTTGAAAAATGGCTGTTGTTCGTGCAGTCATGTAAACCAAATTACTAGAATTTTGCATCAATGAATGTTGCTTGGTAATAGAGACCGTGACGTGAAAACCCAAGTCTTGAAATAAATTATCCTTCTTGCCACTTTAACCAGCAGCGCAATCGGTTTTTCGTAATTCCTCGTTGCATTTAACGAACAGGAGCAGCAACAGATGCTGATCCGTCTTTAAGGCGTTCCTTTGTCCCACGTAATCTCTTAACATCGCCACTCGCAGCCCGTCGATTATCTCCCGTTGCTAACGAGGCTAAATATAGCCAGAATGTTGCGAGAGGAAATAGAGTTTAAGCTCTGAAATAGATTCCAGAGGCCTCCTCTTCCTCTCTCTTGCGAAAAGAGATCGACTGAAGGTTGAGGGCGGTCACCGCACTCCTAGGCATTCCCACGCCAAACTGTTGTTCCCGCTAAATTATTTTGCACCCCGCGGCAGTTCTCTAGTAAAGGGTTGTTTGTTGTTGTAAAATTAAACACTGCAGTGCCGGTAGAGCGCCCACCAAATTTACCTATCAGGTTTTCCCTTTCTTTTGTTGTGGGTGCGTGCGTTTCTCTTGCAGTGGTGCAGACTAACAGGTTTATAAAATCGCACAGGGTGCGCCGTAGTTTCCAGCTGTGTACGCACTTGGCTAGGCTGCGGCATAGTGGTTTATGAAGCAGGTAAGCGTCGTGATTGGCCCTCGCAAGAACGTCTTTCCTGCACGTCACAGCAGGCTGATGGAACAGGTAGTCGCGCGAGGATATCATTGTAATCTAACCGCCCTCTCGATGCTATTGGTGGTCGGAAATAACGCCGGCCGTGCTATGCTTTGGTGTAAAAACTGTAAAAGCGAAAATTGCGTGTCTATGTGACTTTACATCGTTTCAAATCATCAACAAACAAGAGTGCGTTCTGGAATTTCGTAAGACAAGAATAACGGTAGATTTGTTTTAGTCAGTTAGTGTTACTTTTAGGATAGCATCTAGTTCAGTCTTTCAGTGGTTCTTTGCTAGATCAGGTCTTCTCCCCTCATGCGGAAATGTTCCTCAAAAGAGAATTAAATGAGTAAGTTTGTTAAAGTTTTGTCCATGCCGACACTGGGGATAGTTTATAGTGTATTCAGAAGCACTGAAATGTGTCCGCACGCGAATCGAACCAAAGACTCTTGAATTGCAAGTGGACAACTGAAACCATCACGTCATAATGGGCCGTCGGGCGAAGGTGGAAATAACGAAAATTGTCGATCACGTTTTATCGTGTTCGAATGATTCTCAGATTTGTACCGAAAAATGAAACAAAAAGGCTCTAAATCGGATCAAAACGATTACAACAATGGCAGCAAAGGTGACGTTGTTGCTGAAAAATGACCTCGCGTCCTTTACGAATGGTCAGGGCACGCTGTAGCGTATTTAACCAAGTTGCGATACATTCTTGATAGCCGCGCCATCTCCAGACATTTAGAAGATAAAATTCTACATGGGCCTCTTTCCACAAACAAAATGAAACTTACTGTAAGCTTGATTGTTGGAGTGAAGTGGATTGGAAGCAAAAGGATGCAGTTCTCTGGATTTCCAAAATTATTTTGCTCTATGCCGATGTGGGTTTTTGCAACTGCGAAAGATTTTGCATACTTTGCTATCACAAGATTTCAGTGTACTCCAGACTCATATCCTTCGCCGTTTTGGTTGCTCCTGGAGAAGGGAGCAGCCGAAGTGAAAAATGGATGCGAAGGGATGAGCCCAAAAGGCACTCCAGGGCACTTCCTATCCAGATGAGCAGGAAGTTAATTATTTACGTCGGCGCTTTGGATGGACGTGTTAAAGAGGAGCTCCATCAACATCAAAGGATACATTTTCAATCTTTCGCGAAGAAGACTACAGACAGGTTCTTGACTGATTCGAGAAACACCAATGGGAATGCAAGAAACATAGTAATGAAGATGATTTGAAGACGGTTGGTTAATGCAAGTAATATAACTGGAATTAAGGCATGATATTTCGCTACTGCAGTTGTCTCTTCCAGAGAAAATAAAAAAAAAATAGCATGTACAGACACACGTTTGTATATTATGTTGACATCAGAATGTTAAACTATCATATAACGGACTCAAGTTTGTAAATTTTGTTGTAAAACAAGAAAGTCACACAAGAAGGTGACTCCCCGGTGGCGTAGTGGTAATGTCGCTGCATTGTAATTAAGGCAGGGTTGTTAAAGGTCCAGGTAACCCATAAATTCTAATGGGTTCTATTGGTTCCGCTGCAGGACCGAAACATTTTTTCTCGCACAATTTAAATTCGGTCCAAGTGCGTATTGTTACATTGAAAAAGGGGTTCCTGCACCGTATTATAATTGTTCCTGAAAGAAATGTTCCTGGGCCGTATTTTAATTGATCCTGAAAAAGATTCCTGGACCGTATTTTAATTGATCCTGAAAAATGTTCCTGGACCGTATTTAAATTGATCCTGAAAAAGATTCCTGGACCGTATTTTAATTGATCCTGAAAAATGTTCCTGGACCGTATTTTAATTGATCCTGAAAAAGATTCCTGGACCGTATTTTAATTGATCCTGAAAAATGTTCCTGGACCGTATTTTAATTGATCCGGAAAAAGATTCCTGGACCGTATTTTAATTGATCCTGAAAAATGTTCCTGGACCGTATTTTAATTGATCCGGAAAAAGATTCCTGGACCGTATTTTAATTGATCCTGAAAAAGATTCCTGGACCGTATTTTAATTGATCCGGAAAAAGATTCCTGGACCGTATTTTAATTGATCCTGAAAAATGTTCCTGGACCGTATTTTAATTGATCCTGAAAAAGATTCCTGGACCGTATTTTAATTGATCCTGAAAAATGTTCCTGGACCGTATTTTAATTGATCCTGAAAAAGATTCCTGGACCGTATTTTAATTGATCCGGAAAAAGATTCCTGGACCGTATTTTAATTGATCCTGAAAAATGTTCCTGGACCGTATTTTAATTGATCCGGAAAAAGATTCCTGGACCGTATTTTAATTGATCCTGAAAAAGATTCCTGGACCGTATTTTAATTGATCCGGAAAAAGATTCCTGGACCGTATTTTAATTGATCCTGAAAAATGTTCCTGGACCGTATTTTAATTGATCCTGAAAAAGATTCCTGGACCGTATTTTAATTGATCCTGAAAAATGTTCCTGGACCGTATTTTAATTGATCCTGAAAAAGATTCCTGGACCGTATTTTAATTGATCCTGAAAAATGTTCCTGGACCGTATTTTAATTGATCCTGAAAAAGATTCCTGGACCGTATTTTAATTGATCCGGAAAAAGATTCCTGGACCGTATTTTAATTGATCCTGAAAAATGTTCCTGGACCGTATTTTAATTGATCCTGAAAAAGATTCCTGGACCGTATTTTAATTGATCCGGAAAAAGATTCCTGGACCGTATTTTAATTGATCCTGAAAAATGTTCCTGGACCGTATTTTAATTGATCCGGAAAAAGATTCCTGGACCGTATTTTAATTGATCCTGAAAAAGATTCCTGGACCGTATTTTAATTGATCCTGAAAAAGATTCCTGGACCGTATTTTAATTGATCCGGAAAAAGATTCCTGGACCGTATTTTAATTGATCCTGAAAAATGTTCCTGGACCGTATTTTAATTGATCCGGAAAAAGATTCCTGGACCGTATTTTAATTGATCCTGAAAAATGTTCCTGGACCGTATTTTAATTGATCCGGAAAAAGATTCCTGGACCGTATTTTAATTGATCCTGAAAAAGATTCCTGGACCGTATTTTAATTGATCCTGAAAAAGATTCCTGGACCGTATTTTAATTGATCCTGAAAAAGATTCCTGGACCGTATTTTAATTGATCCTGAAAAAGATTCCTGGACCGTATTTTAATTGATCCTGAAAAATGTTCCTGGACCGTATTTTAATTGATCCGGAAAAAGATTCCTGGACCGTATTTTAATTGATCCTGAAAAAGATTCCTGGACCGTATTTTAATTGATCCTGAAAAAGATTCCTGGACCGTATTTTAATTGATCCGGAAAAAGATTCCTGGACCGTATTTTAATTGATCCTGAAAAAGATTCCTGGACCGTATTTTAATTGATCCGGAAAAAGATTCCTGGACCGTATTTTAATTGATCCGGAAAAAGATTCCTGGACCGTATTTTAATTGATCCTGAAAAAGATTCCTGGACCGTATTTTAATTGATCCGGAAAAAGATTCCTGGACCGTATTTTAATTGATCCTGAAAAATGTTCCTGGACCGTATTTTAATTGATCCGGAAAAAGATTCCTGGACCGTATTTTAATTGATCCTGAAAAAGATTCCTGGACCGTATTTTAATTGATCCGGAAAAAGATTCCTGGACCGTATTTTAATTGATCCTGAAAAATGTTCCTGGACCGTATTTTAATTGATCCTGAAAAAGATTCCTGGACCGTATTTTAATTGATCCTGAAAAATGTTCCTGGACCGTATTTTAATTGATCCGGAAAAAGATTCCTGGACCGTATTTTAATTGATCCTGAAAAATGTTCCTGGACCGTATTTTAATTGATCCGGAAAAAGATTCCTGGACCGTATTTTAATTGATCCTGAAAAAGATTCCTGGACCGTATTTTAATTGATCCGGAAAAAGATTCCTGGACCGTATTTTAATTGATCCTGAAAAATGTTCCTGGACCGTATTTTAATTGATCCTGAAAAAGATTCCTGGACCGTATTTTAATTGATCCTGAAAAATGTTCCTGGACCGTATTTTAATTGATCCGGAAAAAGATTCCTGGACCGTATTTTAATTGATCCTGAAAAATGTTCCTGGACCGTATTTTAATTGATCCGGAAAAAGATTCCTGGACCGTATTTTAATTGATCCTGAAAAAGATTCCTGGACCGTATTTTAATTGATCCGGAAAAAGATTCCTGGACCGTATTTTAATTGATCCTGAAAAATGTTCCTGGACCGTATTTTAATTGATCCTGAAAAAGATTCCTGGACCGTATTTTAATTGATCCTGAAAAATGTTCCTGGACCGTATTTTAATTGATCCGGAAAAAGATTCCTGGACCGTATTTTAATTGATCCTGAAAAATGTTCCTGGACCGTATTTTAATTGATCCGGAAAAAGATTCCTGGACCGTATTTTAATTGATCCTGAAAAAGATTCCTGGACCGTATTTTAATTGATCCGGAAAAAGATTCCTGGACCGTATTTTAATTGATCCTGAAAAATGTTCCTGGACCGTATTTTAATTGATCCTGAAAAAGATTCCTGGACCGTATTTTAATTGATCCTGAAAAATGTTCCTGGACCGTATTTTAATTGATCCGGAAAAAGATTCCTGGACCGTATTTTAATTGATCCTGAAAAATGTTCCTGGACCGTATTTTAATTGATCCGGAAAAAGATTCCTGGACCGTATTTTAATTGATCCTGAAAAAGATTCCTGGACCGTATTTTAATTGATCCGGAAAAAGATTCCTGGACCGTATTTTAATTGATCCTGAAAAATGTTCCTGGACCGTATTTTAATTGATCCTGAAAAAGATTCCTGGACCGTATTTTAATTGATCCTGAAAAATGTTCCTGGACCGTATTTTAATTGATCCGGAAAAAGATTCCTGGACCGTATTTTAATTGATCCTGAAAAATGTTCCTGGACCGTATTTTAATTGATCCGGAAAAAGATTCCTGGACCGTATTTTAATTGATCCTGAAAAAGATTCCTGGACCGTATTTTAATTGATCCGGAAAAAGATTCCTGGACCGTATTTTAATTGATCCTGAAAAATGTTCCTGGACCGTATTTTAATTGATCCTGAAAAAGATTCCTGGACCGTATTTTAATTGATCCTGAAAAATGTTCCTGGACCGTATTTTAATTGATCCGGAAAAAGATTCCTGGACCGTATTTTAATTGATCCTGAAAAATGTTCCTGGACCGTATTTTAATTGATCCGGAAAAAGATTCCTGGACCGTATTTTAATTGATCCTGAAAAAGATTCCTGGACCGTATTTTAATTGATCCGGAAAAAGATTCCTGGACCGTATTTTAATTGATCCTGAAAAATGTTCCTGGACCGTATTTTAATTGATCCTGAAAAAGATTCCTGGACCGTATTTTAATTGATCCTGAAAAATGTTCCTGGACCGTATTTTAATTGATCCGGAAAAAGATTCCTGGACCGTATTTTAATTGATCCTGAAAAATGTTCCTGGACCGTATTTTAATTGATCCGGAAAAAGATTCCTGGACCGTATTTTAATTGATCCTGAAAAAGATTCCTGGACCGTATTTTAATTGATCCGGAAAAAGATTCCTGGACCGTATTTTAATTGATCCTGAAAAATGTTCCTGGACCGTATTTTAATTGATCCTGAAAAAGATTCCTGGACCGTATTTTAATTGATCCTGAAAAAGATTCCTGGACCGTATTTTAATTGATCCTGAAAAATGTTCCTGGACCGTATTTTAATTGATCCGGAAAAAGATTCCTGGACCGTATTTTAATTGATCCTGAAAAAGATTCCTGGACCGTATTTTAATTGATCCGGAAAAAGATTCCTGGACCGTATTTTAATTGATCCTGAAAAATGTTCCTGGACCGTATTTTAATTGATCCTGAAAAAGATTCCTGGACCGTATTTTAATTGATCCTGAAAAATGTTCCTGGACCGTATTTTAATTGATCCGGAAAAAGATTCCTGGACCGTATTTTAATTGATCCTGAAAAATGTTCCTGGACCGTATTTTAATTGATCCGGAAAAAGATTCCTGGACCGTATTTTAATTGATCCTGAAAAAGATTCCTGGACCGTATTTTAATTGATCCGGAAAAAGATTCCTGGACCGTATTTTAATTGATCCTGAAAAATGTTCCTGGACCGTATTTTAATTGATCCTGAAAAAGATTCCTGGACCGTATTTTAATTGATCCTGAAAAAGATTCCTGGACCATATTTTAATTGATCCTGAAAAATGTTCCTGGACCGTATTTTAATTGATCCGGAAAAAGATTCCTGGACCGTATTTTAATTGATCCTGAAAAAGATTCCTGGACCGTATTTTAATTGATCCTGAAAAAGATTCCTGGACCGTATTTTAATTGATCCTGAAAAATGTTCCTGGACCGTATTTTAATTGATCCGGAAAAAGATTCCTGGACCGTATTTTAATTGATCCTGAAAAAGATTCCTGGACCGTATTTTAATTGATCCTGATAAATGTTCCTGGACCGTATTTTAATTGATCCGGAAAAAGATTCCTGGACCGTATTTTAATTGATCCTGAAAAATGTTCCTGGACCGTATTTTAATTGATCCGGAAAAAGATTCCTGGACCGTATTTTAATTGATCCTGAAAAAGATTCCTGGACCGTATTTTAATTGATCCGGAAAAAGATTCCTGGACCGTATTTTAATTGATCCTGAAAAATGTTCCTGGACCGTATTTTAATTGATCCTGAAAAAGATTCCTGGACCGTATTTTAATTGATCCTGAAAAATGTTCCTGGACCGTATTTTAATTGATCCGGAAAAAGATTCCTGGACCGTATTTTAATTGATCCTGAAAAATGTTCCTGGACCGTATTTTAATTGATCCGGAAAAAGATTCCTGGACCGTATTTTAATTGATCCTGAAAAAGATTCCTGGACCGTATTTTAATTGATCCGGAAAAAGATTCCTGGACCGTATTTTAATTGATCCTGAAAAATGTTCCTGGACCGTATTTTAATTGATCCTGAAAAAGATTCCTGGACCGTATTTTAATTGATCCTGAAAAAGATTCCTGGACCGTATTTTAATTGATCCTGAAAAATGTTCCTGGACCGTAGTAGTGCTATTGGGGGGTTTCAAAGTAGTACTTAGTAGGTATGGTCTTTTTTTACCAATTGAATATCACTTTTTGACATATTTTGACAATTTTTTGTCGATGTTTTAGCGTTTAGCGATGTTTTAGTACAAATTTTCACTATACTCATTTTTCCCCTACTCGTACTTGGTAGGTATATCATGATGTTACGTGATACAACTTAACCTATCTTTTTTTTACGATTATTTAATTTTTTTACGATCCTAAGTGATATAACTTAACCTATCATTTTTTTTATTTAGGTACTGTTTGAACGTTATTATTTGAGGATCATATTTTGTAGGTATTTTTTTTTATCAATCGAATATCACTTTTTGACATATTTTGACAATTTTTTGTCGATGTTATAGCGTTTAGCGATGTTTTAGTACAAATTTTCACTGCACTCATTTTTTCCCCACTCGTACTTGGTAGGTATATCACGATGTTACGTGATATAACTTAACCTATCTTTTTTTTACGATTTTTTTAATTTTCTCACGATCCTAAGTGATATAACTTAACCTATCATTTTTTTTATTTACGCACCGAACTAACCTACAAGGGGGACTCTGTTTGTTTTAATATTTCAGTATTATAAGGTTTTCACAAATTTTATATAACCTAAAATGTGTTGCATGTTGATTTTTAGTATGTGGCAATTTTTTATGAATTTTAAAACTGTTCCGTCACCCTCTCGTTCTTCACGTCGTGGACGAAGGACTTCTCTGCAATCAGGATGACGCTGCATAGGGTATCCTCGGGCAGCGCGTCGTGGAACTCGCAGACGATCTTGATGTTGGTTCGATCGTTGACCACAACCTTCTTCCTCTTAGATGTGTTGATGACGGTCATGGGTCTCCGTGCTTTGAATTCGCTGGGCGTGTAATACATGTCCACGCTTCCCTCGGTCACGCGTTTGTAAGCCGTGTAAGCTTCGTAAAGTTTGAGGTAATCGTTTTTGGTCACGTCGAGGTTGTAATTCTCGCGCGGGAACACTTCGTTCCTACCGTTCTTCAGATAAACGTTCTTGATCTTGCAGTCGTCGAACTTGCTGGAATCTTTCTCCTGATTGTTATCGCGCCCGGTCTGAAAAAGCACTACGACGAAATCTGGCATGTCGAACTGTATGTTGTTGAACTGCGTCGTCACGTCGAATTCCATGTGACTTCCCGACGCCATCTTCTGCACGCACTGGTAACCGTGAAAGTGAATCAACACCTGCGGACTTTTCAAGATCTCCGCTTTGTACTTGAGGGCGTAGTTCGTTTCGTATTCCACCACCGGCATTCTCAATTCCATGCTTCGGATGAGGCATTTCGCCGCTTCGGGTAAAGTGTTGGCTATCGGCGTGGTGCCGTCCGGACCCAAAGTAGCGTATCGCATCAGTGCGTCGTTGTCGTTGGCCGCTCTTCGAAACGTGACCCTCAGTCCTCCCTTCCACATGATCTCCTTGTAGTCCGAGAAGAAACCAGGCAGCAGACGCATGGGAAAGAGCACCGTGTGACTTTTCGTCGATATTTTGGACTCGGCTTCGAATCCCCCGGCCTGGTAGTACGCTGCGTCCGTTTTGGATAATTTCAACGTTCCCACTGCCGTCGACGTGATGCCTGGATAATCTATTCTGTCGATGACGGTGTTGTGTTTCCTCACCTCCACCTGCGAGAACAGGTAAGGCACGAAGTTGTCCACGAGTATCAAGTTTGCTGCTGCGGGAAACGCGTCTCCGCTTTCCTTCTTCACCACGTCGAATTGAAGGTAGAGGTCCGCTCTGTGAGGATGAATGAACCCATCGCCTACGTCCACATCGTATTCGATCTCCCTGTTCGCTTCGTTCAGATTGGCGAACGTGCGACGGTTGGGAGGGAAAGATTGCAATTCGTAACTTTCGATTTGCTCCATTTTACATGTATGGTTATTTATTATACGTTGATCTCCACGATGGCCGTCGTAGTGGCACCTGCGAAATCCACCACGTCTCCTTTCTCGTTCGTCACCACCAACTCTATGTCGTCTATGCGGTTGCGACATACTGGAAAATAGATCGGCGAAGAGGGCGTGTAGATGATCGGTTCCATGAACTCGGAACTTGGTTTGAAAGTGGCTATGATTCCCGTCTGCTTGTGACTTCCTAATAATCCGTCCGAAGATTTCGTGATCATACCTTCGGCCACGTTACAGTGTACGTTCAGAGTCTCTATGGCCAAGAATTTAGGAATGTTGGTTGCTACGTGCTTGATGCCAGCTTCGAGTTTGGTGTCGTTCTCGAAACCTAAAAGTTCTCCCATGGTGCCCAGGTCCACGGTCTCCGTAGCGGATAGGATTTCCACTCTGTGCGTGACCGAATTTTGAGAAAGGTATGTGCCTTTGGGTAACTGAGCTTGCAAAGTGGAAAGATTGTATTGTCCTGGCGTGACGACGATGTGTTCGCTTCCGACGCTAATTTTGTTGTTGTGCTGGGTGACGTTAGGTATGAGGTACATGCTGTAGAATGCACGCAGAGCCACGGATTTAGGATAGACGATGTCGTCGTGCAGCGTGAGTTTCAAGATTGAAGATTCGCTCGTGAGATGGAACACGCCCATCCTAGTGATGCTGTTTGAGGTTCCACAATGCTTTCTGGAAATCTTCGACCGTAGGGTTATTTATTTTAGAGAGAAACGCGAGCACGGAGAGGCAGAGATGACCGCAGTTCACGTCTCCGAAATTTTGAATGCGTTCGTCGTTGTAGTATATGGAGGTTTTGTTCGTTTTCAGATAATGAATTAAATTTGTAGGTGGAACGCCTCCGAAAGAATCGAAAACGAATGCTTTATCATTATCGTTTTTGTGGTAACATATCCAATGCGTGCCTGGATTTTCTTGACCATCCAAGTTGACTACTCCGCATTCTCTTCTTTTGACGCTTGAAGGTAACGAGTCGGACATGAAAACTCCTCTGAAGTGTTTGATTTGTAACGGTCCGATCAGAGATTCAATGTCTCGGTTGGTGAGTGCTTCTGTTTCTTTTTTTAAACTTTTTCATCACGCCCTTCCCCTTCTTCTCCATGGCCAGGTTGTGACGTTTCTGTTCTTCCAACTCGGCCTTGTTCTTCTTCGAGTCGATGACGGTTTTCGCGATGGCGGCACTTCCGCCGGCCAAACTTCCAACGGCCCCCAATGCTGCCAGGATGGCCGGGATGCTGAATATGAAACCTCCGATCTTTTGCTGTTTTCGCGAACGCTGCAATCTTTTCAATTGAGGTGTGCTGAGCAGCAATTTCATTCCATGTCCTTTCGACAAGCAAGAACGTTTCTTCTCGCGTTGTTTCTTGGTGAGTAACCCATCGAGGGCACCTAGATTTTTAAGATTGGAGTATGGTATCTGGTACACGACACCCTTGGGCTTCATGTTGATGCTCTATGTGTTATTTTCACGGTATGTTATTTATATATATATTCTGAGATTTTTTTTTGTGTAGTTTTTTACGGTATGTTATTTATATATTTTCAAGGCCTCGCAGTCGTTACACAAATTCTATTACGTGCTTCGTTTTCTTGCCAAGAAGTTCCTTTGTCCCCTTGTATACGATTCGAGTTTTGTTCTCGATTAAAATAGATAGCTTCTCGTCGGATAACATGTTAGCGTATCGATCTGGTAAAAATAGACTGTATTGTGCGTTGAGCAACAGGCGTACCTTGGGACCATACTGGGTAGAAACGATTGAACCGGAAGTTATCGTGTAAGGTTTGTCGACTTCCAATTCCTGAATTTTTACATACTCGACTGACAAATTTAGCATTTGTTTTAATGCTTGGAGATCACTTATTTTTTCGGTCGTCATATCAAGAAAAATTTCAAAGTGTTAGAGAGAAATTTAATTGTTTTTCACGATGTGTGTTATTTATATATACCGAAGATTATTTTTTTTTTCACGATGTGTGTTATTTATATATCAAGTTTTTTTTTTTTCACGATTTGTATCGAAGATTTTTTAACAGAGGAAGAAAGTCCGTGCTTCCGAAAACGCGAGGATGTGCGTAAGGATATCTTCCTTCTCCTGCATAGACTTGTACCAATCATCAGTATACCATCTTCTTCCCTGCATCGCCTCGTACAGTTCGTCCGACCTATCGTCCAATTTTTGCCCTGCAGCCAAAAGCAGAATGTTGAGATCATCGCACCTCAGGCCGCTGATCTCCCGAAGAAGGTTCTTGAGAACCATTTCACAAGGGACGCGAAATTCCGGCATTGTTCTTGCTATGTTTACAAGTTTATTAACATCTCCGTTAACTACCTTTTTGAATATTTTAGATAGTAGCTCGGGTGGCAAATTAGTTATGCAATCCATGTTGTTTTTTTACGGTATGTTATTTATATACCCCACCCCAATTTTTGTTTCGTGTTCATGGCGATGGTGGTACCCAGTGCGGCGACCCGTTCACCCAGCGATGCGTCTCTGCTCACGAACCTTTCGAAAGCTGCGTGCTCTAACTTTCTGTCTGCTTCGTGACGTGCGTCCAGATCCGTCTGCGTGGTGTTGTAGGCGATGTCGTGATCTTTGCATGCCGCGTCCAACGGATTCACACCCTTGTCTCCTCTCTCCAATCTTTTCTCGAGTTTGGTACCCGGCCCGCAGTACTGGTAGCCAGGTAAATGCATCTCGAAAGGTAACTTGTTGATGATGTCGTTCACGAGTCCCTTTCCTTCGGCCACGTTCCAAAATTTCGGAGGCAGCGTGTTGATGATTTTGATCAGGTAACCTATGCCCTTGTCGTCGTTCACGATGAAGTTGGAAAGTTTCGTGCTGATCATGTCCACGATGCCAACCTTCTCGTTGTAGAAATTACGGTTGCCTGCATTCTCTTCGCCGGCTATCACCAACAATCGGTCCACGAGTTTCCTAACGTCGTCCACCCAAACGAATTCTTTGGGTAACGTGTTGTAGCGTTTGACGCCGCTGCCTGTTTTGACCTGGTTCCAAATCGGTTTGATGAGATTCCTGTACTTCTCGCCGCTGCTCGATTTCACCCTATTCTGCGAGGCGTCGTTGTTCTGGTACAAGGCATCCGTCATGATCAGAATTTCCTTGTAACTTTGGTAATCTTCGTCGGTGTAATCTTTCGGCTGCTTTTTGGCGACGAGTTCCCACAGTCCCACCGTACCCGGATACCTGGTCCAACTATCCTTGTCGCCTAAATTGACTTTAATGTCGTTGCCTTCGAAGGTCACCTTCGATTTCCCAATCTTCCACACCACACCGCCGCCTTCGCTGGTTTCCATGCTGGGATACAATCCGAACACTTCATCCTTGTCGAATTTCCCCGTGCTCAGGTAGTCTCGTGCCAAAGGTCCCAACTCGATTTTATCCGAAGACGACGACGTGCTACCTATGGCTCGACGTCGTGCCGGTGCATCCTTCAGTTCGAACGGCGTCGAAGGAATGCTCGAAATAGGCGTGGGTACGGCGTAACTTTTAGCTGCGAGCGGTACGAGTTCATTAATCAAATTTTTATTTTGTTCCGTGACACTTTTAATTTCTTTACCTAGACCGCTGATGGCATCGATCACGGGTTGATCCTGACGTTTCTTCTCTTCGTAGAATCCGCGATTCTCGGATTTCCAACCTTTGAAGCGTTTCGCGAGGTATTTTCGCAACTTGAGATTTTCGTCTTCGATTTTTCGTTTCGTCATGACGTTATTTATATACGTCGTTTCTCACAACGTTGCAACGTTTAGAAAGTCGTTGATTTTGTTTCTGTATTTTCCGTCGTTGGGTTTCCTCGTCATGTCGATCGTCGCGAATCCGAAATCGTCACCGTTCCAGCAAGTAGAGCAGCCTTCCGAAAATTGATTGTAGTTCATGTCTCCGCCTACGTAGTCATCGTGCGCGTGCTTGAGGTTGGTGTGATCTTGACGAAACAAACATATGAAATTGGCGTTGTCGCGCACTAACTGTTTTGGAATTTTGGAAAACGTTTGAGCTAGGTAAAAACAATCCATTCCTTTGTGACGACCTTGCGTGAAAAAGTTGCGAATTTCATTTTGATTTTCCAGGATGGCGTCGTCGAACACAACAACTGAATTTTCACGACAATCGTCGAGTGGTTTTATTTCCGAGGCGAACGTTGCAATGTCCAGACCATCGTACAGTTTCATCAGTTGCTGGTATTTGGATTGCTCCAAACTTTTCGAGAACACGTACAGGTGCCTGTTCTTCCAATCTAACCAATTCGGTGCGAGGAGAAAATTGTCCACGAGCAGTGTCGTTTTCCCACACCCCGAAGGACCTACGATCAGACAGCGGATGCTGTCGGGAAGCAACTCGCCGTTCTTTTTCTTCGTTTGACTTTCCGGATCCGGTAGACGCTTCACCACGTTCCACGTACTCACAAGATCACTTCGTCCGCATCGATCCAACTCTTTTCCGGAAGTCCCAGCCATTTGACCAAAAGTTTGTCACCTTTCCTACGCAATATTTTCTCGATGAGGTACGTGTCGGGGTGTTTTGTTTTAGAGAGTTCCTCTTCGTAAAATCTTCCTTTCAAAATCTCGCCGCTACTATCTTTTATTATATACGTGTGTCGGTTTCCAGGTAGAACTCGAACCACCGTAAAGAGTTCCGTGCTCCAATTTTTTGTGAATCCCTTCTCGAAGGTGCGTTTGAATTTGCTGATCCTCACCTGGTCTCCAATTTTGTATTTAGCTTTTTTTGTCGTGGGTGTGTACTTTGGACAGTAAACTGTAGAAATTAAACGCTGCTCGTCGGACTTGGTAACGTCGGCTGGCTTCATGCCTATTGTTCTGTGTGCCGTGTGATTATAGGTGTCGACGAGTTCCGGCAGGATGTCGACCCATTTGTAATTTCCCCGAAGCGTGAATCGTTTCCACATGTGTGTTTTCAAGGTTCGATTGAATCTTTCCACGATGCTGGCTTTGATGTGACTGAAGCTCGAATAATGTCGAATCTTGTGTTTTTGAATAAATTTTTGGAATACGGCGTTGTAAAATTCTTTACCGTTGTCCGTTTGCAGAAACCGTGGTCGTCTGCCGCCGCTTTCGCGAAAAATTGTCTTGAATGCTTCCGTGACGCACGTTCCCGTTTTCGCCTTCAAAGGTAGAGCCCATGCGAATTTCGAAAACGTGTCTATGACGGTGAGGAGGTACTTGTTGCCCTTGTTCAATTTATGTACGTTTTTCAAATTGCCGCTACTCATCTCCACGAGGTCGCTTTGCCAGAGGTCGTCGATGCCCTTGGTTACCACAGCCAAACGTTCGTAGTTGCGGCGTGCAGGTTTATGCAATTCTTCGACGATGGCCTGCCTAGACATTTTTTGTTTAGAGATTACGTTTCAAGAGAAGCACAAGCGTGATGGGATTCAAAGAGGGTGGCACTTCGCTCGTGTTTTGAATGATCAGCTTATCGCCGGCACTCACGTCGAAAACGGTGAGATCTTCGTCTTCGTGTATTTCATATATGTTGCGCGTTTCGTTCCAACGTGCCAGAGGAATGTTTCCTGCTTTCTGGACACCACGATTCGATATCAAAGTCATGGTGGGAACGCTAGCTTTTCTACCGTGAGACCAGTACGAAAATTCGTTTATCTGAATCGTGCCATCGAGGAGAAACTTGTAGTACGGATGATAAGGATGCAACATGTACAGTTTGTTACCTTCGACGAACGTGGAGATTCTCTGTTGATTGGGTACGCTGTTGATTTCGATGGCTTGCAGAGAATGCAGTTTAGCGAATTTAGTGTCGACGCTAACGAGGTTACTGTGAACTTGTCCGAGTTTATTTTCGATGGGCAGCAAATGCTCGACTATGGTATCCGTTACGGCAGAAAACGACGGTTTGATTTTCACTTCCACGTTCAACTGCTTGTAGTTTTCGTTGAGTTCTTGCAACTTGGCACCGAAAGAGGCCAGCGTCGATTCCTGCGTGGATTCCAGCACTCCAACTTGATCTCTGATGTTGACGACGATGTTCTGAAGGTTCTCGACTTGATTCAATTTCGAGCTCTTCTCGGTAAGATCGTTCACGATGCTTCGCATCTCTGTAAACTGCGCGTGAAGGTCGGCGACGCTCTGCGAAGTGGGCAGCGTCGACACCAGCGAACTAATTTCGTCTCGAATCTGTTCCACGTTCGCCGTTTCCGTTTCCAGTCGTTTCAGCATTCGAGATATGTTCCTTTTCAAAGCGTGCAATTCTTTGGAGGTGGGGAGATTGGCCACTTTACTCTCGAGATCGCTCAATGAACTTTTGATGTCGCTCGAATCGGATAGTGCCGTCACCGCCGTTTTCAATTTTTCCAAATCTTCGCTCGAAGGCACGCTCGTCCGTAACGATTCCAAGTCACCCTGTATGTTGTCCAGTACGTGATGAAAATGAGCGAGATTCGTTTCGACGTTCAAATTTTCTAAATATTCGAATTTATGCTGAACCGTGCTCAACGTGTCTTGAATGCTCGTCAACGCTCTCGCTTCAGCGTGAATATTTTTAATTTCTTCGTTGATCAATTCCAAGGACGCCTGAAGCGTAGCGATGGTGGTTTGAATGTGTTCGAAATCTTGATAGGCCTCCAATTGAATTTTTATGTTCGCGACGCTTTTACCGATGACCTGCAGTTCGTCCGACGATGGTAGGTTCGTCATTGTATCTTCCAAAGTCTGCAACTTGGATTTAATTTCTTCCAACGTGCTGGTGAATTCTTCTTGTAATTTGGAAACGACGACATGCAAGCGTTCTGCGTCTATATCGTTCACGACGGTTTGAAGTTCAGAGAAATTCTTTTCTATTGCGGAAGTTCGTTCTTCGATTTCGAGTTTCAATTTTTCCAAATCTTCATTTTTCGATTGAAATTGCTGTAATTTGGCCAAATCATTTTGAAGCGAATCCACGCTCAACTGTATATTTTGAACGTTGTCGTAAGAAGGTACGTCGACATAATTTTTTATGAGCGTTTTCAGTTCGGAATCGATTTTCAGAATGGGGTCAAGACATTGCGTTTGGAGCGTAGCGATTTCCGACTCTAAACTTTTGTTTAAGGTTTCCTGCAAAGCGATCAAATCGGTCCTCAACTTCTTAACTCGAATGTCCAACATGAGAATCTCTTCTGCGTGGTCCACACGCTTGGTGTTGCCGAAAATGTCGTTAGGCATTTTGTTAACGGTTATTTATAATAGGATAGACGATTCGTAATTCTACGAAGAGAGGAATAAGTTTGTCGTAATCTCCGAGGAGTTCCATGTAAAGATAATCTCCTGCGGACACATCGTACGTAATGTTAGAAAGCATCTTGTCGTGCTTGATTCGAAAAATGTTCTTGCCGGTAGAAATTTTGATTTCGCCTGCGTTTTCCGGATTCACGGTGATTTGAAGTTTCCCGTCGATCGGAATTTCGTAGAAATGTAAATTGTTATTAAAAACATAAAACATCTTGCCCACATCGTCATTCAGTTTCGTCCAAATGCTGTTGAGGTGAATGATCAACAGACCGTTGAGTTTAGGTAACACGGAAGGTAGAAATTCATGATCTGTCGTCGTGCGGTGTACAGTCTCCATTGTTTGCTTTCGGAAACCAAAAAGATTCATTGTCCTTTGCTAGTTATTTATCGTGTATGTGAGACAGCTAAAGTTTATTTTTTTTTTCAATTGCATTGCCTACAATTTTTACTAATTTCTAAACGACAGTGCCCCCAAGGTAACGTGTGGATTCCGCAAGACAAAATACATCTTTTATCGTCATGCGGATCCAGCGCAATTTTCTTAACTTTGTTTGTGGTAAGCACGTGGTCTACGCTTTGTATCCTTGTCTCCAAACGTAGAATCCTCGACTGTGAATAGAGGCAATTGATGTAATCCTCGAACACAAGCTTGTTTTTCACAGTATTTTTACCAACACCTTTGGCTTTTTTGGTGATGCTGGTTTCTGTTTTCACCACATACATTTTGGAACGTAAGCCGGCGAACTCCAGAATGATTTCTCCGTTGCATTCATCCTTCATTTTACCAAGCACTTTTTTATTGCGAGAAGGGAGATCAAATCTGTTTGGTTGAGGGAAGGAAGATGTGTCGAAATGATCAATCATTTTCGGTTGTTTCAAATTGTTGTAGAGGTCAGATGTCTGTACGGAATAAATAAAACTGTCCGTGTCCGTGTACAAAAGTGTTATATTTTCGTTATAGAAGGGTTTCATGACATTATAATGAAATTCAAACATATGCAGTTTAGATAAATCCAAAACCGTCGCCCCCACGTAGATTGGTTTGTTGAACTTGATTATTTTTTTATCCATCACAAACAGGGCCAGGTTTTCATCATATATATTTCGTGATTTGAATGTCGGCGATGCTATCAATTTTCTACATTTATTTGAATCGGGAACTAATCTCACGTCCACGTGCTTCCTGACATTCTCCATTGTTTTTCCGTAAACAGCATTATTCATGAGTTTAAAAAAATCTTTATCTAAATCTGACGTGGCGCGTGTTCTATGATACGTATTTTTTTCAATGTAAGGTTTTAACCACTCGGAATGTTTGAATTTCATTATTCTTCTCACATTTATTACTTGAACTCCCTTCTCAATTAAGAATTGAAGATTTTTGTAATGGAGAACGTATCTCTCTTTCCTATCCAATGTTAACAGAAGCTTACGTTGATTTGAATCAGGCGAACATTTTAGTTCGGGTGCAGGAGGTAGATCTTTGAAGTAATCGTGTAGATGGTCGGGGAATCCGAGGTCCGCCTCTATAAACAAGCCAAATTCACAGTCGTTGAAATTATTAATGTTAATGGAAGTGGTATCCACCCATTCGAACCCGCCGTAAGGAAGTTTTTGTATCATAGCATGTCCGTATAAATTATTTGCATCCACATAAAATATGTATTTCGATTGTTCGTTAGGATCGTATTCTTCTGTCATGTGAACGTTATTTGCTTTTGCATGTCTCTGTACGCATTGCACCATTCCACCTCGTATCCCCCTCTCGATAAAATATAACATGTCCACGTCCGGTATCAATTCGAGTTTTATTTTTGTCTGTAATAACATGGCAGACCACGCTAAGCCCGAGAGACCGTAAAAATATGCAGGATCTAATTTGTAAATATTCGCCGACGTTTTCCTGAATGCTTGAAAAACATCCGCGAGTATTGTCACGTCCAGTTTCAAGTAGGCATCGTGATAATCGCCGAGTGTCCTACATCCTAATTTGTCCCACATCCGTTGCGCGTGTTCGTATTCATCATCCGTGATTCCTTTCTCTCTGAGTCGACTGTAAAATTCTTTTTGAGGTGGAAGAGTGTCGTCGTTAAATTTAGAATTATCGCTAACATATTCGTAAGGATAAATCCCTTTACGTCTAATCATTTCTATGTCTACGGTGGGAAAATTAGCTCTTGTTATTCTAAATTGTTCAGCCGAAAGTTTGCTTGCAAGAGCGTCCAAGCTCGCAGATAAAAATCTGTAAGAATCTAAAAATCTCATCTCCACAGTTTCGTTTGTTCCCGGAATCAATACTCGCTTGCTGACACTGATGTACCTTTCTTCATTCTCTGCTAGAATATTTATCTTTTGTCTATCATATCCAAGATTCCGAATTAAGATATGGAAGTCGTAACCGCTGCCATTATGAAGATATATGGGGACAAACGTAGGTTTTTGGATTTTTAGATTACACGTGTTACAGATTCCACCGATGTAGTTTCCGGTGAAGTGATTGTGGTGAAATACTTTCCGGTTCTCGTCGGTGAAACGTTGATCGCACACCGGACACGTTTCAATGTTATTGTGAGATTGAAGTTCATCGCTGGATAATGGAAGCATTGGTTTCGATTCGCGTAAGAGGCTGCCAATGGTCTCAACCTCTTCAACCATCTTTTCAAAAAAAATGTTTGATTACGTCTGGTCCTCGGTAAACATACGGTTCATCTATCCTATCCTGTCGCACGACAACATATCCGAAACTCGAGGCTTCGTGCAACTGATACGGTGTTGTGGATGAAAGTTCGGGGTCTGGTTCGCAGTACGACAACGGTTTGAGAAAAGACTCAAAATCAGCAATGATGATTGCAGGATGTTCGAACAATGCCTTATGCATCCTAAATTCTTCGACCTCTTTTGATTTCGGCATCAACATGCAAGTTGGTCTGTTGTCACCGCAGTAAATTTTATGTTCGGCAAGTTTCTCGATAGCAATTTGACGACTATGAAGATTTTGATGATCACGTCGGTCACGATCGTCGAACATGGTTAGGCATCTCGGGCAAACTTCGATGCAATTTTTATGCTTGGTTGATTGACTTCTGACCAAACGTGATAGTGAACGAATTAGCGTATAGTGATGAACATCCTCGTTTGAAATTAGAAGGAGATTAATCACACGAGCATCGTCATCGTCGATATCGCTTATCCTGACGGGATGTACAAGATATTTATCTGACGTGAAGGAATACACATTAATAGCGATGCGTTTTCCTGCACGATTTTCGAACTTTGTTATATCCGACAATGTCACCGGGTATTTAATGTCAGACATTACACTTTCAAACTCGGTCTCGTATTGTTTGTAATTAGAAACCTGTTCTGGATTATTTGACCAATGAACAGGATGCAGTGCAGCCAATATACACCAAAGGAAACACTTGTTATCGCGATTCTGTATATTTAACACGGCCCTCTTGTGTTGAATGTTTGGTGGAAGAGGAACATAGCTGGAAGCGCGAAGAGGCGAGAATCGGTTCACGTAAACGGTTAACGTGTGAGGACTTCCACACAGAGACCATCCCGACCCTTTAGCCTCGAAATCGTCATGTTTCTTAACCAGCTCGTTGGAAACTTTATAATAGAAGTTGTCCAAATTTTCGACGTCAGCAAAATAAAGAGTCTGGTTTTTTGTACGATGATAAAAAATACTCGTTGTGCCATCAACTTTCTTGTATTCGGAAAACAGAACAACATATATTTTTATAGAGTTGTTTTCCAATTTATTTTTTAGAATATTTATCACGGATGTTTTCGTTTCGTCCAAGAAACTAAGGATGTCACGGCCTGCTTCTGACTTAATTGAAAAATCCTGGAGTTGGTCGTTGAATGCAGATCTAATTGGTTTGGGTTCATCGGATAATTTAATTTGCTTGGAAGTGGAAGCTTCCGTTTCTGAATTATCGATTTTCCTTTTCGATGTTTCTTGTTCAGTCGATGGTTTGCAAATTTTGAGATGTTTACTTAAATTTGTAATGCTGATCATTTTTTCGCATCGAGCACAGGGCTTAGAAGGTAACGAACGATTAATTCTCGAACCTGTTTCGCTACATCTTGCCCTGTGTACTGATAAATTGTTCCTTGAGATTAGCTTCCCACAAGTAACACATTCAGTTTTATCATTTTTACGATTGAAACTGGTGGTGGATGCCATTGCTTTCTCCAAAATCACAGAAATCAAAAAGTCTAGTATATAGCGACACAATTTTCAGGTATGTTATTTTATATAGAATTTCTTGGAGTGATTACAAAACTCAAAAATTCAATCTACTGTAAATAGAATTTCAGGTATGTTATTTATATAGAATTTCTTGTGTGCGAATACAAAAACTGAAGAATTCAATCTACTGTAAATACAATTTTCAGGTATGTTATTTTATATAGAATTTCTTGGGGTAATTACAAAACTCAAAAAATAAATCTACTGTGAATATAATTTTCAGGTATGTTATTTTATATATAATTTTCACGGGGCGTACAATATTGTCAACGGTATCATATTAGAGCACGTCGCTTGTCGCCTAAACACTACAGCTCACAGGTCGGGAAAATCTGACATGAAAGTAGATAATACGCTTATGCCTTATTTATATATAATTTTCACGGGGCGTACAATATTGTCAACGGTATCATATTAGAGCGCGGCGCTTGTCGCCTAAACACTACAGCTCACAGGTCGGTAAAATCTGACATGAAAGCAGATAATACGCTTATGCCTTATTTATATATAATTTTCACGGGGCGTACAAATATTGTCAACGGTATCATATTAGAGCACGTCGCTTGTCGCCTAAACACTACAGCTCACAGGTCGGGAAAATCTGACATGAAAGCAGATAATACGCTTATGCCTTATTTATATATAATTTTCACGGGGCGTACAATATTGTCAACGGTATCATATTAGAGCGCGGCGCTTGTCGTCTAAACACTACAGCTCACAGGTCGGGAAAATCTGACATGAAAGCAGATAATACGCTTATGCCTTATTTATATATAATTTTCACGGGGCGTTCAATATTGTCAACGGTATCATATTAGAGCGCGGCGCTTGTCGCCTAAACACTACAGCTCACAGGTCGGTAAAATCTGACATGAAAGCAGATAATACGTTTATGCCTTATTTATATATAATTTTCACGGGGCGTACAATATTGTCAACGGTATCATATTAGAGCGCGGCGCTTGTCGCCTAAACACTACAGCTCACAGGTCGGTAAAATCTGACATGAAAGCAGATAATACGTTTATGCCTTATTTATATATAATTTTCTCGGGGCGTTCAATATTGTCAACGGTATCATATTAGAGCGCGTCGCTTGTCGCCTAAACACTACAGCTCACAGGTCGGGAAAATCTGACATGAAAGCAGATAATACGTTTATGCCTTATTTATATATAATTTTCTCGGGGCGTTCAATATTGTCAACGGTATCATATTAGAGCGCGTCGCTTGTCGCCTAAACACTACAGCTCACAGGTCGGGAAAATCTGACATGAAAGCAGATAATACGTTTATGCCTTATTTATATATAATTTTCTCGGGGGCGTACAATATTGTTAAGAGCGTTAGTTTCCGTAGAACTCTCTTTTTCCATCTTTCCTCTATACAGTGAAGACACAATTAGCTAACCTAGCATACAACATACCTTCCTAATTAATATGGATATTGTCACACACTCCTCTTATTTTATACTGTTGTAAATAGAAAAGATTATGTACGGTAAATGTTTTGTACATTATAGGGAAAAAATGCAAAATATCCTCCAATTTTAATTCGAATCGAGTCGAATTTTTACATATTTCCACGCCGCCACATATTGTCCTATTTGCTTCTTTTACTTGCCTTGCTTAATTAACTCTCGCTAATTAGCATTTTTTTTGGAAGAAGTCAACTAGAACAACATATGGCGGTATGAGAAATATGCAAATCAAAGAACATTTTAGCAATATATGGGCCCTAGCAATTAGCTTTCTCGACTAAGAGTACTCTTTCAAACGTCTTCTGCTGATCGTATTACTAAACGAGAACGTTTAAAATTTTTGGGTGTTGAAAAAGTTTGACCCTACTTTTTTATTTCTATTGTTTGCTAATAGATGGCGCTAATAGTACGCCCTCCCCTCCCCTCTCCCCTCTTCTCCTCTGCTGTATGACAAATAGCACAAACATAAAAATCAAGATTTTGGAGAGCAAAACATAAAATTTGTATGCATCTGGTGTCGAACCGGGAACTTTTATCTTTCGGGGAGTCAACATTATTTTTTACTCAGTCGTCATATAACATGAACATACGCAAAAATTCACATGTGCTTTTATTATTTTGTGTTCGGTAAGTACAAGTATATTCTTACATAAATTATTGTTTAATTTAATAAATTGTAAACTCAGAGCCTGCTATACTAACACTCCTTTCTGTCTATTGAAAGCGAATGTTGCGTGCACGCGGAAATAGCACAGGAAAAAAAACCGGATGGAAGCAATTTAAAATCACTGGGGCAAGGTCAGTATTACGAGAGCGTAAAAAACACGTGCTTCCATTCAACTTCGAAAAATAAGAATGAATGTGTGCATACAGAACACATATGCTTTCTTTTCATAGTTGTAAGAACATATAAATTGTGCATGAAGTAAGTTACGGGAAGGCTTTCTCAATTAGGTACAAGTATTGTACAATTAGGTACAAATTGTTGTACAATTATTTCCCCCAGTTGCCCAGTTGGAGTTGGGGGCATAACACTGGTATTATTTGTAATCACAGTGCTTACTCATGTATTTTGTTTAATATTTTATTTCAAATTCACTGTCAGAAACTAGTGTTGCCAGTTTCTGCATGTAGGTTTACCTACTCTGTTGGTTGTCACTGTCAAGTTTTTAGTATTCGTACAGCATAAAAAGCTATAACCCCCCCCCCCTCAAAAATATATACATTGTATACGCCAAGATGCCCAATAGCCTGGCAACACATCATGAAAAAACATGCCAAGAAGACCCAGTGGGTTTATAAGTCAGTGCTGCCAATTCCTATTTGTAGGTTAGCTTAGCCAGTGAAAGATCATATAGTAGAATTTTTGTAGAGTGGGTGTTTGCGAGTTCCACGACGCGCTGCCCGAGGATACCCTATGCAGCGTCATCCTGATTGCAGAGAAGTCCTTCGTCCACGACGTGAAGAACGAGAGGGTGACGGAACAGTTTTAAAATTCATAAAAAATTGCCACATACTAAAAATCAACATGCAACACATTTTAGGTTATATAAAATTTGTGAAAACCTTATAATACTGAAATATTAAAACAAACAGAGTCCCCCTTGTAGGTTAGTTCGGTGCGTAAATAAAAAAAATGATAGGTTAAGTTATATCACTTAGGATCGTGAGAAAATTAAAAAAATCGTAAAAAAAAGATAGGTTAAGTTATATCACGTAACATCGTGATATACCTACCAAGTACGAGTGGGGAAAAAATGAGTGCAGTGAAAATTTGTACTAAAACATCGCTAAACGCTATAACATCGACAAAAAATTGTCAAAATATGTCAAAAAGTGATATTCGATTGATAAAAAAAAATACCTACAAAATATGATCCTCAAATAATAACGTTCAAACAGTACCTAAATAAAAAAAATGATAGGTTAAGTTATATCACTTAGGATCGTAAAAAAATTAAATAATCGTAAAAAAAAGATAGGTTAAGTTGTATCACGTAACATCATGATATACCTACCAAGTACGAGTAGGGGAAAAATGAGTATAGTGAAAATTTGTACTAAAACATCGCTAAACGCTAAAACATCGACAAAAAATTGTCAAAATATGTCAAAAAGTGATATTCAATTGGTAAAAAAAGACCATACCTACTAAGTACTACTTTGAAACCCCCCAATAGCACTACTGACCGTATTTTAATTGATCCGGAAAAAGATTCCTGGACCGTATTTTAATTGATCCTGAAAAAGATTCCTGGACCGTATTTTAATTGATCCGGAAAAAGATTCCTGGACCGTATTTTAATTGATCCTGAAAAATGTTCCTGGACCGTATTTTAATTGATCCTGAAAAAGATTCCTGGACCGTATTTTAATTGATCCTGAAAAATGTTCCTGGACCGTATTTTAATTGATCCGGAAAAAGATTCCTGGACCGTATTTTAATTGATCCTGAAAAATGTTCCTGGACCGTATTTTAATTGATCCGGAAAAAGATTCCTGGACCGTATTTTAATTGATCCTGAAAAAGATTCCTGGACCGTATTTTAATTGATCCGGAAAAAGATTCCTGGACCGTATTTTAATTGATCCGGAAAAAGATTCCTGGACCGTATTTTAATTGATCCTGAAAAATGTTCCTGGACCGTATTTTAATTGATCCGGAAAAAGATTCCTGGACCGTATTTTAATTGATCCTGAAAAATGTTCCTGGACCGTATTTTAATTGATCCTGAAAAAGATTCCTGGACCGTATTTTAATTGATCCTGAAAAATGTTCCTGGACCGTATTTTAATTGATCCGGAAAAAGATTCCTGGACCGTATTTTAATTGATCCTGAAAAATGTTCCTGGACCGTATTTTAATTGATCCGGAAAAAGATTCCTGGACCGTATTTTAATTGATCCTGAAAAAGATTCCTGGACCGTATTTTAATTGATCCGGAAAAAGATTCCTGGACCGTATTTTAATTGATCCTGAAAAATGTTCCTGGACCGTATTTTAATTGATCCTGAAAAAGATTCCTGGACCGTATTTTAATTGATCCTGAAAAATGTTCCTGGACCGTATTTTAATTGATCCGGAAAAAGATTCCTGGACCGTATTTTAATTGATCCTGAAAAATGTTCCTGGACCGTATTTTAATTGATCCGGAAAAAGATTCCTGGACCGTATTTTAATTGATCCTGAAAAAGATTCCTGGACCGTATTTTAATTGATCCGGAAAAAGATTCCTGGACCGTATTTTAATTGATCCTGAAAAATGTTCCTGGACCGTATTTTAATTGATCCTGAAAAAGATTCCTGGACCGTATTTTAATTGATCCTGAAAAATGTTCCTGGACCGTATTTTAATTGATCCGGAAAAAGATTCCTGGACCGTATTTTAATTGATCCTGAAAAATGTTCCTGGACCGTATTTTAATTGATCCGGAAAAAGATTCCTGGACCGTATTTTAATTGATCCTGAAAAAGATTCCTGGACCGTATTTTAATTGATCCGGAAAAAGATTCCTGGACCGTATTTTAATTGATCCTGAAAAATGTTCCTGGACCGTATTTTAATTGATCCTGAAAAAGATTCCTGGACCGTATTTTAATTGATCCTGAAAAATGTTCCTGGACCGTATTTTAATTGATCCGAAAAAAGATTCCTGGACCGTATTTTAATTGATCCTGAAAAATGTTCCTGGACCGTATTTTAATTGATCCGGAAAAAGATTCCTGGACCGTATTTTAATTGATCCTGAAAAAGATTCCTGGACCGTATTTTAATTGATCCGGAAAAAGATTCCTGGACCGTATTTTAATTGATCCTGAAAAATGTTCCTGGACCGTATTTTAATTGATCCTGAAAAAGATTCCTGGACCGTATTTTAATTGATCCTGAAAAATGTTCCTGGACCGTATTTTAATTGATCCTGAAAAAGATTCCTGGACCGTATTTTAATTGATCCGGAAAAAGATTCCTGGACCGTATTTTAATTGATCCTGAAAAATGTTCCTGGACCGTATTTTAATTGATCCTGAAAAAGATTCCTGGACCGTATTTTAATTGATCCGGAAAAAGATTCCTGGACCGTATTTTAATTGATCCTGAAAAATGTTCCTGGACCGTATTTTAATTGATCCTGAAAAAGATTCCTGGACCGTATTTTAATTGATCCGGAAAAAGATTCCTGGACCGTATTTTAATTGATCCTGAAAAATGTTCCTGGACCGTATTTTAATTGATCCTGAAAAAGATTCCTGGACCGTATTTTAATTGATCCGGAAAAAGATTCCTGGACCGTATTTTAATTGATCCGGAAAAAGATTCCTGGACCGTATTTTAATTGATCCTGAAAAAGATTCCTGGACCGTATTTTAATTGATCCGGAAAAAGATTCCTGGACCGTATTTTAATTGATCCTGAAAAATGTTCCTGGACCGTATTTTAATTGATCCTGAAAAAGATTCCTGGACCGTATTTTAATTGATCCTGAAAAATGTTCCTAGACCGAATTGAAATACTTAGTAGATATAAAGTTATTTACGGTCCAGAACCCATTTACGCTTGCTGATTTTCTCTTCTGGACCGGAATTGAGTTTATTTATAATGCCTGGATCATTATCAACCCTGAATTAAGGGTACGATCTGGTGGAGGCACATATTGTTTCGGATCTTACTTTAAACTGTAGGTCCAGTCCCGATTAGCAAGTGAACTTTAAAGCTCAATAAACCTTTTCCCGCCTTCTGCTTGCAGGATGATTCAGGATGGCAACACTGAGAAGGCAAGCGGTTTTGAGGGAAAAGGAGAGAGAGAGAGTCTCTCTCACCTAAAAGGGCAGTTGGAGAAGCATGGAGGCTGGATGCAGAGGCGGTGGCAGGAATGCAGAATGGGACGTTTGTTACGGCAGAGAACGCTAAGCGGCATCCTGCAGGAAGTTGCTGTATTCTATTATCCCATTGGTGGAGGACGAAAAGCTTCCGCTCGTTGTATCCGGATTGTGCTAATGACCTTCGGATTGTTCTCCTAATGAGCCAGCTTCCCAACTAGAGGCCGCGAAAAGAACGCTTGTTGAGAGGAATAACGCTCTGGTGGCAAAAACACGGAAAAGCCGCGCTCCCTCGCAACCGACGTGCATGCAGGAGAGGAAACGGGTTGGGAAATTTAAGATGGAGTCTTGAGAATTTCGCCAGGGAATGCAGGGAGCCTCGTTTTCGAATCACGTTTCCAGTCTCTTCACGAATTTCATGACCACGATGTTGCTCGTGGTCTCTTTCTATCCTTGTCCAAGTTTCGAAATTCTTTCCCAGCTCTTTTCTCGTCTCTACACATAAACTTGGGGTAGATACTGGAATGTGATCTCCGTAAAAAAAAAAAAAAAAAGTAAAGTGCACCCCTGTGCTTTGCACCACACCATGAAGGCGTATAGGGTGTGGTGTTTGAGCCAGGCCCGTAGCCAGGCAGTGGCGAGGGGGACTCAGCCCCCTGGAACTGCCGTCAGCCCCTCTTTACATTAGGTAAACTATTTTGCATATTTTTTTTGCACTGAAGAGTGAAAATGTAGACAACTCACAACTTTAAGGATAAATTCACAGAATATGAACAGTATCTATTACATTCGCTCATTTTGTTCATGAGCAAACGTAGCTGCAAGTATTTAGAATATTCTCTAGACATCAGAAAGTTCTTTCATAGGGGAGCTTCTTTATCTGTACCTTCACTGTCCCTGTTGCAACCTCCCGTTTAGACAGAAATCTGTGACTTTGATGTCATCATGCAAGTTCCCTCCGCATCTGCGTCAAAGTTCAACAGCACCTCCCAAGTTTTGGGAAGGAAGGGGAGTTTAATTGTGCATTTTTTGTGTGTGATATACTCGTATATATCTGTATCATCTAAAATAGTATGGGGTGTGTAAGGGATAATTTCAGTATCAGTCAATTAACACTTCAAGAGATGTTTTAAAATATGTAGAAAATGTAGTATTTGTGTAGTATATGATATTTATAAATGAATGAGCGCCCCCACATAATTTACCTTCATTTAATATATTTTTTTTAAAAAATGGACTTGGTTTATAAAGCCCCCTTGAGATCAATTCTAGTTACGGGCCTGGTTTGAGCCCCACACTTTCTTCATCACTGCCGAAGGTGGGGCCGATGGATCCGCACATGCCCCTTGCCGCCTTTACCCCCTCCATCAAAGTTTCCTCCTGGTACCCACTTTATACGATGCTGGGTGGGCGCCGGAGCAGCTTAAACAGATGCAAAAATCCCCCATCGGTGATCAAACCTAGGTCTCTCGCATGGTAGTCACACGTATGAATAGGGTCCGGATTTTTACATAACTACATATTTTTCATTTGTGTGTATTCAAGTAAAAATTACAAATGTCGGCGAATTACTATGTTAGGAACGATATATGTAAATTTGATGATACATATTTTGAGGTTTATTACATATTTCCAGTTTATCTCACATATTTTTTACATAAAATGCAGTACTTGAACCATTTTTCTAGTTTTTGATTAATCGATTGATTTAGTTTATTTTACTTGGCTTTTCTGCCACTTTTGGCGTTTTACGAAGATAAAGATGAGTGATGATACGATGAAATTAATGAAGGGACACTCACAAAGGAATACCCTAGTTAAGGCTCTTATTCGAATCCGGAACCCCTGTCGTCGTAGCCTTCCTTCGAACCAATCCGCCACGGAGGTGTGCTTTTCTGGTTTTTGATTGAGTAAGGAGCTATAATTGTGGGGAAAACATTAACACTTTGATTTCTCCAAAAATCTGGTAAATTTTATTTGTTTGTGGCACCTCGGCCACCTTACTTTCAATTCATATTGAACATGACTTTGTCCTTTACTGCTGCTGATTCTTGAACTAGTGAACTGTTGACATTCACGTTATCAATTTATCTAATTTTGAATTTTCCAATGTAATTTAGCACATTATAATTTCATTATTTCAAGATAACCTTTTAAAAAATAATAATATTGAGGAATTAATTTAATATAATTACATTTTTGTAGTACCAGAGAAAGCAGATACGCATATTACATATTTCAATAAACTTGCATATTTCAGTATATTAGCATTTATTACATATTTCAGTTATATTTACTACATATTTATGTACATATTTTGCATGTTTTGACAACATAAAAATCTGGGCTCTAGTCATGGAATCTTACGTGAAGAATTTCGTCTCGTCTTCTGGATGAGAAAGCCTGTCTCGATATTTAACTACAATCTCGGTGGCGTCTCGGCCTCAAAGGTAAAGTCTTCACCTTGTCTCGAATCTCTAAATATCAGATTCAATTAAAGAGAAAGGAGAAACAATGTACAAGTCAGAGCTCCCCGCTATCTTTGCTAGGGGAATTGGAAATTGAGGTGGAGGGAGGAAAACAATTCACCCTGTAAGGGGCTTGAATGGCTCATTGGTATTATTTTGCCTGCCCTTTCGAAGGGCTCGTGCAAGAGCACGGCCAGTCGCCATCTTTATGCTAAACATACGTTTGACAACAGCCCGCAGACGACAGACCACCTACAGTAGGAACCTTACCAGGGTAAACCAGCCCTATATGAAGCGCATTAAAGCAACATATTCAAATAATTCACATAATGATTTACTGAAATCTCGTTCTAAATTGACTGCGTATTGGACACAGCCGTCTAATCCATGGCCACTTGCTGTAAGGACTGGGGCCTCCAATGTGTCCTGTTTGTAATCAGCGGCGAAGCTTGACATTTTTACGTAGTCATCGCAAGACTTGCAAAACGTCAGGTTCAATCTTTCAACCGGGGGGGAGGGGTATTCCTATATTGATAATAATGATAACAGTGTTCGTACATGACGTGTGAAGTAGAGATGGTCAAATCCATTTTTTCTACGGATTTCTATGATCGTAAAATAAGGAAGACAAAACTTCTTAACAAATTCTACCCGAAAAATGGGGGAAAAAATGTTAAATCTCTCTCCGAAATCCGCGTAGTAAAATTTCCGAATCGAGATTTTAAATTTTCTGGAATCTTGATATTTTTGGCCATCCTTGGTGTGAAAGTAAGATATGTTAGGGAAAAGGTTCTGTCTAAGTAAGTATGTCTGTCACCTCGAGAACAAATATCTTGATCATTCTTGTCATTTGTAAGCATAGCTAACACAAAACAACAGGAAGTACTTGGTGTTTTGTAAAGCAAGAACATTTATTTTTCCGAAATCGATATTTGAACCGCAGGATTCGCAAAAATTAAAAGGAGAAATACTATTTGAAGGAAATACAATGGATCCAGAACTGCTTTTTTTTTTTTTGCAGTTCTTTCTAGCACTAACCGTGGGGAAAGTTATGCTTTTGCTTACTTATTTTTTCTATGCACCATTACTTTCATGTATTCTGTGTAAGTTGCATTCCGATGCTCTTCAATGTGTTTTTCTCTCAAAAACAAGAGCGTTGCATGCTTTACAGTGCTGGACATTCTGAGAAGTTTCATCTTGATGACGTCACAGAAACCATTGCCGTATTTGTAAACAAGGGGACTAAAAAACAACAGGTCTGTTATGACCAGACCTTCAAGAGCGGGGAAAAGCGGTCTAAGATGCTTGGATTCGCAGACCTGCTGCGATGACCTGGGCCGCCTGACACCTCACTGCATTCAACAGGAAACGTAGCTGGGCGGTTTGGCACGGGGCTTAGAACTGGGCTCTCCTTTGGATGCGCTAAACTTTGCGAATCTCTTGCGTATTTCTAGCTGTTTCATTGTGTCACTTGACTAATTTCGCTCAAATGTGCGAATTTCTGACTTATTTTTTTTACTTCTTCTCTAAAGTATTTAAAAAGCAATAATTTTTTTATTTGTCATCGCCGCATCTCCCGATGGCCGGACGCCTCTCTTTATAATGTTGTTTTAAGTGTTCGGCATGTTCTTGTTGAATGTGCTTTCCTGAGGCAGACTTTTAATCTTCCCATCTGTTTGTCATCCCTTTTGGGTGATGGCAACAGTGTTTTATCAAATGTTTTTAGATTTTTAGGAAGAGCTGGCCTCTTCCACTGTATGGGAGGAAGCTTTTAGTAGGTATATTCTGACTTTTTAACGTGTTGTGTTTGTCTTGCATGTCCCTTTCACATCCGTGCACTTTAACTCTTTTCCCAAGGGGCTTTTGTACACCCCTTGTTTTAACTTTTCACGTCAGAATTTTAGTGATATTTTCCCGTATACATTGAAGTGTGCAAAATGACCAAATTCAATCAATCAATCGACCAGACGAGAAACTGTCGGTACCATCCCCACTTCCAGGAAAACACCGGCCAAACGGGGAGAATCTGTAATCCTAATAGAGTTGACGAGCTGTATCTTTGCGGTTGAACCCTGCCCAAGCCCGGCTGCGCAGTAGTACCTTGCGTTCTGCCCTTGCTGTCGACCACCCAAAGGGCGAGTAGGTGGCAACTACATAAACGTATCTCTCTCACATTCTGCGCGGGGTAGCCAAGGCCACCCGCAAAGATACAGCTCGTCAACTCTAGTAAGGATGGATCCAACTTCCCAGGTGTAAGAAGAACAGGAGGAGGGGGGAGGGGCTAATACTCCGCGCAAAACCGAATCTCCTCGTCGATAGTTTTCCGCAACCCGAGCAGGAACGCATTGATTTTTCCCCGTCCTTGCTTACGGAATGATTGAATTTGCATAGGAATTAGTTCGACGTTCAAATGTTTCCGGAAACGTTCATACCCTCCCCCTCCTCTCTCCTTTTCCCCCCTCCAGAGAGCCGCCGGAACAATTTCCTTCGGACAATGAATACCGTCGCTCGAAAAGGCACCGTTGCTAAGCGACTCGACGACGCAATAATGGAAACAAAACATCGCCTGAAAAGAGGCATGAAGCGACTGTTGTATCTCGGCATGTAGCGAGCTGTTTTCCGGAATGAGTTTTCATCCTTCACGGTTAAGCGGAAAACGCTCGCTAAAGAAAAGGTAAGAGGGAGCGGGGGAGGCATCTTTTATTAACGTCCGTCAAGAGTATATTCGAGTAGCTACTGAAGCGTGAGAATGAAGAGCGAGCGACTGTCTGTCGAGAAAAGGCAATCAAAGTGCCCTTCTCTACTCTTCCCTTTCCCTTCATTTTTTCACTTTTTACTCGGCTGATTTGCAAGTCTTTTCAGCTAATTACTACTATGGGTGTTAGTGATATAACAAAACTTTTGGAAAGGTTCCACGTAAAGAAAATGTACTCCAACATTTTATTTGCATATGATATGAGGAAACTTGTGGGATATATCCCGAGGTAATAAAACTGATAGTTTTATACTTTCTTTATGTCACAAGATGAGTGATGATATGATGAAGTAACAATCACAAAGAACACCCTTGCCTCCCCGATGGCGTATTGGTAACGTCGTCGCCTTGTGATCAAGGGGTCCCGGGTTCCATACCCGGTCGAGGCATATAGTGGTATAGTGAACTGTAGGTTCAGTCTCGATTAGCCTGTCTGTGCATAAAGTGGGCTTCAAACAACAACTAAACAACAAAGAATACCGATGCCCAGGCCGGGATTCGAACCCGGCACCTCTGGCGTCGTAGCTCACTGTGATAACCACGGATGCCGGCTCCATTCAATCTTGTTTAATCCCGTCATCTTTCATATTTTTGTCTCTCATTTGTGTGCACAATATAATGTTCTGAAACACATGCTAATGTAGTTGCAGTGTTTTCGCATTTGCAATCAAGAGTTCCTGGATTCGATTCCCCATTAAGGCACTAACTGCAACCCATTGTACAAAATGAACAATATTCTTCATTTCAATCACTACAGGAAGAGCCACGACTGTAAGTGGCACTGAACCACAGAAACTTTAACGCTAGCAACAACGTTATTTTAAAAATAATACAGTCCATTATTTTTTTCCAAATATCATAACTTACAATTCCCGCTCTCCAGACACTCTCCCCGCCCTCCATTTTCCGGGCTCTAGCGTGTTCCCTAGAAGATTTCTCAAAAGGCACCAGAAAAGAAATGCAGTCCAACTCTCATTTCTTTTGAAGAGACATCTACTCGCTCCGCCCCTTTTAACGTTCGAGAACTGAATACTACTGCGTGAAGGTAAAAAATAGAAAAGGGCTTGCCTTTATGTGATCTGAAAGGCATCGGGCCAAATCGACTCCTTTGGTTAGAATCGCCCCCATTCTCTCCAATGTCTCTGACAACTCTCGAGTACCAGCTTTTGGCACCAGCTGCGGACGCTTGTTACTCTGACGCCCTTGTTGGCGAAATCAGGAAATGTCCCTTGATCCCGGGGATAAATACCAAATGCATAATTTCCCACATTGTGCCCCGTTTCTTGGCTGGCTCGTTACTCTATAACGAGAGGCTGGGATTTGGCTCCCTCACAACTGCCTGTAAGGGGAAACAGAAATGAATGAAAGTTTGTAAGGAATGGTCGATAACGAGCAATGCCTCTCACTTACTTCAGGAAAGAAAGTCAGGGAGGGCGGAGAGGAAAAGGTGCCTATAAAGCCTTAGTGTTTGTACTGGATTCGTGCCGTTTTTTCTTCTTACCGACTTCTGGCCGCATTAACCTTCTAGATTGCCTGTTTGACGCTTTCTTCAAAATGCCTGTTTTTACTTTACGTTGACTTCAAGGTGCCAGTATTCCTTCTACGTTGGCCCGAAGGTACCTGTTTTCCCTTTACTTTGACGAAGGTGCCTGTTTTTCCTTTACGTTGTCCTGGAATTGCCTGTTTTCCCTCTACGTTATCCTGAAGGTGCATGTTTTCCCTTTACGTTGTCCTGGAGCTGCCTGTTTTTCCTTTACGTTGTCCTGGAGTTGCCTGTTTTTCCTTACATTGTCCTGGAGTTGCCTGTTTTCCCTTTACGTTGTCCTGAAGGTGCCTGTTTTTCCTTTACGTTGTCCTGAAGTTGCCTGTTTTTCCTTTACGTTGTCCTGAAGTTGCCTGTTTTCCCTTTACGTTGTCCTGGATTTGTCTGTTTTTCCTTTACGTTGTCCTGGAGTTGCCTGTTTTCCCTTTACGTTGTCCTGAAGTTGCCTGTTTTCCTCTTACGTTGTCCTGGAGTTGTCTGTTTTTCTTTTGCATTGTTCTGGAGTTGCCTGTTTTCCCTTTACGTTGTCCTGAAGTTGCCTGTTTTCCCTTTACGTTGTCCTGAAGTTGATTGTTTTCCTTTTACGTTGTCCTGAATTTGATTGTTTTCCCTTTACGTTGTCCTGACGTTGACTGTTTTCCCTTTACGTTGTCCTGGAGTTGCCTGTTTTCCCTTTGCGTTATCCTGAAGTTGCCTGTTTTCCTCTTACGTTGTCCTGGAGTTGTCTGTTTTTACTTTGCATTGTTCTGGAGTTGCCTGTTTTCCCTTTACGTTGCCCTGAAGTTGCCTGTTTTCCCTTTGCGTTGTCCTGAAGTTGATTGTTTTCCTTTTACGTTGCCCTGAAGTTGACTGTTTTCAATTTACGTTGTCCCGAAGATAGTGCATTATTTTTACGTTGTCCTTAAGGTGCCTTTTCCTATTTACGTTGTCCTCAAGGTGCTTGCTTTCCTTTTACATTGTCTTCAAGGTGTCTGTTTTTCCTCTGCACTGTCCTTCAAGAAGCCTGTTTTCAACTTACGCTGCCTTAAAGGTAACTTTTCCCCTTATGCTATCTAATAGGTACCTCTTTTCTCTTTATGTTGGTTCTATGTGCTACTGCTTGTACGAACACTCAATGAGCTAAATGCATTATTCAGCTATCGTACTTGATTATTTCCCCTGCAAACTTCAGGCAGAGATGAAGTTCTTTCTTTTATTACCACCTGAACAGTACACAGTAGCGCCAACATTTTAATTTCACCTGCTTCAGTTATTTAAAACCCTTGCATTAATAAATATTAGAAATTGGTTCCTGGATGTTTGCAGGTGGCTCCATCCCCATTATACAAGGAAGAGCCATTACCTTAAACAAAGTAGCAACAGGTGACAGAGGTCTCCTCGCAGCCAGGAATGCATTAAGAATTTAGTGTTCATTAATTATCACACACTTCATTTCCCTTCTCACGTACAGCGGGGTGATGTTCCTTTTCCTTCGTTATGAGATAGTGTCCGTTTAATTTTGGACCATCTTGAAATTATAAAGCCACATAACCACACCAAGAAGGTCTATATATATGCAAGTGACAGGAATGCTAATAATTCTTGCTTATCTTCGAAAATTACACTGGCTATTTTCGATCCCCAGTGCAGTTTGACAAGTATGGTAACGAGGAGAGACGACACTTGGCACAGTAGCATACCGTATTGCGCACTGCGAGGTATGTGGATCAACGCCGCGCATAACGGCAGAGAAGGGGAGAAAGCGAGTGGGCGGACCGAAGCAGTACACGCTGCTGCAAAAGACTGGTAGCTGCAGTCGCATTGCCCCCTCCATGCAATCCATTTCCCTCTCGCGCATATATATATAATATATATATTTAGTTCAATACCTATTATTTTAGTTCATTTGTGATTGCCTAGAACCCATGTGGAGGAACCAATAAGCGAGTCGATCATATGTCGATGTAATTTCTATTAAAATATTTTTTTGATTTGCTATTAGAGAAGTTGAATGATTAGTCTTGTTTTAATTAGTATGCAAGTAGAATTTTGAATTTTAATTGTTGTTGTAAGCCCATTTTTTGTACATATAGGCTGGACTGGACATACAGTTTAAGCTGTATGTCGAACCATTGTGCAGTGTTCCTCCACTGGTTATCGAACCACGGATCACATAATTACAAAGTGACGACATTACCACCACGTCACCACGAAGACCTCAAATGTTTGCGATTGCCCTCTCAGCTATTTAATCGTATCGCCATTCATCCTTATTGTCGGGATTAGCCAAAGTGGTAGATATGCGGCGCTAAATAAACTAAACCAAAGAAAATCGAACACATGCATGTATGAATGCATCGTATTTGTATGTAGAGAATTCTACACATTATATTTCGAACTCTACATCATATCATATGCATATTCTGTGCCTCATCCCCAGAAACATATAGGCCCCGTCTAGTCCGCTTTCCTTTTTGACACTGGATGTATCCCGGTGTCAGAGTGGTGCAAGGAAATGACTTTCAACCAAGTAGACGGAGAACGGTGTTCAAGTTCAGAAGATTCAACAAATGCCTGTCTGATGCTTTAAACGTTCATTTCATTAGTTAGCACGCACCGCGTGCAAACGGTGCAGGCACCAAATACACTACACGACACCCAAGGGTGTATCCAGCGGGTTCGGACCCCCCCCAAATTCCTTTATTTTTTTGATGATTCTGAAAATAACACCCACTAAAAGTTTTTTTAGTTTCACACCGAGTAGTGATACAGCATATCAGCTGAAAATATGACTTCAGTGAGAAACTGTTTTGGTACAGTAAGTGAAGTTGATAGCAAAAAAAATAAAAAAAATATTGCATATCTACCAGAAATTATAAAAAGAAACCATTGTCAATGTGTGAAACTCGATTTCTAGAAAAAAACACGATCCACTTAATGTTTTTGTTAAATTTCTTAAACTTTGTCTGTTAAGCGGAGCTGTGCGAGTGAACAATCACTGATCTTCTAGCCGCAGTTGAAAAGGGGACTTCCTTAATTTTATCTGGAAAAAGTTTTTCAGTTTTACTGTACAGTTCCCAAAGTATTTAGAGCCCTCATCACAATTTAGCCTCTGCTCTTTCTTAGCCAAGAGACGTCACAAGACTGTTTCAGAGGCTTCGTGAAATTTCAAATGAAGAGTTCAGTGAAATATTTCATACTGCTTCTGAAAAGTGTGCGTTCTGAAATTACGATTCGAAGAATAACAAAACACAATAATAATAATAATAATAATAATAATAAACGAGATAACTATCGTCGTATTATTAATGAGGGGGACACGCCATAGGCCTTGGAGGATGGGCACCCCAGGCTGGACCCTACCCCAAATTTTCTTTCTGGATACGCCCCTGACGACACCAAATCAATGTGACGCGATAATGCAGAGAGTCAAAAAGTGCACCGAACTGGACGGGACTATTGCTATGACCTCTCACTTCAAAACTCCCAATACAGTAAGGGGACAATTCTCTAGCACACTGCTCGCACGCCAAAAGCCACAGCCGCCGCTTCGCTTCGAGACAATCAGCACACCACAATTCACCAAAGATCCAGTTCGAAGTACAAAAGCCACCGAAGGCAAAACCGCCCCGCTATTGCGCCTGGGCAAATTTACCGGACGAGGCCCGTGCGTTCGGAGTCTTCCGGCCTGCGTACAGACAGTGCAAATAAAGAGTTCACTTGACCTCCCCGGCAGAAATGAAACTTTTAAATGGGTCGCGCCTACAGGGCACTTAACCTCGTTTCACCGCGAACCGTCTGGGCACCGCCCTTTTGCGCTCCGGGCTTTATTCGATTACGGAAGGGCTCGTGCCCTTCGCCGCATACAGAATCGAAACGCAGCCTGGGCTGACCAGACTGCAATCACTTCCCTTTTCATGACAGAATTTTGTGTTTTTCATTTCTTTTTCACCTGACAAATGCGTTCTTCTCTCTGCTACGTGTTCGGAATTAGGCTATTATTATCACCTGTCAGTATTTTCACGTCGTGACTTTAGCTGGTGACGTTCAAAATTTAAGATGAAAACATGCCAAATAGAAAATCATTTTTTTCTTCAGTTTTATTATTGAGTTTATTTTTGAGTTTACTTTTAATCCATTTTTGCACAGAAGGGTTATTTGGGACTGGACCTGTAGTTTAAAGTAGGATCCGAACCACTTTGTGCCTCCACCAGGTATCAATCCCCGGCACCGTGATTACAAGGAGACGACGTTACCACTACACCATAGGGTACACTTTATTTCTTGAGTGTAAACAGTTTTTATGTACGATGATATTGCTACTTCTTCAAAGTGTAAAAATATAATTCGTAATTGTTGTAAACGAAATATTTGAATAGTAATGCTACTGTTAATGATTTTTGATTGTAGAAATGAGGGAGCTTTCCCCCATTTGCAATGCAAACTTTTTTTTATAAAATTTGTTTAATTGATTTGCTTTATTTTACTTTGCTTTTCTGCCACTTGCTAATCGCAAAGGTAAGGATGAGTTATGATAGGATGAAATTGATGAAGGGACATTTACAAAGAACACTCATGCTCACGCCTGAATATTATTTTTATAAGTTTACTTTATGTTCAGATAATCTAATTGAGAATCAACTTGCAATTACCCAAACCACCGAGAATGTGATTCCACCTGTAATTGAATCTTCGGATTATAAGGCAACGGCGTTAACCAATGCGCTATCGGGAGAGCCTCCTATACTGATTGGAGAGCTGCTGAAAATATCGAAACACAAAACTCATACCGGTATTTGGATCTGGAGTCCAGTATCGCCAATATCGAAATATCTACATACTACTAAATATCAGTATTTCTGTAATGTTTGGTGTACAAGCTATTTCAGTACACATCGATATTTTTCATATGCAAGAAATATCGAAATTCAATACTGGGTAGCCCTAGCGCATTGCACCTTGCCATAATGTACGTGTGGAGGTAGAGTTCCACACATTCTCCACCTCGACCATTGTGAACATAATGTGTTCAGTACCACGCTCCGGCCAGCTTTACCTCTAAAGTTTGCGCCCGTTACCTTTTTGCGAGAGGTTTCCTTACTCCATACCTTTTTCCTTGTTCACATATCATAAAAATTAAAATTAAAAAAGACTGCGTATTTCGGCAAATTCACACAAATCTGATTCATGTAAACCTCTTTTTAATTTTTTTTTGTATATTAACACTTCCAAGTTTGAACATACTTCAAACACTTACTTTCATACACGAAACAAAATCGAAGTATCCAAAGAACATAGACACTCACAATTACAATACCAGACAAAAAAATAACTTCCACATTCCCAAAGCGCGGCTAACTGCATACCAAACAGGACCTTTTTACACAGGCATCCAGTTATACAATATGTTACCAAATAGTTACAAAAATTTTGAAAGAACAACGGTCTTTAAAGGAAAGGTGAAAAAAATTGCTATTGCAATATACATTACGTATATTCAGTTGGAGAATTTCAGAAATTAAATAACTTTATAGAATAATTTTAGATTGTATACACTATATAATATTGTACTTTTACAGCACTAGTCCACTTAAAGATATAATTTGTCATTGTATGATTTTACTATTATATTATGTTATAGTATTATAAAAATATACTGCCCAATTGATGTACAGATATATATTATGTCCGATGTCAACATGTATTTTATAATGTACATGTACCAATGCCCCTCAGGGTTGCTTTCGGTGTAAAAATTTCTCAATGAACTCTCAATACAATACAAACTCAATAATTTGAATAAATGTACTGCTATCGACATACACTAACTCTGACATCACTTCGAAGATATTTCTTTTGGATATGCGAATTATTCCACTTGAACATTTTAGAAAATTTCATATTACAAACTTCATATACTTCATATTATATTCTAATGCCCGACCTTGGATGTCGTGATGTTTTCTTAAACAGCAGTTGTGCTTCCACCTGATGGTTGCGCTCTGAACTATGCTTGTGACATCTTTAAGTTTTCGTATCAAGGTCATAGCTTGGACTTGCATATGTACGCACAGACACGCTCTCACAGCGTTACGGGACATTAAGAAGAATAACTTCTCTGAATAACGTGTTGTTTGTGAAGGCTTCGTTTCGAAATTATGGACCCCTCGGAAAACGGGAATTTATATCCTGCGGGAGGGTTGCCATTGTCATTTCTTCTGAATTATGAATTGGTGTCTTGCCCAGGATTCGAACCTAGAATCCTTGGTTTCATAGCGGACTGCACTAACCACCCCGACACGGAGGCTGACGCTTCAGTATACTGCAATTAATATTACAGTAAAAAAATATTCAACTTACATATAAAGTAAATAGAGAAGTTGTTGTAGTGCAAGACAAGTTAAAAATGCAATATTTGTATGTTCTTCTTTGCTTATAAATATGCATGCCGATGAAGCGATAAGCGTCCTTCTCACAGTACTCGTGTACTGGTTTTAACCTCGACACGAACACAATTGTTTACGGCAACACGTGCGTCATCCGTACATTTGTCCATACGAATTGCACATTATGAAAAACACGTCAGTTTTCAGACAGCAATAGTGGTTTGATTTCCCACGCTGGTTGGAGAATAATGACGAAGCTATCTAGTTCGGATGTGATAATTATGTGGAACTTGTAGTATAAAATTATGGCTATCAATCAAGAAAGATTTGCTATTTGGAGAAGGGGTATGGATTGTAGAAGGTGGTCATTATGTGTTTCATGTAAATTGTCATACACCTCTTGCTATGGATGGTAAGCTCTTGCCTTATGATTAAAATAAAGAGTTAGCCGAGAAGGGTGTCTGGGGATTGAACCCCCCAGATAATCGAAATGCAAATTGATGCTAATAGTCAAGCCTGAAAAGTAACATTTCGTTGTTTAATATCTTTCTCTTTCTTTCCCTCTCTCTCCATCCCTGTGTACAGTAGTGGACAGAAATACTTCCCCTATAAGATTACTGGTATAAACTTTTTCCCATGACTGTACATACAGGGTGTATCTAAATTCCCATTACCTACTTTGAGAGCTTGTAGTGGGGACCAAAACGGTTAAGTTTTGCATAGGAACTCATGTCCAGAAACGTACCGTTTCCCCGCTACAAGTAAAACACCACCACAACACACGTTGAACACTCCCACTTCTTCTGCTTACTGTACTTTGTTTTTGCATAGCTGCAGCGTCCACTTATAAGAAGGGCTCGATGTGGCGACCATTGACTTCAACACAAACACCGTACCTACGTATCATGTTCTGGTACACACAAACACAAACACCTGCTAGTCCAACATGCGCTGCTGCCATAACCCGCGCTAGCAAGTCTTCCTCTGATTCCACCAGGGTCTCGTAAATCAGGCTCTTCATTTGGCCCCACAGGAAATAATCGAGCGGAGCCAAGTCCAGCGAACGTGCAGGCCAACGTAAGTATACCCTGGTCATTAGCGCCGAAAACGCGGGAGAGTTCAACGTGCGTTGTGGTGGTGTTTTCCTTGTAGCGGGGAAACGGTACGTTTCCAGACATGAGTTTCTATGCAAAACTTATAACGATAAAATCTTGCTAATTATCAGGTAAATCAATTAATCATCGTAATAAGCAATAATACGCATTGGATTGTGGCTGTTCACCGGGACTTGGACGGCAGAGTGCGAAGGACTAGCCTGTTTCCCGAGAGAAGAGGCCGAGCCTCGGGTAAAGAAATATAAAAATACAACTTTGTTACCAATGGTCAGATTCAACTGAAATTAAAGACAGCCCAGCAGCAGATTATCATCGACGAAATCCCCAAAGCAGAATTTGATAGGAGATAAATTAAGCCCGATATTAAAGGTTAAACAGCTAGACTGGATAACAATAGCTACAGACTCCCTGGCACTGTCTTCGGAACGAACGTGCCGGTTACAATAGGCCCGATCTTTGGCTAACCTCTACTCGAGGTGCTGCTCGAGAAGGGTCAAAGAACTCCAAATATACGGGCGAAGATAGCAGGACAAGAGCCTACGATTTGATGACAATTTAGCAACGCTTGGACAGAGAGGGTACCGTTACAGACCTTTTGAATAACAAATAAATAGACGCGCAGAGAAGGGAAACCACCAGTTTTATTCAGATTTTCTTCGACGTGTTATCATCGTCAATCTCTCGAGAACCACCCGCGTAAAGTATCCGCTTTGTGTCGCACCGTTCCGTGTTGTGTTATTTCGCACGTGTCTGTGTACTATCAATATGGAGTAGAGACAGAGAAAGGCCCTGCTGGGGGGCGTCCGACCCAGTTGCCACCTTGAAGATGCGGAGATCCTATCTTATCGCCCGGAAGCCATCTATTGACCACGCCGCAAACATCCACGACTTCACCACGAGGACTTCAGTCAGAGCCGACAAAGGTAAGCCGGAATGGACGTGAAAATGGATAAGCTTCGTTCGCCCCGTCGTGACATCCAATGAACTCGCTAATTACGTAATCATTACCAAGACATTGCTTATTACGGTGATTAAATTGCATCAACTATCATTTAACATGTAAAACCGTACAGCGTTCAATTATCCATTCATCCAAAGTATTTAACATTCAGATTGTACGACGCTATAAATTGTCAATATAATTATATATCAGTGATCCTTGTTAACCTCAAAATTAACAATATATAGATTAACATTCATTCAACAACAACAACTTAAAAGGAGTAGTGTTTTGTTGTACAGGTAAAGCTCCGACCGGAACATGTTTTTCCGTAAATGCAAAAGTAAAATGTCAAATTAAGAACAGTTTAAATTAAAGTAGCTAACTTTAAACATGCCGCCGAACTATTATTGTATTAATTACTCATGTCTATTGGATTGCCGAGAAATGAATGCGAGTGTGACTGTGAGAATGAAAGGGGCAATGATGTAATGTTTATGCATGTGCTCTTTTATAGAAATTACAGTGTATATATATAGAACTAACCCTGTGGTGTAATTTGTTCTACCCTATGTAATCTCTTGGGCTCCAACTGATGGCACTTACCCTGGGACAAAAGGTAAATAGGTTGTTAATGATTGCCTTTTGTTTATTTGTTTAATTGTTTTGTGGGTTTGACCTTACCCTCGTAACGTAGAATCAGAATGACGTCAGGCACGTTAAATAAATATTCGTAGCCGAGGCGCAAGTTAAAAGATGGCGCCCGAACATGGTGACATGTAGGTTCGACGAGTAATCCCGAACATTGTGACATGTATATTCGACGAGTAATCCCGAACATGTGACATGTAGGTTCGATGTGTAATTCCGAACAATGTGACATGTAGGTTCGATGTGTAATTCCGAACAAGTGACATGTATATTCGACGAGTAAGCCCGAACATTCGACGTGTAGGTCCGAGTAGGCCCGAATATGCGATAATTAGGCCCGAGTAGGCCCGAAGTTTAAATAAGTGTCGATAGTTGGAAGGAAGTTATTAATAGTCGCAAAGATGAGTTTATTGTGCCATAATTATTCAGTTATAGAGCTATGTGCCTACATGCCTTCGACAGGAACCAAGAGATTGATAGAGGTAGAAAATCAAATATTAATCACTTATTGCAGTTAAAAAAATACCACGCAGGACACCTAGAGTATGAAGCGTTTAGTTCTTTGTGTTGCTATAATCAGTAATTTTCTAGTTTAGAGTATTTAAGTGTATTTACGCATAGTTAGCATGTGAATTGAGTATTTAATTGTTTGTGCAATATATATAGTGGGCGTGAAGTAACAATGGTTAAAGTAATTTACATAGCGAGAGATTTTGGATTTTTATGCGGCGATAAGGATAAAGCATCGATCAAGGATGGTAAGGGGGAAGACGCAAAACCCCGTAGGGTCTATTTATGAAAAGGAAAAGAGAAATTTATATCTCGCTGCGAGAACGCATCGAATCCAAGGAAGAAGAGAGAGAGAATAACGACCAAGGAGAAGGGTGATGGAGAGAATAACTCGACAAAGGAAGAAGATTGAAGAAATGGACAATCCAAAGGAAGGAGAGGAAGTGACGTTACTGAAAGGCGACCAGGGAGGAGAAAGCAACCGTGCTCCGGAGAATACCGTTATCCCTGAAAGTGAGCAGCCAACGGCAGTGTTACCAACCCAAGGCACCATGGATGTTCAAGCGATAATGGCGCTCTTCACTACGATGATGAAGCAACAAGAAGAAGAGAAAGAACGTCGAAAAGAGGAGAAAGAAAGGAAGAGAAAATTGGAAGAAGAAGAGAAAGAGGAGAAGAGAAAATTGGAAGAACAAGAGAGAGAACGTCGAAAAGAGGAGAAAGAAAGGAAGAGGAAATTGGAAGAAGAAGAGAAAGAAAAGCAAAAAGAATTGCGAAGAAGAGAGAAAGAACAACAACACCGAGAGATGATGGATCAGTTTCTACAAGCATTAAAAAAGAATGATGAGAAAATAGAAAAAGCCCAAGAAGAGTGTGTTGAAAGACATCGTGATAACTCGAAAGACATTGAGAACCTGGAAAAAACGGTGGAAACTGAAGTCAGGCAGATCCATGAACACCTGGCACACCTGGGAGAGAAGATAGAAGAAAAGAAGAATGACGTAGAAAAGAGAATAGAAGAGGAATTCCGAATGGTTGATCGTCGACTTGCAGCGGATTCCAGAATGGTGGAAGAAAGATTTGGACAAATCGAAACAAAGATGACCTCGGAAGAACAGCAATGGAGGAAGATAAAAAGCATGACGCAAGACTTACGCCAAGACGTCACACGAATCAAAGAAACGATGCAGAGAGAGACTTCTTCAATCGTTATTACGTCACCACGAACAAGGAACGAGGAAGACCAGCGAGAAACAACGCCCCTGGCGACATTAGCGCAGCAACCATCTCGATCGGGGAGTCAAGCCACAGGCGATGACGTCATGGAGCAGGATAGCAGTTGCTCGCGAGTCCACTCCGTGGTACAGACCAGTGTAGCCACCTCGGAAATAGGCAGGCGTGCCATCTTCTCGAAGTTTTCACTGGACAACTTTATGATTTTCGACCAAGAGAAGACAGAAACTTTGCCATCTACGTTTCTTCAAGAATTCAAAAGAGATTGCATTTTATATGGGATTCACGAAGAGGATCACCTGAAGCTCATCCAGAAACTTCTTCGCGGTTCCGCACGCATTTGGTTAGACCACCAGGTACCAGCGTTCAAGACCTTTAGCACCTTCGAAAAAGCTTTCATTGAACAATTTCAGTGCAGATCATTGGTAGAGAGGAAGGTTACCCAGTTAAGAAACAAGCGGTACGACGTCAACGGAAAGCTCACATAAAACAGTTTTTCTGGCAGAGGGTGAATGAATTCCGTTCGCTTAAGCCCGGAACCGAAGTGATAGAAATCCTCACGGCTATCAGAGCTAGGTACCCGAGCTACGTACAGAGACAGCTTACAGGAGATGTGTTAGAAAATTTTGACCGAATGTCGCTTATCCTTGAAGACATGGATTTGCTGAAGGAGAACGAAAAACATCGATGGGAAGATCAATCAAGCAGAAGAGGGAATAATAATTTTGATAGGAAGAGAGGAGAAAATTTTTCACGAGTGCAAATGGCGACTACACGCAATACATACAATGGACGTCGACAACAATTCAATCGACAAGAACAATCGCAGTACAGTCCTCCAAGACAGCGAGACAGGGATGCCAAACGCTCGAATCGAGGGAACTACCGTGGAGGCAGACAGAACACAAACGCAGGTTACCGAGGGCGTGGCGACATACGATTTTCACGCGAGGAGGAAGACAATCGTATGGAAGAAGGCAGAACACAAGCTATTCATTTAGTAAGAACCGCCTACAACAATGAGAAGCAAGAGACTGACGAACAATGGCCTCAACCATCAACGAGTAGGGGACTCAATCCCAACGCGCCAGATTACCAGTCAGGTACTCGTTGGGATAACAGCCACGGCGCAAGAGCGGAAAACTAACACCCTCCGACGACAGCTCGGCTCGTGTCGGCGGAGAGAGTATTGAACATCTAAAGAGCCTTTAAACTTGTAAATTATTCCTCATACTAGTGTAAATAATTTAACACAATTATGATATTATTATTATTATTAATATTCAAAAAACTGAGAACTTATATATCTATATACATATCAATATCTGAGCATATATCATGTTATGTTAATGCCAACATTAATAACGTATTATTTATATTCTTATTACCCAGAATAGATATTATTTAGTAAAGAAACATGTATTTTAAAAGGTTTGAATTGATGATAAGAAATATTTTATGTATTAACTCAATAATTCTGAACTATATCTCAAAGAGTGAATTTTCATCATAACTTAGAGTGTGAATGTAGTAAGTTTACATATGTATATGCATACATAATAGGATAATTCTCATAAGTGTTAGCAAGGTGTTTGTTAAATGATCAATGTTACAGAGTCAAGAACTGAAAAATGAATGTTGAGTAATCCTGCAATTTTATGTTTGGTTAATGTTAAATGTAATAATGTAAATTAATTGAAAAGTGCAATTTAGTCTATAGAGAAAGACAACTATATATTCCAGGGTTCGAGTCCCTATTCGAGCGCCTATGTGTAACAATTAGGCAAGATTTAACGTTAATTATTAATTGTGTTTTGATGAATTTCTCCTTCGCGTATAGTCTTAAGCTCAGAAAAAATTCATGTGTAAGGAGAGGGGAATGTTATAACGATAAAATCTTGCTAATTATCAGGTAAATCAATTAATCATCGTAATAAGCAATAATACGCATTGGATTGTGGCTGTTCACCGGGACTTGGACGGCAGAGTGCGAAGGACTAGCCTGTTTCCCGAGAGAAGAGGCCGAGCCTCGGGTAAAGAAATATAAAAATACAACTTTGTTACCAATGGTCAGATTCAACTGAAATTAAAGACAGCCCAGCAGCAAATTATCATCGACGAAATCCCCAAAGCAGAATTTGATAGGAGATAAATTAAGCCCGATATTAAAGGTTAAACAGCTAGACTGGATAACAATAGCTACAGACTCCCTGGCACTGTCTTCGGAACGAACGTGCCGGTTACAATAGGCCCGATCTTTGGCTAACCTCTACTCGAGGTGCTGCTCGAGAAGGGTCAAAGAACTCCAAATATACGGGCGAAGATAGCAGGACAAGAGCCTACGATTTGATGACAATTTAGCAACGCTTGGACAGAGAGGGTACCGTAACAGACCTTTTGAATAACAAATAAATAGACGCGCAGAGAAGGGAAACCACCAGTTTTATTCAGATTTTCTTCGACGTGTTATCATCGTCAATCTCTCGAGAACCACCCGCGTAAAGTATCCGCTTTGTGTCGCACCGTTCCGTGTTGTGTTATTTCGCACGTGTCTGTGTACTATCAATATGGAGTAGAGACAGAGAAAGGCCCTGCTGGGGGGCGTCCGACCCAGTTGCCACCTTGAAGATGCGGAGATCCTATCTTATCGCCCGGAAGCCATCTATTGACCACGCCGCAAACATCCACGACTTCACCACGAGGACTTCAGTCAGAGCCGACAAAGGTAAGCCGGAATGGACGTGAAAATGGATAAGCTTCGTTCGCCCCGTCGTGACATCCAATGAACTCGCTAATTACGTAATCATTACCAAGACATTGCTTATTACGGTGATTAAATTGCATCAACTATCATTTAACATGTAAAACCGTACAGCGTTCAATTATCCATTCATCCAAAGTATTTAACATTCAGATTGTACGACGCTATAAATTGTCAATATAATTATATATCAGTGATCCTTGTTAACCTCAAAATTAACAATATATAGATTAACATTCATTCAACAACAACAACTTAAAAGGAGTAGTGTTTTGTTGTACAGGTAAAGCTCCGACCGGAACATGTTTTTCCGTAAATGCAAAAGTAAAATGTCAAATTAAGAACAGTTTAAATTAAAGTAGCTAACTTTAAACATGCCGCCGAACTATTATTGTATTAATTACTCATGTCTATTGGATTGCCGAGAAATGAATGCGAGTGTGACTGTGAGAATGAAAGGGGCAATGATGTAATGTTTATGCATGTGCTCTTTTATAGAAATTACAGTGTATATATATAGAACTAACCCTGTGGTGTAATTTGTTCTACCCTATGTAATCTCTTGGGCTCCAACTGATGGCACTTACCCTGGGACAAAAGGTAAATAGGTTGTTAATGATTGCCTTTTGTTTATTTGTTTAATTGTTTTGTGGGTTTGACCTTACCCTCGTAACGTAGAATCAGAATGACGTCAGGCACGTTAAATAAATATTCGTAGCCGAGGCGCAAGTTAAAAACTTAACCGTTTGGGTCCCCACTACAAGCCCTCAAAGTCTGTAATGGGAATTTAGATACATCCTGTATATGATAGATAACGGAGAGAATTGCTTATGATGAATATGAGCCAGTCAAAAACCCTTTCACGATTTTTTTCTGGACATGCGTCTGATTAAGGTCCGGAAAAAAAATATATATATATAATATGCCTCAGAATATGTAACATGAAATTCACATTAATAATATCACCAGATCGTTCATCAAGCGCAGCGAGTATAGTCTACTTTCGATCTCACCATCGAAAGTCCCGGGTTCTAGTCCCGGACTGGCCATGCGTGTTCTTTGTGAGTGGCTCTTCATCAGTTTCATCATATCATCATTTATCCTCATCGCAGTGATTAGCCAAAAGTGGCAGAAAAGCGACATCAAATAACAAAAATAGAAATATTTTTCTAACATCCTAATTCGCCGACATTTTTGCTCTGGTACATAGTAAGGGAGAAAAATATAATTGCTTTAAAATTCAGGCCCTACTTATGATCAAGAGCTTCAGGTGTCGACTCTTGGAGAAGGAAGTTTCTACCTTCAACTATAGGCTACCTTCACTTTCGATTAGTCTATATGTACATAAAGTATATATAAACTATGCCAAAATCCTGGGAAAAAATCTTTAGGACACGCCAAACAAGACTTTCCGGAAATGAGAAGGATCTTACAATCGCATGCAGCTGCGTTCAATTCACATGACTTCTTTACTTTATACATGGAGGCTTCTTCAATGGAATACCGGCTTGATTAATTTCCGGCTTGCGAATTCGCTATTTCCTTTTTCTTCCGTGCTAACACCAAATAAAAAAGCACGCAGGCCAGAAATAGGAAAATTTTTCAAGAGCAAGAAGATACGCAAAGGTAACTTCATAGCAAAAGCAAACATGATAACGGCGCTGAGAAGAAAGAAAATATAATATTTATTTTTCATCAACGCAAATATAATGGAAGCAACTGCGAGCAGCAATAAATAATCATAGCAACATTATTTCGAGGTAAGAAACTACATTGTTTTTCATCAAATTGCATCGCAAACATAACCAGTCGTCCACAGTACCTTGGGATATTTGGATTCAGCGTGCTTAAGTACGATGCTCTTTTGGTTCATATGTAAACATATAAAACGTTCCATTCTCAAACCCTTTTCTGATTAAAAGCAACTCGCTGGTTTGTAATTTTAATCCGACATTTTATATTTACAATGAAATTTTATGTGCCACTATCAAAGCATTGTTAGCAATGAAAACTTGTCAATGGAAAATTCACTACATGATATTTACATATCAGGGATGTGTTTTCTCCCGTCTCAGGATCGCAGAGTGCAAGAGTTACCACAATTGTTTCTACCGTAGCTTTAGATTTTATTACACCAAATATAGCCTATCTACTGCCTAATCGTCTAAGCTGTTCCTTTTTCTGTGAGCAAAATTACTTACCACAATTATATAATATAATCTTAGATGTATCGAGTGAGTATGAAAGGAAGCTCTGCTTTATTGTTCGTAGCGTCTCGTCTTTGCCACATGGTACATCGAGACTCGTGTTCCAAGTCTGAATCAGCAATACGATTGATTGATTGATTTGTTGTTTTAAGTTCACTTTATGCACAGTAAGGCTATTTGGGACTGGACTTACAGTTTAAAGTGGTATCCGAACCACTGTGTGCCTCCACCGGGTATCGAACCCGGGACCACTGTGCTATCGCGGAGGCCCCCCCCCCCCCCAGATATCCGAATTATGCGCCAAAGAAGCACAGTTGTGATTTCCTCAACAAGGCACACAGCAGCCAAGTACAACACAGCTGTTTATTAATCAAACCACAAAATAAATGTTGCCTACAATATTTAAAACTTGTAACATGGATGCCGAGTGTAGTGCTACTGCTAATAGTGCGCACATGTTGAACCTTCTGCTTCTGCCATTTCTTTTGTCTTTAGTCAAGTTAAAAATGGCTCCTAGCTTCCTTTGCGGTGAACACGAGACTTCATAAGCCTAACCTGAGACCATCTCGGGCGTGGGAATACTAACATGCGATCCAACCCTATGGATATCTTCGACTGCAATTCACGGGTTCTCTAGTTTATCACTGAACTCTGCTACCACTGATATTAGTTCTACATACATCAAAACATTAAAATAAACTCTATCGGGAATAACATTGGTGAACCACTTTTCTTCAACCAACAGTTGCTAAAATTCCACATACCATAAACAACACTGGACCAGCAACCTGCACATATCAATGTCCAAACAAAAATCTCCCAGGTGCTCAATTATGCGTAGGCATGACACACCTCTTCCTCTCGACTCTGCCTATGCCCGGAATTAAGTGTGAAACAGGATGGAGATTCCATGGGCAGAATGGTCTTATTCGATGGCAGCTGTACATTCCACCACGACGCGTGTCTTCAGTTCAATCTGTAGATGTTTAATGTTGCTGATAACAACACAGCATCACCGTTACCTATAGACTAACAAGGAATTAGGGCGTGTATAGTATCGAAGCAACCAAGAGCGGGCTGTAAAGGGTGAGCTTTTACGAAGTCATCCAAATGTCAACTATCCTTTCACGTACTACACCCGGGTCTGCATTTTGTAGACTAGCGAGGCTCTGGCGTCTGGACTCAAGGCCAGGATAATCCTCTATGGGGTTTATGCTGTTCTTATGTGTTTGTAATTGTCTTTTCATCCATTTCACCATCTTCAAGATTAGCCAAAAGTGGTACAAAATCGAGTCAATCAATCAACTAAGCAAGCGACTGAGAGCAACCTCTCATTCAAGCTTCCACAATCCTGTTTGTCAAAAAGAAGGAGAAGATTTCAAAACGTTATTTCCAACAAGCCACACACGACAGGAACATAATCAGCACATCATCGAATAGAAGAAGTTTCCAAGCTTGGAATTTGCTTATGACGGGACGACTGTTTGTTGAGTCTACGGTGGAATTCATGTTGCACTTGCACAGTGTATTCATACTTCGCAAATTTTAGCACACAAAACTACTTTTCTTGTGACGTCGTCATTTACCCGCAGCGAGGAAAAAAGTCACTGATAGTGCACGAACGAAACCAATGGTCCTACAAAGAATAACAACTTTGAACCTTAATCTATCCAATGATGTGCGGATTATGTTTTTGTCATGTATGATTTGTTGGAAATAACATTTTGAAATCTGCTCTTTCCTTTTTCTTAACCCTGTATTTTGGCTCCAAGATTTGTTTCTTTGTACATAAGTCTGATATCATCTGTATTTACAATGAACAGTTGACTAACGATACATGCGTAATGGAAGTAGTGATAAGGGCTAACCCGATTGTAATGTCATCGCTTCGCAATTAAGGGATCCCGGGTTCGATACCCGGTGGAGGCACACAGTTGTTCGGATCCTACTTTAAACAGTGGAGCTCCGAGCAGTGTCATGGCCAGAACAACTCTGTATTTACCACTGTTATGACCTTTCATTGCTACTATCATTGGACATGAGCTTTCTATTATATCTTCACGAACTACATGGTTACCTTTATGCATGATATACATCCAGCGTAGGAATTGCGTTTTTAGCTTTGATCAATGCCTCCCACAAAAGACCCGTTCATTACGATACAGCGCGGGTCGTTTGCCAGCTGGAGAATTTATTATTTCCTTTATTGTTCGTGCTAGCAAACATCCTGATTTTTTTTAAAAAACGCCCCAGTTCCAGAACAAAGACTCTTTCGTGAAGAAGAGAACACGCTAAGAGTTTCCGAAGAGCGTTTAAGCCTGAGTAATGAAGTTCCCGAAAACTCCGGCTCTTTCATTTCATTTGAGAAGTTTTTGCGTGACAGACATTAACGCACCATTAGTCTCTGCATTGTTATCTCTCTCTTTCCACCCAATGAAACGCTTCCACCTCGAAAGCATTAGAGGGAGGAAGAGATAAATGGTACACGAAGGGTAAAGCACGAACTCTGTACTCCGGCCTTTCGTGATGTACCACTTCACACGAGAACTCTCATAGATGAGCCCTTCAGAAGTATTTAGGAGGATTCACCCAAGAGGCACCAGGAGAAACCAAGTAACAAGCTGCTTTTTCTTATGAGCCATGAGAACAATATGTCGTATCACAATGCAACGGGGAATGTAGAGGGAATTGCTGTTTTTCGTAGTTCAAGCCTAGTTACGTTGCAAGGTTCTGTTTCACAGACTCTATTTCTGATTATGCAACTCCACGTGCAGAACGTCATTGTACATCCTGTATTGTGACTACTTGATAAATCTTATTTAGTCCGGGCTGCATAACTCAACTTGACAGAGCTTCTTTGTGTGGCCTGCAATGACTCTACATTACGGAGGCTCTTTATCCCGACTGCAACAACTCCATTTGACACAGACTCTTTGTTCGATCTGCAATGACTTCACTTGACACAGCCTCTTTGTGCGACCTGTAACAACTGAATTTGACAGAGGCTCTTTATCCTAACTGCAATAAATATTTGACCTAGACTATTTGTCCGGTCTGCAATAACTCCACTTCACACATCCTTGTTGTGCGACCTGCAACAACTCTATTTGACAGAGGGTCTTTCTGCGAGCTGCAACAACTCTATTTGACAGAGGGTCTTTCTGCGAGCTGCAACAACTCTTTTTGCCAGAGGCTCATTCTGCGATCTGCAACAACTCTATTTGACAGAGACTCTTTCTGTGACCTGTAACAACTGTATTTGACAGAGGCTCTTTATCCCAACTGCAACAACTCCGTTTGACCCAGACTATTTGTCCGGTCTGGAATGACTCCACTTAACAGAAGCCTCATTCTGCGACCTACAACAACCCTATTTGACAGAACCTCTTTCTGCCACCTGTAACAACCCTATTTAACAGAGGCTCTTTATCCCGACTGCAATAACTATTTGACCGAGACTATTTGTCCGGTCTGCAATAACCCCACTTGACACATCCTCTTTGTGCGACCTGCAAAAACTCTATTTGACATAGGCTCTTTGTGCGACCTGCAAAAACTCTATTTGACATAGGCTCTTTGTGCGACCTGCAACAACTCTATTTGACAGAGGCTCTTTTTGCGACCTTTAACAACTCTATTTGACAGAGCCTCTGCAATAACTCCGTTTGATCAAGACTATTTGTCCGGTCTGCAATGACGCCACATGACACAGCCCCTTTCTGCGACCTACAACAACTCTACATTACATAACCTCTTTCTGCGACCAATGACTCCACTTGATGCAGCCTCTTTCTGCGACTTGCAACAACTCTACTTGACACATGCTCTTTGTGCGACCTGTAAACAACTCTATTTGACATAGGCTCTTCGTGCGACCTGCAACAACTCCATTTGATAGAGGCTCTTTCTGCTACCTGTAACAACTCTACATTATAGAACCTCTTTCTGCGACCAATGACTCCACTTGATGCAGCCTCTTTCTGCGACCTGCAACAACTCTACTTGACACATGCTCTTTGTGCGACCTGTAAACAACTCTATTTGACATAGGCTCTTCGTGCGACCTGCAACAACTCCATTTGACAGAGGCTCTTTCTGCTACCTGTAACAACTCTACATTATAGAACCTCTTTCTGCGACCAATGACTCCACTTGATGCAGCCTCTTTCTGCGACCTGCAACAACTTTACTTGATAGAATGTCTATGTGTGATCTGCAATGACCACTTAACAGAGCCTCTTTGTCCTGTCTGAAATGGCTTCACTTAACACAGCCTGTTTGTTTTGCCTGCAATAACTCCACTAGACAAAACGTCTCTGGCCACCTGCAGTAGTTACTGTTGACATAACCTCATCTGCGCTTGCAACGGGTTCACATGACAGACCTTCTTGCCGCTCTTCTATATATCTATTGGACAGTGCGTTAGTTCCTAGCAACAGTTCCATTTTAAAGATGATGGGGAGAAATCGGGCGGTAGAGAATTGACATATTGAACTTTGTAAGAACATACTTCGAGTAACTGACAAATTTCTGCCCAGCGACTTTTTGAGTTCTTTCCTGCTTCACCACCACAGAAGATCAGGATGAAAACACTTTAGGAATTAAAAAATCATTGCTGCCATACGTCATTCGCCACTAATGTTTACATCAGCGGTCTTCATTTCATAACGATTGCTCGTTACAGACTGTGGTTGCATAGTTGGTTGTAAAATAGAGTGAGGGAAGGGGTGGAGGATAGTGCGTGAAACGAACCAGCGATTGGCAAACACAATACGCACCAGCTGCGGCTAATTACACAGTGCTCGCGGTCGTTGTCGCGAGTAATGAAATACGCATCGACAAATAAACTGATTTAGCACGCGTGATCCGCTCTTCTCTTTTGTTTCCCGCGGCCGCCATTGTTAATTAATGCGAAGTTTGCCGTTTCCATATACTTTTGCGACGGTCGAAATGTCCCTCCCGCTCGTTCCGCGATTTATAAACGTCGCGAAAACAATCGACTGCAGCGACGCTGTGTAATCTGGGACGAACAACAGGTTGGTAAACGTTGTTTACGATCAAATTTCCGTTATTCCGCGCACCCACTTGGGTTATTTACTCCGTCGCCTCGTGCTATCAATCATGCATTGATTTACGCAATCAGAAGAAACCGTAGAGCGGAAATGGATATTTCGGTGTTTGACAGTGGAGCTGGAGGTGTGGGTTATGCAGATATGGCGCAATGGGCAAGTCATGCTTTCCCAGTTAAAAAAAAGAAAAAAATAATTGAGCGTGTTCACGATTCCGTATTTCATTGTCAAGTCATCCACCCAATATTTAAATTTTCATTATACACACTTTTGAAATTCGCTGTCAATTTAAATCTGATCCTATACACACACACAGGGTGCCGCAAAACAACTTTAACTACGGTTGGGTGCTGGTAGATATAACAAAAGAAAGTAACTTTTCCTTGTAAACATTACCTCGAAAGCGCTTAGTTTCTGCGTTATAAGCGCTTAAAAGTCAAACCTGTATCCATGCATCCCAACACAGCACACATCGCTCTGACATAACTTCCAGGGAAGCGTGACAAGGTTGCCAGTAGCGTCTCTTGTTAAGAGAGACGACTTGAAAACAATAGCTTGGGAGTCTTAACTGAGCAAAATACAAAAGAATAATGGTGTTTGTAAAGAGTATTTACAGTATTTACAAACAGACCAAGATAAATAATTTGCAATAAATGCGGCCTGATATTCAAGTGTGTTCATTCTAAAATGCCTCCATCCTGTTTCCTGTATTATTCAATTGAATGGAGTATCTTATTCACATGCAAGAAAATATTCTATGTACATTCGGCGAAACAGGATTCGGAGAAACGGGAGTAAATCGTACGGTACGAAGAAACCTCGGGGTTGGTATCTACAGCCCCGCGTTAGAAACACAGAGCATCATGAGCCCAAGGTCACAAAATAACCAACATACTAGAAACCAGTGACACCAAGGTTTCACTAAACACGTACTGCCTACAAACTTCTGTGACAACTGATATGCATGTGATGACAATTATTTGCTGTTACATAGTGGCTTTCAAGAAACTAAGTGCCATCGAGGTAATGTTTATTGCAAAAATGTTACAGGGTTACCCCCAGGTACCCATCGATTTGAGGCTGTGTGAGTTCCAGAGCCGTTTTATTCAGGGACAAGACCTGAAAAATTTTGACCTTAGTTCACCCACCCCGAGAATCCAAACCAGGTCTCCCGCGTTGCAGTCAGACGCCCTACCTACTACACCACTGCGGCTCATATATATATATTATGTAGGTATACGCTGGTCGAGCCTGCATTTTTTGCTTAAATTGCTAATATATATATATATATTTATATTAAATGTTAAGAACAGATCTAGTCGTTTCAATTGCAAAATTAAACAATTTGTGTGCTTTATTGACTGAGAAACTTTCATATATATATATATATCTGATTTTGCCACATGTGATATGAAAATGCATGATACATTACTCTTGAAAAATAATAATTGTCGATTACGCTAGCAGCTAGTAGCTCTAGTTTAATTTAACTAATTAATATTAGTTTAATCTTGCGAAATGTAAAGAGTAGAAGGGTAAAATGTATTGGGCAGAATAACTTGTAAGTTAAATGATTACCGCTTCACAGCGTGAAAATTCAAATAGCCTGAGTTCTGGCTCCGTACATAATTTTAACATTTCCACCAACCCTCCGTGATCAGTTGCATGTTACACCCTTCAAATCTTCAACCTCTGGTTTTATAACCCTTTCCTTACAACTTTACCCCAAAGTAGATACTCGGATACTTACCTTACAGGCACAGCTATTCTGTCCACCCTATTAGAAAACGGTCTAGAAAGAAACATGGAAAGTCTTACCCATTTATGACGGCAATCCATGGGACGTGTACATCGAATTTTTGCTTGCTGTGTGTCTGGACTTTCCAAGTTTCGTATGAAAGGAAAGGATGAAAGGGCCTTTCATGAGCTCTTCAATTTTCCTCTGCAGACGCCCCGTGGGACGACGATAGAATTCCTAAGCCAGCCTTCCTCTTCTCCGGGGATTTAACTACTGCCTGTCCAATTCGTCAAGATGTGAATGGTCAACTGCTCCTCATCCATCACCCGACGTCCGGTCGCTGTCGCCGATCGCGACATCTACCGTCCGAATCTTGCACGTGCACCAGGCTCCATTTAACTAATACTCTCTTACCTCCTTTCCTTTCCTCTTTCACTTCTCTTCTCCCCCCATCGGACCCCTAACCCTTTTACGTTCCCAATTCCTCTTTCAAAATTCATGACTGGATGTCTGCGTTTTCATTTTTTTTAAACGAGGTTTTCCAATGGAAGCGACTGCAAAAATGATGTGCCAATTAAATGGACGGATTTTCGACGGATCGTTACCGGGAATGCTAATGGCGGACGATTGATCTAGGGAAGAATTGCCTTCATGTGGTCGGGCAATTTTTTTTAATACTTCTCAAATGGACTCATTATATATGGAACATCCCTGTCAACCCACGCCGGAAACCTGTGCTCACAGAAAGAGCACATATTCCCCACACTATTCTATTTGATTGATTTCCATCCATAAATCATCTTTCCTGGCGCTGCAGTGATAAGGGACATGTCAGCTCTTGGTCTGGGGAACCCAAATCCTATATTTAGTTTGCTTTGTCTAGGTTCTGAATGCGCCCAACGAGGGCTTTATTTTGGTTTCAGGAAGCTACTAGACTGTTTTTGCAAACTTCAATTACAATCCTTAAATGCGTATTGAAGTTTTACTGGCACCAAAAGATTATGAGATATCGACCGAGAGGGCGTAACTTAACACTGCATCTCATTTGCAGACGAAGAGAGTGGCATTAGCTCTTGAAATGTTTGGACCTTTTCTAGAGCTTTCTTCTAGTAGATATCTTAAAACTTCATCAAAACTGTTTTCGTACAGAAGCAAACTCATAGTGTCTGTTTCTGTAGTTGGATAGGAAGATCGTTTAACACAATGTTATTCTTGTAAGGGGTGTCTCAGAAACATTTTCGTTTTTGAATCCGCCCTCTGGGGCAATTCGCACATTACGGAGAAATGATATAGATCGCAAACGCTTGGCAACATGGAGCGAGCGCTTTACGGGGCAGCAACGTGCTTTTTGTGTTCGTGCGTTTTATAAAAATAATGAATCTTATGTTGTTGTGCGTCGTTTTTACCGGCATCTTTATAACCTGGCAGGAATGAGAGACGTTCCAAGCGCAAATTTAAATAAATATTGGGTGAGAAAGTTTGAATACACTGGAAGCACTATGACGAGTAAACCACCGGAACGTCCAAGGTCATCAAGATGGAACAGAAACGTTGACCGTGTGCGCCAGTCTGTTAGTGAGGATCCTCGGCAATCGTTAAGTCTGCGTGAAGCTTCTTTAAATTTGCATAAGTCGACAGTTCATAGCATTATTCGCAAGGATATGCATTTCCACCCATACAAAATTGTTATTACACAAGAATTAAAACCACAAGATCCTGCACGTCACCAATGATTCACTGAATGTTCTTCATCAGTTCTTCCCAGGAAGGGTCATCAGTCGCAGAGGGGACATTAACTGGCCACCGAGAAGTCCCGATTTGACACCGGCAGATGTTTTTCTTATAGGGTTACCTTGAGAGTAAGGTATACACCCCAATGCCAGAAAATTTGAGAGAAGTGAAGCAAAGAATTACAGATGAAATCAATGCTATTCCTCGTGCAATGCTTCGGCGAGTGATCGAAAACTTTAGTTCAAGAATAATTGAATGTGAAAACATGAACGGTCACCATTTGTCCAATACTCTTTTCCACAAATAACAAAAAATAATGTTTAAGCTTTCTTTTGGTAATAAATTTATCTTTACACAAAAAAATTATGTGATTATTTTAATAGTTTTAAAAACAATATTTCTGAGACACCCTTTATTTCAAAGTAAAGGATAAATGAAAAGCAACACAACCACATAGCCTTTCTATTTATGTCACAGCAGAATCTATTCTATTTTCAGAAATTAGACAAGAGTGAACATGTAGTCGTTAATAACCTTCTGTGGAGGTTGATTTCGCAACCGCCCTCCCGCCGTCTTCCGATATGGAAGGAATACTATTATACTGAAGGAATTACCAGTCTCTGTTGGATGAACTGATGACTATGTGTTGATTGGCATGTACAGTTACGAACACTATTGCATCAACCCCATGACTTAGTGGAATTATTACAATCCAGATATGTCCATGACTGTACCTGATCTACACTGTAAGGCGGCTTTCACCTCGAGATTACACGTTGCAGGTTTCACGAGAACAACAACTTGTACTATTCTATTTCAAATCTAAAGAATCGGGTACAAGCGTGGTATACGTCGCCCGTCTACTTCGTTGATTTGATGTCAAGTAGTGTATTTGGTGTCTGCACCGTTGCACTGAGTTCTGGAACAGTGTAATGTATGGTGTATGGAGCGTGCTAATCAAATGAACGTTTCAAGCAGCGGGCAGGCATTTCTTGAATCTTCTGAACTTAAACACCGCTTTCCGTCTACTTCGTTGAACGTAATTTCCTTGCACCAACCTGGCACCTAGATACACCTGCACTACACCTAGTGTCAGATAGTGAAACGAAGCGTGGTTATTACATCCTTACGACTTAACACTAACTTCTGTAACTAGAGCACACTCTTGAAATACATCCAAGGGAATGCGTTTAGAGACCAAATCTCTCTTCCCCCTGGCTATTATTTCTTTCTGACAAGTTTCCCCAATTAAAAAATCCCGACATGCTCTTCGGGAATTTGAACGCCTGGCTGCACCGTAATTTCCACTTTGGGATTTTCATCTCCTCAACGCGGCAACTTCTATTTCAAATAAAATTAAAACAATCTTGCTCGAATGTGTGCGCTCTGGTGGAAACTCGTTGTGGGGATGGTTCTTTGCTAAACACTTTCCCCGTTCCCTCGAGTTCAGCGAGTCACGAACGATGAAATTCGGCTTCCGTAGATTGAGCCGATAACCGGAGCAACACCTCCGTCCGCAGACACGCGGGGACAGTCTTTTCATCTCTCGACCTACGTGACTGGAATCCCCTTCAGCGTCGTGTGGAAGACGTACGGGGTCGGAAGGGGGAGGCACCGCGGGAACGTATCTGCCCGATCTATAGAGAAGGAGACTGCTCCGAGGAGATCTGTCTCTAGTTACTTTCGGCTGCACGCCTGGAATCCATTATGCAGACTGGGCCGATGCAAATGGATGACCTGCACAGCATCTCGGAGGATGGACCATGTGGATGGTTCCGGAATGATTTATCGTCCTCCAGTGACCCGGCATGCTACTTGTTTTGCCTCTTCAAAATCGTTACGTGCTATGTTAGAGCTGCATCAATAGAACTGCATCTTTTATGGTCACGAAAAGATATTCGACAAACAAAGAGTTCTGCAATGATTATGTTGATTTCTTGAGGAAGAATTACCGCTTTATTTCTGGACATTTAGAACCACCAAAACTTTGCTAAATCGCCCAATATTTTCGGGGAATTGCGTCCTCCATTACATTGCAATTTTGTGAAAAAATCTTATGCCTTTAGATTCCCTATTCAGATTCATGAAAACATGGCCATTGTAACGGGAGGGGGGCTCAGGCCACCTATAACTCTTGAATAGTAGAAATAATAATAATATTTATTATCATGATTATAATTATTACTATATAATAATAACTATAATAAACTAATAAAATCAAAGAATTTTATTCCAAATTTAATATTATTATTATTATATTATCCTTGTGGAAACTTTTTATTTAATTATTTATTTATTTTTATTATGAGTGAATGTCCATCTCAACTCTTTTTAATTAACATTTAAAAGAGTTAATGCACTAAAATTCATACTTATTCTATTTTGTTAACATCGTTCAAGAGAAAGGTTTAAACATTAGTTTGAAATTATACTCATAAAGTTTATGTTGTGTGACTTCTCATAAAAAAACTCTATTATTTTTTTAATTTTGAAAACTGTAGAACCGTTAAATCTGTTTTGTATTAATTGGTAGAATATAAAAACATAACCTAGTAGACCCAGGTTATTCGATCTAACATATTATTTACATATTCTGTTCGAATACTAACTGAACTTTTTTTTTAACATTATAAGTAACAAGCTTTCTGCTTTTTTGTAAATTAAAATGAACGATGTAAGTTTCCAGTGGAGGAGGATCGAGAGAACGGTTCGACCCCGCTCCCGGCGCCCATGCTTGAAATGGAACTGTGTTATATAATTCACTAAATGGAACTAAAAATTTAATCCACTGTCAATCCACCATGTTGTCATATGGAGATGAGGAGGTATGGTTTCACACATTCTCGATATCGACCATTGTAGGAGTGATATGATTAACACCTTGAGCACTCTTTACCCTCCAAGGTTGTTCTTGATGCACATTGATTAGAGGCTGGGTAAGTTCCAGAGCGGCCTATGCGGTATATTGTTGAAAAACTTTCCACCTGAGATGATCCATCCGGGAATCGAACCTGGGTCTCTCGTCTGGAAAACAGATGGCATACCGATGTGCCCACCACAGCTCCGGGACGGGAGGAGAATGCTTTGAATCATGCACGTAGAGTATATCCTGTCTCTAACAATAGAAATATATAATTTAGCAGACCACATACTGGTCGTGGTGCTGCAAAGGAAAGCAAAAATCATACATTAAAGCAAACAGGCATTTGGGAGGATAATATCAAAATAATTGGATACAATATGTCGAGGTAATGACTATTCATTTAGCTTTTTTTACAATGTAAGTAGACCTATGTTTGGCATTTGACCTTCTGTTAGTAGAGAACGCTACTGCAAATTAGTCCTTTGCGTTATATATATATATATTTCTGTTTCACTGTCCAGTTTTGAAATTGGAACTAGTAAGTCCAACAGCGTAGTTTTTTTTACCTTGAACCATTAAGTTTTACTTTGCCATCTCTCAATAAAATATATTTTTATTTAGCAGCACTAAAAAAGTTTCAAAGTATCATATGCCAAAATTCTGACTTTATTTTTGGATCATATTTTATTTGTTAGTGCGTGTGTTCAGTAAACAATCTAATTACACGTTACCGTGTGTAATATGTGCGCATTTTCTTTGTAAGTTAAAGTTTTGTAAGAGCACAAAGTTTTGTAAGAGCACAAAAACTTACAAAAATGGCGCCCAGCTTGGGGCTGCTTGTGACGTTTCCATATGAGGCTTAAAGTCACATTGTGAAGAGATAGCGAGGTTAATTTCCATGAAACTGTTGCTTGTTATTCCCCTCTTACCAGCTGGCCCATAAGATCCATATACGTTTATCCGTCTCCATCCCACAGGCTAAAACAACAAACCAAAGTTTTCGAGAAAAAAAATAACCGCGAGATTATTCTGGCGAACATGCTTTTCCATAAACTTTTGCAATTAATCTCCAGGCCTAAATAGCATTAGCCCCGCGCACTGGGAGGAGGATTAAGGAGCGCAACTTGTCCATGTTAGAGCAAAATTAGTTCTTTAGAGTTTAAATCCGATACTGATCTCTGTGAAACAAAGTTATGGGATTCCGGATATGTATGCATTGTACAGGATGTGAACGAGAGTTGCGCTCAGAGTTGCATCGTAGTCTCAAACAGAAATGACTAATCCCTATGTATTGTCCACTGTATATTCACTGTTGTCGTAGCCAGGGATTAAGATTATTAATGTACACCAACGGAAGCAATTGTGTTCTGCCACAGCTTAGTCGAACGTGAGAAATGTCTCCTTTTTGGTTCTCTGAAGCTGTTGTGCTCCCAATATCCTCTGTTCTAGTTCCCTATCACATCGAATTATCTGTATTGGCAGAGGGGTGGTTTGATATGCAGTCTTATCCTCAAGCAATCGCCTTGTTATCATATCTTCCTGATATACAAAACATTATATAATATTTACACTCATAAGAGATGAAGAAATAAACTGTTAAGGGAAGATAATAAAATTGAAGAAACCGAAAAAGGATATAGAGAGTTCATCAGGAAGTTAAAGGAAAGCGATAGTCTCCCAGATGGCGTAGTGGTAACGTCGTCGCCTTCTACTCGAGGGGGTCTCAGGTTCGATACACGGTTAAGGCACATTGCACAGTGGTTCTGATCCCACTTTAAACTGTAGGTCCAGTCCCGATTAGCCTATTTGTGCATGAAATGAACTTAAAACAATAATTCAAATAAAGGAAAATGATCAAGTATCAAAGATAGTTGTAAGTAAAAGGAACAGACAACAAGTTGGATAGAAAGAATAAGTTAGTTGGGTATTTGGTCTGCCAAGAAAGTGGAGTGGCGCGACTATAGTGAATCTGTTAGGGTGATATTATGCGATTATGCATTACTTCTTTATTAATTATGCATTTTCTATAATATGAAACCAACCATAAGACCCAGGGATACCTAATAATTTTTGAGCAGAATGAATACCTGTGTGCGAGTAAATCCATATTTGCACAAGGAAATAAAAAGTAGTCTTTTGATATGCGAAGTTGTGAAAAACTCGTACAAGAGTATATGTGGATATATTTTCCCAATTTAAAGGATTTTTTCTCATTTGGACGACTAGAGAAATATTCCTTGAATGTTCCCAATTCTACGCATTTCAGAACCACGGAGCTCATCTTGCACAGTATGCAAAGGTAGCAGAAGGATGGCTCCGATGGAAGAAACCCCGAATGGCGAATGTGTGAAGCAGTATTTCCTCATTTAATTCACGCTTCCACGAGCACTCTCGCTACAGTTTTCTTTCGCTCTCGCTTAGAACGCTGATTTGTTTGTTGTGGTTAGAATCTCCATTTCTCTCCTCCAGCGGCTGTTTTCGTTCTCAGGATATGTAATTAGCGACCGCATAGCTGATCATTATATTCCGCAGCTCTGGAACAATATTACATCAGCTGGGACTGAGAATCCCAACGTTCCGAAGCCATTATGCATGTATTGTTGAACAAGTCTGCGCGAGGATCAAACCCGTGCAGTTAATGTAAAATGAATTGCGCGGTCGGTGCTGAACAAACATCGAACGCAGATTCTGATATTGGTTTGCTGCCGAACACAAACCAACCGGGCATTGAATGGTTCTGATTCCGAAGTGATTTTCACTTTTACAAAAGGAGGCATGATGGTAATTATGAAGTTTCCCAAAAGTCCAGAGGGACAGAGTTGTCATGGATGATTAAATATGTAAACTACTCTGGTGATTCACTTCCAATATGGTAAACCCGACAAGATTTCAAAATACAAGATTAGCAAATCGAGGTATATCATCTTCACTCCTCACATAACCGAATAAAAATTGATCAGTAATCCATAAATTACCATCAATAAAATAGATTCTGCACACATTTCGAAAATTAACTTCTACATTCCATGCAAAACATGTAAGATTGTTTAAATAGTTATTCGCGAATCCAAGTCCAAACTAACGCACGAGCTCTTCAATGGAATCGCAAATTCAACAAATATAACTGATATGTATCAACCAATGAAAGTATTCAAATAAGTATTCAGGCTGACTACTCTAGGACTACGATAAAATTGAAGTATAATTCCCGGTTTTCAAGGCGAACTATCCAAAAATTCAAGCAGATGTTGTCTGTATTTCAACATTACGAATTACCGCCTCTCACCACCTACGCACATACATACACAAATATATTAATTATGTGATTATAATGTATCCAAAAATTCTAATTCAATTCAATTAAACAATATATACATTTACAATATTTATTTTAAGGTGCCATTCTACATATTCAGACTCGAAATACATCTAGAAACACAATTCACTAATGTTACGGTGTATATTCTAATCTACGAAAAAAACGTATAAGAATTTCAAACTCAAATTTACCTAATCAACTGTAATATATCTTAATTGCAATAATCTTGCGTCTGTCAGATAGATTGCTTCCTCTGCAATTGACACTAACAAAGCAAACTGAGGGAGAAAATCCTGTTCTATCTTCCACGCAGCTTTCTTTTTCTTCCTCGATAAAAATAAAGGTAAATTGTGAAAAACTTTCCTCAGGGCATTTATAAATATGCGTAAATTCAATGCGATTTGGGTTAATAGAAGTTGAAATTTTTCATGTCTACGGAGAAAAATTCACGTACAATTCCCAGAGCCAATAAATCACGCAGAATCCCCGGTGAACAGCCACCCTGGTATTTAATCAGCTACAATTTATTCAAACGCACTTTAAAGATATCTAAAAATTATATGCACTATAGTTCAAGTCCAATCACGTGTTGGAAAAATATACGAAAATTAGTAACTCATGACAGTTGAAAACAATGCAAAGTGTTAACTGTGCGAATTTGCATAAATGCTTGTTATGATATCTTCTGCACGGGTCTCCCCGATGGAGCAATGGTAGTGTCATTGCCTTGTAATCAAAGGATCCCGGTTTCGATACCCGGTGGAGGCACACAGTGGCTCGAATCCCACTTTAAACTGTTGGCCCAGTCCCGATTTGCCTTTCTGTGCATAAAGTGGACTTTAAACAACAAATCAATCAATCATTAACTTTGCAGTTTCAACTATTGATCGATTGATTTCCTTTATTTTACTTCGCTTTTTGTGCGAAGATAAGGATGAGTGATGGTATTGATGAATGGACTGGACAGATAAAGATAAAAAGGGAGGAATCCCAGAAGCAAACCCGCCTTCACCCGCATACATTCGAGGGTATGCGCTTAATTTCCTGGTACCTTTAAATAAACCAGGACGTCAGTTTCCTGAATTTAACGGTTCCGCGCCTTTTTATTTTCTTTCTTTACATCTTTATTTTCAATTTAATACATAAATACAAAAAAAAAAAAAAAAAAGAATAAGAAAAAGCATAGTATTCTATACATACGTTGGTCACTTCAAATTTATATTATGGTACTGACCCATTCTGGTGACTGGAACAGGTCTTTGGCAAAATATTTTTTTTTATTTATGTAAGGATTTTAATTTATTTGGTAATTACGTAGTTAAATTACATATTAGTAATGTACTTTAATGTTGAGTTCTTTATGTTAGTTTGTGGTTAGTTTTTGTTATCTGACTGTTGTTATTTTGGGTATGTTATACATAGGTATGACAACCATTCTGAAATCTAGAACAGTTAGTGGTTTGAGTGGTTAAAGATGATAGATAGGGTTCTGGGGGGTGAGGGTTTTGATGTTGGTGATTTTATAGAAACTTCTTTGGGGGTTGACTTTAATTAGTCTGATGAATGGGCACTCACAAACATCCATGCCCAGGCCGGAATTCGAACCCGTACCCCTGGCGTCGTAGCTCGATATTTTAACCACTCCGCCATGGGGCCCGGCAGTTTCAACTATTGTAAACCTTGTTATTATCATTATTATTAATATTAATTTTATCTATTAATATTATTATTTTCAGTGTGTACGTATCAGTAATGGCGGTTGAATGCCAAAATTGGGGAGTGGGGACAAGGACAGTTAACTATCTCTTGCTAGACAAGGCTTAGCATTTAGAGGCCATACTGTAGAGGCCAAAGGGGAAACTGTCCCCCACGCTCCCCGTAATCGCCGCCACTGGATGTAATTGACACCATAAATGGTCATTTCTCTGTCCTGTCTTTTGAATTTTTAAATATATGATGAGGAAGAAAGCACAGTGGAAAGGGATCTGGTTGTGAATAACACAACACTAAGCTATTCCATGGCTGCTAACAATATAAGTCTCCTGAGTGGTGTAGGGTAGATTCGTATCCTGAGACGTGTGTTGGTGTCATCCGAGCGAACACGTTGGTTTCATTAAGGATGTTTCCGGGTTGGAGTCGTGGTGTTCCCTTGGGAGTCTCGTCTCGTTAATTTGAAGTACTCATCGTTCATCTTTACCGTCGTGATTACCGAGAGGTAAAAGCGTCTGGATTCGACCTAAGCACCACTATGTAGAAGTCTGATACTGTACCCTATCGTCTGATGTATCATGTCCTGTGTAGTAATAGAGGGTACAGATTTTCTCATTTTCAAGGCTTTCTGGATTGCATTCGAGGTAAAGCTCAAAGCATTTTAAAATAAAATTTGGTACTTCCCGATTAGTGTGTGTGTTAGCCAGAGCTAACCGATTGTATGTGCTCGTTCGTTATGTAAATGACTCATGCAAGGAGAAAGATTTTACCATCACAGCTTCTGATCTGTTGTGTGTGTACAAAACCGGGCACGAAGTTGACAGGTACACTAGAAATGTACAACTCCATGAAGATATGGACATAGAGACGCTGTACGAAGACAAATATTTGGGCGCACCAGTTCAACCCAACTATACACCTTATTGGCCAAGTTCAAGCCGCAAGATACGTGCACAAAATGCCTCGACTCCAGTGAAAAGGCGGTCCACATTGTCACAGCGCACATTACAGCTGCGAAGAGATCCGCTACCACTCCCCGCATGATGAATGCACCTTGTGTCAGGGAAGACACATATTTACGTATCCTGATCAGAGCGAAAAGGTGGACTCGACACAAGTTTCAACTCAAGAGAAAACCATTCTATTGACGGCTCTGCAACAAATCGCAGCGACTTATTCGACGCCATCTTACCAGAGAGATGATTACACAAATGGGACACCATCGTACTATCTAGATTCAGAGGACCGACCAACTAAATTCTGGGAATTATCTTGGCAACTACGGAAAGAAGAAGCGGCAAAGAACACCCATTAAATATAACACATGATATTTGAGTTATGACCTGGGTTTATGTATGAACGCCATGCAGAGAAATAATTTTTCGGACTTATTGAACATCTTGAATATCCACAGTTTCTTAGAGAAAATTGGTTTCCAATCAATTACTGCTTGGATAATTTCTAGGACACATTTTGCACACACAATCAGCTTTCCGTGCAATAGTTATCGTTAACATGAACATATATCTCCGCTTGCAGCACGGATTGACTTGGAAAACGTTCGACTCTTGCCCATCCCAGCTTGCAAATCTTCTCCTCTGCCTATAGTAGTCGGGACAATGGCCCCTCCTTCACCCACAAATCCCTTTCTGTCACTTTTTTCCTGTCACGTGCCAGAAACACGCCGTACCTGCTTCGAATTCTTCCTGCATTTCTTTCTTCCCCTTTCTCCGTTCTTTCTTCGCAGCCCTTTTTTCCCCTCTGGCAACTTCCATCTTCTCGTGAACCCAAAGACTTCTTTTTCGGTGACCGGTTGCGGTTCGTTGGGCAGCGTGCTTTGAACAAGACACTTCCCGACTGCAGGGAGAGGCGATCTGATCTGGCTGAAGGGTCTCCCTCTGTGGCGATACACTGGAACTTATTATTAGTATAAAGGAATACCCCTATGCGGTAGTATCCAACGTCATTCACAATTTTCTCAACTTCCACACATATCAATTTTTACCATAGTCTCGGCTTTTATCATTACGAACAAACACAAACACCCAGGCCCCCTGGCTTCGTTGCGCTGACCATTTCTCTACGAAGGCCGACAGAACTCGTAGGTTCAAATTCCCACCAAGTCCAGAATGTTTATTCTTTGCATGTTCTTGCAGCACGCCATCCGGACTATTAACTACTGAGTGTGTTCCATGCTCAGACCCGTCTGGGATATATTGTTGGTGTGGAGGTGGGCGTTAGCGTAGGCTTGATTCGTTGCCTGGATAAAGCATAGACGCGAGCTGATGCCATCCGAACAAACGCGTAGATCTCACCATGGATGTTCCCGGGTTGGAGTCGTGGCCTGTCCATTGGCGCTCCTTTGCAAGTGTCATTAATTTCTTGTAATCGCCATTCATCCATATCGTCGCTAATAGCTTAAAGAGGCAGTTTGTAACATAAAACAAGCGTAATACCAAAATAGTCTTGATAGCTTGTCAGTTCGTTTAGTCTCGCCGCTGCGATTTGTCTAGAGAGAGAGAGAGAGAGAGAGAGAGAGAGAGAGAGAGAGAGAGAGAGAGAGAGAGAGAGAGAGAGAGCGAAATGCTACATAAAATAACCGTAATATAAATAGCTTCTGGGATTGTCTTAGAACGACACGCCGTAGCTCTAGCTTGTTTCAATCGTGAAATTTTCTTCGATTTCATTACGAAGATATTATACTTCTTTGTAATTATATCGTTTGTTGTCTCAGAATGTATTTTCTATTGCTTTATACATATTTTAGTTTCCCATTTAACTTTCTGTTTTTATTTTCCTCTAGTAAATATCTACCATGAAAAAGGTAAACATAATTATGCTTAGTTTAACCTGTTTGAGCACGAATATGGCTTGTTCTCCGAAAAACAATCTCATATGAAGGCACTGTGTTCGTTTAGCAGAGTACTGCAAGGTACAAAGAGGGTATACTGTTAGTTATAACAATGATCCAACAGGAGTATTGATTTCTTGTTTAATATACACACTTCTTTTCCATATTACTCCATCTGCTAATTCAATGGAGAAAAAAAAAACACGCACATCTTTTAGCCACTTTTTTTTGGAACTACAAGGATATTTTTTACTCAGGGAAGTCCATGGCTACACGAGTCCTGTAGTGACCAGGTCCATGGTGAGTTATTACTATGGTACCAGGGACAGTGTACACGAAGATGAGAACCCTTTTATCTAGTCAAAAGTATCTCTTTTCTACAAATTTCGAAATAGAATAATAGTCACCATGAATCAAAGCATTCAGACGTTGCTTTACGATTTGGAGAATAATCACAATACCTATCCATAACCATCCCCATTATTTTCCACGATACATAATGCACTTTGCGGTTGACTGACTAGGGGTTTGCTCTCGTTGCATTAGTCGGAGATAAGAGATAGACAGTTTTAACTGTCGCAACGGTGTGTGATGATACAATGAAATTGACGAAAGGACACACTCAAAGAACACCCATGCCCTGCCCGGGATTCGAAACCCGGACCCCTGGCGTTGTAGCGCGCTGTACTAACCACTGCGCTACGGAGGTCGGCTAGTGGTGAAGAATCAGCGGAACAGAAAATTCCCGTTGTAGAAGCAAACACACAAATACAATTAAACGACGTTTTACTATAACCTTTATATTTTCCTCCACAAATAGGCAACAGACTGGAGAGCTCAATAAACAAATCCATTCTCCAACTATGAACTGTCAAGAAAATAACTAGTAAACTTGCCATACGATGGAGTATTACTTGCAAACACTTCACTCTCCTTCACGTATATGGTGCAGCGAAAGGTGAGAGTGCTTGCCCGTAAACCTTACTTCCTGTTGTGGTGTAAAGATGATACCTTGATTTCGTAAATGTTGAAATGTACTTAATTACGTTAATTTAATCCGCTGTGTCAAGCTTTATTCACACAGTAAGAAGTAAACCGTCTACAATTGCAACTTCTAACAAGAATTGTTAACAAGGAACGTTTCTTTGCTAGAAGTAAGTGGAAGGAAACTGAAAGAGAGCCTGAGAAAGAAAGGAATTTTATACGACATAATCCGGCGTTTCCTCCCGAAAAGCAAAGGCCCTAGAGCTAAGTAAAAGGGGGAAAAACCTTTGACGTGAACCTCACAAAAGCCCCCAAGAGTCAGCGAGTGACCCCGATGGAGATTAATGACTAAGTCGAGCAGAAGAAGCAACGCCCATGTATTAGAATGAGGGAGAAAATGGAATAGTCTTGTCCGAAGGAGATTTAGAAGTTTCCAGAGGAGAAAACAGAAAACAAAAAAATAAAGGGTGAGGGAAAAGAACCGAAGTAGCTTCCTGCAGAACTTTACAGCGGTTTCGGAAGACGGATTCTGTGACAAAGTGAAATGAAGAAAAACAGATCTGTGATCAATTTTTGAGCTCCTATCGATTGCAGATTTACACAGTGGTCCTTGTTTCGACGAATATAAGAGGCACAAGCCTAGCTGGCTTTAATATATATTATATCTGTCTAGAGTATACAAAAATTCAAGAGTAAAAATCAATGATTAAGAATACGAATAAGCAGAGCTAGTTTTGCAAGGATACATTGTTTAGTGATAAAAGCGGCAGTCAACTTACCCTCAGATATTGGTTCATTTATTTTACGTTGCTTTTCTCCCACTTTTGGCTAATCGTTAAGACGAGGATGAGTGATGATCCGATGAAATTGATGAAGGAACACTCACAAATAAAGCCAAAGCGTAGGTACGCCCGGGAATTATGGCGTCGTAGCGCGCTGTGCTAACCACTCCGCCACGGAGTTCGGCCCACCCACATACAACCTATGCTATCAATACTTAAGATCCACTAGACCTTGGGTCTGTTTCAGCTACATTTTGAAAATGCGTCTTTAAAAGAAAGATCTATTCAAAGTTATTCTTAGAGCATTTGTGGAATGTGTGGAATGCATATTCCGTATATAGCTATTTGCTGCAATACTTTCCGGGCAAGGTACGCTCATGTTCCTGTTAATATCAGACATGATCAAATGTAATTTGATCAAAATTTTGCACTGTAAAAAAATATGGGTGGTAAAGAGACAGAGGCAATTGTTCGAGAGGGTCCACACAACATTTTTGTGCACGTTCAACCTCAGTTCTGTCAAAACAACACAACAACAACGTGGTTATCATCACCAGTTTAACAATGAGGTTAAAGACAGACCACAACATGGTATAGAACTCCTGGGATCATTGTTTGTGGTCAGACTGAAACACCAGTGTTTCTCCAGCGTGCTCTGATGCTCTAGAAGGAATTCTAAGTATATCTAATTTTGCGGAATTTAGATCACCAGGGTACAAGAACAAGAGACGTTTACAGAAAAAAAAATAGTCGTTGCTGATTCTGGTCTGGTCGAGGCTATAGACCAAAAATCAGCTTTACGAGGTTTCAAAAACCAACAAAGTCAGCCGAGCCGAAAGTTAACAACCAAGCGACATCGAAGAAGCAATATTTGGAAGTATGCAACTATTTTATTTCCATCGACTATCTTCAACTCCAATTTGAACGATTCGCCATTTCTTGCAGGATTTTTACTTTTCCTTAGATCTGCAATTTGTTTTATGTATTCCGGTCTTAGTCTTCCTTTTCCACATCTACATTTTTCTCTCTCTCTTGCCAGACGCTCTGTAATAAACCACCATATATCATCTTGTCTCTTTTGCGTCATTTTCCACAGATTTTTGCTGATTATTTCTGGTACTTCCTGATTTGTAACTCATCCATTCTTAGCATTTATTCATAACATAATACCTCGAATCTTTCCATTTTCTTGTTTGTCACCGCAATGGCCGACCACACTTTATTAAGAAAAATCTCCATACCTCTATTAATGACACTAACAAGAGGTGTAGCGTCAAATCATCGCCGACACAAAATGACAATCAAAACATCGACGGCGGAAACACACAACAAAAACATCGATAGAGAAAACAAGCACACCAAAAGCATAGCCGCCAAAAACATAGAAGGAAAAAAATTACAGCAAGAACATCAACAGAAAAAAAAAAGACAGTACAAATCATCTACAGCAAGAACATCAACGGCAGAAACATCGACACCACCGCGTCGATGTTTTGTACTGCCAAAGTTTTGTTGGCGATGCTTTGTACATTCGATGTTTTGTACTGTCGATGAAATGTAGACGATGTTTATCGTCCATGTTTTGACGTATAACCAACCCCAAGAAGAGCAGCCGTAGAGCTTCAAGTTAGTTCATGAGAGATTGCGCAAGAAGCGTCATCTCATAGGACACGACCTGTGTGTATGTGCTGAGGTTACCTCTGATATGCATTATGGGAACCTTCCTGCAACTCTACAACTGTCACACAAGTGGAGTCGCGCAGTGTTTTATTGTGCAGGTTGACTTCCTTCTCACTATCTTCTCCCGCCAAAACCACAATGTCAACAAAGGCTGTCCGACCATACACGTGAAACAAACAAGCCATCCTCCATTCCCACGCTCTTGGTTATCGCTTGACGAGGGCTGTCCTCCCACACTCACCTTGATCGACAGAGAGAGATAACCGTGTTTGACACCTGAGGGCTTATCGGAAATTCTAACAAGATGACGACATCTTCCATGCTCCACGATGCCTTTGTCGATGCCTCCCCAGGCCATCATTCACATTGACAAAGCTGGCTGCGTCGCTTTTATTGACCTCCAGACAGGACATGGAAAAAGTGAAAAGACTGTCACACCCTTCTCCTACTTCCGTTTCTCGCACATCATTCTCTCTGATTACTGTCATCTGTCCTACGGGGAGGACGTCGAAAAGAAACTTTTCGACTTTTGCGGTTCTTTCTTTCGGTCTCTTTCTTAACTTTCTACCGCCATCTTTCTTCTCCCTCTTTGGAAGAGAGATAGTAAACTTTTATACGAGCTGTGAATGTCGATCAATTTCAAGATGGGAAAGTTATTTGATGAACACTCCATCACTGTAAATAACCACCGCCGATATCCCACGGTTGCTGCTCCTTACAAAATTTTACATTCGATTCCAGTTCTACAGTAACGTCTCTGATTTGAAGATTTACAAATTTTACTGTGAGCAACATCTTTATTGACATGTAGCATTGTAATTCCAAACTTAAATATTGAGCTCCTGGTATTGCATCCGAACCTCATAGTATTGAGATGAACTAGAAGTTTCAATCAACTGGACTTCTTTTAACTAGCCATTGAGATGAATGGCCAAAAAACAAATTTCCCATTTGTATGCGAGATTACACTTTAATAGATGTTCTGCTGGAAACTTTAGGTGCTGGGATATTTTAATCAAACCATACATAAAAAATATTGTACGGAATATTGAGATTTACTGTTTAGAGATAAAACCACACAAAGACTGACTGAAACGGAATGATAAACATATAGAATCACACTGCCATTTTGTGCAATTACATCTTAACAAAATTGTACTATTAACGCATATCAAGAATATGAAAAATACGAATTAACAGAATTCGGCATATAGATTTAAGGGCTTCTATATGAAACTCAGTACGCTTCTGTAATGGTCAAAAGTTAATGATTTCAACCCCTCCAGTTAAATCCGCCAATGCCCCTTAAACACCCTTCTATTCCATGGTATTCGCATGTATAACAATCCAAGATCTCTCGATCAGAATAAATCTTTTTTGTTCTGGAGTTTACTCACGTTCCTGTGCATAAGTAAACTACTTAGCATCCTTCATATACTTTGGTGCCAATAAGAACTCTCCCTATTACATTGTGCAGTGTTGTATAAACGGACTTTTCGAGTAGTCTAAGCCCCAACGTTCCCCCTGAACAACCTCCGTCAATTTTCAGATTCCAAAGCAATTCGCCAGAGCAAACAAGGAATCTGGAGACTCAATGCCTGGAGCATTTTCAAGATGTATCTAAGTCCCCAGGGGGATCTTCATGGACTTGTGCAACCCTGGATATCGCCTGACCTTTCGCTAGAATTTGAGCCGACATTCAACCCACAAGCCTCTGTGAATTTTGCGTCGGAAAATCTTTTAAACGAAATACAACTTATCGATGTTGAAGATGGAGATTTCTCTGATACATCAAAAGACCTTGTAAACACACAATAAATAAGATCCAGTACTCCCAATGTGCCCTTCGTAAAGATATAAACTGTAAACACATTTCAGATGGAGTTTTTTGTTGCATAATAATCAATCAGCTTCCTTATGTTTCATGTATTCTGTTGAACTGTCAAGTATATATGTAAGTGCTGAAGAACAGCTTAGACATGCGCATTAGATGCTTGAAAACAGCTATAAATTTCACTTTTATCTAAAAGTTAAGATTTGTCCATACATATAAAGAACAAGTTTTGTTCGAAGAATCGTACACTATTGGTAAAAACAATTTTAATTTGACGACTTTGCGAAGCGTGAAGTATTTGCATTACATGAATATTATTCATTGTCTGTGTTTCCTCACTGTTACATGCGATGTCTTGCAAGATAACATCCCTCGTCAGCATCTCATTGGGTCAACAAATTTTCTTGTTTTGAGAACATTTTATCCTCAGGCAGGCTAATCGGGAATTGACCTAGAGTGTAAACTGGAATCCGAAACATTGTGAAGTGTGCCTCCACCGGAGATCTAACTATGGACAGCCAGCCTAATGGAGGGTACGATGCTAGAAAGGTAAAATTAGAATACAATTAAAATTCAATGCTAACAAACTCGTTTTAAAGGGTATATACACAGGGCGAGGCAAAAGTCTGGCACCAGCCTTTTAATTTGAAAACGACTTGACGGAGGGCGATGAAATTTCGGATATGCGTAATTGGGGTGGGAGCACACCAGATGGGGCTAGTGTGTATCATATAATATAACTGCATACTCTTATTTCTAAGAAAACGCACATGTAAAATGATATGCTACACGATCCCCTTCCAATTTGAAAATCTGGATGTAATTCAAAGATGGCAGCTTTCAAGAAGGCCGCCGTGATACACACTATCATGTATGAGTGGGTCAACTTGACCTCTTGATTACACGGACACAAAAAAATCTCATCTTTATTTGTCCTGAAGATGACTAAAATTCAGGACCTTCAAGATTTCTAATCAGTTCATTGGTGCTGTAACAACGAACATGGTATCAATGTTCCATTTTATCACATGTTAATAATATTCAATAACATAATGTGTGTAATTATATGTTTTGTAGCGTATTTAGTTGCACAAAAAATAAAATGTCGACCAATGTAGTTAACGATTTGTAGTGATATTAATAACGCACATATTTAGGAATTTCCAAATTTGACAAAAAAATAATTGATACTTTATTGACTTTCTTTTTAAAATGCTTGTTCAATAAACCACGTTTCAGAAAAATCAAGAGCATGCGGGAGAGAAGGATTAATGAATTAAGTTACATATATGTAACAATTTACATATTTAGCTTTAAGCTAGCGTATGCATGATTTTTTCAAAGGGGATTGTCGTTACACCCTACAAAATATTTCGAAATTGTCATTTTTAACCTTCAGTTTAGAAGTTGTTCAAAGGCAAATGGTAATCGTTTTTTTTTTTTAGGGCAAATTGTATTTACCACTTTGCTCCTTTCATTAGAAAAATGTTGATTTTCTCAAAATTTCTGGAGGGATTGTAAATCCATCAGCCCCCGCCCCCCCCCCCAAACCCTGTGGACGCCAATGTAGTTTATATTTCATCATATTTTCCAACACATTACGTGCATTGCACTAGTCACGCGTAGTATTACTATCCTAGGAAACTAAATACATTTGTGTATCGAATTTGATCAACAGACTGATGCCAGTACTAGTGGGTAAAATTCTGATATCTACGATCTCGGCAGACATGAGATATCAACTTTCTCCGCAGGAAACGCCATCAACTTCCTTTGCTATCGATCCGTCAGTGCCATACAACCCGTCACCGCAACCTTCGCCGCCAAACAAAACAACCCCCCCCTCGCAGGGGCCGACACGTGCGGGGGGAGGAGGGGGACGAGAGAGGGAAATATTGTGGGGAGAAACACATTACCATGGATACTTTTCTCGCCGCGAGTTGAGCTCACTCCATCGCTCAGTGCGCGAGGGACCTCACTGAGTCAACACGATTATACGCATCGTTGAGGAGAATCCAATCAATCTACGCCTCTGAGTTCCTGAGTTTCACTCTTCGGCGAGTGTGGACTTTGCTCTCCAGAAACGCACTCCATAACTCTTTGGCAGGAGGGAGGGCGTTGAGCGAAGAATCCACTCTTGCTGCGTCCAGATTTTTCCTTCTCAACACCGCCAAAACGATTTTAAGCATTAGATATAAAAGCCGGCCAGTGGTGGCATGTACTAAATATATTGTTGTAATCCCGTTTTACCTGGGATCTGAGGTCACAGGGAAGTTTCATTTACACATTTAGGTAGAGCTTAATAATATCTGATGGCTGAACCTGCTCCGTTAGGAGGGTAGAGATATGGAAAGTTGGTGTAAAGGTTATTCACGCTTGTTCATACCTGGTAGATGTGTGTGATGTCTTGTCCAAATGCTTCTCGCAGACCGAATCGTGACAGTTGCCAAGGTTCTATCCAGCGACCCTCAGCTCACCAGACCGAGCAATCCCTTGCGACTTCTAGCATGCTAGGCAGCGGTAACTCCGTGTTCCATCGTCGTAGTTCAGCAGTGTAATGTGTTGTAAAGTAATCGGACTAATTATCCATGTAGCGTCGATGAGTGTCAGAATCCGAAAGAGAGCGAGCTCCGGGACGGAGCTTGCTTTTATCATTCAAAGCGTCGAAAGGTTGTTAAACCTTTCAAACGCGGTAGATCCTGTTTAGATCCACGCGTTTGCCTTTCCAGTTCCTTGTTTTACGGAAGTTACAAGTTAGCGCATTCTTGGGATCACTCGCTGATCGGACAAGTTCAGGAAATAAACAAGTGTGAATATTAACATGACGAGGTTTTCTCGGTTTAATAGTCTCCATATCTCTACAATATGTAAGCTCTAATCCATCGCAATTCGTGTTTATAAGCATTGCCAATCTCAGCACGTCAGAACCTTATACATAAGGAGACAAATTTATGGTAAATAAAAACTGAGGAGAGCGGTTAATAAAATGTTATATCACCGGTATATACCAGCGGTGAAAAAAAAAAAATTGGCACACACTTTTTCATCATGAGAGGAAACAACATTCAAAGGAGCTATAAATTGATAAACTACTTCATTTTTATATACTGTTCACATACACAAGTACTTAGCTGCCCAACCAAAAAGAAAACATCAACACAAAATCACTTCATTTCCAAATTGCATATCTCAAGTGATTTATTCATTGTATGTATTTAAAGGATATCCTTGCTGTCCAACAAATCAAATAATCACTACATACACAAACACATGTTGAAAATCACATGATGATAAACAAAATTCATTCATGACTGAACACAAATGACACCATTGTTTCCCTTGATGTGCGGGAACAGACTAATCTTATCGCTGCTACAGCTAGCAAGTTCAATGAAACTGGAAGTTGAGTAGACATTCGGGGGAAGAAAGGAATGCAGCTTGACAGGGAGCGAAGTTTTGAACTGAGATTATGTGCATGGAAAATCCAAATTTGCAGCGTCTTCCTGATGTGATCGAAGATCCTGCAAGTGGTAGGAAACTTTAGGCAAATTTTGTGTTACAATTCGACAGTTTGCGCGCACAACCTCGATTGCCGGTTTTTGCGTGTTTTCTACTTATTTTGATAATATTTCACGGTTATTTCGCGAAAAAGCGTTCATTTCGTGGAAAAGCACACATTTCGCATTACTTCGCGAATAAAACTCATGCATATTTCATCATTGGGGGTGTAGTTAAGTGCAGAATGTTCAAAATTGCATATTTTTTTCACATTTCACGATTTCGCGCATCGCGAAAATTCAATGTCCCTACTTATACACATTCCAAATGGACCGTTTTTTCGCCTTCTGGACCGTACATTTGTACTTAAGTGATTCTTGTACAGTCACGGACACTTCTTGGTTGTAACAATCCCATTGACTTTCAGTCAATAGAAGTGTCCGTGACTGTATGTACAGCCAAATGCAATAAAAATGGGACACTTAGGTCCTGAAACAGTCTCTTCCCTGAAGGCATTGTGTGTGTTGCGTGACCCTACGGCTGCATTGAAAATATGCTATTAAAATCCACTTATCGCCGTAGAGTTAGGCAACACACATAACGCCTAGGAAGGAAACTAATATTTCAGGGTCTATGCGTTCTATTTTTATTGCCGGTGACTGTACGTTTACGTGTATGTGTGTTTGCTGCCCTACATGGAACCCAAATAATGTATCGTGAGACGAGCTCCACTAGATGAATTATGAAATAGGGGTTTGCAAACACTATATAAGGGAAGATAGGCTACGAAAGTGGGGTACGGAAATACGGGACAGTTTCGATTTCCAAATTGGACAGCAAGTTGCAGACTGTCAGCAGGATCAAGTTTTATAATGGATAGCTCTTGGTCGAATCATGTGACTTGTCTTTTAGCTACGTTTCGGCTGTACATATACAGTTAAACGTCAAGTCTAAAATATTCCAATTATGCTTAAAAACCTGATCTCTTTTGCTTTAATTGATTCAGTTGCAATATGCACATCAATCGTCACAGTCATGGCGATCTCCGTGACAGAGTGGTTAACCCTAGGACAGCATGGTTCCCGGGTTCGAATCATTGCCTTGTCATGGGTGTTCTTCGTGAGTATCTCGTCATTGATTTCATCATATCATCACTCATCCTCATTATTGCGAAAAGCCAAAAGTGGCAGAAAAGCGTAGTAAAGTATATCAAGTCAATCAATCGTCACAGTCATGAACGGCAATCTAAAGTAACTCCTTTTTGTCACTCGTCTGTAGCCACTTACCTAACAATATACTAAAAGATCTCGGAGGAATAAGTCAGTTTACACCATGCACTTGACAATTTCATGCCCTTAGGATATGTGATTTAAGCATACATGGTCACCCAACCTAGACTTTTGCGAGAGACATGCTTAGCTCCAGTTCCTATTGGAGTAGAACATCCACGGTTGACACAATAATCCCGGGTCTTCTAACTGATTAAAACAGGAAGATATATGCCCCCAGCTCGCTGCCGGTCCAGCCTGATGAGCAGATCCCAAAGCACCGCCCGCTAACGTAAGACTCTCAGACACTGTACCAGTTCGCAGTCATGAAGGTTTCATGAGCTGCCGTGTCGCACTAATCTCTGCATATACAGGAGAACCTATCTTAATTACGCACGATCGATAGTTGATTAATGCGCTGCAGCGTGTAATGGGACGAGCGAATCGCTCCAACTTCTCCATCAAGTCGGCCGCCTGCCCGGAAGAGGACCGTGGAGTCAATTTTCCGAGGGGAAATGTGTGCGTGTTCCCTGTTGGAAGCGGTTGTGCGACCGGGGATCTTGCGAACGCCGTCCGTGTCGCAACTGATTAGAGCTTAAACAAGACGTTTCCAGCCGTTGGACTGGAAGATAACTCTCTCCTCTACTAAGAGTTCATCATAGGATGCACCACCCCAGGTATGGACAAGGATGCCTTTATCAAAGTACGAACACTTTCAGCAATATACCCCTTGAATAGACAACGTTTATATGCATCCGCCTCTGTGGCTAGTGTGACTATTTATACGTCACAACAGGTTCAAGAAACAGCCAATCACACGAGCATATCCTTGAAATGGGCCCGCACACGTATACAATCTTTGTTCCAAAAGTTCCAGAACTGATTGCTGAAACTTAGTTTGTGCCTTAGAAATAATATCAGTGCACAGTGATGAAACTGCTCTAACGATGGTAACAACTCTGGAACCTTTCCTCCGAAGTTGTGGGAGATTGCAGTTGGACAGCCCTTGATAGCGTCCACATCATGTATATATGTCTGCCTACCATGTACCACTTCGGACCTAGCAATAAAAAAAATCGCAGCAGATGAAATCTTGTGGTACCCACGAACCTGAACACCAAACGACAAAGTGCCGAGTGGAGAGGTCGTGGATCACCGACCCCTCCCGCCATGCCTTCTTCATGACAATCCGAAGCCTCATAGGTAAACAGTTCTTAGCTGGCAAACTGGTGAGAATGCTTCATCGCTGTCTTCTCGCTTGTCTGGAACGGACATTTGGACGTTGTGAACGCCAACAACGTGTTGCCCAACAGAAACTTGCCTCCATTCACAGGAGTTTCGGACTTGCTAGGAGGATTTTCAGCATCGTTGCAACCGCTGCATTACTGCGCAAGGAGACTATTCGAAGGCACAACCTAGGAAGTTTCATTTCAGTTTTTCATTCCCGAGAAAGAATAGTCAGTCCAGGAACTTTTGGAACAATGATTTTATCTTTCGAGTTCAGAAATAACGCCGTCAGTGTTACCACTGCATTTGGTTTTGTTAACTTGTTTGCAATAACCCCTGACTTCATTTCATGTTTCTGGTAAATGTAAAACTGATAATTTCCCATCTCTACACGGGGGACCTCTGTAGCTTTCTCTTGTCAGTTCCCAGGCGAGGCAACGTTTACCCCGGCGTGGAAGAGAGAACAGCCTGGTTTTGAAACAACAGCGATTCCTTCCGAAAGACACTCTTGTTGAAACCACGGACTTGTTGAGCGTGCGAGGAACATCCCTTAATGCGTTTCTTTTGTGCGGACGTCATTTCCAGAAGGTTTCCGCAATCCTATAGACCTTGACGGCTGTTTTGAAGATGGGCGATTCGTGTCCCATCTTGTACAGACATCTCTCTCACCCTCATCAAACCCACTCCAGCTCGTATCTCATCCTCCCAGAAAATCCTCCAAAAGAATCCTTACAGCATCAGGACCATCTGGCCCTCCGAGATCCTTGTCAGAATAACTCACTCTTCGCTGAGAGGAACTTCCCCGGCTCCAGAACTTTATAAATCCATTTTTTTTCGTGCGTGGGCGTTGGGGATGCTGTGTGTGCGTAAGACGTGCGCCGTGGTGCTTGAGGATTTCGCGCGCGTCCGTGGTTTCGCCCTTCGTTCCTAGCTAGGCACCGGCTTCAGTGCACTTGAAGAAATTGGATCTTCGTTATGGCCGCTTGTCCGCTTTTGGGCTCATACGTGACGGAGTGCGGAGATGGAAATGGGCCTATGTCAGACTCCGTCAGTCGAGTGAACTCGCACCGTTTCGTGTTGGCAAGTAACGAAATCAAAGAGTTCCTTTCTCTATATTTATCCGATATAGTGAGTTTTTCCATGTAAAATCTTGCTATACTAACTTGAAGACAGTTCTAATGAATTTCAGTCATGTATAAATTAATTTATTGTTCTGTCTTAATTAAAATAATAATATTTATTAGTTCTTTGGAAACAATTCTACATTGAGATTCTACGTACTGTGGACGAAAATCATGAACAGGTTACGAGAGAAAGTGAAGTTGGTGACAGCTCCCCCTCCTCTCTGCTAAAGATCTCTATAACGAACAGTAACATCATTTAAAACTAGGTGTGCGCTCACTGCAGTAGAAACGTCATTTGACAAAAATTCATGTCATAAAGAAGCCCACGTCGCTTCGAGAGTCGATGCCGTGCAACCTACGTATTCCTAAGCACCTAATTTTTGGGCGTGTTCCCTTTGCATATGGGTGAGTGATAACAAAAAGGCATACTTTCCAGAAGAAGCGACTTTAGAAGAATATATTACAATATGCAGATTTCTTTTTACACTATGATAAAACTTCAAGTTCTAACTTAATTAAGAAAACAGTAAACATTCAGAAAATTATGATATTCTATGTCTGCCAAGCTTATACAAGGGGGACATACCCCCTCTCCCCGCTTAGGTCAGTGTTCTTAAAAAACAACACCTAAGGCAGCAAAAGATGGCAAAAAGGGGACTAACTACTTAAAAAAGGATGCGTAACCCCTTTTTCGACAATCCTGGGCACGCAACTGGAACTGGGGAGGTGAGGCAGATGAAACTTTCAGCACTTAATCGGTATAACCTAGGGAACATGAGTATAGATGAGAGAAACATCAGTATGGTTACTATCCTAGTCGGCAACTATTCAAAATCAAAATGGTGGCGAAAGCGCCAAATATCTCTGCCTCGGTCTATTCAATGATTATGATCATTTTTCTAAAATGAAAGTTCAATAATAAAACTTCAATTTCCATATTATCAAATATTCATGTTTCGAGAAATTTCAATTTTGAAACAATATTGATAAAATCAAATGTTATGACCCTGAGGAATGATCTAAGAAAAAATAATTTTGTCAGGCGCATTGGAACAAGAAATTCACTGTACAGTCAGTTCTGTCTACACAGTGAAGAATACAGCCTTTGATGAGGAATTGTACAAATGTATACACTAGCACAGAGGGAGCCAATACAAATATATCATTTGGAATTCAAAATGGCGGCCATGCATTACAGATATAATTCTTTTAAAATGCTCCATGGGCATGCAGTGTGTCATTTCCTACAATCAATCAATCAAGGGTACTAAATTCGATAAGACTAATTAAAATTTGTATGTTTAAAATTGTAAAAAAAAGGCCATTAACATGAGCAAAATTATGTACTATAGGACTTTTCAGTTCTTAGGGCGGGCGCTCTAGAAGCTGGCAAGAGAAGTGGGGACCGGAAGCGACCAATACAGCGCGATAAGAAACGCAGCAGCATGTAGAACGAGGTACACGTAGTACTTATTTCCGCAACGTCGTATCTCTCAGCGCCACGCTCCCCACTTCCCTTCCCAGCTTCTAGAGCGCCCGCTGTAAGAACTGAAAAGACCTATAGCGAATGACGATAACATGGTTGGTGTTACATCCAATGTATTGGAGAACGTTCTAATCAATGAAGATACCAAAATTTACACATGACATACGAGTCATATGAAATAAACACAGCCCACAACCTGACCATCTCCGATTTTTATGAAATTTGAGGAGTTGAAACTATGAATGAAACTTAGTAATTTTTAGTTTCGTGCGTCTTGTAATTGTTAAATTATTCAAGGTCAAAGTTAGCATAAATTGCCCTTTTTGAGCCCGCTTAGCTATACTAAATGTGCTGTAACTCCGCCCCTATTTTGCCTAGGAAGCTCAAATAAAGCTTATTGTACAGGTAATTGAACAAGCTTTCCAGTGATATATAACAAGCCTACCTTTGGAAAAACATATAATTTTGTCACGTGACCTTAACAGTTCACCTTAAATATCTCAAAACATGTCATCACCAAAAACCGTGAAAAAAATATATTTGGTCCCTCATACCATACTCTAAAACATATCAAAAAATCATTGTGGGACTGCAATGGGATCAGAGGATACAAAATAATATGTGTAACTATGTGACTGATAAAAGCCCCATTATATGAAATATGACGAGTCAAATGTCCTTTAACACCCCAAACAAAATGTAAAGGAGTTATCCTGGGTATAATTGGTCATGAAAAAAATAGGCTAGGGCACAGGGAGATCCCTATCCGTGTGTGTTCAATTCCCTGTACAATAAGCTTTATTTGAGCTTCCTAGGTGAAATAGGGGCGGAGTTACAGCACATTTAGTATAGCTAAGTGGGCTCAAAAAAGGGCAATTTATGCTAACTTTGACCTTAAATAATTTAACAATTATAAGACAAACGATATGTTGTCTTAAGTCCACTTTATGCACAGTAAGGCTAATCGGGACTGGGCCTACAGTTTAAAGTGGGATCCGAACCACTTGTGCCTCCACCGGGTATCGAACCCGGGACCCCTTGATTACAAGGCGACGACGCTACCACTGCGCCATCGGGGAGGCCAAAGCCAAACGAAACTGAAAATGAAACTGTGTTGATTTTACATGGAATGACTCATACACCTAGTTTGGGAAATTCAAATTGGCCGACAAGTATGGCTGTTAACGTTAGCATACAAATAGCTTTTTTCTAGTTTACGCGGGCAACTTTTCTGGTATATCCTATTCTGACAGTAAACATACCATTATGGAGCACAAAAGACGCACCTTACTAGAGTTGCATAAAGTATTAACCAATATGGTCTCCCACAAATGCAAAGAATTATCACATGCAGGTTGACAAAAAATTAACCTTTTTTTTGAAAAAGGTAAGTGATTCAAAGTCAAACAACTTTTGGTAACATATGCAATATTAACTATAACGAAAATGCGAACAATTGAATACAATTGTCTTTTCTTTTGTCTTCCGCAGGTGTACGACGGCCTTGGTGGCGCTCAGGTCTCCGGAAATACGTGATTTTGTGCACCACGTGCGGCGGGCTTGCAGCTCTCCTAGGCGCTCTGTTCTTCCTCGTGTACTTCATCCTCCGCTCCTACACGTCTTCCCTCAACTACTTCGAGACTGTCCCCACGTATGTTCCTGCCATTATGGTAAGTACTTTGTAGAATGTCAACTGTATGTTCGTATATTAGAAACTATTACAACAATTTATGTGGTCTGCCAGTCCTACAAAATAGAAGGGAAATACATCACACACCATCTCGAAAGAACCGCTTGACTGGCAGTGACGGACAACAATGTACGTCACGTGACGTATTTCAGTTCGTTTTGAAAACTACTGCAAGCATAGGCGCGCACAGCCTAACTTATTTTGGAATGCCTTAAGAAGAGTTTCAATTGCCTAATTGTCGGAACTTCGTACCCTCTTTTCACAGAAACTATTAAGTTTATAAAGATGAAATTTTCACATTATAGGCCTAGTATTCGTTTTCACTTCAGTACAGGTTTCCCTGTCATTTCCACTATATTTGTTACTTAAATACTGAAAGTAAGCAATTGAAAATCAATATTGGTATATAATATCTCTAACAGATGTAATACAATACAAGGCTTTATCTATACACTGAATATATCAGCTGAATCCCTCTCATTATATAAATTAATTAACAACAACTTCTCACACATACTGTTTGCCATTATTAAACGCACGGCCATGAAATTAGGCGGGCGGCAGAAGTTCGCGCTGTTGCCACGTCGGAGCACAACCTCGTGTGCTCAGAGGTTTAAGAGAATGAAAGATCTTGTTGTAGAGTTGGTCTTTGTAATCCATGTGATACAAACTGACAGTATTTGCTAGAAAGTTCAGGGATGACACAAAAGTGCCCCGGAGAGAGGTCGGTCTGACGCTCGAACTAGGCAACGCAGCCCGGTCGACGTTGCCACACAGTGTGAGGCAACCAGCTACTTTTGTCCCGCTCTCGCTTTGCTTTTCCCATACGTGGCACCAGCGCAATTCTGCCCAGCCGCCTATTTTCATGGCCGTGCGTTTAATATTATCACTTTAGGGGTATCTTGTCAACCTCACTTCCACGTAGTACATCCTGGACTGCATTTTGCAGACTAACGAGGCTCTGGCGTCTGGCTCTATGGCCAGTATAATTCTGTGTGTTGTCCAGGTTTTTGTCCTTATTTGTGCTGAGCGTCCCTTTATAGCTTCTACCTTTAACCGAAGTCAGAATATTTTAATATTTTGGTTTTACAACATTACAGTTACGTTATTTTAGTTATGGTAAGGGGCTGGATCCGTATAACGTGACGGGTGCAAAATAGCCTTAGCCTTACATCTGTGCTGTTTTATTCACAATCTTTTACAAACCAACACACCTAAAAACCTCTTCCAGAAATTTAAATTCAGAAAAGAAATACATGATTACAAAACAAGGGGAAAATCGAAACGTGAGCTTCTATAGCACACACTGGTGCTTTTCGAATCATCACTCACAGATTCAGCTACAAGAGCGTGGAATGAATTTCCTCCTTCCATGACGTCCCTCACTAATCGCAACAATTTCAAAGACAAACTATATTGTTAAATGAACAATATCTGTGTTCCGGCACTCACGAATAATATCTCTCATTTCTGAATCAACTACCATAAAACAAGTATTTTCATTTTCATTTTGCTTATTTACTTTCCTCCTTACATGTTGCCAACCCTTGACGATTTTTTGTCCTTTCTCGTATATTAAGAACATTTATATGTTTTTATATGTATAATATTAAGTTGTATTAGTCTTAACGCTACTCACACGAAGCACAATTGTGTCAATTAATTTGTGTATCCCTTGTGCATTTGTTTTCAAGCTTTTTTTTATTTTGGTGCGTAGACGAGACTTTGTTCTCAATTTTGTATTTGTTCTTTTTGTGTCTTCTTTATGTTTCTTTCTTACTTCTTTGTTTGTTATTGTACAAACATTTAGTATGTAGAATGTATTTAGTATGTATATGTATCCATCGATGTTAGGTGGCAGAACAGCCGCAGGCTGAACCTCGCCCTTTAATAAAGGAAAATTGAATTGAATTGAATCCAAAATTTCAAATTCAAATTTCTTGTGTGTGTGGTTTCAATTAAGCCTCCTGAGTTAAAGCAGGTTGCATTAGCAATCGACACTGTGCTTGGAAGAGAGATGAGTGCGGGGCCGATTGCTGAGGAGCTCTTTGCGATTTTATAAAGTGAAAAATATCTTCCTTCCTACATGATTACTAATTATTATAGTAAACAATATCACATTATTTGGGGAGGGGGCGAGAGAGTGTAGCGTCTCAAATGAAACGAAATTCCTTATTATTTCACCTATTTTAGTGGTAGTTTCTACATTTTTTAAATTTTTTGAGGATGCCTTTGGAACACCCTGTGCGCATGGCTATGACTACAGGGTGGGTCAAAAGTCACGATCGGATATTGAATATAATATTATTATTGTCAAAGGAAATGCGGTAGTAAATGCAGAAACTGTATTGAACTGAACAAGAGTGAAACAGGACAAGAATACCTGTGCAGCTCTCAATGGTGGAAATTCTATGTACGTTGACCATTCTCGGTACAAAGGCCTCTCTCTCAAGTTTCCGCAAATTCTCCGTAGTTCACTGCCGTATACAGGATTTTTTTTCTGGAGGGTCCGGAATTGTAAAAGTGTATAGTACATAGCTGCTTTCTAAGGGTACGGCATACGCAATAAGATATTTCGCACATTTGGGACTTTCTACTCTCAAAAAATAGCAATTGAGGGTCATTTGAATGGGGTTTTGTATTCGGAGAAGGCTGTAAGCCCCTTCAGCCACCTCTCTGTGTCCGCCAGTGTCTTAGCTGGAGCAGATTTTAGCAATGTAAGAAAATGTTTCCCATGATTTCTTCATAGGTTTTACCAGTTCATCCCTTCACAAGTACCCACACGCTAAGAACGAAGCGTTCCTCAATAGTGAATCGACTTGTATCCGCAATTGTTTATAACATACACAAAGATGAAGAAAAACAGTCACCTCGGAAACATAAGGTTGGAAATCAAACACATGAGTACCGTACACCTCCACAACGTGTCTTTTAACTGTAGCATTCGGTTGACCCTCTAGAAAACATGAGTTCCATCCACGGAATTGAGATTGACTGATCTCTATCTGAAAACAGACGAATTAATACCACAAGACGTATGGGAGAAAGATAAAGTTTCTTCTCAACCTACCTTTTACGTCAATTCCACTTGCGAATAATACGTTCGCGCACTACAAATAGTGTCCGATCGTGACTTTGGTGTACCGCAAATGGCATTGGATAAGAAACGTCCCTTACCTGCCCACAACCGTGTATTGCAAAGTTGCAGACATTTAAGGGGAAGCGAGTGTCTCGTTCGAAAAAAACAACAACATTTTTTCGTCTCTGCCCTGTGGCCGTATAACGAACGTAAAAGTGACTTCGCTTACACAACCATGGAGTCACACGCGAACGACAGGTGTTGTGACATTCGGCTGCCCTCAGCAGCAAACATCAGCCGAGACGCATGAAATGTTAAAAAGCAACCTGGCAGTGAAGAGCCCTACCGTGTTGCGCCCCGTTTAAATGTTTAAAGACGGTCTTGATTCAATCATAAAAGGTTCCGCGTTGCCTAGGGAACTCAATCTGGCTACAATGGCCGTCAGACAACAGACTGTAGTGGACGGGCACGGGCGAGTGGCTTTGATGTTGTACACGTCACGTTCTGCACGTGACACGTTATTTGGACTCCGTACCTGACCAGAAACAGTCTGTTCCAAATGTTACACCGATTTTTGTATCGGTTCATGTTTTAAACACGGGAAAAAAATGTTTTACCTCGCGTTCAAGGGTACTCAATGCTTTTTTCTCTCTGCCTTACGAGGTCGAAAGTGCACGGACGGTAAGGAGCAGTTCCGTGGTGGAAAAAAAAATCCAAAATAAGTTAATCAGAAATACCTGTTATTTGTGTTCTTCTTCAACACAAATCCGCACAGAGACCTTACCGACATTTTTATAATTTACTGTTTAATTTTGAATTTCCATCCAGAAAACATTATTGCTACCTTTATTAGTAGTGGAAAGTCAAGTTTAGTAAACCAAGAAAATCGGTTTGCATCTTTGTGTGGTCTTTTTAGGAAAATTTCGTTACACCCACCGAACTAAAGCATCAAACTTTACACTGTGAATATACACAACTCTATGTTTGCTCCATGGAGACGCGTCAGACCTGAGCCTCCACCATCTTGTAATTCAACGCCATCTTGAATTTTTGCATCGATCTCTTAAAAGACACAGTATCCCGGGAAACGATTGGCCGATTACAAAGGTTTATGTTTGAAAATAAAAGTGAGTTCTCTTGTCGCTTGGTTGAAAGAAGTGTTGCGTTATAGTTATATGAGTTTATACAAACAGTTTATATACTACAAACAAGATGTTGCTCTTTTATCGCATCCCTTAATGGGAAATTTTCGTAGTAGCACTTTATAAATTGCCAGCTATTGGAATATTCATTAATTTGACAAGTTTTTTTTAACACATCTTCAAAAGCAGCAAGGGATCTTTAATTTAGACATCATTTTGTATAATGAATTAAAATAGTGACAGGAGTTCGTTCTTTGGTTGCAGAGTTAGAGTAAGGATGTTAGCAAAAATACACAATCTGAGTGGGAGTGGACGGCAGTGGTCTGCCTTAGAGATACCATCCCAACATTCCCTCAACTGAGAAAAAGCATACGAAAACTTCCCAAAGACCTAACTAGTTTATAGATCTTGACATTCTTGTCCTTTTCTGAAGAGCATTGATGATGATCTGGTTATCTGCGAAAACACCAAATCTCTTTCATGAAAATTCTTGTGGACTGGCTCTGTGAAATACTGCTCCAACCAGAGCCAGTTGCAAAAACGGAGCAACCACCTGTTGGTGTAAATTATATCGGGCGGGAGAGATAAATCTAACGCGCTCGTCAACCCTTTTCTGCTGTCATTAAAATTAGAACCGTTAAATTTGAATATAAAAACGAAGAGAGCGACACTTAAAATTGCTATCCGAAACCTCATCTGACAAGCGGAGGTGGGGGATGGGGGTCGAGATTTCACCTCGCTTCCCCCTTCTCTCCCCTTTTCTACCCTGTTACATTGTCAGATAATAAATGTCAAAAGCGGCTATTCCGGGAGCATAAAATGTACCTTCCTGTTTTAAGTTATAGCTTTCATGCCGCGGTGGAGCTGGTTGAATACCGGGTTGTTTCAATACATCCGCTGGTATATGGATTCTCCCACAATGCGAGGGCCTCGGTGCTTGCAATTAAAACTCTCCTCTGGCAGCATAAAGAGGGTTGAGAATGTTCTCTATTATTCCGTCTCTTAAAGAGTCACGTCTCGAGCAGTGTTCTCGTTGACCAAGGTTCCGCTGGGCTTTCATGCGTATCTTATAACGACATTCTCGAATATCCAAGCTGATATTCTATGCGTTTCTATTTATAGGTCAGAAAGTTTATACTGTTAAAGTTCCTCCAACTGGGTCTGCATCCGCGGTTCGCTATTGCTAAACCCTTATTTTATAGTCATGGACACTTCTGGATTGTAATGATGCACTTTCAGTGGGGTGGTTACAAGCTAGACATGCCCATAACTCTACAAGTATGCCAAGCCAATTACTAGATGTACTGTTGAAATGTCATTCGTAAGAAACGCATTAATTTAATGAGTTTTTAAGAAATTAGAGGGCGAATTATTTACAGCTCTTCAAAGGAAATATATTGTCCCAAGAACCTGTGAGCACTGGTAAGAAGACAACACATCACGTACTTCTTCTAGCGCTCTTGTGAAGGAAATAGCGAGTAGTAGGAAGCAGAGAACGAAGCACACATTTTCTCCAGGCTACTGCGAAACAAGCGGCGAGCATTGGTAAGCAGAGAACAAAACACGTAATTCCTTCAGTGCTGCTTGCGAAGAAACAGCAAGCACTGGTAAGCAGAGAAGGAAGAACGTACTTATTCCAGCGTTCCTGCGAAGGAAACATCGATCATCGGTTAACAGAGAACAAATTACGTATTCACGATTCTACAAGGAATCGGTGATAACGGGTACGCAAAGATCAAAGTACGCACTTACTCCAGCGATCTTGCGAAGAAAACGGCGATCATGGGTACGCAGAGAACAAAGTACGTACTTTCTCCAGCGATCCTTCGAAGGTATCGGCGATCACAGGTAAGCAGAGAACAAAGCACGTACTTTCTCCAGCGATCCTGCGAAGGAATCGGCGATCATGGGTAAGCAGAGAACAAAGTACGTACTTTTTCCAGCTCACGGGTACGCAGAGAACAAAGTAGTACTTTCTCCACCGTTTTTGCGAAGGAATCGACGATCACAGGTAAGCAGAAATAAAGTACTTTCTCCAACGTTTCTGCGAAGAAAATGGCGATCACAGGTAAGCAGAGAACAAAGTACGTACTTTCCTCAGCGTTCCTGCGAAGGAAACGGCGATCACAGATACGCAGAGAACAAAGTATGTACTTTCTCCACCGTTTTTGAGAAGGAATCGACGATCACAGGCAAGCAGAAATCAAAGTACTTTCTCCAACGTTTCTGCGAAGAAAATGGCGATCACAGGTAAGCAGAGAACAAAGTACGTACTTTCCCCAGTGATCCTGTGAAGGAAACGGCGATCACAGGTACGCAGAGAACAAAGTATGTACTTTCTCCACCGTTTTTGCGAAGGAATCGACGATCACAGGAAGCAGAAATAAAGTACTTTCTCCAACGTTTCTGCGAAGAAAATGGCGATCACAGGTAAGCAGAGAACAAAGTACGTACTTTCCTCAGCGTTCCTGCGAAGGAAACGGCGATCACAGATACGCAGAGAACAAAGTATGTACTTTCCCCACCGTTTTTGAGAAGGAATCGACGATCACAGGCAAGCAGAAATCAAAGTACTTTCTCCAACGTTTCTGCGAAGAAAATGGCGATCACAGGTAAGCAGAGAACAAAGTACGTACTTTCCCCAGTGTTCCTGTGAAGGAAACGGCGATCACAGGTAAGCAGAGAACAAAGTACGTACTTGCCTCAGCGTTCCTGCGAAGGAAACGGCGATCACGGATACGCAGAGAACAAAGTAGTAGTACTTTCTCCACCGTTTTTGCGAAGGAATCGACGATCACATGTAAGCAGAGAACAAAGTACGTACTATTCTAGCAGTCCTAAAAGGAAAAAGGCGATCACTGGCAACCAGAGAACAAGGTAAGTATTTTTTCCAGCACTCTTAAAAAGGAAATGGTGAGCATTGATAAGCAGAGATCAATGTAGGTTGTGCTATTTCCAACACTCCCCCGGCTGATAATCCGCAAATTGTACCAGCAGAAGGATAATCGTCGGTGTGCGTCTTGTGCTTCAACTTAAATCTCACGGACAAAGCAACACTTCTTGAAGCGTTCAGAAGGGATTATTACCACAAGAAAAACAAAGAATCAAAATATATTATTTAAGCATTCTAAAGAATTCTATCATTTAATCAATCCTCGACAGAAAACAAGAAAAATTGTTGAATGCTTGTGCGCGAATCCAGTGGATGGAAGTTGAAAACAAAGCACACAGCAGGCCGTCCTTTAAGCGCATCTCGTGTTAAAGAAGAAGTAAAAGTAAAACTGTTTTGCTTTCCCGTAATCCCTTACGGTTTCACGTCTAACATCAGTTCAGTTTTAGTAAGAAACTTAATATTTACAACAAGCGCCTGCAGTGAAAAAAATATGAGCGTTCCCTAAAAAAAACCTCTTCGCAGTAATCATGCGATAAAACTCGACTGATGGAGACAGTCTGTAATTTCTTCCCCTCTTCTTATCTCCAACCTAGCGTGCTTTCTTTTCATCGGAAGAAGTTTTCCGGAAGAAAGTGCAGAGTGTGGAACCAGGATAGGGGAAGGAGGCAAAGGAGGTTCTCGGAACACGAAATGTTTTTGGATACGGGGTATTTATTATGATAGCAGAAGTTTTACTTAATTTTAGCCCCAGATGTGCAACCTTCTAACGTCGTTTTCCACGCCAGGGTAATGTTAATAGAACCTAAACCCTGTGCTTTAAGATAAGGCACAAAAGAAAGAAGTTTTATCGCAGTTTCTTTGTTCCAACGGAACGCGGTATTCCAACCAATGTTCTTGAATGCTCCTTAGAATGCCGTACCGTGTAATTAGAGACGTGCCATTAAGTAGGAGACTCTTAAGCGTGATATCTCATCAATTCTTAATGTTTTTATCTGATTCTGTCTTCTCTTATAGGTGCTATTGCAAATCAGAAAGTTATCACTACTTTTCAGTAACTAATGTACTTGTTTGTTGAATATATCGGCCTGTGAATGGTACCTGGATCATTACACCAGGCTATCCTTACGAGTTCAGTGGAATTGACACAGAAATTGACAACTCTTTGGCTACACCATCTTAACACACTGCTCTTATCACAAATACTCGTAAGAGTGGTGAATCCTATATATTCCATTTTTTTCCGAGAATTGCTTACCTAGGAGTATGATTATACATTTTTCACTACTTTTAGCAGGTAATAAGGTAAAGTGCTCCCCTGTGCTATGCACCACGTCATCTATTCTAGGAGCAGTACATTTTACAAATTTTTCATTAAGTACTTTCATTGTTATTATGGCATATTAATATTTTTTACTTTATATTAAGGTCAATATGGTTTCTTCCGTGTATATCTTCTGAATTTTTAATAAATGCTCCTTTTTTAGTCAAGTAGTTATTATATTAAGGATGTAGATGAGAGATTAAGATGATTTTTCATTGGCCAAAGTGGTTCTTTAAGGCTTCAGTTGGCTCATTCTAATTATTTTAATAGTAATTTTATATTTTCATTTCAATAATAGTGTTATTGCTAATTTACATGAACATAAATACACATTTATATTGGTTATAAAGAATAACAGTGAAGCTTTTAGGAAAAATCTTGAAATTTATAAACATGGAACTCGAATTAATTAATTCTTTTGTTTTACTTTGAACAAGTAATGTAATTTTGTACTAAAGAAGTCAAGATTATGGAATGTTAATGGAGTTCGCAAGTAAAGCTGGTTTACAGCTTTTTCTTGAATAATCTGTCCCCTTAGTATTTTTATGGGCGGTGAATGGACAATACAGCCAGTTGAATCATTACTTGTGTGCTAAGGAGAAGAAAGTTGCCAACCATACTTGGCCTTGGAATTTGGAACTCTAATGCTTCCATGTAGTGATTTGTCACAGTGTGCCGATCGTACGTAGTAGGAATTGTTTGCGAAAGTACATATTGCATGAGCGAATGGAATTTACTTTTAGCACTTGGACTTTACAATTACCTTTCATTACAGTTTACATCGGTATTTTTCCACCATATACAGAGTCAAAGTTTGTCTTAAGTCCAGACTAATCGGGACTAGACCTACAGTGCTTCCACGGGAGATCAAACCGGGACCCCTTGATTACAACGCTGGGAGGTCATTCTCCAGCATAAAATATTCAACTCCTTTTAAGGTTGCGTTGTTTCGACACGCCTTGCAAGTATCGCAGCACTACAAACAACAATATAATTACATTATTTTTGTTCATTTTTTTAATATTACATTCTAAACGCATTACATCATATGCAACGGTGGTCGGTAATTATTTGAGTTCAATCCAATCTTCCTCCACATTCGAGGAACTTCATTTTTAATAGGCAAGTCATTGTCCTAAAAATGTTACAAAGGTGCTAGATTGTGTTTTACGTTCATGTCGATCAACTGTTCCATTATCAAGGAAGCAATGATGTGATCTTGTGGATATTTGTAAGCACTGAAAGAGCTTCGAAATGAGGGACTTTGGATATCACTGTTCTGTACCATTGTCAAACCATTCCTCGCGTTTTGTCAACATCGACCTCCCAAAGACAAACCTCAAATTAATATTCGCTTCTTCCTCAGATGTTCGTTAACCGAGTAAGCGTTCGAAACCAAAGCCTCGCCGCACAGCAACTGCGGTTCCGCTGCACATGAAAGCCACACCGCTTTGCTAATTCGCCGAGACATCGGCTGTTCGCATTCGACGCCAGAAAATATGCTGGGTGCGGGGAAATCTCTGAGTGCCGAGGGCACTTGTCCTTCCACGAGATTATTGCCGTGAGGTTTCGAGTTGCAAATTCGCAAACTCCTACTCTCCGGCTTGTTCGATCCGAAGTCACGGAAGAGGGCTGCAAAACTCCCGAAGCGCGACCGCTGAATCGGTTCCCGACAAACGAGACGACATCTCGCTTTAGGCGAAAGATTTCTACTCAAGGCAATAATCATTGGACCTTTTAATCAAGCGGTTTCTGGTTTGGGTTAGTTGTCCGGATTCAGTCGAAACTTACGCCCACCATGAACATTAAATATTTATATCCATTAATTTTGCATGCCACTACATATTAAGTTACCTTGATTTTAGTCATAAGAAAGGGTTCGGGAAGTTCAGGGAAAGTCACCTTTTTCGGGATCTTGAAGACAAGGCCTTACCGAAGGGCAGGGCTGATGAGACCGCAGTCCCAAATATTTCACGGAAAAAATAGTAAATTGTTTTGTAGGAATATATATATATATGCTCACTAGTGTGAGGGCTAGGTCCCAACGCAACCTGAAATTGCTACTCACAAAGGTGAGGGTTGTGAATGTGAATGTAAAATAATGCTATAATTCTTGCATTTTGTTTTATTCCACAAAGATGCGATTCAAAACATACAAAAGATATAAAAGTTTGTCTACCGTAATTTAAAAATTTGAAACAATTACTAAAAACAAGGATTTGTTTTTGCAAAAAGATGCAAATCGTGTACCAAATGCAAAACCTCATCAAGCGCAACTTTATTGATCATCTGTGTGCAGTTTTAGAAAGTAGTTATAGTTCTTATTAAGACACAAGTACACGTTACATTTCAAGCACTTTTGCTCTTGACCACCGAAGAAATCCAGAATTAAATCCTCTTTTTCAGCAATATTTTTTTTTTTTTTTTCCATTTTTACAATGAGAAGGTACAATGAAACTAGCAGACTGCAGATGGCGTTAAGTCCTATTACTCACGTTTGTGAGGGTTGAAACTTATTGACTAAGAAGAGGACCTAAATTACTTCGAAATACAAATATCAATTCCACAAACACTACAACAGACTGTTTCTCATATGTTCTGAAAAAATCAATTTTTTTTTATTAAAATAGGAATTACTGTCAACAGTCAACAATGAACGAATACAATAGGCAACCACAAACACTGACACGACTCTCCAAAGTGAACAATGCAACCAATAAAGGCGAACAAAAAATCGTTACAAAAATCACAGCTGTTCTCTGAACTGTCACAGTCATGCGAGACCGAGCCGAACTCCACCTAAGGAATTTCACCTTGAATGAAAAAACCCTCACAAAATTGAGGGTTAGGTCTGTATGGGATAAATATTTTTTTCGCACATGTACAGAAATTAAGAATCATGGCACACCAGACACGAGACTCATACAGCTATCTAACGTGCACCAGTCTGGTTTACATATGTGAGATACAACTGAAAAAAGCAAGAAAACAACGAAAGAAACCAACAATCCTGGCGGAAAGCAATTGTAAAAATGAAAAAAAAAACCAGCAAAAAACAAATGTAAAGCCACACGGTGCTTGGTACGCCTTCAAACAAAGACAAATTTGTAAATGTTAATAGCGATACGGTATTCCCTGACAGCAATGCGTGCCATACAACGGTGTGGCATAGTGCGGGTAACAGTATTGAGATGTTCCTGAGAAATAGCATCCCACTCCTACAACAATACTGTACGCAGCTCTGGAGGAGAAATAGGAGGGGATTCCGTCCTGCAATGCGTTGCCTGAGCATATCCCACGCACATTCCTAAGGGTTCATATCGGAGGAGCTCGCCTGTCAATCTATGCACCGGATATCATCTGATTTCAGGGACTCACTGACAAGGTCCACTCTATGGGTACGTGCATTATCGTCCATAAACAGGAAAGCAAGACCCATTGCACTCCTGAATAGACGGATGTATGTTGGATAACACCGGTCGATATTGGTTTGGATGACTCGGAGATGACTGTTGTGTCTGAATAATTATTTCTTCAATAGATGGCTCTGCTTACATGGTGATAAAATTTTGGTCTTGTACAATAGAAATCCTCCAATTTTAACTATAAACGTACATGGAATTGTAAGCATTTAAATCCACCTTCTATCTTTATAAAACACATTGGCATGGAAATTGTAACCTTTGATTACGCGAGTTCCAATTTCGAAATCCCTGATAAAAATGTCCTTCACAAAACGTTTAAAACTCAATGTTGTTATATATGGTGTTGATTGAACTTAACGAGGTGGAGAAAAAAGTTATCTAGGGAAAGATCCTCATGTGATGGAAATAGATTTGTCATGTCCGTCATCAGCATTCAAAATATTTCCAGGATCACCTGTTGGTTTGTAATCAACCGAAATTTTCCTTGTTTAAATTTATTTCATTGCGTTCTTTAATAGGCGTAATGGAATGGCGAATATGAGAATTTTGATTGTGAAATTGTGAAATATTCTGACGTGATGGGGGAAAATGGATGTCATGTGCATGATCAGCATTCAAAATACTTCCAGACTCACCTACTGATTTGAAATCATTCGATTTTTTTTCCAAAATGCAGGGCTGTGTAATCACATCCTGGTATATTATATCTGGCCAGGAGAGAACCCGCAGCAATGACATGAAGAGGTGTACGAGGTGTCCATCATAATACCAGCCAACTCAAGAATCACAGCACCCCAGAAATGATCACGTTCAGTGATGTTCCTACTGGTTATATCGACACTATGAGGTGTGTGTACATATGGTGGCAACGTGGAAGTCGACTCTGAGGCTCATTCAACACAAAGTGTACCTTGGATTAAAGGGAGGAGCGCTGTGCTGATCACGTCATCCTTACTATGCCCCACATCGAGAGCCCTACCCCTCCCGACCTTCGTGGCAGTGCACATGGAACTTTGCACAGGCATTATCTACGTTGACTCCACAGGGAACATCACTGATTATTCTGAACGAATATAACATTTACGTTCCTTCATCGCCCACAAAGACGACATCTGCTGTCGACGCTGTCAAAAACTCATCAAGATGACGTCATTGCCCAAGAAGCAGTAAGGAGTTTACATCTTGCATAAAGTGTGCAGAATCTATGCTTTACAAGAAGCAACATCTGTTGATGGCAATAACCACGCTCCTAAGGTACCAATAACCCTCGTTCGGGGAATTGCGTTTGAACGTCTACTTTAATAGGTAAATCACGCTTCTGGTAACTCCTCCGTGGAGCTGATTGTCGATTTCGTCTTCTGGGTCGTAAATGCGAGCGAACAGGCTGAACGCTTCAGCCGCAGCTAGTTAAGTTTGTGTACCGAAGAGAATGCAGAATCGATTTTGCTGGCATGTATGAACATTGCACCATCTGGTTTCGTCACTATGGGACTTGATTTCGGGATCCAATATTTATTACGCAATTGCACTATACCGTAGGGAATATACAAATATACAAGAATACCGTCGACGTCATTGGTCCTGGGTTCGAATCCCGGCATGAGCGTTCTTTGTGAGTCTATCTTCATCAATTTCATGTAACCACCACTCAAACCCACCGTGGAGATTGGTCAAGAAGTGTCAGAAAAGAGACGTTAAATAACAAAATATAGCTTAGATCAACATTTCGTGTGGCAAGTCAGATGTTCTACCGACTATAGAGCGTCTCAACCTTAAAATTCAGTATGGGCTAAATGGAGCGCGGCGCTACCAGATCAACTAACGGAGGCGCGTCGAGTCGCTGTTTACCGCTAATGATTGCGACAAATTTACTTCCTTAATATTGTATAGGAAATCTTCAAAATCTATGTATTTGATGCATTTTGGCAAAAACGTTAGTTATCTCAAGATCTGCATGTAAATGTTTATATTTCAAAGTAACCATTTACTATTTTACATTTGCATTATATCATGTGTAATACACGCAACTATTGTTACTTCTTTCATTGAATATGTTATCCTTTACATAAACAGAATTAAATAAATGCAAAACAAACATTAAGATATATTTTTTGCGGAAAATAAAGTAGTAACAAAGTGTGCTCACGTACCTTTTAGCGTAACTACTGTTCTCGTCTGGTAATGACGTTACATCCTACAAATATCTGTTTCTCTTGATGAACCCGGTCCCATCGTATTTTCTCGTTCTGGCATTATTATCTTTCCCCATTATTTTCGACTTATTCTTTGCCGTTGTTCTGAGAGGACCTTCGGATTCTTCCTTTCGTATTCTGTATATAAGACGTTCAGAACACTCCGTAACATCAGCCGTTGTCTAACCCGCCTTGCTGATATTCACTGACGTTAAAAAGTAATTTAACACGCGCATAACTATTATGCGTTCTTTACCTCGAAGTTTACCAATACTGCGTCTTTTTCCAGCTTCTCTATCCATTATTAAACGAAATATGTAACTTACATGCAATCCACAATTGTCACACTGCACTTCCTACGAACCGGGGCGCCTGCAACTGAATTGTAATGTAACCTCGGTGGCGCGCAATGAATGTGATACGCGAGGCAGCCCGCGTAAACAAACTACGATTGCTCGATAAATAACGGTGATGTGGGGGTAATAATGCATTCTAAAAATAACTTCAAACAATGGTCAACACTGTCCTCGTGTATCGTGACAAACTGAACAGTTTCTCGCTAACCAACTTTTTTGTGTTACGGTCCGATGATTTATATAAAATATCCAATATGTGTATATATATATATATATATATATATATATATATATATATACCAGGTGGTTATAATTAAAGTGACGGTGTTCAGAGTGGTACAGCACGGGCTGGAATGAGAGTAGCAGTCTGAAACTTCGTAGATATGATAATGAAGCAATGCGCTCGCGAATTATGCAAAAAAAAAAAAAAAAAAAATAGTTCCAATTCCCGCCACCAGGGTAAAAAATGGCGCTGTAAGCAGTCAAAACGTGGAATTTTCCGTAACTCTGACGTCAAAGTCGGTGACATTGCCTAACCATTGTGTGAGCTCCCTGGTTGTTGTTGGTGACGCTTGTTGCTTTTTTTTCCCTTTAGTGATGTGAATGTTCGCCGAACATTAAAAGTTTGATTTTTCCCGTGTAAAAAGCAATGGCTATTGCGAAGAAAGACCGTACACTGCTAGTGAAGTTGTTTTACCAGAATGGGAGCAATAGTAACGCTGCACTGCGGAAATATCGCCAACAGAAAGGGCTGAGAAGAGGGCCCATGTCAATTAATGGGCTGAAGAAGATGATGAAGAAATTCGAGGAAACAGGTGAATTTGGTGTTGCACCAGGGAGAGGAAGGCGGCCCATCCCCGTGGAAGTTGTGGACGAAGTTGCTGTAGCTGTAGCTGACCGTGCAGCACATTCCTCAACTTCTGCAACCAGTGCTAGAGCTGTGGCACGTGAATTGTCACTCCCCTGGTCAACAGTTCGCATGGTATTGCGGTGCATTTTACACTGGTATCCCTACAAGATTCAAATTGTGCACCAATTGAAACCCCAAGATATTCCACAACGCCGTGAGTTTGCCCATCGGTTTTTGGCACGCATGGAAGTGGATGACATGTGGCCGGGGAATATTCTGTGGACTGACGAGGCGCATTTTACTCTGGTCGGTACAGTGAATACTCAGAACTGTCGCATATGGGGTTCCACTCGTCCACATGTTGTGCAGGAAACACCATTGCACTCAGTTTACGTGACTGCATGGTGTATGTTCACTAGCTCCTTCATTCTTGGTCCGTTTTTCTTTGAGGAGATGACACCTCGAGGGCCTGTTAGGTGTACAGTGACATCTGCACGTTATAGGGACCTCCTTGTGCAACACGTGATTCCAGCTTTGCAAGAACGGAACTGTGAACACACCACCATTTTCATGCAAGATGGGGCAACACCACATGTCGCTCGCCAAGTGAAAGACTTGCTGCGAGAAACCTTCACTAATGACCGCATCATCTCTAGGCAGTTTCCAGATGATTGGCCTTCCAGATCCCCCGACCTTAATCCATGTGACTTCTGGCTGTGGGGATATTTAAAAGATCGTGTCTATCAGGGACATGTCCGGTCTCTGCCTGATCTGAAGGCTAGCATACAACGACATGCCGCTCAGATTTCACCAGACATGCTGCGAGCAACCGTCGACCATGCCGTGTTACGAATGCAGCATGTTGCTGAATTGGGAGGCCATATTGAACAGTTCTTGTAACCATAGTTCCTAATAAACATGCCAGAGCCATTGTTCTCATGTGTTTGATCTTTCCTGCCTTTTTCCTGTAACTATACCACGTTTTGACTGCTTACAGCGCCATTTTTTACCCTGGTGGCGAGAATTGGAACTATTTTTTTTTTTTCATAATTCGCGAGCGCATTGCTTCATTAGCATATCTACGAAGTTTCAGACTGCTACTCTCATTACAGCCCGTGCTGTACCACTCTGACCACCGTCACTTTAATTATAACCACCTTGTGTATATATAACCTTGTAAGCAAAATAATTCAATCGGGCGAAGAAAATCATATCTACAAACATCCTAGATCTCATAGAAAAAAAAAAACTGGCGAATTTGTTCAAGCAGTTTGATATTTATGGCTTTTGAAGTATTTACTACGAAAAAAATCAAGCGTTTTGCCAAATTGCATAATTATGGAAATTTCAGAAGATATGAATTTATAACAGGTTATATAATGCCGTCAGTAAATAGAGCATAAAAATCTCTACAGGATAATGATTTCACTTTTTGAAATTTATGACTTTTACATTTTGTAAATTTTGTAACATCTGGCAACGCAGCGGTGGTAGAGAAAGACAGAGCTATTGGCAAAATTCATGTATTAGACAGAGAGGGAAGTACTCCATTTACTTCCATACTGACTTTTAAGGTTGAGACGCTCTATAGAACAGAGTGGCTTGAATAATAATAAATAATAACCCGTGGCGCAACAGCCTATCTAGGGCCCGGCCCCACCTGATCCTACTCAATCTCTCACCCGAGGTGGAAGATCATCCAACCAGTTACGGGGTGGCGTGCGGTCAGCACGACGAACCTCCAGTCGCTGTTGTAGGTTCCCGTGACCAGGTTACGCTGCTCACTCGTAGCTCCCCAATTTCCTCACAATGGTGGGTGGCCACCGGTCCCATACTAACTCTATAGCCTTCCTAAACCCGCAGGTTTACGGCTGCAGCAACACAGGCCTTCCATCTGTCCTTATCTTCATCAAGATATATCCAATCTTTTTCATCGCTACAGATTTCATTTTGGTCCATCTCAATGTTACGTTTCGATCTTCGTCTTAGCCTTCCTACTGGTCTCTTACCATCAGGTTTCCCAACAATAATACTGTAAACTCTTCTTTCCTCTCCCATTCGTGCCGCATGGCCTCCCCACCTAAGTCTTCTTGATTTAATCATTCTAATAATATCCAGACATGAATACAAATTATGTAGTTACCGGTCCGAAATTTCAGGATACAAGTTGTTAACGCTTCCCCCAGCAGACTCGAACCTGCACGCGTCCTGTAGCCCAAAGCATGACGCCTTCGACCGCACGACCTTGAATAATAATAATAATACCACCACAACAACAACAACAACAATAATAATAATAATAATAATAATAATGCACATGGGCAACCTGAACGAGAAATTTAGCATCCAAATTTAAGTGCGTATCAACATAATTTTAACATTTTTCGCACGGAGACACTTTTAAGTGAAACTTTTAACTCCATCTGCACCTCTCTCTGTTATTGATCCAAATTATTTTTTTCTCCGAGGAAAAGATTAAGCAGCAGTCCCGTTACACTTGCTCGTTATATTTTGTAAAATACTTCTCCAGCACGCTTTCCTAATGAGGCGATATCATTATTTCAGCATCATCTTCAAAGTATTATTTATTAGATGTTCCTATCTTTTACTCCCTACTGCCTTTTTTAAAAAAACGAAAAAATGTAGATAAGTGGAATAACTATCTGGTCCATCACACGCCATGAAATTACCTTTTTGCACCCTTCTGTTACACTTTCTAGCTTGATCGCTTTTAGATCACAATTTAATGTGCGCCAAGAGTATCTGAAAGTACTAAAGCTATGCACGTGGATACACGTTTTTTACATGGGTTAATTACACATTTCAAGCATCTTTAGGTGTAGTAATGTACTGCAAAATGTGCATTTTTACAGGGACTTGGGTTCTTTAACTGCTTTAGACATATGCCATTAAATATTCTAAAAAGTATAGTTATAAACCAATCACAAAACTCACTAACTTTCAAAATTCTACGCTGAAAATAATTCTTGTACAGTCACGGACACTTCTGGGTTGATTTTCCCATTGACTTTCAACAGGATCGTTACACCAAAACTGTCTGTGACTGTACTAATGAACTCCTGCAATTTAAAGGAAAGTTAGTTGCAAAGATGCTCAGAAATCACCAATTCTTGCAAGTTGTACAAAAGTCTGCGTGGAAATATACAGGGTGTTCATAAAGTCCCGGTACCATTACAAAAACATAGCTCGGAAACTACATGCAATATAACAATGCTGTTGATTGCAAAATGAGCTACAGCTCTCCACAATTATATGCCATACATCTCAATGTGCGCCCCTCTAGTTGCTCTCAGAACATCAAGGCGGTAATCCACTTCTGTCCATACACGCCCCAGCATATAACACTAGTAACATTTAGGATACTCTCCGTTATTCTTCTTCGAAGAATAGCAACATCTGGAACAGGAGTGCGGTAAACACAATCTTTGGCATACCCCCAAAAGAAGAAATCCAAGTTTGTGATATCAGGAGAGCGCGATGGCCAGGGAATAGGTCCATCACGGCTTATCCACCTGTCAGGGAAATGCCTATCCAGAAGACCTCGAACATCTTTGGACCAATGAGGGGGTGCCCCATCTTGTTAAAAAAATATGGTTGGCCGGAATTCCTCCATTGTTCTATTTCATGTAGTTTCCGAGCTGTTTTTTGTAATGGTACCGGGACGTTATGAGCACCCTGTACTTTTGTGTATTATACCTAAAGCTAATGAGAAATCTGGCTGTAAGTGTGCCTTAGCACTATCAATTGTGGTACACTTCTCGGTTATAACTATCTCATTTGCTTCCATTGGGATCATTACAATCCAAAAGTGTCCGCGACTGTACGTTATACCAAAGTATGACGTTAAATATACGCAATAGCCATCCAGTTTCGCAAGCCTTACAATACCATAGAATGGCTAAATATAAATCTTGAAATTTTACTTTTTTCGGTTTTCGTCTTGATATATTCCGATTCCTATTATACTGCCATGGTATATTTCCAAACACTAGTTTCTTCTGCGTATCGAATAAATTTCAAGTTTCGTATGTATGTCGATGGGAATTTAAAAACGCTTCGCACTTGTATTTTGATGCTTTTACCGGAGAAACTTTCGGGTATGTTTTATGGATTGTTTTATCGCTGTTTCCACTTGCATGCTCTCAGCCCGTTGGCATCTTTCCCCTCGACTTTCTCTTGACTTTCATTCTCAGCCCCTCGTTGACAGATTTCAACTCGAATGCTCAGGTCGAAGTCGCACGCTCGCTTTGCCGTTCGACCTTTCACAGAAATTTAAAAGTTTTTGCAGCTGCAGCCTCATTTCCGAGTGAGGAAATCAGTGACATTCGTTTTCTCTCTTGGTCTTACATAAATCGTAGAAATCGGAAGATTTTTATTTTATTTCTGCTTCTTCTGTTTCAGCTCAAAGTATAGCAGGATCTTAAGAAATGGATTTTACGAAGAATAATATAGTGCTTCACTATGCTGCCATCTGTCTGAAACATATTAAACGGCACAATTTATTTCACCAGCGGCTAGCGACAGATATAGCTGCTTGCAGGGGCGCCGACTTGTCAAAATTATTGGGGGGTCTCTGATCACTGAAATAAATGAATGAATGACTCACTCCCTTCCTTTTTATTGATTGATTGATTGATTGATTTAGTTTATTTTACTTCGCGTTTTGTGCCTCTTGGCTAATTTGCGAAGATGGGGATGAGTGATGAAATGATGAAATTGATGAATGGACATTCACAAACAACCAAGCCCGACCAGGATTCGAACCCCTCCCTTTTTATATATATATATAGCAGTTTTTAAGCAGATATTATATTCCTCATGCAAATGAAATGTAACATGAAAAACGTGTGTCTGCTCATTTGTTTTTTAGATAACAATTAACATTTTTATTTAAAAGTAGGCTTTGTATTTACATTAAGAAGCCAACATAACAGTTTTATGCCGGCCTCGGTAGTCGAGCGTCTTGGGTGGTCGGCTCAACTAGCTTTGATCCGAAGGTCTCGGGTTTGAGTCCCGGCGAGGGCATGGGTGTGTTTTAATGTCCGCAAGAGACTTGTAAAGAAAGGACATGTGACGGGTGCAAAGAACCTTAGTGTTGACGTACCCATAAAAATAGCGAATATTTACAATATTTAACAGTTTTATTTAATTATTTACATAAATGCTAACACAAATCGCAGGCAAATAGTTTTACTGTTTGTTCTTGCTACAATATTTTACTTTTTAAATTTAATTTTGCAATGATAAATAAACACATAGCACGCCGTGCTTTAGCAATAATGCCTTTGATCATAGCCGTTCCCGCTTTCGCAATACAGACTTTTCATAAGCTTTCCTTGCGTACTTTACTGCAAGCCAGTGTTGAATAAACTCAAAGACTTTAGAATTATTTTCCCCTTATTCTTTGGACTAGAGGAAGAGATTTCGAGGATAACTAAATATCGTACATATCAATATTGCCTGAAAGTCGTGTTTACACCTCAAATTGTTCAGAATTCACTAAACAACATACAGGTATAATTGTCATATCACCTCGTTATTTTGAAAGTCTTTTTAGTAAAAATGTTAACAATACTCATAATTCTATACTTAGTATATAGTAATAAGTCATGTGTTTTTGTGTCTCCGTTCATAGCCCCTCCAAAATTGATGGTTTAGCGGTCTCAGCCCCCAAATTTGATGGCCTAGAACATTTCAAATGTGTATTTAAAGTGAAGTTCATGTGGCACAATTCAGAGTAAACTTTACAAGAGAAGCAAAATAATACATTAGATCCTCTTAAGCAAAATTATTTGGGGGGGCTCTGCCCCCACATCATTAACATTGAGGGGGCTCGAGCCCCCCCTCCATGCCCCATGGAGTCGGCGCCTATGGCTGCTTGAAGATATACATATGTAAACAGTACAATACATACGTTAACAGTGCTTTTAGCATAATATTTCCGTGTTGCTATAGCCGGTCCCCGTGACGGAGTGGTTATCACATCGCGCTACGACGCCAGGGGCCCCGAGTTCGAATTCTGGCCTGACTATTAATGCTTGTGAGTGTCCGTTCATTAATTTCATCATATCATCACCCATCCCAATATTCGCAAATTAGCCAAAAGTGGCACAAAAAGCGAAGTAAAATAAAGTAAATCAATCAACCCAGTTGCTATGGCCGCTCCTATTCCTTAAAGCTATTTGCAGAACAAAACATGTAGAAGGCGTTAACAAAAAGTTCCAAGAATTAATTCACAAAATCTACCCAACATCCCGGCAAATGATGGAAGCACTTCCGTGACGCCACCTTGCGTATGCAATGCAAACCAGCTTTCGCCTTCATTGCAATGTCTTCGATATTTGAGTAAACGTTCACCTCGATGCCTCATCTCAGAGACAGGGAGCATAAAGGAATATACAGGTGCAAAGTCAGGCGAGCAAGGAGGCTGACGCCGAAGAACTGTGCTTCTCCGTCAGGAACTTGCATATCTGCTCGTATTGCGACAGCGTACGCGTCCCCTCGGCAGCCTTTTCTCCGCGACGGAAACTGGCAATAGTTACGACGAGGATGGGCAAAGTTTGTAACGTAATATTTAGCGAAGCAAGGGTACCCCATTTTTTGATAATACCTCGTATAATTATACATCATCATGTAGCGAGTTCTGGGTAATATAATATTCAACACTTGGATCCGTTCGGTGTTTTTCTACGTTAACCACATATAATAGTTCTTGGTGTTTTTTATTATTGTTGTTGTTGTTGTGGCAAACAATATAAGATGACGAAACAATAGTATGGTGCGGTATTAACCAAACTGCAGACGACATTCCGAATTGTTATTCTTCAAGTATCCAAATTTGAATGGATATAATGAAACTTTGAATAAAGTCGGCTTTTTCATTGCTTCTCGAGCATATCAGTAGGAAAATATTAATAACAGAGCACAGTTTCGCCTTTTCAGATAACTTTCAATAAATCCTTGATAACGTTTTACGCTACTATTAACCATTCATTGGTGTTGAAAATAATTCTTCACTACCTTTAATATGTTTCCATGGGCATATTTTTGGAGGGGGGTTCAACGGGTCCACCCCCCCCCCCATTTGGTTCAGTAAAATTACCAGATTGCCTGTTCTGTTTACTATGTGCAGTGAGTTGTTCTTAAAACTTTCTTAGGACGGGATACGGATGGGAAATAAATTAATTCCACACACCAGATGGGACTGCAGATCAAATATCTACAATTTCCTGATAGTTTCAGAATTTCTCTGGAAAATGCTCAGAAAGTTCGTGACATTACGCAAATTCTTTAATGTTATATGTAATTTCTGCCCAAATCAGTTGTTTGTGAACTTGTAGCACGAATATTATCATTCCATTATATGTTCCCGATATCCAAGAATTAAGCATTTCTCATGTTATAATTATTTTTTAATACAGTGCAAGAAAGCCAGGGTAACTAACACTGTACCATTCTCAGTTGTTTGACACAAGATTGACAGAAAAGTATCAATACTAAGTAGAGTGACTTGTGGAATTGTATTCACTAATCATACAATCTTTACAGCCTACACCAGTATCAGAGAAAGATTTCAGCAAGCTCTTCATTTCCTTCACTGCGTAACCTTTGGGGAGTTTGAAATATCTCCACTTGTTCTAACCAAATTGTTTTCATGCACTGCAACATACATTATTTTGGGTACCTCAAAAGTTGGATTGTTCAGTGTTGTGAACATGTCATTATTTTAAAAGAGATATCAAGAAATTAAAAGAGGGTTTTGTTAACTTTAATCACATTTATTCCAAAGCAGAGAAACTACTTAGAGAGTATGATGAAGAAATGAAGCGACCTAGAATACCCATCCGTCAAATCTGAGGGAAGGATGCACCAACTGAGAGCACAAAATAATATTACAATGTAAGCCTCTGTCGTCCATTTTTGGACAATTTTGTAGCATAAATGAACTCTCGTTTCTCGAAACACAATCAACACATTGTAAAATTGCAAGAACTTCTACCAAACATGTGAATACCTTATTCATTGGAACAGCGTGTCAAAATGTTGGATGGCCTGGTTGATAGTTTTTACATTTTCAAATCAGAATGAAAAATGAGGCAAAAGAACCGTCAAACAATATTTGAAAAGACACGTCCAGGGTCTGTATTGTAGGCAGTTGAAAATTATGACAAGATATTTTACCCAAATATGCAAAAATTGTTCAACAGCAACACACGTGAGGATTAAAGAAGTCGAAATCGTGTCCGAAATTCAACGGGAGATTCTAGACTTATGAACCCTGCACTGTTAAGTGTACAGAGGAAAATTAAAATAAAACGGACGATGTTATTTTCAATTTTGTAAAACATTAACTCTAATATTGCAATTCTTATTGAAAGTGAAGCTGTGAATAGCGTTTTAAAAAGCATTTTCTATTGATTTTAAATAGAGAAGTTAGAAGTTTGTAGATAGACCTAATTTAATAAAATTGTGGTCTTTCATGTGGTGGCAGATGGGATTTTGATAGTTTGATCTTACCTAGTGTTGCTATAAGTCCCGGATTTTCCGGGCAATCCCGGAAAAGTATCATTTGACAGGTTGTTTTGCTTCTTTCTCCTCTGTTAAACAGTAACTTGCCTTGGCTCTACCTGTTTCTTGTTCCATTACTGCCACAGGTGAATAGGATGAAAAAACATAATGAACTAACAATACGGTTTATTCGAAATAACACATCTTAGAATAACCACCATACAATTTCATGTTATTCTTCTGTACCATGGATATAAGGGAAAACTCTTTCTTTTCTCATGAATGAAAGTTCAGACGTTCAGATTAAAAATACTATTTATTTCTTGTTTAAAAATGTACAAATGAATTACAAATGCAACAAGCCCCACATGATCCAAATTAATTGAAATGACATATTTTTGATATCTATATATATGTAGAATAGAGATTCATTCGTTGGCCTAGACTATCAGTACTATCTCCATGAGAATGGTTGACTCGTGACCGCTAGCCCTCTTATACTAGCCACAGCCACTACCGGCATCGAGAGAACTGCCAAGGTCTCTCCTCTTGCCAAAGCAACGAAAAAATGCAAACCCCCGCTACTCAATAGAATTCCTTATACAGGAGATTAGAAAACAGACAGTAAACGACTTCTTTTCCCACCCCTCCGGGTTTTTAAAGGACAAGTTTTTCAACTACCCGCTTTCTGAGCAACTGCCTTTCCGAGACACGTAGGCCTGCTCTGTAGCAGGTTACATTAGAAACTGAATAACAAATATTACCTTCACCAACCCATGAAAATAATATTACCAAAACTGATTAGAAATATACTTTCCTCAACTTTATTTATATTTAAATGCATGAACATAATTTTAAAATGATCATTTAACAAAATAATCTAACTATACACTGAAACACTTCCTCTCGATAATACAAGAGTTATCGATTTACAAGATGCCGTCTGCTAGCACCGCTGAATTTCAGTTACAGTTCTCTTCTACGAGATAGTAAGTGCTTACTGTAAAGAGTCAGTGCTTGGGTGTCTATCTATTCAGTCCGCAGTTTTCAAATAAAGTTTCGACATGTGAGATAGCGGCTTAGTTCATTATGGCACCGAAACGGAATTACAAGGTGAATGATATACTTCGAAATTGATTTATGTTTTTTTATTAAGAGGTGTATAATATTATAATGGAACCGTACAAATGTACAGAATAATTATGTTTTACATACATACAACTGTGTCAGGTCCAGAACCCCCCCCCCCCCGTTCGCCAAAAAGTTCCAGTCAGCAGTGTCCCGGATTTTTACTTATGAAATGTAGCAATCCTAATCATACCAAAAGTTGAACGTCCCCCTTGCGTAAACTATATATACGCCCATGTATATTGCAAAACATTTGAATAAATAATCAAAACTTTCATTCCTAGTGTAGTCATTATTGTTTTCAGTTCTAACATAAACCGGGAGAGTTTGTATAAAGACTCGTAGAAGGCGGAAAAGTTAATTTGCAATCTGACAACCCGCATTGCTAATCTGCAGATTGGCTCCGAGTTGGCTCGTGGGAACTGTCCCTGCGGTTGTTGTATGTTGATTCTGGTAAATTGCTAGATGTGAACTCGAGCTTAATAAACATTCCACGAAGAGTAGGCCCATCGTTCAGTGCATAGCACAAGTAGAAACAAGCTTTACCAAATGATGTGGAGTGAAGGATCTTCAAAGCAACGAGAATATTTAGTTTCCACCAAGATGAACAGCGTAACAGAAGTGCCAATACGGTTGCAGACGGAAAAAAAAATGTGCTGATTGCCAGTGAGGAAGTTTGTTACATAAAGTGAACATTCAATATTCTCTCTTCAAATCATAGGTATATCCTGAATATTCTACAAACGGTTTAACTCTTCTTTACTGTTAGGTTGCGGGCACCAAGGGGTGCAGGAAACGTTCTGAGGCTTTTCCCGGTGCTTGAAAAAGGATATGACAAGAAGAAAGTATGTTTTCCTTTGGTAGTAGCACACTTGTACATATTGTTGAATCATCAAATAGAAAATTTGCTCTTTTCTTATGGTTTGAGGCGCTTTATCTTACAAGTGTAGAGAGTAGCAAGAATAACTTTATCAAAGTTTGCACTCCGTGTAATGCACTGTACAAAAATTATGAAGAAAAATCATTGTTACGCTTTACAGAGAGAAAGAACGTAAAATCAACGCGTGGTACTTTTTTGTCGTGCTTGAAATTCCATAACGGTGCGATGCTGCTGTCTCATTCATATAATTTTCTTTGTAGAAAGATTTCCACGTAGAGATGGCGCCAAAGTAAAACTTAACAAAGATTTGACAGTACGGTCCATAATCACGTGACTTTTAATCGATTCCAAGTAATTAATTGGAGGAATGAAATCTGCTTGGGAGAATAACCTTTCTGCGAACTTTATTTCTAGCTATTTTATTCAATACTCCTAGCGTATTTATAATTCGTTTCTGATCAAGAAATCATGCAGTGTTATTTACATTTACTATGTTTCAGTTCCCTGCTTGTGTGTTGACTATTGAGGTACAATACTTCCTTGTTTAAATTTACTTTTGTATCTCGATTAATGATTTTAGTCTCCAGTTTGGTGTTAAACGTATTTACCTTTGTCAATTATGTTTCCTTATTTACTAAGCCCAAATATTGATACACAAGTCCATTTTTCTCTTTAATATAAGTGTCCCAACCTTTATAAAGAACTACTCATCGAGGAAAATTAATGTAATTTGTACATCTACGGACACTTCCGGATTGTAACGATCCCATAGAAAGTAAATGAGACTATTGTAACCCAGAAGTGTACGTGACTGTACATTAATGTTAGATTTCTTAATAATAAACTATTGGGTAAATAAAAAAATATTATAATAGAAGCTGGCGCATCAAACCCTGCAATAACCACACCGTCGATACTCTGCAAAGAATAGCCGTACGTTTAAGTCAATGTCCTAGAGACGCTCTATCGGAAAGTAATGTTTACCGACATGTTTGACTGGCGACTTTGAGCATGAGTAATCAGACCGCCCTCGCCTCCGCTTTGCAGCGCTCACCGTATGTTTGGTCAATGAGCTTCTGTGTCGGACTTGTTTCTTCAGCACGACAATGCGCCTCCGCATACAGAACTCTGTTAGCTTTGTGTTTTTATAGCAGAGAAGCTGCCCACAGCTTCATTCCAATCTAACCACCCGGGTAGGGACTCTTTCGCTTGTGTCAAAAGTTAAACAGCAACGTAAGCAACACTCTACGTTGGCTATGAAGAGGGAGAAGGGATGGGGGTCTGCCATGACGCGCCTCAGCGCACTCTCTCGCTCGGCAAACATTTACCCCCCTTCGCTCACAGATATTCAGATGCGCCACCTAGAGATTTACACTGTAACATCTGCATCGCTGGAGGTGTTGCTCTTCCACGTTCAACAATAACAAGATACATATTTATATATTTGTTTCTCCGTAAGTAATGACTTTCCTCGAGTATTAAAATACTTTAATGTTGGTAAATAAACCTAAGTCTACTGTGAAACTAGTACATTGACCGTAAAGGCGCCAAAAACCTTAAAATCCTGCTCCTCACCATGCCTTTACGGAAAAGGTGAAGTTTCCACGAAGGAAAATATACATTGCACTGTGCACGTGCATTGTAAAAAAATGACGAGAAATCACTGTGTAAGACCTTCATTTCCACAACCACTCAACTAGCGTTGAAAGTTACAGTCACCGTTATAGATAGCCTTATTAAAGCACTCTTTTAAAAACAATATATATATGGTGCATTTAACTGCAATTTATAACCATTATCTACCTTCTTTGCTAGATAAAATATTCAAATTTACATAATGAGAAAAACTAAGGGTTACGTCCTGTTTTTCTGAATTAAAAGGCAGACTGTTACAATTTAACGGTGGACTATTATAAATTTTACGATAACTTTAAACAGTATATGCTAGAATTGCACGTAAATTGGCTAAGAGTACTGTAAAGCATATGTTACTAATAGTGGCGGCGTTTAGGGGGGGAGGGGGTCAGTTGCCCCAACGTTTGGCAACTTTTGCCCCCGCACTATGCTAAACCTTATACCGGGTGGTCCAAAAGTCCCGGAACGGTCACATATCGTGAGAAATACACATCGAATCGGAAAACGAAAAAATACGTGTTGAATAAGTGAAAGAAAGCTATTCAATGATATCACATTTGATTCCCCAACCCCGCCTCCTGGGGGTGGGGCGGGGGTAACTGTGAAATTTTAAATGGAAACCCCCGTTCAGCGGTCCGGGGTGGGGAATCAAGTGTGATATCATTGAATAGCTTTCTTTCACTTATTCAACACGTATTTTTCGTTTTCGGATTCGATGTGTATTTCTCACGATATGTGACCGTTCCAGGACTTTTGGACCACCCGGTATACAAAGGGAAATATATTGCCTTTGTCCCCCCCACCAGTTTAGAACCCAATCGCCGCCACTGGTTACTAATACATAAGATTGGAATAATTTTTTTCAATACTGTAGTCCAATTAATGGCAAATTATGTGTGATGGTAGACGCACAAAAGAATTCGAGAGTAAACTGCAAACCCTATGGTTTCAGTCTTTATGTTTTCTGCTCGGTGTCAAATAGGGATGGAACTGAGGTAATTCTCGGTCTCGTATCGAAATTTGAAGAATAATGAGTTCGTCGCTTCATTGATTTATTCATTTGGTTCATTTTACTTTCCTTCCCTTCTGCCACTTTTGGCTAATCGGGAAGATGAGGATGAATAGTGATGAGACGAAGTGGACGAAGGGACAATTTCAAACATACAGGGACAACACAACACAAGCACTACAGAGGATTACCCTGGCTACAGGCGCCCAAGCCTCGTTAGTCTGCAAATGCAGTACAGTACCTGGAAATGAGGTTGACATGTGGGTGTCTTCGGAAAGGCTCACCCCTTACACCCGCGAACGTCGTCGCCTTGTAATCAAAGGCTCCTGGGTTCAATACCCTGTGCAGGCATACAGTTATTCGGATCTCACTTTAAACTGTAGGTCCAGTCCCGATTAGCCTTTCTGTGCATAATTTGGACTTAAAGAAAATCGAAGAAAAAGAATGTTGGATATTTGAACAAAAGGTGCATACGTGGAAATATTGATATAACTTCCAGAACTTTTTGTGCTCCTGTTGTGGATATAGTCTAAGGTTGGGATTAAAAATATTGGTTATCCAAGGGGGAGCGGGGGATCTAACACTATCCTCCCCGTTAACAAAGTGGTACGTACTGCCTATGAACGAACCCGCACCTTGCAGCATTCTGGCATACAATCTCTACACTGCACTAAGATGAGAAACGGACGCTGATTTTCATCACCGTTATATATTGACTTCCAATTCGCAATGAAATCTGACAGATATGCCTTCAATCCTACGAGCCCGACGCACCGAGAATTCCATACCGAGTAATTGTGTTTGACTTCAGTTCGTTTGCTTCATTTCCCCCGCCTCCCTTCCCGTTTTTCCGGGTGCCCTACCACTCCCCGCTCCCCCCTTCTTGCGCCGCTTTCATTTCCAGGCGAAAGCAAACCGCTTCATACATTGTCAATCACAAAATTCGTTGTAGCGTCGGTTCTTCCCTCCCCAAACCGCTATCACCTTGGAAACGCTCCCCGGAGAGCCGTGGAGGAGGCGATACCGGCGGCATCTGACGAGGAGAGAAGGAATTAGAGTTGCTTTCCCCACCATTTTTTTTCCTTTTAACGGCGGGAAGGGGGGAAGTATGGAAGTTGGGGGAGGGTATGCTAGCAAGGGATGCCAAAGGGCTCTGTTTGCGAGACAGATCCCTTCCAGAAAGATCAAAGTTTATATCGGAGTTTACTCAAGTATTCGTTCCACTTTCATATGCGCGGTTTCAAAGTTGTAATTAGTAATAATTACAGCAGAGCGCCGACTCTGTCGATATTGACGAATCTTCGAATCGATAGCGAAAGGTCTGGAAACTTCCTGGGATTTCGTCTCCGACAGTTGCGAGCCGTAACGAGAGATTAATTCTCTGAATCTTTTGGCTACTTGAACCTTTGCATTGTTGGAGCCTTCCGATATATCCAGATAAGAGACTGCCTCTGTTGCGAAATTGTTGTCGTAACACGCTACGAAATCAGAGGGCTCTACGTTCGAATGCTAGGTAAGAACTGGGTGAATCCTTAATTTGTCCCGGCATTCACTTAATCAGGCACAACGTCTCGAGTAAAGCCATGGGGTAGGCAAGCGACTTATTTTTGTATGTGTATTTTTGTTACTTACCATCGCTTTTGTGCAACTTTTGCCTTATCGGGAAAATGAGTGAATTGATTGACTTGTTTTATTTTATTCCGCTTTCCTACCAGTTTTTGGCTAATCGCGAAGATGAAGAAGAATTGTGATAAGATGAGATTTCCGAAAGGACAATCACAAACATACATGGACAACACAACCTGATCCCCACAGAGGATTATGCTGGCTGTGAGTCTAAGCGCCAAAGCCTCGTTAGTGTGCAAAATGCAATACAGGGTGCAGCACGCGGAAGAGAGGTTGACATTCTGGTGTCTCCAGAGACACCGAGATGAGTGACGATTAGATGAAATTGAACAAACTTTAGCGACGACTAAGAGTATCTACGATTTTAGATCCGGATTTTTCCACGGATCAGGTAGGAAAGTTACGTAAAAGAACCAACATAATAGTACAGACTAATTCATATATACATCATGCCAAAACTAACGGAAAAACACTAAATAACGTTTACGATATTCCTTCTTTAGGCACATACCAGCATGTAGAGGATAGCTATGAAAGAACAAGTGTTAAAACACTGTCTTCTCTTTAATGCAATAATATTGATTTTCGATTCTCCTTTATTACAATCCTCCTTTGGGCCAATGGATGTAAATTCCACCCGAGGAATGTGTTCATAAATAGTTTTTGGTTCCATGGAAACTTTGGGGCGATCAATAATTTGACCTCTCTCGAAATATCCCTTGTTTCGAAGAGGTTAGGTTTTACAAATTATGGAATATTTTACATTCTTAAAACACTTCGAGTGCCAGACCGAATTTTGAATCTTCTTGCGGGAGGCCTAGAACTCAATTTTGACGGTGTGAATAATTATTATTCACACGGCCTGAGTACAAAAACTTTTAAAAATTTCTTCGTCCCTAGTCCATGTGTATAACAATGATACACACCCTGTAGTAACAAAGTAGTTCTACGTGGGTCGTTCAATATATAAGTTTCCGTATGCTGTAAAAACATTATTTTTAAGATACATTAGAAAACTATACATAAATGTGTAGGAGGATCCTTCCCCACCTCTCCACATAATCCCCATAGAGATTCAGGCATTTGTCCCACCGTTGCACCAATTTGTCCATACCCTTTGCAAGAAAATCAGGGCTCTGGCTATTCAGCACTATTCTCACATTCCGCTTCACTTCTTCATCTGTTTCGAAACGGTAACCTTGCAATTCAGACTTTAACACCGGAAAAAGATGGAAATCACTGGGCGCTAAATCGGGACTGTATGGAGGGTGGGGCAGCCGTTCCCACACAAATTTTTCAATTTTGTGTTGTGTTTGCACTGCTGAGTGGGGGCGAGCGTTATCGTCAAGAAGAATGACACGAGCTGACAGGAGACCTGGTCGCTTATGTCGAATTGCGTTTTTCAGTTTATCCAATGTTTGACAATAACGGTCAGCATTAATTGTTCTTCCTCGTTCCAAAAAGTCCATAAGCAGAACGCCCTTAGCATCCATGCTTCTGAACTCCTTATGACGCGAGCCCGCGTTTTCCGAACAAGCATCTACTTTTCGCCCTTGAGCGCATGCACCTTCACATCTGATAACGAATCGATTGTTGTTTCTTGTAGACGAAGGATGGCGCTTGTCAACCATGTGCATCTTTTTAATGGTATTGCTTTATACAATATTTTATAGCACAGGGAAACATATATTGAACGTCCCTAGTATACAAACATTTGTTTTCAAAGGAGCTGTGTACAAGAACTATACATACACCACAAGTGAATGGATGTCATTCAAAATCTCCTCAGCAAGTGATATTTTGCACGCTCACTTACGGAATGAAAAGGTTTTCAGTATGAGAGCAAGGCTTATGTCATGGAATGAGTTTGAGTTTTATTTCGGGACTGAACCTACAGTTTAAAGTGGAATCCGAACAACTGTGTAATGTGTCTCCACCGTAGATCGAACCCGGGACCCATTGATTACAGGCGAAGACGTTACTACTACACCATCGAGGTAGCCCAGCACTTGTGTAACAATGGGTCACACATACACATCTGTTCGATTGAACAATTTCGTTCTTCTCCATCGTCGAAATTAGCTCAAATATTGGCAGAAAATCGACGGAAGGTAGGAAAATTCCAACGGGAACACCAATCAGACACTGAACGGCGTTCCTGCCCTTGCAAAGCAAACCTAACTCTATTCCGGAGTAGAACGATCTCAACCGGTCCAAAGTAAGCACAACCGAGCAATACTCTCCCAGTTTCAATACCAAAGACGCAAACTAACAAGCGCCGCTGATTTCATTCAATCAACAAGAGCCTGGGCGAAACCGAGTTTGCCTAACTTCCCGAGTAATTGCCACTCTTCGACTTCCGTTATGACCCCCCAGACGCCGGAATAGACGTTTCGGTGCTAGCTTCACTCTCCGCTCTGGCCGAGACGTTTCGGTGCTAGCTTCACTTCCCTCCCTTTGAAACGCGATCTGCATTGCTTGCACGCTCCTTGCGAGTCCTTCCACTCGGCTAAGCACCAACGTCTCCCCCTTCCCTTATCCCCCTCCCCCTCACATGAAGGCACTTGATACAAGCCAGGAAATTAACAGAAACCCTGAGAAATGGAGATTCTTGCAACCGAGAAGACTGAATCCGTAAACACTGAGGGACTCTCCCGGGACGGCATTCTTGGCTGAATCTTGCAGCCCGTTACCAAGACATCGGACTCCCCTCCTTTGTAGCAAATCCATCTCTAGATATCTTCCTCCGTGCATGCCCGCTGCTCTTTATCCTGGACATAAATGCCAACCATGTCAGAGTTCTCTCCCCCTCCACATCCCCGTTTTTCTGTTCTATCAAGATTCTTAGGAGTGCTGTGGGGAGCTTGCAAATTTCTCAGTGTTGCCAGGAGCACCACAGATGCTTGTGCTATGAGAACTTAACAGACACTTTTTAACCTTGTTACAACGGTTATTTGGTATGTGAAAATCGCTGATGTATGTATCGAAGGTTCCATCCTCACCACCGACAGAAATTGCTCAAAAGACGGGAGAAGAGGTGTTCAGTCAAAACGTAGTGTTAGAATAGGTATTAAGTAGAAGTATTAAAAATAATGGACAATGTCCAATTAACATTATCTGCTAATAAAGAACCATTCTTAATAACATTCAGAGAATTATTGGTTATCATCGTTGCTAACTAATCGATCGAGAATACGTCCAGAAACCTCCGCCCAAATTTTTCCACTTTGCAGTTCGTATAACTTTATATTGTATTTTTGTTAAGAATGCCGTAAATGTGTGTGGCTCAGTAATACCTAAGAATATTGATACAGACTGGAAAGAGGGTGGGGGGGGGGCTTTAGCCTCAAGCATTTGTCTGTGGTGGGAGTCTCTTCCGAAAGAGCCACAATACGGAAGGGGGGGATTGAGATAATTTAAATGAGTTTAAAATATTAGAAATAACTAACTAACAAAACTTGGCCTAAGAGTTATAACTAAATTTTTGCACAAATAAACTTGTCAATGTTACTCGACGATGTTATCAGCACCGGCCCTGCCCGTATACTTTTCGACCGCCGAAGACCAGACTAGCTCAAGAAAACGAATCTACACGTGATAAGGGAAGTAGGTACAAACAAGCACGAAACGACACTGAGTTTCAGACCAGAATTTTGTTTGTACGCAATCTTTTGTTTTATTTTCGCTCGCTTTTATGGCTATCACAACTTTCACTTCACTCTTATTTTTCCGACGACCCTATAACTTGAGAAACTTCCACTGTTGTTTCAGGAAAAGAAGATTTTCACGAACCTTCATCCGTTCCACCCTTATTTTGCAAGTGGACTCGTCCAATATGCGCATGCGCACTTGTGTCAATGGTCGCGACTAAGGCAGGCGAACTCACATCAAGTACATGCTTAAATTCAACAGTCAACAATCATTATAAATTTCAGAAGATACTATTAGTAGAATAAATACAAAAGAATTAAGAAATTAATAAATAGTAGTGCGACGGTTAAAGAAATTGTGGACCAATCGCTGTTATTTAAGAATTGCTTTCGCTGTGTAAGTATGCACCAAACATATAAATTGAAATATTTCTCGGGTGCTTCTGCGTATTGTCCAGTGCTTGTTGATCAATAAGCACCTGCATATGTCAACAGTTCTGACTTACGCCACGGAATTGAAATCGTTATTGAATCCTTTCATCTTCATTTCAAACTAAATAAAAATGTATTGGAAATAAAGTGCATGTTTGTTTTTGGCCATCACGAATTTACAGTTTATTGGGGAAATAATTACGAACGCGTAGTGTGCTGTCTATTTCGTCATGCTTTGACAACTTCTTGACGCATTACAAGCTCACTTTCAACCCGTGATACACAAAATCCCATCTTCAAATGCATTTCTAAGCGATAAACACTAGGCGAAAAATGGATTTTAATAGAAAATTTTCAATAGCAATTTCTTACCACCGCCGTAGAGTTAGGTAACACGCATAAAGCCTCGCACGGAAGCGAGCATTTCAGTATATAAGTGTCCCATTTTATTGCCGGTGACTGTACGTAAATGTTATCGCTGCTATTTATTTGTATAGCTTATTGTGAATACAGGAAATAATTGTGTATGAAATAATATTATATTTGAACCAAAAAAATATATACTAAGTTGATACACTTGCATCTTGTATTGTCTCTTTTTTAAACTTTCACTTAATGAGGATGGAATTGAATAATTTTCTTTCCATAGTTGCAAATCTAGTCAATGGGTAAGTTCATATATATATAGCGTAATGTCCTTTTACGTTATTCGCTTATCGGTTGAAATTGAACACGTGTCGCGTAGGTGTGGAAGGAAGGGGTAGCTCTTTGTATTCGTACTATTAATAGTTTCCCCACAAACGCTTACCCCCCAGAATCGCTGTTTCATTCAATTAGATCCCGCTGCCTGAATCAGGTTATTTCGAGCGACATCTTGTTGACAGCTGACGGTCTAGTTAGCAACGCTCCATTAACCATTGTTGGTGCACAACAATGCCGCATTGTTTCTTGAACTCTGAATCTTATCTGGCAGCTCCATGGACAATTTTGATAGCCCCCCCTGCGCTGTAGCTTCGAACGTCATGCTTGATTTCTCGCAGATTGTGACGTCGACCATTGTTGGGGATGTAGGTAAGTAGTATCGAGAATGCACATGCTTAAAATAGCAAACGGAATGATGCCTTCATTGTTGGAGCTTCAATACGAAATTCATTTCTACCATTGTTTCGAGCTCGTATTCTTGAATCCCAACTGGTCCACAGCGGATTTCTAGAAGTTTCTATCTATTCTCTCCTTGGGTGTGTACAAAGATAGGCGACACAATAGCGTATTCACTTGCAAGCCGAAGTATATTCTGCTTTGTCGGAACCCGCACGAACAATGATACAAAACAATTCAACCAGGAGTGCACTATAGTTGTACAACACGTGTGCATTCCTTTGGAACGAAGAATACCAGATCACCATCATGGAAAACTAACAGCTGAAGTTCACAAATTCAGATATGGCAAACCATTACCAGAGCTTGACAAGTTGAGATCACACAATACTAGTAGTACAGGTGGCCCGGTTCTAAATAATCATTTGGGGCTCGAATCATCATGTGGGGCTCGTCGTAGCCTTTTATGATGTATATTTTGAGGGGTAGAGTTGGCAACACTGTGGGCCTACTGTAGCCTTTTATGAGGGGGGTCTATTGCTCTCTGTTTACATCTGGCAACACTACCGTAGATTTTTTGACAGTGTTGTTAAACCTACTGGGTTTTTTACTGTAAATTTTTATCAAAGGACCTGAGAGGCCCATGTATTTTTTATGTTTGGCAATACTGTTGGGGGCCTAGTGTTGGCAACACTGTGGGTTTTTACTGTAGCCTTTTATGAGGGGGGTCTATTGCCCCCCCTGTTTACATCTGGCAACACTACCGTATTTTTTTTGACAGTGTTGTTAACCTACTGGTTTTTTTTTTCACTGTAAATTTTCATCAAAGGGCCTGAGGGGTCCATGTATTTTTTATGTCTGGCAATACTGTTGGGGGGGCCTAGTGTTGGCTACACTGTGGGTTTTTACTGTAGCTTTTTATGAGGGGGGTCTATTGCCATGTGTTTATATTTGGCAACTTTATTGGATGTTTTTTTTGAGGCTTGGGTTTTGCCAACCCATCCGAAGAAAATTCCACTATATGATCTTTCACTGGCTAAGCTAACCTACAAATAGAAATTGGCAACACCGACGAGTCTCAAATAATAATTCAAGGCTCGTCGGTGTTGCCTACCCACTCTACAAAAATTCCACTATATGATATTTTGAAGCTTTTCACGGTGTATGTTAACCTCACAAGCAGTGTTGCCAACTCGGGGCAAGGCGTAGCCTTTTATGGTGTATGTTAACCCTACCAGCAGTGTTTCCAACTCGTCGTAGCTTTTCACGGTGTATAATTGTTACACGCGCGCGCGTGTATTGTGACGAATGCACTCTCTCATCCTTGAAGGATGAATGCATCTTATCGTAATTTTCCAACTGTGGGACCAAATGTTTATATATCGTGATCTTTGTAAACTTTTTTTCGGGAACAATGTGTCGCACACACACGCGCGCGCGCGTACCTATATTGTGACGCAAGCAAACAAAAAAAAACTTTGCCTATCATTACAAAAAAAAACTTTGACCGTATTCTTAAATAACTAACAAGGACAATGAATCTTTTTGGCTTCCGCAAACAGATCAACATGGAGACTGCACCGCCAAATTTCAATAACCTCTTACCTTCCGTGTTATCTAAACTCAATGGTTTACTGATTGTTCATCTCAACAGCATTTGGACGAAACTGAATGACGATGTGGGCAAGATGTTTTATGTTTTTAATAACAATTTACATTTCTACGAAATTCCGATCGACGGGAAACTTCAAATCACCGTGAATCCGGAAAACGCAGGCGAAATCAAAATTTCTACCGGCAAGAATATTTTTCGAATCAAGCACGACAAGATGCTTTCTAACATTACGTACGATGTTTCTGCAGGAGATTATCTTTACATGGAACTTCTCGGAGATTACGACAAACTCATTCCTCTTTTTGTAGAATTACGAATCGTTTATCCTATTATAAATAACCGTTAACCAAAAATGCCTAACGACATTTTCGGCAACACCAAGCGTGTAGACCACGCAGAAGAGATTCTCATGTTGGACATTCGAGTTAAAAAGTTGAGGACCGATTTGATTGCTTTGCAGGAGACCTTAAACAAAAGTTTAGAGTCGGAAATCGCTACGCTCCAAACGCAATGTCTCGACCCCATTCTGAAAATCGATTCCGAACTGAAAACGCTCATAAAAAATTATGTCGACGTACCTTCTTACGACAGCGTTCAAAATATACAGTTGAGCGTGGATTCGCTTCAAAATGATTTGGCCAAATTACAGCAATTTCAATCGAAAAATGAAGATTTGGAAAAACTGAAACTCGAAATCGAAGAACGAACTTCCGCAATAGAAAAGAATTTCTCTGAACTTCAAACCGTCGTGAACGATATAGACGCAGAACGCTTACATGTCGTCGTTTCCAAATTACAAGAAGAATTCACCGGCACGTTGGAAGAAATCAAATCCAAGTTACAGACTTTGGAAGATACAATGACGAACCTACCATCGTCGGACGAACTGCAGGTCATCGGTAAAAGCGTCGCGAACATAAAAATTCAATTGGAGGCGTATCGAGATTTCGAACACATTCAAACCACCATCGCGACGCTTCAGGCGTCCTTGGAATTGATCAACGATGAAATTAAAAATATTCACGCTGAAGCAAGAGCGTTGACGAGCATTCAAGACACGTTAAGCACGGTTCAGCAGAAGATCGAATATTTAGAAAATTTGAACGTCGAAACGAATCTCGCTCATTTTCATCACGTACTCGACAACATACAGGGTGACTTGGAATCGTTACGGACGAGCGTGCCTTCGAGCGAAGATTTGGAAAAATTGAAAACGGCGGTGACGGCACTATCCGATTCGAGCGACATCAAAAGTTCATTGAGCGATCTCGAGAGTAGGGTGGCCAATCTCCCCACCTCCAAAGAATTGCACGCTTTGAAAAGAAACATATCTCGAATGCTGAAACGACTAGAAACGGAAACGGCGAACGTGGAACAGATTCGAGACGAAATTAGTTCGCTGGTGTCGACGCTGCCCACTTCGCAGAGCGTCGCCGACCTTCACACGCAGTTTACAGAGATGCGAAGGATCGTGAACGATCTTACCGAGAAGAGCTCGAAATTGAATCAAGTCGAGAACCTTCAGAACATTGTCGTCAACATCAGAGATCAAGTTGGAGTGCTGGAATCCACGCAGGAATTGACGCTGGCCTCTTTCGGTGCCAAGTTGCAAGAACTCAACGAAAACTATAAGCAGTTGAACGTGGAAGTGAAAATCAAACCGTCGTTTTCTGCCGTAACAGATACCATAGTCGAGCATTTGCTGCCCATCGAAAATAAACTCGGACAAGTTCACAGTAATCTGCTCGGCGTCGACACTAAATTCGCTAAACTACATTCTCTGCAAGCCATCGAAATCAACAGCGTACCCAATCAACAGAGAATCTCCACGTTCGTCGAAGGTAACAAACTGTACATGTTACATCCTTATCATCCGTACTACAAGTTTCTCCTCGATGGCACGATTCAGATAAACGAATTTTCGTACTGGTCTCACGGTAGAAAAGCTAGCGTTCCCACCATGACTTTGATATCGAATCGTGGTGTCCAGAAAGCAGGAAACATTCCTCTGGCACGTTGGAACGAAACGCGCAACATATATGAAATACACGAAGACGAAGATCTTACCGTTTTCGACGTGAGTGCCGGCGATAAGCTGATCATTCAAAACACGAGCGAAGTGCCACCCTCTTTGAATCCCATCACGCTTGTGTTTCTCTTGAAACGTAATCTCTAAAAAAATGTCTAGGCAAGCCATTGCATAAACCTGCACGCCGCAACTACGAACGTTTGGCTGTGGTAACCAAGGGCATCGACGACCTCTGGCAAAGCGACCTCGTGGAGATGAGTAGCGGCAATTTGAAAAACGTACATAAATTGAACAAGGGCAACAAGTACCTCCTCACCGTCATAGACACATTTTCGAAATTCGCATGGGCTCTACCTTTGAAGGCGAAAACGGGAACATGCGTCACGGAAGCATTCAAATTAATTTTTCGCGAAAGCGGCGGCAGACAACCACGGTTTCTGCAAACGGACAACGGTAAAGAATTTTACAACGCTGTATTCCAAAAGTTTATTCAAAAACACAAGATTCAACATTATTCGACCTTCAGTCACATCAAAGCCAGCATCGTGGAAAGATTCAATCGAACCTTGAAAACACACATGTGGAAACGATTCACGCTTCGGGGAAATTACAAATGGGTCGACATCCTGCCGGAACTCGTCGACACCTATAATGATACGGTACACAGAACAATAGGCATGAAGCCAGCCGACGTTACCAAGTCCGACGAGCAGCGTTTAATTTCTACAGTTTACTGTCCAAAGTACACACCCACGACAAAAAAAGCTAAATACAAAATTGGAGACCAGGTGAGGATCAGCAAATTCAAACGCACCTTCGAGAAGGGATTCACAAAAAATTGGAGCACGGAACTCTTTACGGTGGTTCGAGTTCTACCCGGAAACCGACACACGTATATAATAAAAGATAGTAGCGGCGAGATTTTGAAAGGAAGATTTTACGAAGAGGAACTCTCTAAAACAAAACACCCCCACACGTACCTCATCGAGAAAGTATTGCGTAGGAAAGGTGACAAACTGTTTGTCAAATGGCTGGGACTTCCGGAAAAAAGTTGGATCGACGCAAACGAAGTGATCTTGTGAGTACGTGGAACGTGGTGAAGCGTCTACCGGATCCGGAAAGTCAAACGAGAAAAAAAAGAACGGCAAGTTGCTTCCCGACAGCATCCGCTGTCTGATCGTAGGTCCTTCGGGGTGTGGGAAAACGACACTGCTCGTGGACAATTTTCTCCTCGCACCGAATTGGTTAGATTGGAAGAACAGGCACCTGTACGTGTTCTCGAAAAGTTTGGAGCAATCCAAATACCAGCAACTGATGAAACTGTACGATGGTCTGGACATTGCAACGTTCGCCTCGGAAATAAAACCACTCGACGATTGTCGTGAAAATTCAGTCGTTGTGTTCGACGACGCCATCCTGGGAAATCAAAATGAAATTCGCAATTTTTTCACGCAAGGTCGTCACAAAGGAATGGATTGCTTCTACCTAGCTCAAACGTTTTCCAAAATTCCAAAACAGTTAGTGCGCGACAACGCTAATTTCATATGTTTGTTTCGTCAAGATCACACCAACCTCAAGCACGCGTACGATGACTACGTAGGCGGAGACATGAACTACAATCAATTTTCGGAAGGCTGCTGCTCTACTTGCTGGAACGGTGACGATTTCGGATTCGCGACGATCGACATGACGAGGAAACCCAACGACGGAAAATACAGAAACAAAATCAACGACTTTCTAAACGTTGCAACGTTGTGAGAAACGACGTGTATAAATAACGTCATGACGAAACGAAAAATCGAAGACGAAAATCTCAAGCTTCGCGATTACCTCGCGAAACGCTTCAAAGGTTGGAAATCCGAGAATCGCGGATTCTACGAAGAGAAGAAACGTCAGGATCAACCCGTGATCGATGCCATCAGCGGTCTAGGTAAAGAAATTAAAAGTGTCACGGAACAAAATAAAAATTTGATCAACGAACTCGTACCGCTCGCAGCTAAAAGTTACGCCGTACCCACGCCCATTTCGAGCATTCCTTCGACGCCGTTCGAACTGAAGGATGCACCGGCACGACGTCGAGCCATAGGCAGCACGTCTTCGGATAAAATCGAGTTGGGACCTTTGGCACGAGACTACCTGAGCACGGGGAAATTCGACAAGGATGAAGTGTTCGGATTGTATCCCAGCATGGAAACCAGCGAAGGCGGCGGTGTGGTGTGGAAGATTGGGAAATCGAAGGTGACCTTCGAAGGTAACGATATTAAAATTAATTTAGGCGAGAAGGATAGTTGGAACAGGTATCCGGGTACGGTGGGACTGTGGGAACTCGTTGCCAAAAAGCAGCCGAAAGATTACACCGACGAAGATTACCAAAGTTACAAGGAAATTTTGATCATGACGGATGCCTTGTACCAGAACAACGACGCCTCGCAGAATAGGGTGAAATCGAGCAGCGGCGAGAAGTACAGGAATCTCATCAAACCGATTTGGAACCAGGTCAAAACAGGCAGCGGCGTCAAACGCTACAACACGCTACCCAAAGAATTCGTTTGGGTGGACGACGTTAGGAAACTCGTGGACCGATTGTTGGTGATAGCCGGCGAAGAGAATGCAGGCAACCGTAATTTCTACAACGAGAAGGTTGGCATCGTGGACATGATCAGCACGAAACTTTCCAACTTCATCGTGAACGACGACAAGGGCATAGGTTACCTGATCAAAATCATCAACACGCTGCCTCCGAAATTTTGGAACGTGGCCGAAGGAAAGGGACTCGTGAACGACATCATCAACAAGTTACCTTTCGAGATGCATCTACCTGGCTACCAGTACTGCGGACCGGGTACCAAACTCGAGAAAAGATTGGAGAGAGGAGACAAGGGTGTGAATCCGTTGGACGGGGCATGCAAAGATCACGACATCGCCTACAACACCACGCAGACGGATCTGGACGCACGTCACGAAGCAGACAGAAAGTTAGAGCACGCAGCTTTCGAAAGGTTCGTGAGCAGAGACGCATCGCTGGGTGAACGGGTCGCCGCACTGGGTACCACTATCGCCATGAACACGAAACAAAAATTGGGGTGGGGTATATAAATAACATACCGTAAAAAAACTACACAAGAAAAAATCTCAGAATATATATATAAATAACATACCGTGAAAATAACACATAGAGCATCAACATGAAGCCCAAGGGTGTCGTGTACCAGATACCATATTCGAATCTAAAAAATCTAGGTGCCCTCGATGGGTTACTCACCAAGGAACAACGTGAGAAGAAACGTTCTTGCTTGTCGAAAGGACACAGAATGAAATTGCTGCTCAGCACACCTCAATTGAAAAGATTGCAGCGTTCGCGGAAACAGCAAAAGATCGGAGGTTTCATATTCAGCATCCCGGCCATCCTAGCAGCATTGGGGGCTGTTGGAAGTTTGGCCGGCGGAAGTGCCGCTATCGCGAAAACCGTCATCGTCTCGAAGAAGAACAAGGCGGAATTGGAAGAACAGAAACGTCACAACCTGGCCATGGAGAAGAAAAAGGGGAAGGGCGTGATGAAGAAGTTTAAAAAAAAGAAACAGCAGCACTCACCAACCGAGACATTGAATCTCTGATCGAACCGTTACAAATCAAACACTTCAGAGGAGTTTTCATGTCCGACTCGTTACCTTCAAGCGTTAAAAGAAGAGAATGCGGAGTAGTCAACTTGGACGGTCAAGAAAATCCAGGCACGCATTGGATATGTTACCACAAAAACAACAATGATAAAGCATTCGTTTTCGATTCTTTCGGAGGTGTTCCACCTATAAATTTAATTCATTATCTGAAAACGAACAAAACCTCTATATACTACAACGACGAACGCATTCAAAATTTCGGAGACGTGAACTGCGGTCATCTCTGCCTCTCCGTGCTCGCGTTTCTCTCTAAAATAAATAACCCTACGATCGAGGATTTCCAGAAAGCATTGTGGAACCTCAAACAGCATCACTAGGATGGGCGTGTTCCATCTCACGAGCGAATCTTCAATCTTGAAACTCACGCTGCACGACGACATCGTCTATCCTAAATCCGTGGCTCTGCGTGCATTCTACAGCATGTACCTCATACCTAATGTTACGCAGCACAACAACAAAATTAGCGTCGGAAGCGAACACATCGTCGTCACGCCAGGACAATACAATCTTTCCACTTTGCAAGCTCAATTACCCAAAGGCACATACCTTTCTCAAAATTCGGTCACGCACAGAGTGGAAATCCTATCCGCGACGGAGACCGTGGACCTGGGCACCATGGGAGAACTTTTAGGTTTCGAGAACAACCACCCAAAACTCGAAGCTGGCATCAAGCACGTAGCAACCAACATTCCTAAATTCTTGGCCATAGAGACTCTGAACGTACACTGTAACGTGGCCGAAGGTATTATCACGAAATCTTCGGACGGATTGTTAGGAAGTCACAAGCAGACGGGAATCATAGCCACTTTCAAACCAAGTTCCGAGTTCATGGAACCGATCATCTACACGCCCTCTTCGCCGATCTATTTTCCAGTATGTCGCAACCGCATAGACGACATAGAGTTGGTGGTGACGAACGAGAAAGGAGACGTGGTGGATTTTGCAGGTGCCACTACGACGGCCATCGTGGAGATCAACATATAATAAATAACCATACATGTAAAATGGAGCAAATCGAAAGTTACGAATTGCAATCTTTCCCTCCCAACCGTCGCACGTTCGCCAATCTCAACGAGGCCAACAGGGAGATCGAATACGACGTGGACGTAGGCGATGGGTTCATTCATCCTCACAGAGCGGACCTCTACCTTCAATTCGACGTGGTGAAGAAAGAAAGCGGAGACGCGTTTCCCGCAGCAGCAAACTTGATACTCGTGGACAACTTCGTGCCTCACCTGTTCTCGCAGGTGGAGGTGAGGAAACACAACACCGTCATCGACAGAATAGATTATCCAGGCATCACGTCGACGGCGGTGGTAACGTTGAAATTATCCAAAACGGACGCAGTGTACTACCAGGCCGGGGGATTCGAAGCCGGAACCAAAATATCGACGAGAAGTCACACGGTGCTCTTTCCCATGCGTCTGCTGCCTGGTTTCTTCTCGGACTACAAGGAGATCATGTGGAAGGGAGGACTGAGGATTACGTTTCGAAGAGCGGCCAACGACAACGACGCACTGATGCGATACGCTACTTTGGGTTCGGACGGCACCACGCCGATAGCCAACACTTTACCCGAAGCAGCCAAGTGCGTCATCCGAAGCATGGAATTGAGAATGCCGGTGGTGGAATACGAAACGAATTACGCCCTCAAGTACAAAGCGGAGATCTTGAAAAATCCGCAGGTGCCGATTCACTTTCACGGTTACCAGTGCGTGCAGAAGATGGCGTCGGGAAGTCACATGGAATTCGACGTGACGACGCAGTTCAACAACATACAGTTCGACATGCCAGATTTCGTCGTAGTGCTCTTTCAGACCGGGAGGGACAAGAATCAGGAAAAAGATTCCAGCAAGTTCGACGACTGCAAGATCAAGAACATTTATCTCAAGAATGGACGCAACGAAGTGTTCCCGCGCGAGAATTACAACCTCGACGTGACTAAAAACGATTACCTCAAACTTTACGAAGCGTTCTCGGCTTACAAACGCGTGACCGAGGGAAGCGTGGACATGTACTACACGCCCAGCGAATTCAAAGCACGGAGACCCATGACCGTCATCAACACATCTAAGAGAAAGAAGGTTGTGGTCAACGATCGAACCAACATCAAGGTCGTCTGCGAGTTCCACGATGCCTTGCCTGCAGATACTCTGTGCAGTGTCATTCTTATTGCAGAGAAAACATTTGTGTATGACGTCAAGAATGAAAGAGTGACTGAACAGTTTTAAATAAATAAAAAAAATAGCACACAATAAGAAATGTGGAATTTTATATATATAAGTACAAATTGCAATTAGCAGTTTCCAGAAGTTTAATTTTGCTGTGCCATGCATGCATGTAATCGAGGAAGTGGAAGTAAATTAAAATTGTTTTTTTTTTTCGCATTGCCTATTACTTTTTGTTGCACTCTGGGCAGGCCTTACTAGTTTGGAGGCGATAGTGGCCCCACGGAAGTGTATGGACCCCACATTCAAGAATACACCTCTTGTCGTCGTGTGCATCCAGAGCAACTTTCCTGACAATATTAGTTGTAAGCACATGATCGACGCTTTGGATACGATGCTCTTTTTGTAGAATGGGCGATTTTGTTCTGAGGCACTCGAGGTAATCCTCAAACTTGAGGTGCTCCCGAACCACTTGCCTACTTACACCCTTTGCTTTTTTTGTTACAGAACCCTCAGCCCGGATCGCATAGGCTTTGGCACGAAGTCCAGCAAACTCCACAATCACATCCCCGTCTTTCTCGTCCTTGAGTTTGCCGGGTATTTTTTTGTTCCGGGGCAGAATTCCATACCGGTTTAGCTGGGGATAGCCCGATGTGTCGAAGAGCTTGACAAGAGCTGGAACTTTGGCTATATCACCATACGCATCGGCCGTGCGAACATGGTACACCAAGCTGTCTGTGTCTGTGTAGAGGAGCGAGATATTGTGGTTGTAGTGTGCACGTAGTATGCCGTAATATGTCTCGAACATGCACAACTTGCTCAGATCCAAAACTGCAGCTCCCACATAGATGGGCTTGTTGAGTAGCATCTTGCCCCGGTTCATGTGAATCAGAGACATCTGTTCGTTGTAAATTGTTCGAGACCTGAACAGCGGGCTTGGAACAAGTCGACGACACTGTGTTTTCTTCGTCACCAACCTCACATCAACGCGATTTCGCACATTCTCCATGGTCTTCCCAAATACCGCATTGTTCATTAATTTGAAAAAATCGCGATCAAGTTCCGAAGTGGCATCAGTGCGATGGTTGGTGTTCAGTTCGATGTACGGCTTCAACCATGGAGACTGCCTGAACAAGAGCACGTCGTAAACTGCTTTGACCGAGACCCCTTGCTGCATTAACCACTGGAGGTTCCGGTAGTGTAGCACATAACGCTTTTTGGGCTCCAAGTCCATGACGAGCTTCGGTTGATCCGAGCCAGGTGGACACTTGAATTCCGGAGCAGGCGAAAGGTCACAGAATGTATCCTGCAGCTTCTCGGGGAAGTCAAGGTCCACCTCGGCAAAAAACCCAAACTCGTCGCACTCTTTTTCGATGTCGTGGTATAAAGGATCAGCCCACTCAAACTGTCCTGTTGGGAGTGGCTGCATCATGGAGTGCCCGTAAAGATTATTCACATCAGTGTACATGATGTAGCTTGATGGTTGGGAGGGGTCGTAACCAGTGGCCATGTGGTGATTGTTGGTGTGTGCGAAGCGTTGCGACACTTGGACCATGCCGCCCCGGATAGCTCTCTCGATGAAAAGCATGATATCAATATCGGAGATAAGTGAAAGTTTAACTTTAGTCAGCAGGAGCATGGCCGACCATGCCAGTCCAGGAAGGCTGTAAAAATATACAGGGTCCAGGTTGTAAATGTTTATCGCAGTCGCCCGAAACGCCTGGAACACATCGGCAAGAAGCGTCACATCAAGCTTCAGGTATGCATCGTGGTAATCACCGAAAGTTCGGCAACCCAACTCGACCCACATAGACTGAGCATGCTTGTACTCCTCGTCGGTAATACCTGAACCTCTCAGCTGGCTGTAGAACTTATCCTGGGGAGGCAGCAACTCTTCTTCGAACTTTGAAGGGCCTGTGACGTATTCGTAGGGGTAGACCCCTTTACGTCTGATGAGTGCGACATCTAAGTTCGGGAAACTTGATGTAGTAATGGCTAGTTGGCCGTCTCTGAGCTTCCCAGCAAGAGCATCGAGGCTTGCCTGGAGGAACCTCAGAGAGTCGAGGAACCGAAGCTCGATGCTGCTGCTTTTTGAGTCGGGGATCGGCACCCACTTGCTGACGCTAATATAACGCTCCTCGTTCTGTGCCAGGACATTGATTCTCGCATTGTCGTACCCTAGATGTGTGACCAAGTGATGGAAATCATATCCCGAGCCATTGTGAAAAAAGACCGGTATGAAGCGCGGGTCCCTGGCTCTCAAGTTACATCTGTTGCACCATGGGCCAATGTAGCTTCCGGTCCCATAATGGTCATGGTGGTGGACCTTTTTGTTATCGTCAGTGAAGACCGAGTTGCAAACAGGACAATTTAGAGCTATTTCGTGCTGATGCTTGTCTTCCGGAGACAGAGGCAGCATGGGCTTGGGGGCCAACAGCACCTTCCCTATCTTGATGGCTTCCTGTTGCATTCCCTCCAGGAAGTGTTTGACCGGGTCGGGACCGCGATACACATAGGGCTCGGAGGCAATATGTTGGTCTCGCCACACCACAACATAGGAGTAACTCGAGGCCTCGTGGATTTGGAAAGGAATGGTAGAGGATGTTTCGGGGTTGGGCTCGCAGTTAGACAGAGGTTGAAGAAAGGCCTCGAAGTCTGCTACAATATAGGCAGGATGCTTCACCATAGCACTGTGCATGCGAAAGCACTCTACTGCACCAGGTTCGGGCAGGATAATTCGTGCAGGCTTGTTGGTACCACAGTAGAACATGTGGCGAGCTAGCTTCTCAGCAGCAATGTTGGGTCCTCTGATGCGCCGGTAATCCCGCTGTTCTCGATTATGAAATGTAGCCAAGCACCTGCGACACACCTCGACGTGGTGACTATCACTGCTCCGTTGGGTCGAAACAAGCCGAGAGAGGGAACGGATAAGGGTGTAATGGTGATGGGTTTCGTCCTTGATGAGCAGGAGGTTGATTTCTCGTACCTCGTTGTTGTTGCTCACGTTGCTCACCCGGATGGGGTGGACCTCATTTTTGTTCTCGGTGAGACCGTAAACATTGATGGCTAATTGTAGGCCCAACAAGTCACGAGCACGAACCTCAAACTTGCGAATATGCGAGACTTCTACAGGGTAGGCAATCCCGGCCATTGCATCCTCCAGTTCCGACTCATACTGCTTGTAGTGTGAAACATAGCGTGGACTGTTTTCCCAAGGTATAGGGTGTAATGCTGCCAGCACCGACCAGAGGAAGCATTTGGTGTCTTTGTTCTGAATATTGAGAACAGCTTTCCTTGCTTCAACCTCGGGTGGCAGGGCAATATAGCTAGACCCTGCCAGTGGCAGGGACTTGCTAAGTTTCAGACAAAGTTCGTGGGGGTCGCCACACAGCGAACCGCCCGAGCCTTCAGCCTGATGCTCCTCGTGCTTTGCCACAAACTCCTCGACAAACTTGTCGTAGATGCTGTCGAGGTCAGTGATATCTGCTTGATGCAGTGTTTTTGCTTTTGTGGCATGGAAGAATTTATATATTTCATCAGACGGTTTCTTATACTTGCAGCATAGCACAGCATAGAATTTAGTGGAGTATGTAGCCAATGCATCGTTGAGGATGGATATTATCTTAGCTCGCTCGCTCTCCAGAAAACTACGCACATCGCAGAAGCTGTCTGATGTTATGTTAAAGTCTTCTAATAAATGCTCAAACGCAAATCGGTCTGCTTTCTTCGCCAGCTTGACGCGTTTGGCAGGTGGCGATGCATGGAGGGAGGTTACTTCTACCTTTCGCTTGGAAGGTTGCGGTAGAGATGTTCCAGTGCTCTTGCAAGTAAGCTGGTGTCGCTTGAAGTTGGCAATAGAAATATTTTTTCCACACTTAGAGCACAGTTTGGTTGCACATATTCGCTTTCCCGGCACACAAGTACGACAGTGCCTTTGAAAATGTTTACTTGACACAGCAATTTGGCACGTAGGGCAATTTTTTACAGAACGCATAATGCAGAGATTTTTTGGGGGTATGTTATTTAATATCCAATGCTGTGCAATGCAAAATATAATTGTTCATTTTTTTAACTATTTTCTATGGCCTTATTTGGGTTTTTTTTCGTCAAATTATATGCTTCTAGTCTCCTATACAATACAATATACGTACAATATTGTCAACAGTATCATATTTGAGCAGGTCGCTTGTCACCTAAACACTACAGCTCACAGGTTGGCAAAATCTGACATGAAAGCAGATAATACGCTTAAGTCTTATTTATATATAATTTTCACGGGCGTACAATATTGTCAACAGTATCATATTTGAGCAGGTCGCTTGTCACCTAAACACTACAGCTCACAGGTTGGCAAAATCTGACATGAAAGCAGATAATACGCTTAAGTCTTATTTATATATAATTTTCACGGGCGTACAATATTGTCAACAGTATCATATTTGAGCAGGTCGCTTGTCACCTAAACACTACAGCTCACAGGTTGGCAAAATATGACATGAAAGCAGATAATACGCTTAAGTCTTATTTATATATAATTTTCACGGGCGTACAATATTGTCAACAGTATCATATTTGAGCAGGTCGCTTGTCACCTAAACACTACAGCTCACAGGTTGGCAAAATCTGACATGAAAGCAGATAATACGCTTAAGTCTTATTTATATATAATTTTCACGGGCGTACAATATTGTCAACAGTATCATATTTGAGCAGGTCGCTTGTCACCTAAACACTACAGCTCACAGGTTGGCAAAATCTGACATGAAAGCAGATAATACGCTTAAGTCTTATTTATATATAATTTTCACGGGCGTACAATATTGTCAACAGTATCATATTTGAGCAGGTCGCTTGTCACCTAAACACTACAGCTCACAGGTTGGCAAAATCTGACATGAAAGCAGATAATACGCTTAAGTCTTATTTATATATAATTTTCACGGGCGTACAATATTGTCAACAGTATCATTTGAGCAGGTCGCTTGTCACCTAAACACTACAGCTCACAGGTTGGCAAAATCTGACATGAAAGCAGATAATACGCTTAAGTCTTATTTATATGTAATTTTCACGGACGTACAATATTGTTAAGAGCGTCAGTTTCCGTAGAGCTCTCTTTTTCCATCTTCCCTCTATACAGTGAAGCTGTAGAAGACACAATTAGCTAACCTAGCATACAACATACTTTCCTAATTAATATGGATATTGTCACATATTCCTCTTATTTTATACTGTTGTAAATGGAAAAGATTATGTACGGTAAATGTTTTGTACATTATAGGGAAAAAATGCAAAATACCCCCCAACTTTAATTCGATCCACCTCTGAATCTAATTTTTACATATTCTCACGCCGGCACATATGTTGTTCTATTTTACTTCTTTTACTTGCCTTGCTTAATTAACTCTCGCTAATTAGCATTTTTTTGGAAGAAGTCAACTAGAACAACATATGGCGGTATGAGAAATATGCAAATTAAGGAATATTTTAGCAATATAAGGGCCCTAGCAATTAGCTTCGTCGACTAAGAGTACTCTTTTAAACGTCTTCAGCTAGATCGTATTACTACGTGAGGACGTTTAAAATGTTTGGTTGTTGAAAAAGTTGGACCTATTTTTTATTTCTATTGTTTGCTAATAGATGGCGCTGATAGTACCCCCTCCCCTCCCTCTCCCCTCTTCTCCCCTGCTGTATGACAAATAGCACAAACATAAAAATCAAGATTTTGGAGAGCAAACCATAAAATTTGCATGCATCTGATGTCGAACTAGGAACTTTTATCTTTCGGGGAGTTAACATTATTTTTTTACTCAGTCGTCATATAACATGAACACACGCAAATATTCACATGTGCTTTTTATTATTTTGTGTTCGGTAAGTACAAGTATATTCTTACATAAATTATTGTTTAATTTAATAAATTGTAAACTCGGAGCCTGCTATACTAACATTCCTTCTGTCTATTGAAAGCGAATGTTGCATGCATACGGAAATAACACAGAAAAAAAGCGGATGGAAGCAATTTAAAATCAGTGGAGCAAGGTTAGTATTACGAGAGCGTAAAAACATGTGCTTTCATTCAACTTTGAAAAATAAGAATAAATGTGTGCATACAGAACACATATGCTTTCTTTTCACAGTTGTAAAATCATGTAAATTGTACATGAAGTAAGTTACGGGAAGGCTCTTTTTTTTATGTCTGTGTATATGTTGTACAATTAGGTACAAGTATTGTACAATTAGGTACAAAATTGTTGTACAATTATTTCCCCCAGTTGTCCAGTTGGAGTTGGGGGCACAACACTGGTACTATTTGTACCCACAGTGTTTACTCATGTATTTTGTTTAATATTTTATTTCAAATTCGCTGTCAGAAACTAGTGTTGCCAGTTCCTGGATGTAGGTTTACCTACTCTGTTGGTTGTCACTGTCAAGCTTCCAGTATTCGTACAGCATAAAAAGCTATAACCCCCCCCCTCTCAAAATATATACATTGTATACGCCAAGATGCTCAATAGCCTAGCAACACATCATGAAAAAACATGCCAAGAGAACCCAGTGGGTTTATAAGTCAGTGCTGCCAACTCCTATTTGTAGGTTAGCTTAACCTGTAAAAAATCATATAGTAGAATTTTTGTAGAGTGGGTAGGCAACACCGACGAGCCTCAAATAATAATTCAAGACTCGTCGGTGTTGCCAATTTCTATTTGTAGGTTAGCTTAGCCAGTGAAAGATCATATAGTGGAATTTTCTTCGGATGGGTTGGCAAAACCCAAGCCTCAAAAAAAACATCCAATAAAGTTGCCAAATATAAACACATGGCAATAGACCCCCCTCATAAAAAGCTACAGTAAAAACCCACAGTGTAGCCAACACTAGGCCCCCCAACAGTATTGCCAGACATAAAAAATACATGGACCCCTCAGGCCCTTTGATGAAAATTTACAGTGAAAAAAAACCCAGTAGGTTAACAACACTGTCAAAAAATCTACGGTAGTGTTGCCAGATGTAAACAGGGGGGGCAATAGACCCCCCTCATAAAAGGCTACAGTAAAAACCCACAGTGTTGCCAACACTAGGCCCCCAACAGTATTGCCAAACATAAAAAATACATGGGCCTCTCAGGTCCTTTGATAAAAATTTACAGTGAAAAACCCAGTAGGTTTAACAACACTGTCAAAAAATCTACGGTAGTGTTGCCAGATGTAAACAGAGAGCAATAGACCCCCCTCATAAAAAGCTACAGTAGGCCCACAGTGTTGCCAACTCTACCCCTCAAAATATACATCATAAAAGGCTACGACGAGCCCCACATGATGATTCGAGCCCCAAATGATTATTTAGAACCGGGCCACCTGTACTACTAATACTGTCAAAAACCTCCGTTTTTGATACAGGTTCAAGATAATATTCAAAGAAGGAAGTTTTAACTTCACGTCTTAAAACTCCATCTAATAACATGTTATGTATAAGTGTTCTTACCAAGAATTACATTCGATGTTTGGTTAGTTACAGTGGATGTTGTGTTCTGTCATAAATTACAAGGAAAGATGAGTTTTCCAATAAGTGAAAGTCATTTTCTCATACAGGTTCAAATTGTTGACTCATATTTACTTTCGGTAAAATAATTTCACGCTGCTATTACTAGATTATAACAGTAAGATAACGAATCACTTGAACTTTCGAGCCACAAAATACAGAATCAACTAAACTTTCATTCAGCAGAAAACAGAATCAACTGATCTTTCAAGCTACAAAATACAGAATCAACTGAACTTACAAGCCACGGAATACAGAATCAACTTAACTTTTAGGCCACATAGTACAGAATCAACTTAACTTTCAAGCTACAAAATACAGAATCAACTGAACTGAAGCCACAAAATACAGAATAAACTAAACTGTCATGCAGCAGAAAACAGAATCAACTGAACTTTCAAGTTACAAAATACAGAATCAACTTAACTTTGAAGCCACAAAATAGAGAATCAACTGAACTTTCATGCAGCAGAAAACAGAATCAACTGAACTTTCAAGCTACAAAATACAGAATCATCTGTGAACTTACAAGCCACAAATACAGAATCAACTTAACCTTTAGACCACATAATACAGAATTAACTGAACTTTCTAGATACAAAATTCAGAATCAACTGACATTTTAGGGCGCAGAATATTGAATCAACTTAACTTTTAGACGACATAATATAGAATCAAGTGAACTTTCAAGCTACAAAATACAGAATCAACTGAACTTTCAAGCTGCAGAATATTGAATCAACCAAACTTTTAGGCCGAAGAATAGAAAATCAACTTAACTTTCTAGATACAAAATACAGAATCAACTTAACTTTCAAGCCGCAGAGTATTGAATCAACTAAACTTTTAGGCCACATGATACAGAATCAACTGAACTTTCAAGCTGCAGAGAATTGAATCAACTTAACTTTTAGGCCACATAATACAGAATCAACTGAACGTTCTAGATACAAAATACAGATACAACTTAACTTTCAAGCCGCAGAATATTGAATCAACTAAACGTTTAGGCCACATAATACAGAATAAACTTAACTTTCAGGCTGCAAAATACAGAATCAACGAAGTTTTAGGCCGAAGAATACAAAATCAACTGAACTTTCAAGCCGGAGAATATAGAATCAACGTAACTTTTAGACAGCAGAATTCAGAATCAACTGAATATTGATTGATTGATTTGGCATTTTAAGTCCACTTTATGCATAGTGAGACTAGTCGGACCTGGACCTACAGCTTAAATTGGGATCCGAACCATTATGGGCTTCACCGGGAATCGATCCCGGGACCCCTTGATTACAAGGCGACAACGCTACCACTGCGCCATCAGGGAGGCCTCAATTGAATATTGAAGCCGCACAATATCAAATCAACTACCAGAATACTGAATCACCTGAAACGTTCAGGTCACCCTTAATAATGTTGGCTTATCAAATGTTTCTAAGTGCGGATTTTATAATCATTTTGAGCTACTCTCAAACAACTCATTAAACTAAAATTTGCCTTTTGTCTCTTTGCAGCTGATGGTCACCGGCCTGGTTGTGATGTGCTTCGCAAGGAGAAGGAACCGCTGCGGATATCTGGTGAGTCTGAGCAAGTTCCCATTAGTCCTACACGTAATTAATTAAATTTTCCCAGAGTCACGTCGTGTAAGGCAGGGACGTAGTGACTGGAATAATTTGTTGAATAGTTTTGTTCGCTGTCTTCTATAGAACGAGGCCAGCTACAGGGTAACAAACGTAATGATGAAAAGTCTGGCTTGCGATCGTGTAGAGATGAAACCAGATAGAATAATAAGGCTGTGTGTTGGATCGATAAAATTTTTATCCTGGTGTACGTAATGGTGACTAGATCACAAGTACATATGACCTGGTTGTGTGTTCAGCAGTATTTTTTTAATGCGTATACTTTCTTATGTGTAGGGAGGCATTTGAATAATGGTATTTTACATAGTCTTTCGCAGAATCTGTATATTTGGACTCTTTTGATCATTATAAAAAATGAAAAGTGCACGTAGAAACAGATTTGATTTTTATTTTTGATTTGATTTAGTTTATTTTACTTCGCGTTTTGTGCCTCTTGGCTAATTTGCGAAGATGGGGATGAGTGATGAAATGATGAAATTGATGAATGGACATTCACAAACAACCAAGCCCGACCGGGATTCGAACCCGGGACCCTTGGCGTCGCAGCGCGATGTGCTAACCACTCGGCCACAGGGTCGGGCACGTAGAAACAGAATCAGCGACAGGTTCATCTTAATAATAGTGCAATCCTTCTTCATAGCTGAGAGAGTATTTATTGTAAACTCTTTATTGTCTTTAAAATAGCCTTTCAGTATTGAGAAATTAATTGCTTATGTACTGGCAGTGCATAATAATGGAAATAGAAAGTATTTTCCAGGAAAATGCAAGTTTGATAATCCATGTAAATTATAAACTTTGAAAAGTAATGAGTGACATTAAAATTTACAAAATGATCGTTGAGTTTGTAATTTCGTATCTGTGAAAATTATTAGTAAAATATTGTCAGAATATTTTTTAATACTATTTTTGCTTCAAATGAGATGCATCAATGATTTTTCATGAGGAGATTGTAGAATAAACTTTCAATTTATTAGAGGTTAGCATCGTGTACTACAGGAGGAACTCACTGCACAGTGGTCCCGGTGTGTTTTCGCACTGTAGGTCCGGTTCCGATTAACTTACACGAAGAGAAAGTACGCCTAAAATAAACTTTGTCAAATTTTTGCTTCAATATATAAACGTACAACTAGTTCTCTCTGTAAGGTAGTGATGCTTTCATAATGTTGTCGTTAATTAACATAGCTTTTCTTCCACTTCTGGCTAATTGCGACTATGAAGATGAGTGATGATGAAATTGATGATGGGAGACTTGCCAAGAACACTCATGTCCATGTAGGGTTCCAGTGCTAACCACAACGCACTGAAGTCGGCATGGGTCAGTTGAGTAACATTATTTTAGTTTGTTCAAGTATGAATAATAATGTCAACAACGAAACACGTATACTCTGTCCAAGATATATCTGGAGCAGGCGAACGAAAACAAGTCTCTGCGCAAGTAGTGACGCGAGACGGCTCCACCAATGAGCACGTGAGAGGGAAAGGGATTGCGTGGAGAAGGGAAGCGACTGCAGTTATCAGTCTTCGCAGCAGCGTGTACTGCTTCGCTATGTCTGCCGCTATGCGCGTTCCTGCTCCAGAGATTACTGGAACAGAGTATAGATTAGGATTAAACTGCAATAAAATGCAAAGTCAATTCTGCCACAACCCTTTCAGGCAAACGCAAGTAAGAGATTTCAGTCTCAGTGGCCGAACGCATTGATTCTTTTATCAACTTCTTCGCCGCACAGTACAGTAGCTACAATACAGTACAATAGCAATCTTGACAAAATTGATAAGAAAAGAAAGGAAACATAGGAAAAATATAAGATGTGCTGAATGCAAGTGGCGAGAAGCGAACGTCGAAACAATAGGCAGTGCAAATAGCGGAAATGCTTTGACGGCAAGCGTTAAAAAGCGCCATCACTTTCGGGAGTTTTCCAGTGCGCAAATATTTGCAGAGGAGCCGGAAAGTTAAAGCGAAATTCTGAAAGGATAGTCAGTACCTTTTGTTCTACGAAAATCCTCCCTCCATCTCTTCTTTCCCTTTTCATTCTCCAAGTCTCCGACGTTTGAGATTCTTCTCCGTGCACAACGTACAAATTACGACCCTAACTTTAATCTCGCCGTCGTCCCCACCACACAGCGACAGGCAAAGCCGAGCACGAGAAGTCATGCGCCTCCGCATATCCTGTCCTCTCTTTCTTTTCATCTCCGCTCTGCCCTCTTCATCTTTATTTCTCTTTTTTTCCTCTCCCTTCTCTCCCTCTCTCCGCTCCATCCATTTTCCTAATAGCTCTTCCCCAGCACGCGCAACTCTTGCAAACCTTCTGCTGGCTCCATCTCCAAAGCTTGATCCTCTCTTTTCTCAAGACTTTTTTCCTCCGCCCCGTGAACATCTACATAGTCCGCGTGCCAAAGGGGAGGGGGGTGGGGCTACCTCGGGCCATATTCCTCATCTCGACGCCTCAAAGAAGTGTCTGCTTTGAGGGAAATTTAGTTTCCAGATGGTTCCAGCTCTCGCAAACCTCGTTTTCTCATGAATTTAGTTAATTCCGATCCCATATTTTTCTCTCTCCGACCCTAAAAAAATCCCCTTGATTTTGCCCCCAGAAGCAATAAGAGTAAGTAATTTGTCAGACCAACACTTCGAAAGTCCCCGATGGATTTCGAGGAGAAGTCGTAAAGAAAAAAATTCGCTTGGAAAGTAAACCTTCTCCATTTCAGTTTTCGTTACCTAGTCGTATCTTTCGCGACTTTATTAACAGTATTTCATCACATTCACTTAAATTTGTAGTGTTTTCGTTTTACGTCGATTTTTCTTCCTCTACAGGCCACCTGCGACGTTAAGAATGAATGATGACTATTTGAAATTGATGAAGGAATGGCCATGCACAGGGAAGGACTCGAACTCGGAAAGTTAGGTTGCGATGTAGTTAATCGAGCACTGAAAAAGGTGGCTCATTGTTTTTTTTTAAAAAAAAAAGAAACATTAATGTTAGAAGTCTGATATCCCAATTATGTTTTTAGAAAGATGATATACCACTGATACACTGCCTATCAGAACTATTTAACGTTTTCAAAAGGTTGTTTCTATGCTCACTTTATCCACATATTGGTTAATCGGTGTGAATTAAGATTACCACTGATTTACTGTATATTCACAGTAGCAAATCATTGGAATTTTATTTTTGTATTTTTTTGCATTTTTAGGTTAATGGCAACGATTAAGGTGGATGATTAAATTATATTGATGCAAGGGCATTCACGAAGGATCGCCGGTGCCCAGACCGAGGAACTGGAGACGGCAAATTTCAGTTTAAAGAGTTTGATCTCGATTTTTGTAAAGATCGGTATTGCCAGTACAGCAATTTTTCGTCGTCTTCTTCTTCCAATGAACAAAAATTCTAAGCCTGTGCTTAGAAAGCCAAACCCAACAAGCCTAACCTAACCGCCGATGGTGTTTAAGTTGTGTCCGATAAGTTAGACCACCAGCCAATGGCAATGCTTAAAACAGTTGTAGCAGCAATCACTACCTTTTGTAAATATGCGTATGTAATTTGCATGGTGGACGTTTAAAGAGTTATTTGAATTTTGGTTCTCGTAGAACAACATACACAACAGCTTCACGAAAAATGTAAGGTTATTATGGGTGTATATTCAATGTGGTGAAAGACTACCGTATGAGCACTTTCCTTGATTTCTTTAGTGGCACGAAACGTTGTGGGGATGTAAAAGAGGCGGGGGTGGGGTGACCCAAAGCAATCTTCGCATGTAAAGTTTTGACTTTGCAAGTAGTTTGTTTTGCAGTAAGTCCATCGACAGAGGGCTTTAAGCCGATAAGGATGGGCCGGGGAATCAAGGCAAGAACGAAACCAGCTCGTTCGAAACTTGTCCAGACGAGACAGGAGAAAGAAACCGACGTTTGAGCAGACCTGCATGGCGGACTGGTCAGCACAGCGCACTACGACGCCATGGGTCGCGGGTTCGAATCCCAGCCTGGCCATTGATGTTGTGTGTGAGTGTTCTTTCTCATTTTCGGCACATCATGACTCATCCTCATCGTGGCAATTAGCCAAATGTGGCAGAAAATCGATGCTAAATAACAAACATCAGATCAAATCATCTAGTTCGATATGTTAGTGGCTTAGAATGGAAACTACACACAAATGAAAGTGACTTTAGGTGCGAAGTATTGGATGTTGTTTACTTAGTGTTGTAATACGAATTTCTATTTGTTTGGAAATCTGATGGTAAGTCATCTTTACGAACGTAAAGACGAAGCTTGAATGACGATATTAAGATGAACCTGAGGGAAATTGCTGAGGAGTGGATTGATAGTGCTAAGGACAGGAACACATTGAAGACACATTCCTTAGGGTTTAGGAATGTCAAAATGCCAGAGAGCTTGATATATATATGAAATATTAGTATTTAGAGAATCGGCACGAGTCTGTGACTCTTCCATCCAGACCGAGAATAGAACGAGAGAACGTTGTGCCAGACTTCGTGTCGTCTGGTCCGAACACCACCTAAAGCAAGGAGAACCGATTGCAGACACGCGCGCGTGTATCGCACTATTCGCCTCCCTTCAGAGTTCAATCATAGTGCCCCACGCTGAGTCTACGTCCAGTCAGGAAGCCATTTCATAGGAAATTCCCCCTCCCTCCCACGTCCACACCCCAGTTGCTTTCCTTCCCCCATTTTCCCGCATTGTTGTTTTGATCTCACGGGGAGAGAGGCAATCGACATTAAACAGTGTTGCCATAGGCGATGTACGAGTATTTTGGGGGCGATTTTTTCATGGGAGAGCAAAAACACATTACATGTAGCTTTTCACAAACTTGGAAACATGGGGACTGTTTCTATACGAGAACGCCAAGATATTCAGACGAAAAAAATACGATCAACACAACTCCTGACTTATAGCCGCAGTGCTGAAGCCCGTTTGGTGGCGAAGTCGTGAGCTAAAGCAACTATACCCTGTCCCGCTATATCTGAAGCAAGGCCGCGCATAGCGACAGAGAAGGGGGAGACATCGAGTGGGCAGAGCGAAGCAGTACACGCTGCTGCGAAGACTGATAACGACATTGGCTTTACCCCTCCACGCAATCCCATTCCCTCTCACGTGTTCATTGATGTAGCCGTCTCGCGTCACTACTTGCGCAGAGACTTGTTTTTGTTCACTTGCTCCAGAGATAACTGGACAGAGTATAGAACGAAGAGACTCAGGTTCGAATACTACTGGACACGACATAGAAGTTTGTGTTTGCAACAGTGAAAAATATAAAATAATAAACAAAATATAAATTAATATATCAATTATTTTTCAATATGATGCAATATTGGAAATACAGCTAATTTAGACTTTTCCTTTGGCTGTGAACTCATGAATTTAAAACATTTTCGTGGTGTATTAACATGAAATATGCACCTTCGGCGATTCCACGACAATCCGTTCATACATAGTTGAACTCAATAAGAAATCGCACGTTATCACATTCTTCTTTGCTATTTTCCAGACGTGTTCCATTACGCACTCAGTAATTTTTGGTTCCCAAGAGGGAAAAAAATGAACGTTGACGTCCACTTTGCAGAAGGAACATCCATCACATTGCTTATTTTTCTGGCTTTTGATCAACATTTTCTCCTCGTGTACACTGAAGTAATTTTTTTTTGTCAGGTTAAATATATGAAGTAAAGGAGCTAGCTCTGTCCTGCAAAGCGTAACCCATCAATTGCTTCTTGGCATACTCGATTAGCTCGCGAAGCCTGCGAGTTCCGACCAGCAATTTAACTTTATCTCCTGACGTATATGCAACCCAACGAACTGTCCGGACATGCGGGCTGCCCGCATCGCAGGCGATCCCAGTTGACGGGAAAGCGAAGAGTGGAACAGAGTCAACACGGAGAGGAAAGAGCTCTCCAGCGAACCGGCTCGAATGGAGCAGGGCTAATTAATGAAATAAGCATAAGGAGGAAAAATAAGATGAAGAAAGAAAATAAACAAATCGCGTGCACGTATGAAAGGAAGTTATTGCATCATCAAAACAACCCAATTTTCATCAACGGTGACGACGGAATCATGTTGCATTTAAATGAACGGGCTATATTTGTGGATCATAGGGCAACGCCTTGACAGCTTGTGAATAAGGGGTCTCAGGTTCGAGTCCCGGTGGGAGTATATTGCACAGATATTCGAATCTCACTTTAAACTGAAGACCTAGTTCCGATTATTATATCTGTGCAGTGAGTTCACTTAAAACAAACCTGGACAAACTTTTCAATTTTGCAAAATATGTATATCTTGGAATTCTTGCGCTGACCAATGAATTGTGCTCTCACCTTTGGTGTGAACGGCTCGGGTTCGATTCTCAGAACTTGTTTGTCAAGTTCACTTTATGCTCAGATAAGCTAATCGGGACTATATCTACCACCATGCGATGTGCCTTCACGGGGATCCAAACATGGAGACCTTGATTACCAGGTGTAAGCGTTACTACTCCTGCATTTAGGAAGCTCTTAAGGTCGATTCTCGACAGAGGACAAGATTTCCAGTTACAACCCATTTTCTTGAAAAGAAGCGGTAGCTCAGTTGGTAGAGCATCGGGCTACAACGCGAGAGACCCGGTTTCGAATTCCGGGGCAGGTGATTTGGACCAGGAATTTTTCCAGTCATTTTCCTGTTTATGCGCTGCTCTGAGGACAATCCAGCCTCGCATAAATGTGTACCTTTGGGCGGGCGTGATGCTGAATCACATCATGCCAACTATGGCCGTGATCAAGAATATGTGCAGATCTCTATACCTCCACATCACCTCATATGCCTTCAACGCACGTTTGCACACGCACAAGGCTACCTTTACCTTACCCATATTCTTGAAGTTAATTGTGGAGTTACTTGAAATAAATAATGTGTTCTATCATAGTATGCTAGATAAAAGTGGCTCGACGCGGTGCCATCAACACCTAGGGTTGAGATTAGTCGTTTTTGTCTTGCGAATAAAATGAATATAGTATTAATTATAACTGCACAAATAGCTTATAGATACACGAATGTTATTTCATATAATTTTTAAATATTCAAATCACTACTTTGTTTATTTTGTAAAAAAAATACGTTTTATTTTTGCTTTTCTTTACGCATCCTTTCACAGCCGTAACTCCATTAATACACATTTTCAGTCATTCACTCTATCCTTGTCCCGAATCCAATATGTCGCGTTACGACCTGCTCGTAAAGCAATTGACATTTAATGGGAAAGATACAAAAGATGCGAAGTAACAAGCCCTCCAGGCCTCTCTTTTCAAGCCATCACAAAAAGAAGAGAGGCAGCGAGAGAGCTCGTACCAATTAGGAGTTTTGTACCAAAATAGAACAATGGCTGCTGCATTGGCTCGTTATTGTGCCGCATGTTGAAGGACCTCGAAGCGTGGAGAGCATTCGCTTTACATTTTTTTCTCTCCGTTCGCTCAATGCGTCGCTTTGTTGCTTTGACGTGAACGAGCTACATGGGAAACGATGCCGAGTGGATCTAAACGCCAGAGTGACAGTTTCACGATCCAGTGGCGTTGTCGTGACGTTGCTATGTCTTGTTTACGTCCGGATGTAAAGTAATGTTTTCGCTAACTCGGAAATATTTTGTGTGTTTGTGTATTACACATGTGAAGCAGCTGTGGTCGAATCGGTAAAGAGTATGCCTGCAACGCGGGTAATAATTGGTAATAAATTGTTACCTGAGGAAAATCCTAGAGGATTAAACGCTTGGACCGAGATCATGAACGTGTGGAGCCCCTACACACAGAAAACTAAAAGCATTAAATCTATTTGATGCTTCGTAAACGCATCGATTGATACACTAAAGTGTGTTTTTTGGTCTTTGCCAAGAATCAGGTATACAAGATGATGCATTTTGCATATCGATGCACGTGAATATTTCTGTGTTTTTAATGCATCAGTTGATGCGTTTTTGATGCACCTTCCTGCATCTCTCTCGAGGATGGACGGAAGCATTTGGTCTGCACTACAAACTTTATGCATCTCTTCTTTCAGCTGATGCATTTGCTTTTCTGTGTGAATCTCCACACCTCCTATGAACCTCCATGTCTAGTTGTAATGTGCAGGGTCATATACACGTATGAATGTATAAACAAAGTTGAACATAGTATACGGAAACACGACCGTAGTTACTTCATTGGCTCTTCAAAGAAAAGAGCAATTAATATTTCATTAGTATTTTAGTTTACTAAGTTGTATCTTCGTATATGTAGCAGTTTTTGAATAATTAATAAAAGGACGTTGCATGATTTTCTTACTGACGCAGACAGACAATTGAAGAATATTTATATATAGTTTATTTCTTTCAATTTCCGTTGTTCAACGCCGCTCCTGGGTTAACCTAGGCGATGATGATTTAACGAAACTGACCCTACTACAAACGCAATGGTGTAACAAGGGTTGAACCTGGAACCTCTGGTTTCTTAGCTGTCTCTCTACGCATGCCAACTGAACCTAATGGGGCAACAGCCGCGTTTTTAGTTCGAAAACTGTTTTCATTTTGGTTACAGCATCGACTGACATTGCCGCTGTTTTCAAGCTTGTAGAGAGAGCCCGTCATTATTGTTGTCATGCTTGTTCAACAACTACGTTGTAGGCTTTCTGCAATGAATCGTAGTGGCGCAGGTATTACGTCATCGCCTTCTAATGAAGGGTGCCGGGTTCGATATACGGTTGAGGCACATAGTGGTTGGGATCCAGTCTCAATTAGCCAATCTGTACCCAAAGTTGAGAGCCTCCCCGATAGAGCAGTGGTAGCGTCTTCGCCTTGTAATCAAGGGGTCCCGGGTTCGATACCCGATGGAGGCACATAGTGGTTCGGATCCCACTTTAAACTGTAGGCCCAGTCCCGATTAGCTTTACTGTGCATAAAGTGGACTTAAAACACCAACTCAAACCAAGAAAAACCCAAATTTGACTTAAAACAAGAACTCAAAATATGACTCGAACTCGTAACCACTTGCACCAAGATCTACAGCGATACCAATTCGGCTATGAGGTAAAGAAATAGATGAAACTAATTAAAAATATTTTCATAAATTTTAAAAGTAAATTCATTTCCCAGCGTGCTATCATATTGGGAATCATTTAAGAAAACTATCTATCGTATATTGATTATGTTTGTTTGAGTTTTTAATTCAATTTTATGCACATATAGGCTAATCGTGACTGGGCCTGCAGTTAAATATGGGTAACGAACCCGGTATCCCTTGATTACAAAACATGATGTCACCACTACGCCATCGGGTAGGCCCCGTACATTTGTCACGAGAGACGTTGTAACCTCTTCCTCGACTAAACGTCACCTCATGACATAGTCGTTTATCAGCCATGGATAAGGCTAATCCATATAATTTTGTGGGGTTGAACTAATATTCTCAATGTCTTTAACTCCCATATCTTTCAGAAGAGCAAGTTTGAAGAGGTTATGCGACATTAAAAGTTGTATCTCATGGAAACACCTAGTGTCGAGTATCATTTGTATTAGGTACAATGAAAACCGGAAAGCAATGTAATGCTAATACAATTTTTTACAATGTCGTTGCGAAGAATGTGGCCTGCTTGTGTTTCAAATTTGAAAAATCAGGCTTGTTTACACAAAGGCGATACTATATTTATCACGCTCTTTAACATAGGAATCAAAATGTAAAAACACCTCACTGGACAGTTAATTCTTTGTTACTGCAGTAATTAACCGTGTGAAAGATTCGAGCGCCATCTTGAGTCATTTATATAATTTCTGCTCTGAGCCACACGCATTGTGCAGTCACAACCACAATTCGGACCTTGATCTAACCAACCCCTGCATATAGGCAATCCGCATGGCAAAACTAATTTCCGTTTCCAATCTACCGTTACAATAGTTGAAGTCAATAATCAAATATCCTGGACATCAATACTTTAAAGCAAATGTACTCGATATTTATTCTATCATTTCCTTCATCTCTTCCGTATTCTGATTATCTGCAGACTCACGATTAAAGGAAGGATGAATGTAGAAATGATCTTTCTCTAATGTTATCCAATGGCGAAATGGCTGTCTTGTTGATTGTATTCCTGTAAGGGTTTGGTGTTTAACTCAAATTCAGAGTCTGCGTTATAACTTAGTTCTACTCGTGACTGTACATTACGGTAGAATTAGTTTGATATTTAAAAATAAATAATAAAATGATATCTTTGTAAGGCTAGAAATGATTTTTAATGTCCCATTTCGCTTCTTCTTAATGTTTTATCACACAATATCACGTAAGCAGCAGTTTTTTAGCGCACGCCGAAGAATACTATATGTAAAGAAATAGGCTATTGGTTCCAAATGGTCGGTGGAGTATGGCGAGGAAAAGGCGATCTAGTGTGGGAATTTTTGAGTCATTATACCAAAGACCAGCCTCTCATCAATGGGTATATGGCGGCAATACGGTAAAGTAAGCCTCGCGTCAGGTTAAGTTTGCAGCAGATTTTCGCAAATGTAGATCCAAACGTGCGCGCAGAATATAGTTCCGCCGAGGGGTTCCATTCCGACACAACTGCACACTTGCAACAAAACAGTTATTTAATGTGTAATATACAGACAAAATGATACATCCATTAGCAGGTATGGACTTGATCGGTTGCAATCACTGTGCAGACGAACTTGAATCCGCAGATTCGCCAACTGGGCAGTCGGTAGCGCTGAAGGAACAAAAAGCTCAAGAGCGAGTCAAGTGAGACTGAATACGTTGCAATGCGCGTGGAATCAGTGATATCAGTGTTGCACAACCCACTATTTTAACCCTATTTTTGTTGTGATCCGTTGCTATTCGTGCTGTACAGCGGCGAGAATGGCTGAATCGAGATCTCCTGTTCATTACCCGGCTTTGCCCGAGTGTTATTTTGAGCATCATCCGAAGGAAAAAGCTCTTCAAAGTTAAACAAGTTGTTTTAGATACATATTCCTCCTTACGGCAACAAGACCAAAATAAAACAGGGCGTGAGGTGATTTGCCGTCAATGTGTGCACGAACTGTCTCGGATGTTGAATGATTTGCGGTTGAGTTTATGAGTAGAAAACGATTGTTTGTTGTTTGACGACAAAAGAATCTCCGCGGTATTAAAAGATATCGCGGTGAAAAAAAATGTTAATTATTTGGATGAGGCATACGTCAACGCAGGTCGTACATTGATTCAACCATGGGAGCGTGTAAAACCACCGCCAGGGCTGAAGCAACCGACGACGGGGGAGGGGGATGCTTATTGTTTCACGCACTGACGGCAACGAAGGCTTTGTTGAAGACGCATGTTTACTGTTCCGTGCAAAGAAAGGGAAGGTTGATTATCACCAAGAAATGGACAGACCAACATTTGGCTCCTAGTTTAGTGAAGTGATTCATAAATTGAAACCAAACAGAGAAACAGTAGCAGACAATTCACTACATTGTATATATCACCAATAACAAACCATGCTTTCTCGGTAGTATAAACTTGAAGGGCGTGTATCTTAGCCTATAGTAACGTATGTATTGCGAACGAAGCAACCAAGATTTTCATAAATTTCTTTCTTTCTAAACGAGAAACAATAGCTCATTAAATTCAAGAGGGCCTGTCGTTTACTTTTACCTTTGTTATTTTCATTTGCGCGTGCCCGACACATACACACATGCCCTCATGTTTGGAAGATATTTCACGATTTATATTAAGTAGGGACACGTTTATTACATAATCTATGCGCAGAAAGTACTTTAAAAATTGTATGGTTTAGCAGACAAAAAGAAGCAAACATGCATTCCACTTGATATGTATGTAAGGGTTTTGATATGTTAAGGGGTTGGCAATACTGCCGATTCTCTCATTGTCTGCGATACGAAGAGCTCGGTGGTCCACGCAAGACTGGCACGGACGATTCTGAGCTCCGTTCTCGCGCGGATTAATACATAAAAGCTGCTGCAAACTTAACCTGACGCGGAGCTTAGTCGGATTGTGGTGCATATTACGTCATCCCGTGTGGGTAGCTTAACGCGATTACTGCCTGTTTCGCCTTATTGCGTTTTCACCTCCCAATACAATTTCTCATGATGTATGTGACACTAACTTTCTAAGGCGAAACGGGAAATCCCATTTCGCCTTATCCTGTTTCGCCTTACACACAAAAAAAATCGCACAAGGGAATATTATCGACGTGAAGTGTCATTATTATTAATGTATTATTAACCTAATCTAACCGAAAGGACAATGGGAGCCAAGGTAGAAAACATCACAAGCTCTGCGTTCCCATTATGAATTAACCTTCAAGTCGGTAATATTCCCAGGTGGGAAATTTTTTGTTTGTAAGGTGAAACAGGATAAGGCGAAATGGGATGTCCCGTTTCGCCTTAGAAAGTTCGTGTGACATAAATCATTTGAAATCCTATTGGGGGAGGTGAAAACGCAATACGGCGAAATGCGATAAGGCGAAACGGGAAGACACGCCTAGCGTCACCAGAACCCCGCCTTCAAGGCACAGTTCAAACACAAAGAAGAATTGGGTCAGCAAAGATAGTTTGTAGTACACTTTACTGTGCACCGTACCATCCCAAGGAATAGAATGCAGGACACATTGAATACGATACTCTTGAGGATGTGTAAGTGGAGACTAGGAGCGGCTATCGTTTGCGTATTCTGTACATAGTTTTAGTACAGGCCAGAAAAAGCGAGTAGGAAGATAGAGGGAAGCGGGAATATTTTCTATTGGGGACATTCGCATGTAATATCCTCTTGAATATCGCATAAAAACATATTCGGACTAAAAGAGCAGCATTTATTTTGTTTTTCTTGTTTGATGAGGAGGCCGATATCGTCTACTGGCCAGCCCCTCCTCCCCCATACATCAGATGTCGTCACTGGTTCCAATCCACCACCACCGTGCATGAAAGATGTGGCGCTAGTGTCACATGTTTAAGTCAGGAGGTGGTAAGGCCGTTGTTCTTCCCCGCCGCGGTGAACAGCTAGGCTGACAGAAAGCAGAGGGAAAGACTATGTACTTCGCATGTTTTCCGATGCTTCAGATATATTGGCGCTACGAGAAACGAAATGGTAACGGAAACGGGAAACAAATAAAACACTTACATGAGAGCACACATTGAAACGCAAAATGAGAATAGCGATTCACCTGTAGTGAACAAACTGTTCCCTTTCACTGGCAATTGTGCCTCTCTAGCAGTGTCGGCGATTAAGAGGGGCGTGGGGGTACTTGCCCCCACCCATTTTTTGCCATTATGGCCTCTTAATGCTAAGTCTTGTCTATCAAGAGAAAGCAAACTGTTCTTTCCACCCCCCCCCCCCCCAGTTTTGGCACCCTATCGTCACTACTGCTTTCAAGATTACTGCTGCCCTCTCTGTTTACACTACGCAGTTACCGTCTGCCATCTTTCATCATGAACAATGACTCTAGCAGCTGACCCTGGAGATGTAACTTTCCTTAACAGAGACATCAAAAAAGGAGAAAAAAAGTTTAGATCCATCTATCACCAAGAAGCTATGACCTGTGCGAGAACCGGCTGCTGTTGATTGCGGATATTAGTTCCCGATGCCCTCGTCATGGCAAACAACTGCAATCGACAGCGGACCAATAAGAGAAGACCAGAAGAGAAAATGCCACGCATAAAATGAACGCACGACCCTCCAAGAGGTAAGAAAACAACAACTTCCCTCGTAAACTCCTTAATTGGACTTATTCGCAGCATCTAGCAGGTAGGCAATGACGCTCTCCATTTAATCAATCTCTATTTCGACCCCTTCTTTATTGCATTCTTTATGAGAAGTCATCTGTTCTTTTTTTATCTTTCTGTCGTATCCTTTTGCGTTCGTCAAAATACTGAAAGGGGGGGATTTAATTCTTGCCTCGGTTTCTTTTGCGATAGCTTCTGCGACGTTGAATCAGGAGAAACGATGCGAAATTATCGCCACACGACAGTTTCAGTTAATCTTGTTAAGCGAGAACCGGATGCGAGATGAAGTTAGAAAATGTGCTTTCTGACTGGAATGGAGGCTCAAATTGCATATTAGAAGTTGATGGAGACAGGTGCTTTCAGAGCGGGCCAGGACGCGACTGTACATCTTTGACTGTCCAAGTTTCTTTAACAGCATCCGATGAGGATGTCTTTAACACTATTCACAGAATTTTCACGTTTTCTGTTTCCGAGTATAAGATTTCTTGCTTATGACTTCGTTCGTTCGAGTTCGTTTCTCGAAATCTCCCCGTCCCCGCACCCCCCGTTTCTACCCGTCTGATCATTAATCTTATCCGGCTTTGAAGTCATGTAGTTGTGTATTATCATGAAGTAAATCTGTCTTAGTAGTAATTGTGAATAATTATCTGTGTTGGTTGATTTGTTTCTAGTGCTAGCTTGGCAACAACCTGTCAAGAGCTGTGAAGATGTCTTGCTTGATGTTTCTATAAAGATATATCTATTCATATTTTGTTCCTCTTCTACAATTTTTAATTTCATCTTTTGTACGAGGGTTATTTTTTTAAGTAAGGTACGTCTTACAATAAATACGAAGTAAGTAAATTATTTTCTGAATTTACATACACTTCTCTATTTTTCTACGTAATTTCCATTCCGGTTTAAACATCTATCGTAACGAACTACGCGTTTTTGGATACCCTCCTCATAGAACTCTGCCGCCTGTGAGGATAGCCAGTTACTCACGGAAGCTGAGTTAATTGTTGTTCCTTGCGGCAAAAAGTTCACTAACAAGACACCCTGCCTGTCCCAAAACACAGTTGGCATGGTGCTGCTCAAACAATGCTGGGAGCCTGCGCGCGAACTCATTCCCACGCACACGCGCAATTTAAAACAGTATTCACAAACAGACCTTGCGCCTAGCGTCTACCACCTCTTCCGCCATCTGAAGACCTTCCTGGGCTGCAAGCGTATAGATACTGATGAAGAAGTGAAAACGACCGTGAGTAAATAACTGGCTATCATCACAGGCGGTAGAGTTCTATGAGGAGGGTATCCAAAAACTCGTAGATCCTTACGATAAATGTTTAAACCGACAAGGAAATTATGTAGAAAAATAGAGAAGTGTATGTGAATTCAGAAAATAAATGTCTTTTTGAAAAAAACATTTACTTACTTCGTTTGTATTGCAAAATGACCTTACTTAAAAAATAACCCTCGTATTTTCTTCACTTTTCCCTTTCTTTCTTTCTTTTTTTCACTTCCTTCTATTTTCTTATTTATTTATTTATTTTGTTTCATTTTATTTTCATCCTGGAGTGGGTGATCCAAGATCGGAATTTTTCCTCCTTGTCCGCGCATAAAACGGCTCTGGGGCTGACTCATCCTATATTCAATGGACACCTGGAAGCAACCCTGTGGGGTAAAGGTAGCCGGAGCGTGGTGCTGATCACATCATCTCCAAAATGGCCGAGATGGAGAATGTGTGGGGCCCTAGCCCCCATATCCCCTAAATGTGCCTTCATAGCATGGTGCTATATGCACGGGAAAGTTTACATTACCTATTTACCTATTTTGTTTTCAATATATTGTTTTTTGTACATCGTTATCTGTTCATTTTCGTTACATTTCTTTCTAGCTCTGCAATGATTGTCTCTCCTTTCATCATATCTTCTCAGCCGTTTCCCATATTTGCTTCTATTCAACAAAAAATACCTTTCTAACTCCATTTTATCTTTTGCTAGTATATTCTCCGTCGCGCCTTTGAATCCAAAACAACGAAAAACTGTCAAATATATATAATTTGTAGAAGATTGTGTCCCGACATAATAGCCACAAGAAAAGAAAGAATTATTGGCAAGATTTAAAGCAGATATAAAATAATCAGGACACCAGAAATACCTCAGAAACTTTAAGGTAGTGTTGAGAAGATATAAAAAAATAAATTTAAAAAATATCGTTATTTATTTACTCAGGAAATTTTAATTTCTTGTCGTTTTTGCTTCTTTTCGTATTGTTCTATGACATTAAACTGCTTCATATCTATTTAAAAGGGACTTTAATTCAGAAAAAAAGAACGTGGAGCCTGTTTTGCTTATTTTATGAATGGTTTATTTGATCTCTAACTCACGAAAGTGCAATTCCGTTCTCTCAACTATGAATAAGTGCTGATAAATTTGATAATATTAAACCATTCCAAATACCTTTCCTATGTCAGACATTCTTTATTCTCTGTTAGAAATTCTGTGGGAATATGAAGATCGCAAATTTAGAAGGTGGTATTAAGGATTTCAGATATTTTAAATTGTTTTGGAAAGTTAGATTTTCATAATATGACAGAGGCCGTACTGTTGCTTATGTGAGCTCGATATTTAATCAAATTCAATGCTTGCATTGCTACTATGAGTGAAACTTGTTTACACACGGGGGCAAGATTCCAAGGAAAAGAAAGCCTTCTATCCAAGGGACAATATCCTTGAGTGCACACAACCAGTTCTACCGCGTAGTATGGCGGGTTATGTAACTTGCAGGATGTGACATCGATGTTAAGCGATGAGGACAATTTCAAGATGAAACTGCTTAATGGAAACTGGGCGAAAAAATAAATTAAAATTAAACAGTTCCTGCTTGTTACGATTATTCTATCATTTGACGGATATGCATTTTCTGAAAGTAGATATCTGCAAATGCACTACGATTTCCTTCCCATCTGACATTGGTCCTCCACGCAATTCATTTCGATCGAATTGATTTGTGCGCGTTTTCGAGAAGTCCAGATTCACCCTGCACAGGGGATACTTCGTTTACGTAACGAACCGCGATTGAACTCTGTGTAGCTCTCTCGACAGACCCGCCATCTGTTAGAGAGAAAGAGAAGTCGCAGCCGATGCTCATTCCGGGAGTTCCCAAGCGGCAACGCACTGCCTGGAGCCTGGAAATGAGAGACGCGTCCTCCCTTTGCGGAGGGAGGGAACGACATCGATCACGTGTCTCCCTGTTTCCGGTTGAAGAGGCGAAGTTCCGAGAAACAAGGGAAAAGCGAAGTTAAAGGAAACTGAGACCAAGGAAAGCGGAGAGAACACAGAGAAGAAGGGATTGCTCAGAGTGGGAATAATTGTGGATGGAGGAGGGAGATTGTGAAGGTCGCACAGAAAGAGAGAGAGGGTAAGGAAGTACAGCTGGGGAGAATATCCAGAGAGTTTGCATCTGAAATATATTTTCCATGCTCTTGGTGGAATAGCTCTATACAAGGCTAGAGGTTAAGTAACCAATGCTCATATTGCAAGACTAATCTTGACTTCATGAAAATAATTCAAGAACGTGACACGTTCTTTTAATCAAAGTACATTATTTAATTGAAACACAACATGATGTGTGCATGAGAACTCGCAGCATTCACTTGATGCCTCTCAGGATATGGGTAATACTTCCTCGTTCGTTATTCAAATCAAATCCAAGTCAAGTTTCTTTTCTGTAACTTGCTGATTACCCAGCGTTGCCCAGGTATTTATTTATCCCACTGTTCTATTAGACATGAAAGTAATGAATTCTAACTATAGTGTAAAATGTAACGAATTTTATTTCATCGTGAATGTCACCAATTAGCTTAGCGACTCCGAAAAATATGAATTCCACACTAATATCGGTCCTTTTTACATGTCACCACCTTCCCACCCCCACCCCTAGGAGTGCCAGGGGTGTCTTACCCTACAGTATTTATTTCCAGATTGTAAGTGATATGTGTACGAAGTCTGGTTGAAATTGCTTTTTAATATATATATAGACTTATATAGACCTTCTGTCACCAATGTCACCAATGTCTGTGAAGGCAACCAAATTCGCCGTGCTGTGTAGCGGGAAGCATAACTTGCAGGATGTAATACACGAAAATGCCACGCAACAGAATACTATTTTATGCCACTTTCACACCCCCATCCCTAGGGGTGCCAGGGGTGTCTTACCCGCGCAGTATTTATTTCCAGATTGTAAGTGATATGTGTACCAAGTTTGGTTGAAATCGCTCCAGGCGTACGAGAGTTATGCCGGAACAAACATACATATATACATACATACATACATACATTTTTATACCTATATTTCAAAGAAATAAATGTGTCTTACAATTCAGCTTGACTACTCTTTACCGTCGTTGTCATCATTTGGTTGGCTCACACCGAGTATTTTTGCGAGATCTAGCCAAAGTTGCTGCGTTCAGGTACTATTTGATTTGATTGATTTAGTTCATTTTACTTCGCGTTTCGTGCCTCTTGGCTAATCTGCGAAGATTAAGTGATTAAATGATGGAATTGATAAATGGACATTCTCAAACAACCAAGCCCGAGCGGGATTCGGACCCGGGACCCTTGGCGTCGTAGTGTGATGTGCTAACCACTCGGCCACAGGATCCGGCTTCAGGTACTATTATCACAAGAAATTATGTATATATGATATGTTCCAACATTATGATTACTAACGTCGATTTTCTTCGAAACACAATTGACTTCTTACTGAGTGCATTCGTCCATTGTGGTCTTATGATGATATGACGTCTAAATAATTTTGAGCGTCATGAATGTTTAAAGTTAGATTGTAATCCGATGTTTACGAGCGAAACTATAAAGTATCATGTCTACCGTGGTCATCATAATGTATCTCAAGAAGTGTATCAACAAAACTAATAGAAAATAAAAACAGTCCACAATTACCATACCTGTATACATCCAGGTCAGTCACTATTCCGTGACATCATCAGTAATAGGTCAAAATATTAAATAACACAAAATTCACACAACAAATTACAGAGATTTAGAATAACATTAACCATTTGTACAATAGGAAAGCAAAATAAACAGCTGCTATAATGGGAAAGGACAAATATCAATAAATATTAGTCCAAGGGGAAAGGACGTGCCAAGAGCATCTAGGGCAGTTGTTTTTTTAGGGGGAAGTTAGTTGAAAGCATCCGAAATGGGTAACTCTCCATTTATCCTAATTTACCCATTACCTATTGTAATAATAGTTTCCAAAAGAACAGCTTTTTAATTGCCATTACGTGAACTTGCTTTTCGTTTTCTCTTGTCTTATATCCTCTTATCCAGAGCGCATGTAGTTTCTCCTATGTAAGCTCTTCCACATTCACAAATTTAACTGGCATTTATGACTTCTCCGGATTAGTATTTGATAGTATAAATCTTGAATACGTTATTATTAGAACGGCGTCAAAAACTTTCAGATAAAAATTATCCGTCCTTTTAAAAATCCCCACAATATACCATGTATTGAAATTCTAATCTGACATACGAAGTGAATACCTAGTCTCAACATATAGTACAATGTGATCAACTTTCTTGCGGCAACAGTACAAGCTGATCTACCAACAGAATTTCACCTGTTTGTAAACGATTGCATAGAAATATCTGATTATACGGTGAAAATTAAGGAGGCAAGTGAAATACTCTGTAATTGATTGTGGTAAAACTACAACAATGTAAATGATATGAAAATTTTTAGTGCATAACCTGACATCTAGGAGCAACCCTGAAAGTATCGAGAAGGCAAGGCATGAATATAACTACTGTAGTCGTTATTTACCAAGATCGAATGTAGATTCACACAAATATATTGAAGCCAAGCCAATATACGAGCGACATTTCACTGTATATTCTCAAAATTCACCGCAAAGGGCTTAGAAAAATCTTCTTTTGCAGTCTTATTATTTCGTTCTGAACATTCGTCTTTCTCTTGGAAGAGCTGCTGTGGCGGTTTTCACATTTTTCCAAGTTAGCGAATCTTCTTTTGAGACATTGTAACACAGCACCCTCTTCCACAGTAATATCCACGAGCGTTCTGTAGAAACCTGCTGTGTTCATTCGGCTTGCCGTTGCGGTGTTGTAACCTTTGTAACCGTCCACTGAAAGGAACGAAGTTAATGTTAGGAAAACAACGTGACTTCCGAGAAGTAGTTCCGTTCGTGTGTGTGTCTGTTCTGGTGTTATTTTGCACATGAATGTATTGGTCAAAATGTACTGTTCATAATATAAGGTCACACAACTTCAATATAGCAGATACGAGGTTGGGTGGTATGGCTTCATTACATACACTGAATTACTATGCTCAGGATTCCTGCACAGCTGCCACCCGAACAATCAATAGTTTTTGTCAGAGGGCACGTGCATTTGTTTACATGACTTCTTTCATACAGCGGACAGAGAATATATGGTGGTCACGTAGAGATTCTTAGAATGGGCGCTGGTCTAGAGTTGCAACCTCAATGCCCCAGCCATGAGATCAGAGCAGAGATCCGATAACGCCTACCTCCATCTCGCCCCTGATCTCCAGCATCAACCCACAGACCCTAAAGTGTAGCATGTAGGTATGTTTCTGAGAGACAAATCTTGGCGATAAAGAGAAACAAATAACCGTTACGATGAGCATAATGTTATCCGCATTTCTGGTACTCACGATTGACTTGGTTGATCGCATTAAACATGTACGTAGATCAGCACTGTTAGAGAATATTCAACATACACAAAATTGTAACACAAATGATCACAATACTTACCCCAATCTGTGTCCGCTGTTGTTCTGAGCAGAGCGACTCGTCCAATTATTTTCCACCAGTCTTCCAAGTGTCACTATTCACTTACAAACTGCGCACTAGATGAAGTAGATCCAACACTAAACCACTTCCGATACCCGAACTTATGTATACGCACTTAGTTAAAATAGCTATTCCGCGAACACGAACGCATTACGACCAGCCGAAAAACAGTAATACCTGCAACAAAGAAAATAAACTTTTAGGTCAAAGATTTCAAAGAATTTAATTTAAGATCTAATAACACACACTACAAAATAAAAATACAAGCGTCTGAAACATGATTTCCATGGTGCCCGACAACCAGAATTAGGCTCTCCTTTTCACTTTTTTCCTTGTTATTGACTCATTAAAGTTGGATATAAGAGCCACCAAATGTTCAAAGTATCGTTGACAACCTTCAGTGACAACGATTGCTTTGACTTCTTAGAATTAGTGGGAGTCAGTCGAGCTCGTCGGTTCATATTGGAACCTGGAATCAACACTAGCTGGAAGCCAACATAAGATGCAAAGGAAGATTGAATTAATCAAATCAAACAGACCATTTATTTTTAAGCTTAGGGTGTCTGTAAGTTTCATGCATATTGAACTCCAGTTTTCATCACAAGCCTTAAGACAAGTTATCATTTCTGGTTTTTTTCTTCGAAGATACCTTCTCTCTAATCAGCTCAGCTCCAAGGTATCGGAAATAGGTCTCCAAATTGTTCCTTGCAGTATATGGATATGGTGTCTGAAATCTGAATACAATAAATTTCTTGAAATGCATTGTTCCAACAGATTGCAGACACCTATCAACGTTCCTGTCTTAGTAACTGTTGTATCGAAACTCATGCACACAATATCATGAAGCAGCCCCCAAAAGAGCAGCTAGCTCCTAAATTGTTTTTCCTTGTACCTGTACTGTTTCAGATGGTACGTTTGCAGCACCTAGTATTTTGTCAACTTCATAACCTGTAACAGGTACGTACTGGAAGCTTGCTTTAAGTATCGTTCGATCTTTCATCAACGTACTACCCCAGTGCAAGACTAAGGGAAGTTTTAAGATGTTACAAACTTCACCACACACAGTTTTTGTCAATGATTTCTTGATGGGCAGCTCGCTTGTGCTTCACTGTGGAATCTTATAGTGTTCGGTTGTCAAGATTCTGGCCATTAGCTGTGGCAATAATAGCTGCCGGGAGCATTGTGAACTTTCTGTCCGAAATGTTGATAGAATCTAAGACTGGAAGAAATTCAAAGAAACACTTCAACTCCACCTCTCTCCCTTTACTTATACAAGAAATGAACACACAAATTTGAAACAACGAATTGATTGGTAGATGAAGTTCATTAAAATATTTACTTCTACAGCACCTTCTAAAGTTCTTCTTCTTAACAATCAGTTCCCTACGTTTGCTCTCCATGAAGCTTTGACTCAAACTGAGGTAATGACGTTGTTGCATGACTTTTTATCCAGTGTTGTTTTTCTTTGTACACTTGTTTCATATTATTAGTGAACTGAATAAACCTATTTCAACTCTAAGAAATAATGTAAAATAACCTATTTGCTTGAAGTTTTATAACAACATGGTATTAATACCGTGCGTGCAATTCCTTGCGAGGCCTAGAGATCGGTAGAAGTGTGGCGGACGGTGCTAGCGGAGATGCCGACATTTTCGACCAGTAACGTCCCGCTTATTTTTATGGACATATCTTTAGCATGCAGATTTTTACATTAAAATTACAAAACGAGCACTAACCTGTGTTATAAGAGTTGTTCAAAGTGATTCCCACCTACATTCACACATTCCTGGCATCGTTTCATGAAATTTTGATTCACATGCAAAAGTTTATAAAACTGCATTGCATTGAAAAATAACTTTTCTCGTAATGTAAGGACAAGACGTCTAACCGTCTCCCTACCTGGAGGTGAAACGCCAGGGAATTTCTGTGCAAATTGCCTACACACTTCTGTTTTCAGTAAGTGTCATACATAAAAATTCTTTAAATTCTTTGTTCTAACGTGAACTTTGCGGCAGGCATTTCAATTTCCTGACTTACACATAACACACACACACACACACACAAAGAAGTAACACGGCAAGTAACCAAAAACCACACTCTTTCGCACAGTATGAAATTAACACGTTCTTGGTTCAAGGTCTGTTCTTCACTCCATTGGCAGCTCTGTCCAGAGCACCTGTAATCGCGAAGGAAAGAACAACTCAAGCTCGGAGCTTTCAGATTGCTTACAATGCTCACGAAAACCATTGACTTTTAACGGTTCAGCCTGCAACGTAATCTTGATACAGTGTTGCACATTCGAAACCTCCAAACGATTCCGAGCGATGCAAAACGCTTTCGAGGGTAAACTTAAACGGGACGTTATTGGTCGAAAATGTCGGCATCTCCGCTAGCGCCGCCCGCCACACTTCTCCTAATCTCTCGGCCTCGCAAGGAATTGGACGCACAGTATATGAGAAATTGTTTGATACTTCATATAGCAAGTAACCGGTATGAAACATTTTTGAGGGCTTTGAGCCACCCCTAAATATTTCTCTATTGCCACAAAATCTTGCACATAATGTGTTTAGGCCTAATGGAACAAAATTAGCAACTATACGTTGAAATCGCAGAATTTTCTTTTTGTCCATTTTATGATGGACCACCCTAATGTATAGTGATGTTAAAGGCAAGACGATTTGTCTGGTTATTGTTTATTTTAAGCACACTTTATGCTCAAGTAGGCTTATCAAGACTGAATCTACAGTTTAAAGCGGGATCCGAACCATCTGTATTGGCTATCAAGCCCAGGATCCTTGATTACAGAGAGACATCGTTACCACTGCGCAATCTGGAAGACCCATGAATATTTCAATATGATAATAGGGAAAATGAGCCACGATGGTCCAGACGGCACGGCGTCTAAATGCTACACGTGGCGTTCGATTTCCTGGCTGGGTGATTCCAGGTGAAAATTTATCCAGTCATGTCCCTGTACGGAGATATTCTATGGTTCATCCAGCCTCTGTTAATAGATATCTGAGAGCAACTCTCGGAAGGGGGAGTAAGGACGACCGGAGCGTGGTGCTGATCAAATCATATCTACGAACGGTGGAGTTCGTGAATGAGTGGTGACCCTGCTTCAATATCCCTCCATATGTTGCAACGTGCAGATCGTAGCGTTTACCTTTATCTTTTATAATAATAGGGTAAATACTTTTTAAATATACTGGCATATACCGGTATAATGTCACTACCTGTAACAAGACAGATCCATACCATTAAATTAAGTAGTTGTAACAAATCAGTTCTTACACAAGTTAATACGAAACTGTGCAATTTGATTTGACGGTGCCGTAACTTGAGTTTGAGTTTTTCCTTTTTATGTTCACTTTATGTACAGTTAAGCTAATAAAAAGTAAAAAAAAGTAAAGTGCTCCCCTGTGCATAGCACCACGCCATGAAGGCGTATAGGGGATGTGGGGGTAACATTTACGATTATCAAAAATATTTCTCCATAATTTGTACTAAGAAAGCAAAGATTAAATTTCACTTTATGCACTGATGGTCTAATCCTGAATGGACTTACAGGTTAGAGCGGAATCGAACCCTTGACCCCTTCATTTCAAGGGAACAACGTTACTACTTCGTCATGGGAGATTCACTGAAGAGAGGAAACATATGCCCGGTCCGGAAGAATTCTATACACCGCTCGTAACAAAGCCACACGCGGAGGAGCACCTCTATATGTGCCATAAAAAGCAATATCCTTGAGTGCATGCGACCAGCTGAACCTTAGAGAGTGGCGGGTGGTCGTACTTACAGGATGCGACATGTACCCAGCCAATGAGGCAAATGCTAGGTCGTAGGTCGACCATGCACTAAATTATAGTTTGATACACAATTCCACGTTCGGGTGGTTTCCAATGACCATATCTTCTCGTCGCGTCTCGAGGACACTGTTATGGATGGTTCTTGCACCTTTAGGCATCCAGAGATGGCAACCCTGGGAGCGACCACGTGAGTCGGAAGAGATCAGAAGAGCGTGAAGGTAACAAATCTGAATTTGTCTTGGAAGATTTTAACGGAATTGAAGCGCTGTGGGCGTATGGAGGGAGGAGGGGGTCTTCTCACCCCCCCCTCTTCGCACGGTAGCTTTCGACGTCAGCGGGGATTAGCCTTGGGGGTGTTAATGGACACGGAACAAATTAAACATCAGAGTCCAATCCTTCTTATCCTTCTTTCCGCGAGGTACAGAAATACATTGCCGCTAGAGATGACAGAAAGCAAGCCGAGTGAGGGGAAAAAAATAGCGCGCAAATTGAAGACGTCACCTTCTGCAACAGACGTTTGTTGAATCCCAAATTAGAAATGCCATTATTATACGAATATCTCTTTTACTGACTAGTGAAGGTAGAAGGTAACCATTTTCTCTAGATTGGGGTCGGCCTCCTCTTACTTGGCGGAGTGGTCGGCGCAACACGCTACGAAACCAGAGACCGTTGATTGAACCCTGGTTAAGACGTGGATGTATTATTGCTTTTTCCAATTTCTTCAGTTCATCATTCGTCCACGTCGTCGCGATCAACCCAAGAGATAGAAAAGTAACTAAAAAATAACCAAAATATTAAGAGTCTAAGTGACAGGGTTTGCAAGATAATTTACTCGTTACGTTTTTTACGTTACGTTAGGCGTAATTTACAAGTAGAAAACCATTTTTTCACGCAGATGGAAAAAAACAACTAATTTTCTTTCGTAAATTAGTAATATAAAAACTACTTTAATGTTTAAAATTTTATTTTCTTACATATTTCATCACAAAATCATTATTTTCTGAAGATTGTTTATACAGCCACCTCACACCTCTCTAACAGATTTCTAAAAAATAGAACTCTTCTTTCACACATTTTTTTAAAACATTGAGACACCTGTTAATATATACGTCTTGCACTAGTACTTGTATTTATAAAATAACATAACGATTAACGACAGTTTATTTGGACTGGATTTCAAAGTTTTAGTAACAGCTTGAAATTCCTTTTTCACACGTATATTAAAATTATTGAAGAAAGTTCTTTATGCTGTGGACAAATACAAAATGTGTGCAGAAAACCATTGTCAACACAGCACTGAAAAGCTGTCTCGTTGTTAGAAAAAGTTTCATGTATAACTGTAAAAAAACACATTGATTGTTAATTGGTACACGTTGTACTGAAAAAAAAAATGCTGGTTGGAAACTGGAAAAAGCGCGAAAATTTGTTGTTCACAGGACAATTAGTAATGAACATCTACTAGCATAATAATGTAATGAACAAAACTTATAACTACTTATTTTTTGTTTGTAAAATTCCAATATACGTAAGAGCACATGCGAATTCAGAAGGAAAGTTTTTTTAAAACACTTTTTTGTCTTCTGCCACAATAACCATCGCAAGGGATCTTTTAATTTTTATGTTTGATTCTAGTTTCATAAAGACGCCTTACGGGCTAACAACTGCGGAAAATAAGAACAAAACTTTATAATCTTTGATCGCGTATAACAACTCCAGCAGCACAATAGAACCTAATCTTCCACACTGTCGTGGTAAGTAGAAATAAAGGGAAACTTGCCCTCAATCTACATAAGGAACACCAATTATTCTAAGGTTGTATTTTCGAACTATCTACAGCTATTATCTTAAGTGTCCAGTATGGTACGCTACTTATCGACGAGTCTTCAGTTAGACCAATTACGGCCCGTTTCGCCTTATTGCGTTTTCACCCCCCCCCCTCACCAATACAATTTCGCGTGATTTATGTGACACTAACTTTCTAAGGCGAAACGGGACATCCCATTTCACCTTATCCTGTTTCGCCTTACACACAAACCTAACCTAAAATTTGTTCTTACAAATGTCAGTATAATCAGTACCAAATTACTAATACAGTTAATATAAATCCGCTTTCCTAATAAAAAGTATATATATCAATGTAGCAGGGTGTTTTATTACATTAATAATAATGACCCTTCATGTCGATAATATTCCCTGGTGGGAAATTTTTTGTGTGTAAGGCGAAACGGGACATCCATTTCGATAAGGCGAAATGGATGTCCCGTTTCGCCTTGGAAAGTTCGTGTCACATAAATCATTTGAAATTGTATTGGGGGAGATGAAAACGCAATAAGGCGAAACGGGAGGACGCGGTTAGACCAAAGAATGAGCCATGTTCGTGCGTTGTTCAGTTTGTTTTCTTTATCCCAGAGAAGTAGAAAAGTTAAAACCATTTAAATATATCAGAATTGAAATGGGGTAACCTGTTGTATTGTTATGTCATCTATTTTATTCTCTATTTATCTAGTTTTTGCTTCCATAGTGAAACTTTACATATTAGTAACGTCAGAAAATGTCTTCAGTTAATCTTTTTTTTTTGTAGTGATACTCTTAACATTTTTTCAATCTGTTTTTTCTCCATAGCGAAACCTATACCTAGATAAACTTAAGGGACGAATTGTGTCCTCTTTACCTATTTTTACCCATGTAGTGAAACCTTAACATTACCGAGGACCAGTTCTCTTTCAATTTGCCCATTTTCAATCAGTAGGGGAAAAAACACTATAAGGTTTCCCAATTGCCGATTGTTCTGCCACCTGGGAGAAACGATATGAAGTATTTGTATATGCCTCCATAGATGAAAAAAATCAAATGTCAAAGGGACCAACAAAAGGAAGCAGTTTAATCCAATGTAAGCTAACCTGAGATGCAGTTTCAGATTAAAAGAGGAATTTAGAACTCCTGAAATGCATCCGAACGAGCATCGAACAGCTTGATTACTAAAACAGAGGAAAGTAACGTACACAAATATGGCAAAATGAGTCCATTTTCTCTGGCAATCTTTAATATCAGTGTGTTTATAATGCGGCGTTAAGCAAGACAGGGAAATAATAATAATTGATGACTAGGGAGGAAGTTACCATGATAGATGTGAAAATATGGAATCAAAGCTTTTAGTACACTTACAAGCCTAAAGACAGTTTATTTGCTATATTGTAAGTCCAATTTATGTTCTTACAGTTGACGGATTGATTGAAATAAATATTTTGGTACGTTAGCACTTAGGCTAGTTGCCCCTATTTGCAACACTTGTCGCCGAGGATTAAAATCTACTAAGGTTAAAAGCTGAGGCTGTAAAGGAGCACTTAGCACACATACTGGCAAATCAGAGGACAACACACACACAGCCCTATCGAGGATTATACCGGCTGTGGTCCAGACACGAGAGCTTCGTTAGCCTGCAAGAAGCAGTTACTGGGGTGTACTATGTGGAAGTGAGGTTGGCTTTTGGGTGTCTTCGGTTCTGATAGGCTAATCGAGATTGGACCTACAGTTTTAAGCGGGATCAGAACCACTGTTGAATACACCTACACCGTGGACCAAACCCTCTACCCAATGATTACAAGGCAACACCGTTACTCCATCTGGAAAGGCCCATAAACATAAGAGAAATAAATGCGATTTTCTATGATTTCATACTTCGACTTGGACTCAAAATAGGAAAGGGGGTTATATCTACAAAGTGATACTTGAATCTGATGTTTTATTTTGCCAGCTTCTCTTCGTACAATTAAAAGACAATACAAGTGTATGATTGTTTTTAAAAGGGTAACATCAATCTACAATGCCCAATTGCAACCCACTTTTGCTTTTGCCTGTACCTGAAATCTTACGATAACATTGAAACTGGCTGGTAGCATCCGCGACGCTTAACTTGACCATTTTTTCAACTTTCTCTTTGTTCTTTCCGCAGGACCGCCCAGAGTGTACATAGCAGTTATTGTAATACGGCCATTCAACACAGCCACCAATTTACGCCGTTTCAAAAGCCACCTGGAAATTACCTCCACGCTCGCAGATGTTCTGCAGCACTTTGGGTTCTTGTGGCAACCACACCACTAAAGAAATTACTACGCTTGGTAAAAGCTATTCGCCTTTTGCGCCCCCTCGCCTGTGTTCTCCGTGCCACCGAAATCCAATCCAGCGCTAAGCTTGACCACACTGCCACCTGGCACCCTTCCAGGGAAGCTCGGAGGCAACAAAGCAGATCAATACCCAAACCTAACCAACCTTCGTGTGTCTGCGTGTGAGGTAAGAAAAGACACATAGCGCCATCTATATTGACGCCATTTTGATTAGTTCCTGTCTGACTTCCTAGATGGCTCCCTCGTCCCGCGCGCGAAATTGATAGGGGGCTCTTCTTGGTGTCGTTCTCTCGCTCTGTTTTTTGTCTTTCTCTCTCAGGACGTTTCGGCACCGGTGTCATTAAGGAGCGATTGCACGCATGACTATTCATGATGAGGATTTATTTTCATTATTCAAACTTAGCGTAGCTTTTCATTCGTGACCTTGATAATGAATGATGATTGTATAATATTAATGAGGAGTCACAAAGGAACACCCATGCAAAGACAGAACCGAAACCGCAAGTCTCAGGTTGAAACTTTCTGAGTCGACCACCCAACACGCTCTGCCCTCGAGACGGCATTAATTCTACCGAGGTGACCATTTAAACCTCGAAACGATAACGAGGTTAGGTTTTTGTCGCTGTCAGATAGACGTCCATGAAATCGAGGCAAGACTGAGACTTTATTGAATCCAGGTAGAGACTTCATTCAACTTATCATGTAAGGAATTAAGTTATTAGATAAATTTTCGAGTCATGCTGTACCTATATGATTTCTGATTAGCTGGTATATATATATGCGAGGTGGTATCAAAAGGTTTTGCCTGTTGAGGTATAATTTGTTTAATATGGAAAGATTGAAACATTGAATGTACATACAGTTTGCCTGTAGTGTTCTCTAACCAACGTTACCCTTACACACAGTTCCCATCACGTTCGATGCCTTTGAGCGAGCGTTTTACCCAGGCCTCAAAAACAGTTCGGATAAATTCCACAGGGCACTCCCTATCCCACCGTTCAGAGCTGTATGCACCTCCTGTAGGTCCTCGATTCTCATGCCACGAAGCAGAGACTTAGAACAGACTTTATGGTATCCCAAACTCTCATTCATTTCATGTGCTGACCAATAGGACATGTGTGCTGCATCAGAAATTTCCTGGATAGTGACGCGTCTATCCTCTCGAATGAGCTCATCATCCCTGTGGCGGTTGTCGTCGGTCAACGACGTTGATGGCCTGCCACTCCTTGTCATGTCTACACTTTCGGTTTCTTTGAACTTAACTACTTAAGTCTGAGCTAAGTCTGTGCTTCGTGGCATGAAATTCGATTAGCTACAGGAGGTTAAAACAGCTCTAACAGTGGGGCAGGGAGTGTTCTGTGGAATTTTTCCAAACTGGTTTTGAGGGTTGGATAAAACGCTGACACAAATGCATCGAACGTGATGGGAACAATGTGGAAGGGTAACTCTAAGTAGAGGATGCTACAGGCAAACTATATGTATGTTCATTGTTTCAATCTTTCCATTATTAAACAAATTATTCCTCAACAGGCAAAACTTTTTGATACCTCCTCGTATATATATATACATGAGGGGGGGTTGTATAACGCAACTATAAGTACAAGTAAAACGGATAACTCGAGAATCTGTCTCGTTCGAAGGACAGCCGGCTCCCGTAACGGGGTGGTTAGTACATCGCGCTACGACGCAAGGAGCCCCGGTTCGAATCCCGGCCTGGGAATGGATATTTGTGAGTGTCCATTCATCAATTTCATCATGTCATCACTCATCCCCATCTTCGCAAATAAGCCAAAAGTTGCACAAAAGACTAAGTAAAATAAAGGAAATCAATCAACCAATCGTTTGAAGGATAAATGAAATCTCGGGTAGGTAATATACTATACTCGTTTGTCACTGTACAAACGTTCACAGTGTGTAGAGGTCATTGAGGTTTAAAGTTTGTTTTACGGGTAAGTCCACTTTCTGCACTGATAAGACTAATGAAGACTGAGCTTACAGTTTAACGTTCCTCCACCGGGTATCGAACCCAGGACAGCTTGATTAAAATGCGACGAGGCCATTGGAGAGGATGTAGGTCATTGAGGGAAACAACATTTTCTTAATGATGTTTCTGTGTTTTGTTTCGTTTCCACGAATTGAATTGAAAACTGAATTTTATCCTGAATGGATTGCAACCACGCTGCACAGGCTCACAGTCTGCACAAATTGATCTACCTATCTAGAACTTATCTAGAAATAATCATGTAGATATCTACTATGCTGTATAAATCACAAAGTAAGTTATATTGATCTAGATAACATTCTAAAGTATAATTATTTACTATAGTTCACCAACCGAGTAGAGGTGTAAGGAATCATTTTCTAATACAGTTAGTAGAATGACAACCATCATCCTCAAAGTATCCCTCGCATATTACAACTTATTTAATTACACGCAAATGAAGCTCTGACACGTATTTAATTGATTGCTAAATCTAGAAATTGCGGGTGCGTACGTTTTTTGTACCGAAACCACAGAATAATCATCTGTAGTTCCATTGTTGCTTTCATTTGTGACGAAGGTGCTTATACACGTATGGCGAACATTTTGAATTCAGTTCTTAGTATTGTTGTCCATGTTAAGAAATCTTTGTAAGAGGAGTTTTAACACTAACTTTTACAATTCTGTGGTTTGACACTCGTGTTAATTGGTCGGTTGAATTAATAAACGTCGCTTATTTGGGCCATTGAGTTAATAGCGACTAGGAACTGAGAGGAAGTGAGGGCCGTGTTCTTTGTTAAATGTACCACACCAGCATTCTTCTGCATTGGTTGGGGAAAGCCACTGAAAATATTCAGAATGGTCGGTGCGAATAGGGAGACAGATTGAGTCTACTTGCAACTGAACGATGGCTTCGATCAGTTAAAAATTTCTGCTGCGTTCGTCATCCTGAACTCTCAAATAAGAGTATATGGTTACATATCCTACACAAATGAAGAAAAATTGCGATGCCATCATGGTTCATTCCCCTCGTTTGACAAATGTAAAAATATCAGTCAAAAGAGAAACATTGCTATTTGTGGAGCACTGGTATCTTTCCGTCGCAATCAGGCATCCATAAATAACTGTCTTGGTACATGTCCAATTGTGCTTTAGGGTTCGTAACTCAATCTCGATTTTTTTTAACAAATGGGTTGCGAATATGACTGTTCCTGGCCCCCCAAGTAGTTACGCAGCGAGTGACGTATAAGTTGTCACATTCTGCAACCAGCTCTACGAGTCACAATTGTGTCTGCAAACAAGCAAGCTAACGATATGGCAGATAAATTACTAACTTTCACCTATTATTTAAATTACACTTGATTTTTCGAAAAGTTGCAGTTAAATTTTATCATTAAAAAAACAACACGAAATATCGCTTTTATTTTTACTTTTGTTAAGTACGTTGGTATTCACCTCTGTCCTACGGGGTAGTGGTTAAATAGTCGCCTTGCAATCAAGGGGTCCAGTGTTCGATCCCCGGTTGCGGCACATAATTGTTCCGATCACACTTGCAACTATAGGCTCAGACCCGAATGGTCTGTCTGTGCACAAAGTGAGCTTACAACTAACTTTGAACTAGCTAGTAACAAACGTAATGACACTTCCATACCATACCTAGAATTCTAACTTAGTTTCCCTGGTATGCGACAGCCTGAACAAGTAACGACAATCATGGGTTAATTATTATTCATCTCCTTCGAAGTTTGCGGTTCTCATAATTTTCCGATTGTAAACCCATAGCTCCTGTTAAAGCTGAAATTAGTCTTTATGATTTCAGTGATGTCAAATTATCTGAGCGTCTACAGCTTTCACGCACGCTTTAGATTTTGTTTTATGTCATTAGGAAGCTTGGGCATATTTGCCTACCTTCTCTATACATCGGGATGTGAATTACATCTAGCGTTCCTTGTAAACATAAAGACGTAAAGATTCAGTCTCAATAGTCGCTTCTAGATTTGGCAAGAGCGCCGAAAACTGATTGCACATATAGTCTAGTAGGTCACTCGGAAAGTCAGTACTATATTTTTTATGCAGCATAATACGTATTAATTTATAAACTAAATTTCGCGCTCTGCAAAGTTCCTAAACTTTTTTTCGACTTCCTTCGAAGACTTAACGAAGTTCTCGATAAGTGTAGATAATCCTGTATGCAGAGATGCTCTGTAAAGCATGTAACACCTTCAACAGCTGACTTTAGCGGTAAGAAAAGCCACAAATATACTAGCGCCAAGATTTCCGAAATCTCGGAAATTATGCAAACGACAGGCTTCCCAGTGACTTTAAGTAGCGACACTAGCGACACTGCTCCCATGCCAAGTCTTTAAATACGGTGGGGGATCCGTAGTATGTGTAATTGCTCATGAGACTCGTGACGGTGATGAAATGTCTTGAACAGAGAGCAGTCTTGTTTCCAATCCAAGAGTGACGACATGTTGGTTGGTCTTTGGGAAGTGGTCAAGCATTCGCAACTTCGTTGGGGTTTGTTTGAAAGCGTTGTAGTGGAAGCAAGGATTCGGAGGGAAGGGGGAGAGCTAAATTAATCGCGCACATTAAGGAAGTCGGGTAAGAGTCAAGGACGAAAGGGACCAGGAAGGAGACAGAAGAAAGAGGAGGAAAAACGTCTGGAAGGAGGGAGAGAGCAATAATTTACGAGAGGCAACTGAGACCGCCTTCGAGAAGAGGGTGGAAAAGATTACGGGCGACCAACTTAGTTTCCCCGCAACCATTCAGACCCAAAGCGAAGATTCAGAGTGGGCAAGGGTTGGGGAAGGAAGATTTACTAGTGCTCTGTTTTCTTTCCTCTCTTGGATTTACCCACGTCGTGAATTTTGCAAAAGTGCTGATGTTTCGTTCGTTGAGAAATGTAACTTCCCCAGGCACCGTCAATATGCAGCATTAGGAGTCGAATGATTTGTGGATTAGACGGATGAAAGTCAGAGTGGACAGATAGTGCGAAAAAACAAGCGCAAGAAGCGATAACCAAAGAAGTCCCCGATAATAATTCAGCCATAATATCGAATTTGGTGAATTCTCACTTAACAGTTTAGATCTCTTGGAAATGGATGGAAATAAATTATACAATGAGCATTTATGCAAAAATAAATTTAAGAGATTTCTTTCCTTTAAGACGTTTATACGAGACAAGTGACCTGATCCGACTTTAGCAAAGCAAGATCCATGTAACAGCAGAAACATAGAGGAAACAGAAGTGAGTGATCGAACAATTTCAGAAACATAGAGGAAACAGAAGTGAGTGATCGAACAATTTCAGAAACATAGAGGAAACAGGATTAATCAACGAAGTAAAATTCATGATCTAAACCTATGTGCAGAAGGAGAGAAATAAAATAAATGCATCAGTAAATACTGTCAGAAACAAGAATGAAGAATGTACTGAGAAAACTTAAAATATATGATTTAAAGCCATTGTAGAACCATTCTTTAGGAAATGACATTGTGAAAAATATGTCTAGAGTTGCTTTACTGTTTTGTATTGTGAAAATTATGTTTGCATATTACTAATATAAATAGGCATTGTATTTTTGAGGTCATTTCAACTGTACGTTTTGGTAAAGGTATAGGTTAACTTGTATTCAGATTGGATCTCTTCGTTTAGAATAAATACGGGATACTTTAATTTCTGATCAATTATATCTGTTTAGAGGACCCGTGAGATTCTAGGTGTGGATATCCTAGATAGTAGTTAGAGAAAATATATTTATAATATAAGAAGCGTGGTATTGCAAATACTCAGGTTTCGTGTTGCAGGACACTCTTTTTTAGTAATGCAGAAATGCTATTGTTCAAATCAATCTTTGGTGTCTTGTTCCACACGTGCAGTGGTTGTCAATACTCGATTAAGTGTTGAGTTGCATTATTGTCTTGGCTTACTGCGTTTCCACTGACTTTTAGTAGCAGCGCAGTACTACATATAGTATCGTGTATTACAAATATCAATTAAACACGAAGCGCAAACGCTAGTAAGATTCTCCTAATGCTCTGGAAAATATCTCAATACAAACTTAGTTTTTCAGAATGAAGCGGTGTGGTTTAATAATAATAATCTTGATGCTAAGACCGGTCCGGCCAAGACTAAAACAATTGGCTATTTTCGCAATATTTTATTTTTGCTGTTCTCTTGGCTCCAACCTTAACGCATGAGATAATATCCCTTGTCTCTATCTTTGCAGATCAAGCTCTCTGGCGGATGCTGCCTCCTGTGTGCCGTGCTGTGCGTCGTGGTGACTGTGACCACCACGGTCATCCACATGAACCGGCTGCAGACGCTGAAGGAGTGCACCTACAACGAGCACACGCAGTCCTGCAGCTGCTCCCCGGTCATCGCCGGTTCCCAGATGGACAAGGCGGATCCTGGTAAGTACCTAGCACGTGGAAGGACCGCATCTACAAGCATAGACTTCGTAGATCTTTATTAAGGCCGCCCTGAACCTTTGACAGGCGCAGGGAAGTCATTTTCGTGAATCCCCCTGCTTTCAAAAAACTACCACGATGTTCCAAATTCTGACAAAGTACATCTGCTTAGAATTCCTTCTAGGGCAAGTGAATCTTCCTGTGGTCTCGCTGTTGTCTAGGTATCGTTGATAGAAAATAAACTTACGGAGCCTCAAAACTATCACAAATAACTAGACAATAGTGAAACTAAGCCAAACGATAATTCCCTTGAATGCTCTAGTCTAGAAGGTGTTCTAAACAGATGTAATGTGTCAGATTTGAAAGACCATAGCGTTTTTTTCCGAAATAAGATGAATTTACTAAATCGACTTCGCTGGAGCAGACCAAAGATGCGACAAGGTATTTAGAACTGATAAAGAAGGAAAAATCAGTTAGCATATAAATATTTCGATATGCATGTACATTATTAACTGTTGCTCTTTAAACAAATATTGGACAGTTTGAGATCAGGATATCCGTTAACCATTCCTTAGTTTTTACTCAATAATTCTTATTTGTTTTGTTTGCGTGGTATATTTTGTAACTTTGATTTTCGGCTTTAAGAAGCAAAACTCTGAGTGCGTATATAGTTACACGTATAGGTTCTAACTATACCAGCGCCATCTAATGAGATCGTTACAAACTTTCGTGAGTGTACCGTTCAACGGAAATGGATTACAAAGACGCAATAGAAATTGGGATGTTTTTCCTTTCAGTATTTCCGTAGCTTTTCTACTCTTTGGATTAAGCGCGACTAAAATCACGTACAATGACAAAAGGTTTTGTCAAAGTTTGATTTTTAAGTATACTTTATGAGAGTGGCGGCAATTAGGGGGAGGGGGGTAGTTGCCCCCCACTTTTGGCCACTTTTGCCCGTGCACTATGCTAAATCTTATCTACAAAGGGAAATATACTGTTTTTGCCCCCCCACTGGTTTTGGAACCCAATTGCCGCCACTATGCTCAGACATGCTAATTCGGAGTGGATATACAGTTTAAAGTTGGATCTGAACCAATATGTAATGTGTGACTACCAAGCATCTAATCCGGTATCATTTAATTTTTAAAGCGACAGCGCTACGTCCATAATTGGCTCATATTAATTAAGCAATTTGCGCAAAATAGAGGAAAATTGTCCAATTCCACAGCAAAATCCTGTAAAGATGCATATCTTCAAAATCGACAGGATCTGAATCGAATATATTTTGTTGGAGTTTCATGGCACTACAGTCTTTGTTGGGACACCGACAATCTATATTCTTGCGCCATCTTGCTGTCCTCAAGGTTTTCAAGTCCTCCTTCAAATCTTACATCCTTCACATGCACTGATGAAACAGCCAACATAATGACACACCCAATCTTTAGCCAGGTTTCGAACCCAGAGCATCTGGATTCGTGTAGCGTTGCTGTAACCGCGCTGCCACGGAAACCGCCCTTGAGCTGTCCTAGCATAATCTGGTTGCGCAGCAGCCTCTCGAGAAGAATCACTTAAAGTTCACAGAAGGCCCTCGTCGATTGTTAGGAACATTAATTGGTTCAGAGTAAAAAAAAAAAAAAAGTTTCACAATCTCTTTTAGGTGCATGATCTCATTCCCACACAAAAACCTGTGCATAAGGATCGTAAACAAACACTAGACATGTGTACGTGCATTAGAGACATGGTACCTGCAAGAGAGGTGGGCAATTATTTATACGAGTGGGTATATGTACATTATGGGAGAACGGGAGCTCACAGGAAGCTCCAGGAAGTGATGAGAGTGATGTGGCATCGGAGTAATGGAGCATAAACGGTACGATGCGAGATGTTTATGAGCTACAAGGGGGGTGGGGGGAAGGGAAACACATCCATACCAACGACTTTAATCTCTCTACAGTTGTAGGGCAGACGATGTGAAGTTCAAAATGCTTACAACCCCGCCCCCTTCTCTCCAGTGTTGTCCGGTTTCTGTGTAGTGTTGTCAACCTGGGTTGATGGTTTCGGCGTGCAGGATACGGGGATATGTCTGGAACGTGTAGGAAACCCACCCACCATCCTCCTGAGTACATTGGATTTACGTGATCAGATCATCAGACGAACCATTCCTTTTACAGTATGGTCGAGTGTATAGGGAGCATTTTCTTCGAACATTCCAAAACGTTCAATGTTAAGTACTTGAAAAAAAAGATCTTAAAATAGATTTTTTTTTAAAGATTTCTTCTAGTAATCAAATTCTGCAATTCTCCATATTGATCTCTTCTAGCTGCAGACAAAAGAGACCTAACTGTAATCATTGTAATTTCTTGCTGCTTATGAGGATTTTCTCTAAATAATAACAAACAATACTTGCATGTATACAAAAAAACAACACATTCATTTGAAAATGAATGTTAAAAGATTGCCTCATTCGAGTTTTTCCATCGAATCTACTGCTTCAATGAACTTCTTCTTCATGTGTGCCAAATAAATGAATTGAGCCTTTTAATAAATGAGATAAGAAGTAGACAGAAAATATTTTTAACATATATTATAGCATTAATAATATTTCGACAGTATTTGGGAGAGTTATTCACCAAAATTCCCCCGTATTTCTCCTGGAATATGAGTGTCTTGCTTACAATTATAGAAATAGCACGAGCAATTAATACGTTGACACGCATATATATATATATACACACACACACACACACACACACACGCATATAAGTCAACTTTATGCATAGGTTAACCGTGATTGGAACTTCAAAGTGGGATCCTAACCACCGGGTATGATATCGTACACGGAATCCCTTGATTGCAAATATATGTAAACTAAGGGTATCCTCTGCACATTGGGGGTATGTGGTGGTAGTAGCCTAAACATCCAGTATCGTCGAACATTTTGTGGAGGTAACGTGATCAGCACCACCCTCTCGCCGCCTTTACCTTTCAGGGTTGCCTAAATTTTTGAAGACTGGTTGAATCCCAGAACCTACCCATGCAGGCAATCTGCTGGGAAAATTCTCGTGCTGTGAGTCTAATGGGAGATGTCTTCTCACTTATAAACGTAAATAAATTTTCGTCAGGCTGACAAACTCAGGAAGAAACCAAAAGGAATCGCACAGTAGAAACGTAATCCGAGTATATTCACTTTTTGCTGTTCCGACGCCGCGAAGGCACCACGGCAAGGAAACCACTCTCCTCTTTGTCTGTCATCTGCTTCATCGTTGAGGAGATCTCTCCTTCCTGTTTTCCTGGAGATCTCCCTCTCTCTTTCCTTTGGCTTATTTCCAAAGAAGCGAGACGGAAGAATCAATATCGAATAGGCAACCTGAAGAGCGGACATATATAATCCATGTTTCCAATACAATGGGGGCGAAACTCCTTTTCTGCTTCCGTCCCTTTTTATTTTTGCGGCGGAACAAAGAAATAATCGATGCATCTCCCTTTCCCCTTCCTCTTGGCTCTTGCACGAGAGATCGTAAAGGTAATTGCAGGGCTGTTTGTCCCGCTGGAGCCGAAGTTGTTCTTCCAAAATATAGCCATTCCGCGACGTTTAGTGATCTCCATAAATTCCATACGGTTAGAAGAGACGTTGTACTTTCTGGAAACTTTTGAGAGTTTAATGGATTCCGAGAGGAAGTAAGAGTTCTCCTATAAGTTTTCCTGTATCGACGTTTGACTCCAGCAGTTGCGATAGTAGTGTAAAATACAATAATATAAACTCGATAAATGATGAGCTCCCTCAGGCAGATTTGGCTACACTTAAAACTAGCTCAAGATGTGCATATGAGCTTATTGCTCAAGTGTGGTACTCTGTCTAATCCAAGATTTTTGTAAAAATGCCCTCGGGAATTTCCCGTGAAATGATGAGCCCCCTTAGATTGATTTGCCTACACTTACAAAAGCTACATCTGTGAGATTGTTGTCCATAAGCTTGTTAAAAATATGGCCCTTCTTGATATTGTTTTTGCTACACTTAAAACTAAGCCAAAGAGCCACCCACACCCACCCACACCCACACATATTTACTTCCGGTCCACTTCCGGTTTAAGTTCAATTGGACACCAGGCCCAACTTGCATATCTAGTACTAAGACAATGCATTTTGCAGAGGCCTTCTAGAATTGCTCTGTGACTCTCTCATTTCTTACATCATAAACATATGATTTTTCACCAATAAGAATAACACTATATATAGTGTCATCAGGGAGTGCATCGTGGAATGCACAGATAATTTTAATGTTTGTCCTGTCATTAACCACAACTTGTTTCCTTTTTGAGGTGTTGATGACAAACATGGGTCTCTGTGCTTTGAATTCATCTGGTGTGTAATACATGTCTGTATTGCCAGTAGTGACCCTTTTGTATGATGTAAATGCTTCATATAATTTAAGGAAATCATCCTTGGACATGTTTAAATTATAATTTTCTCTAGGAAACACCTCATTTCTGCCATTTTTAAGATATATGTTCTTGATGTTGCAGTTATCAAATTTACTTGAATTTTTTTCCTGATTATTGTGTCTTCCAGTCTGAAACAGTACCACCACAAAATCTGGCATGTCATATTGTATACTGGAGAATGAATTTGTAGCATCAAACTCATAATAGGTACCAGTGGCAGGCTTCTGTACACATTGATATGTATAAAATTGTTAAGGCACCTGTGGATTTTTTAGGATATCTGCTTTGTATTTAAGAGCATAACTGGCTTCATATTCAACAACTGGAATTCTTAGCTCCATAGTTTGAATAATGCATTTGCCTTCATCAGGTAGGGTATTAGGCAGAGCTTCCCCTGTAGAGTTTAATGTACTGTACCTCATCAAAGCATTATTATCATTGGCAGCTCTTCTAAATGTAATTCTTAAACCACCCTTCCACATAATATCTTTGTAATCTGAGAAGAATCCTGGAAACAGGCGCATAGGAAACAGCACTGTGTGGCTTTTAGATATAATTTTATCACCAGCTTCAAATCCACCTATTTTGTAGTAAGAAGCCTCGGTTTTGGATAATTTTAGTGTGGCCAAAGCTGTAGAGGTAATGCCAGGGTAATCTACTCTGTTTATAACAACACCATGTTTTCTGATCTCAATTTCAGAGAATAGATGTGGCACAAAATTGTCTACCAATCTTATATTTGAATTTGCAGGATAATCTGTACCATTGAGCTTTACAACATCAAATTTGATGTATAGATCTGCTCTGTGGGGGTGTATAAAGCTATCCCCTACATCAAGATCAACCTCAATCTCTGTGTTGGGTTGATTTAAATTTGCAAAGGTCCTCCTCTTTGGAGGGAATGATTGTAGCTCATAACTCTCAATATTTTCCATTTTTTTTGTATGTATTTTTATTTAAATATTAATCTCTATGATAGCAGTTGTTGTGGCTCCAGGAAAATCAACTAATTCTTCTTTTTCATTAGTGACCATCAACTCAATGTAATCTATTCTATTATGGCACACAGAAAAATATAATGTTGGGGATGGAGTGTAGATGATTGTCTCCATAAATTCAGAGTTAGGTTTGAATGTTGCAATGATGCCAGTTTGTTTGTGAGTGCCTATGCCATTTGATTTGGTGATCATACCCTCGGCCACATTACAGTGAATATTTAGAGTTTCTATGGCTAAGAATTTAGGTATATTAATGGCAGTGTGTTTAATGGCTGGTTCAAGTTTTGTGTTGTTCTCAAAGCCTAACAGCTCTCCTATAGTACCCAGATCCACTGTTTCTGTAGCAGACACAATCTCTACTCTGTGAGTGACAGAATTTTGAGTTAATACTATACCTCTAGGTAACTGAGCATTTAGAGTAGATAGATTATATCGCCCTGGAGTGATAACAATTTTTTGATCACCAACTGCAATTGTGTTGTTGTGGTGTGTAATATTAGGGATCAAGTACATGCCATAAAATGCTCTGAGAGCTATTGTTTTGGGATACACTATATCATCATGTAATCTAAGTTTCAATATTGAATTTTGGCTGGTGAGATGGAATACTCCCATGATGCTTCAGATACCACAGGGCCTTTTGAAAATCTTCAATTGATGGTTTATTTATTTGAGACAGATATCTAAGAACAGATAAACACAAATGTCCACAATTAACATCTTTGAAATTTTGAACACGGGTATTATTGTAATAAAGATTAGTTGATTTTTGATATTTTACTAAATTTTCAGGTGGAACACCTCCAAATGAATCAAACACAAATGCCTCATCTTTTAAATATTTAAGATAGCAGATCCAGTCAGTGCCCTGATTTTTGTACTTATCCAAATTAACAATGCCACACTCTTTGTTGAGTGGTTGTTCTGGTAAAGAATCAGACATGTATACACCTCTAAAATTTTTGATGCCCAGTGGCTTGATTAAAGCTTCAATATCTTGGTTTGTAAGCGGCTCTTGTTTTTTTAAAACTTATTCATGGCTCTCTTAACACCTTTGCCTTGTTTCTCCATGGCCAGGTTATGGCGCTTCATTTCATCTAATTCTGCCTTATTCTTCTTGGCATCTATTACTGTTTTTGCTATGGCAGCTGATCCCCCAGCCAAGCTCCCCACAGCCCCCAAAGCTGCTAAGATGGCCGGGATAGTAAATATGAAGCCACCCACATGTGATTTTTTTCTAGATTGTTGTTTTTTTTAATTGAGGGGTACTAAGTAATAATTTCATACCATGGCCCTTGGCAAGACAAATTTTTTTTTCTTGCGCTGCTTTTTGGTTAAAAGACTATCAATAGTTTTAAGAGATTTAAGACCTGCATAAGGTATAATGATACATAACACCCTTGGCCTTCATCCTAGGTTTATTATATACATATTCACAACCCCCACCCCAGTTTTTGTTTGGTGTTCATAGCTATGGTGGTCCCCAATGCTGCGATTCTTTCACTTAAAGAAGCATCTTTGCTTACAAATCTACCACATGCAGCCTCTTCTAATTTCTTGTCTGCAACATGTCGCCTATCAAGATCAGAATGTGTGTTGTATGCTATGTCATGGTCTCTACAAGCAACATCTAGGGGATTAACACCAGGATCTACTCCGTTTAATCTATGATCTAGTTTTGTGCCTGGACCACAATACTGATAGCCTGGAATGTGTAGTTCAAATGGCAGCTTGTTTATGATGTCATTAACCAGCCCCCGACCCTCAGAGATATTCCAAAATTTAGGTGGTAGAGTATTAATAATTTTTATAAGATATCCAATCCCCTTAGTGTCATTCACTATAAAATTAGACAATTTGGTGCTTATCATGTCCATAATTCCAACCTTTTCATTGTAAAAATTGTGGTTGCCAGCATTTTCCTCCCCAGCTATCACCAGCAACCTATCTACAAGTTTCCTGACATCATCAACCCACACAAATTCTTTAGGCAGGGTGTTGTATTGTTTGATTCCACTACCAGTCTTCATCTGTGACCATATGGGCTTGATTAAGTTGTTGTATTTTGCCCCACTGCTAGACTTGACTCTTTTTTGTGTGGGATCATTGTTCTGGTATAGAGCATCTGATTTTATTAATATTTCTTTGTAATGCTCATAATCTTGATCTGTATAGCTGCCAGGCCTTTTCCTAGTCATCAGTTCCCACAATCCAGGTGTGCCGGGATACTTAACAAAAGCACCTTTTTCTCCAAGATGAGATTCTGAATATACAATCAGATCATAAATGTTACTCTAAAATTGCCAATTCTATGTATGATGCTACCATCACGCTCTGTGTCAGCATATAAGCCAAAGACCTCATCTTTGTTGTCTTTAGGTGTGCTTAAATATTTTTGAGCAAGAAGACCCAATTCAATAGGATCCAGAGTAGCTTCAATTCTTCGAGGAGCAACAGGACTAGGTGTATGAATACTAGAAAGTGGGGTGATTGGATAATCTAATATGTTCCTAGCAGCTACAGGTACAAGCTCTGTGATCAAATTTTGATTTTGTTCTGTAACAGTTTTGATATTTTTACCTAATTCACTAATAGCATCAATAATGGGCTGTTCTGTTTGCTTGTGTTGTTCATAGATTCCTCGGTTCTCTGATTTCCATCCCTTAAATCTTTTTACAAGATAATCTCTTAATTTAAGATCATCAATGATTGGCCTTTTCATGGTTATTTATATATGTTTCAATGTCTAGAAAATTGTTGATTTTATTTCTGTATTTCCCACTATTGGGTTTCCTTGTCATATCAATTGTGACAAACCCATAGCTGTCCTGGTTCCAGCACCTACTGCAAAACTTGTAAAAATCATTGTAGCTCAAGTCCCCACCTACATATTCATCAAGTATGTGTTTGAGGTTGGTATGATCTTGATGAAACACACATATAAAATTGCTGTTGTCCCGGATCAGCTGCTTCGGTATTTTAGAAAAAGTCTGTGCCAGGTAGAAGCAATCAATGTTTTGTGTCGGCCCTGTGTAAAGAAATTTCTAACCTTGTTTTGATTATCCAGTATAATGTCATCAAACACAACAACAGAATTATCGAGACAGTCATGGAGTGGCTTAACATCTGATTCAAAAGTGGCTATATCCAATCCATCATATAGCTTCATCAGCTGCTGATATTTTAATTGTTCCAAGCTCTTAGAGAAGACATACAAGTGCCTGTTTTCCCAGTCTAACCAGTTGGGTGCCAATAAAAAATTATCAATCATTAGTGTAGTTTTACCACAAGCCGATGGCCCAACAATAAGACATCTAATATTATCAGGCAGCAGCATTCCATTTCTCTTATTCTGCTGTTCAGGCTCTGGCAGCCTCTTTATAACATCCCAGGTGTTCATAGTATCACTTTGTCTGCCTCGATCCAGCTGTGTTCTGGGAGTTCTAGCCATTTGACATGTATCTTGTTGCCTTTTCTGCGGATGATTTTTTCTATGAGATATGTGTCAGGCTGCTTAGTTTTGCTGAGTTCTTCTTCATAAAACCTGCCTTTGAGAATTTCTCCTCGGTGGTCTTTTATTATATATGTGTATCGGGTCCCAGGTTTAACTTGAACCACTGTAAATAATTCAGTGCTCCAGTTTCTGGTAAAGCCTCTTTTGAATAAGTGCTTATATTTGCTGATTCTTACTTGATCACCTACCTTGTATTTGGCTTTTCTTGTTGTTGGCTGGTATTTAGGATAGTAAACAGTGCTGATCAATTTTTGCTCATCAGATGAAGTTACCTCAGAGGGTTTCATGTTGATTGTAGAATGGACCGAGTTGTTATATTTATGTAGAAGTTCTGGAAGAATATTAAGCCATTTATAATTACATTGAAGAGTAAATTGTTTATACATAAGATTTTTTAGGGTTTTGTTGAATCTTTCTACAATAGAGGCCTTGAGATCACTGTAACTCGAGTAATGTTGTATTGACTGGCTTTTAATAAATTGTTGGAACACAGAATTATAGAATTCTTTGCCATTATCTGTTTGCAGATAGTGCGGTGATCTTCCACTCTGATTGATGATTGTCCTGAAGGCTTCTGTAACACATTTTCCAGTCTTGGATTTGAGTGGCACAGCCCAGGAAAATTTTGAAAATGTATCTATGACAGTGAGTAGATACTTGTAGCCCTTGTTGATCTTGTCTAAGTTTTTCAGCTGTCCACTTGCCATCTCAACCAAGTAACACTGCCACAAATCATCTATGCCTTTTGTAACCACTGGCAGTCTCTTATAATTATGTCTGGCTTGTCTGTGTAATTCATCAACAATAATTTGTCTACACATAGTATGTAAACAAGAATATTGCAACTATGGGGTGTTCAGCAGCTGATACTACAGGATTTTCTAAATACAGTTTGTCTCCTATTTGTATATTAAATTCCAGAGAGCCATCATCTTCAGCATAAGATGTTTCTAATGTATTGGGATCTGTAAAATCCTCTAACTCTACACTGGTGATTTTTGCTTTGTTATCAGCATTTGTTATTGATAAGGTAGGGTAGTGGTGTGCCTGTGGTTGAAGCCAATATTTGATCTTGATTGGTCTAAGTGTGCCCCCAACAAAAAACTGGTAATAAAATTGTGCAGGGGACAGCATATACATTTTGCCACCTGGTGTAAATGGTGAATCATATTCTTTGTTGGGGATACTGTACAATTCAAGAATTACTGTATGTTTAGGATTCTCGATTAGGCCAGTTATTTCTTTTTCTGCTGTAAGCAATCTACTTGTTACAGATTCAAGGTGCTCATTGATAGTCCTAACAACATCATCATGGCCTGGCTTGATTTTTATGTCCACAACAAGCTTTTTGTATTGTTGCACAATCTCTTGAAGCTGTGTGGCAAAAACAGACAGAGCATTTGCTTGGTTGGATTCCATGGTCCCTAGCTGTTGCTTGATATTAGCTACAATTTGCTGTAAATTTTCAACAACTGCCAATTTTGAATTTTGAGCAGTAAGATCATGGACTTGTCTTCTGATATCCTCAAACAGGGCATGCAGTTCATTAATATGTTGGTTAGTTGGTAGAGTGGCCACTGTCTGAGTAAGTTGTTTGATCTCTGTCTGGATATTCTTGATATCTTCTGATTTCAATATGCGATTCACAGCTCTCTTAATATTTTTAAGTTCCTGTGATGTAGGCAGATTTGATACAGTATTCTGCAAAGATTCAAGTGCCAATTTTATATTATTTAATTCAGAAGCATCAGCCACACTTTGCATAGCATCTTGAAGCAGGGTTATGTCTGCCTGAGTAGGTGTTGATTGTTGTAAAATTTCAAGCTTTGTTTGGATATCATCGATCAAGTGATGAAAATGAGATAGCTCAGATTCAGTGTTGAGGTTTTCAAGTTTTGTGATCTGTTGCTGGACACTGACAAGGGTGTCTACAATACCAGGCAAGCGGGATTCTAGAGATTCTTGTACATTTGTCAGATCACTTTGCACTGCTGCTATGGTACCCTCAAGATGGGTTATGGTACTCTGAATTTTTCCAAAATCTTCATATGTTTCAAGTTGCAGCTTAATGTTGGCAACACTCCGAGTTATAGCACTCAAAGCATCAGAAGATGGCAAGTTGTTCATAAAATTTTCAAGTGTCTCAATTTTTTCTTTAACTTCAGCTATGGCATTCTTCAGAGGGTCCAGATTAGGTATCTGTAGTGATTGAATCTGTTCCTTTAGAGTGGAAATCACTAGATCAAAATCTTCTTGTGACTTTATGCTTTTGTCAATTGTTTGGAGCTGTGTCTGGACATTATTTATCTGCTCTTCCAATTGTTGCTTCAATTGCTCAGAGTTGGTAGCCTGAGTCTTAAATTTGGCTTGAAGAGCTGCTACAGCTTCCTCTAAATTATGAAAATTATCCAATGTAGCCAAATCAGTACATTTTTGAAGCATCAATTTGAGTTCTGAGTCAATTTTAAGAAGAGGGTCCATGCATTGTGATTGTAAATTTGTAATTTCTAGTTGAAGACTGGCATTGAGTGTGGTTTGTAAAGCTTGTAAATCACTTCTTAATTTTTTGACTCTGACATCAAGCATCAGAATCTCATCACTGTGATCTTCATGTCTTGTATGGCCAAATATATCATTAGGCATTTTGATTTAGTGGTTATTTATTATTGAATATCTAATTCTTAATTCTATAAAAAAGGTATAAGCTTGTCATAGGATCCCGGGACCTCAATATATAAGCAGTCACCAGCAGAAACAGTATATACAGTGCCAGAAATCATGTTTGAGTGCTTAATTCTATAAATATTTTTGCCTACTGAAATCTTGACATTACCCTCGGGAGTTGTAATAAATTGTAATTGACCACCTACAGGTAATTGGTAATGATTTAAATTATTGTTAAATATGTACAATGTTTTACCTGTTTCATCATCAACATCTGTAAGTATGCTGTTCAGATGAATAATTAACAAACCATTTAGTTTAGATATCATAGATTGTATATCAGAAGAGGGTGCTGGTGTTGGCAGGTCCATAATAGCCTGTTTTTTGAACCCAAATAAGTTCATGGGCATGTTTATTTATTTCAAATCATGTTCTGTAATTGGGCATTGATTACCACTTCTCAAGTCACAATGACCCCATGGTAGAGTATGTATGCCACATGATAAAATACATCTCTTATCATCATGTGGGTCCAGAGCCACTTTTCTTACAACATTTGTAGTCAACAAGTGATCCTCACTCTGGATTCTGCATTCTGATGTTCTAATTAAACTCTGGGATTTGAGACAATCTTCATAATCTTTAAATTGGAGCTCTTTGTCCACAATTACTCTACCAATACCCTTGGCTTTTTTTGCAACAGCACCACTCCATGTTTCAAAGCTGTACATCTTGGCCCTTAACCCAGCAAATGCCACAATAACATCACCAAGTGTCTCATCTTTTAACTTCCCAGGCACCTTTTTGTTGTGGGGTTGAATCTTTGTATCTTCACTGGTATCAAAATATTCAAGCAATGCAGGCTGTAACATATCTTGATAAACATCTTCTGTCTGAATATCAAGAATAGAACTATCTGTGTCCATGTACATCAGTTTTACACAATCACCATAAAAAGGCTTCAGTACATCATAATAGAGCTCCAGCATGTGTAATTTGGCCAATTCCAATATCACAGCCCCTACATAAATAGGCTTATCAAACTTAATCTTTGTTTTTTTCATGTTGAAAAGTGCCATATTTTCATCATAAATTCTTCTGTAGTTGAAATTAGGCTTTGCTATCAATTTTTTGCTCAGGCTGGGATCAGTAATTAATTTAACATCAGTATGTTTTCTGACATTTTCTATGGTTTTGCCATACACTGAATTTACCATCAATTTAAACAAGGTCTTATCAAATTGGCTCATTGCAGATGTTCGAAGCTCTGTGTTTGTATCAATATATGGTTTCAACCATCTTGAGTGCCTGAATCTCAAAACTTTGCCAACTTTGGTCACTTGAACACCATGGTTCATTAGGAACTGGAGGTTTTTGTAATATATGACATAATCCTGTTTTGGCTCTAGAGTCATCATTAGCTTCTTCTGTTTAGAGCCAGGTGAACACTTAACCTCAGGAATTGGGGGCAGATCAGAAAATGTGTTGTGTAAGTCATCAGGAATTGTCAGATCAACTTCTAAGAACAGGTCGTAGTCACTGTCATCAAAATCCTGAAGATCTTCAATATTGAAATCTTCGACCCACTCAAGCCCTGCATATGGCAGTTTATCCATCATAGCATTACCATACAGGCTATTGGCATCCACATAAAGTATATAATTTGATGGCAGTGCTGGATCATAATTGAGAATATACTTGTTATTTGCTCTGGCATATCTCTGAGAACATTGCACCATGCCTCCTCTTATACATTGCTCCATAAACAGATACATATCCTGATCCTGGATGAGATCCAATTGCATTTTAGTGTTTAAAAACATTGCAGTCCATGCTAGGCCTGGTGCACTGTAAAAATACATTGGATCCAGCTTATAATTTTCCATGGAAGATTTTCTAAATGCCTGAAGTATATCAGCTAAGAGAGTGACATCAAGTTTTAAATATGCCTTGTGATAATCACCAAATGTCTGACATTTTAAATTGTTCCTCATCAACTGGGCATGGTGATAATCATCATCAGTGATTCCAGATGCTCTGATTTTGCTGTAGAACTCTTGTTGTGGTGGCAGAGAACACTCATCAAATTTAGAAAAACCTGTAACATAATCATATGGATATACACCCTTCTGCCTAATTAATTTCAGGTCCTGATTTGGAAACATAGCACATGTGATTTTGAATTGATCATCAGATAATTGACTGGCCAGTGTAGCCAGGCTAGCAGACAGAATTCTGTAGGAATCAAGAAATCTTAAGTGAATAGGAACACCATTAACTTTAATTATCTTGCTAATAGCAATATATTTCTCATTATTTTCTGCTAAAATATTTAAATTCTGCTTGTCAAACCCCTCGTACCTGATCAGATGATGGAAATCATAATTGGATGCACCATGGCAAAATATAGGGACAAATTTTGGTCTCTGGATCTTAATATTACAACTATTACACAGAGCCATTAAGAATTTACCATCTGTATGAGAATGGTGATGCACCTTGATATTTGTATCTGAAAATTCACAATCACATACCGGGCCTTTTTATCTGCATTGTTGAAATCTTCAATCTGATCCTGTGTTAAAGGCAACATAGGTTTTGATTTTAATAAGACATTAGATGCTATGTCATGGCACTCATTTTCTATTCTATGTGCAAATTTTTTGATGGCATCTGATCCCATGTATAAATATTCTTTACTAACAACCCCATCCTGTACAACAACATAATAAAAACTAGAAGGTTCATGTAGCTGGTATGATGTAACTGAAGATTCATCAGGATCTGGGCTGCAGAATGCAAGGAGTTTGAGGTTTGATTCAAAATCACAGACTATATATGCTGGGTGTTCCAACAAGGCTTCAAATTTTTTGAATTTGGCATTTTCATTTGGGTTAGGCATAAGCATATGAACAGGTTTATGGTTGCCACAGTACTTCAGATGCTCAATTAACTTGTTTTTAGCAATTTCTGCATTCACTTCCCGAACCCCATTTATTATTTTTTGACCATCAAATACAGTCAAACATCTTCTGCACAACTTGAATATTGTATTGGATTTGTCTAGTTGTTTTCTGACTAAAGCTTCAAGACTGTGTATCAGAGTGTAATGGTGTGTGTCATCCCCTTCAATTAAGAGCAGATCAATCGGAACAGCAGAATCATCATCAAGTGTACTGATTCTGAGAGGTGCTATCAAGCAATTGCCACGGCCAGTAGAACAAATATATACATTAATAGATAATTGTTTACCATTGTAATCCCTGGCCTTTTTTTCAAATTTATCAATATTCTGAACAGACATTGGATATTCTAAGCCCTCCATAGCATCATCAAAATCATGTTCATGCTGTTTATAATAAGTTATTCTCTCAGGATGCCTTAAAACTGGAAACAAAGCAGCTAAAATACACCACAAAAAGCATTTCTCATCATTATTTTCTATATTAACCATGGCTCTTTTGTTTTTAATATTGGCAGGTAATGGCAGATATGTAGATCCTTGTAATGGACTGAATTCAGAAATATTAACATAGAGCTTGTGTGGAGATCCGCATAGGCTCCATCCTGACTCTTTTGCAGCAAATTCAGAGTGTTTAATATTCAATTGCTCTATCAAACTGCTTATTATTTTGTCTGAATTTGTATTTGAATATATAGCTACAGTTTCTGTTATGTGGGGCTGTGTAAATTTTGTGCCATTTGGTTTCTTATATTGTGTAAACAATTTGAGGGACAGCTTATAAGAGCCATTTTGTGCATTTAGAATTGCCTGCACATCAGGATTTATACTGTTCAAAAAATTCTTAATATCACATTTTTGCTCTGATACAAACCGGTAATCCCTAAGTTGGCCATTAAAACTGCTATGGATAGGTTCATAGCGTGGCTGCTTTGCTGCTCTAGCATTAACAGGTGTTTCAAGCTTCCTTTTCAGACCAGATGTAGATGGTTGTGGGGGCAATATTGATGACTGTGCAGAACAAGTACCCATATGTTTATATGTGAAATATTCCATGCTATATTTTCTATGGCATTTTGGGCATATTTTTGTGGGAGTTCTGCATTTGTCTGGATTACAATTCTTTTGGTGCTTAGCCCAATTGGGGCTGGATATATTCTTATTGAATTGATTACAATATTTTTGATTTGGCATTTTTGTTGTTGGTTTATTATATAAAATTTCTTGGGGTTCAAATCAAAATTCTATGCTTAATAAAAAATATCAGTTGGGTTCAGCAGTGTGCTTTGTATATCTAGTGTGTGTGTGTGTGTGTGTGTATGTGTGTTAATATTTTTGGCTTTGGTATTTGTATAAAATTTCTTGGGGTTCAAATCAAAACTCTATACTTAATAAACCTATGACAGGTTGTATAAAGCTGATAGCCTACATGCACAAAGGTAGAATAAGTACAGAATCACTGCCCTAGCACAAATGCATGTCTACACAGGCATGTCCTAGAAAAACAATGACCTAATACCATGTGTCATGTATTGATCTTGTATGACAAACTGGGGCAGATTTAAACCCTTTGTTCAATATATTACAAATATGTTTGATATGAATAATAAAACATTCTGTATATTAAATCAAATAGATTTGTAATTCAATTTATATAAATTTGCAATATTTTTGTGTTTTAATTATAAGATATTCTATATTATTAATATTTAATTTTTAATAAAAAATATGAGGAGCACTGCAACAACACACCCTTACTCTTCAACAACTCTCACAATACTGGCTGATATGTAATGCAAAATCTCTTTATATAGCCTAAGCACGGACCGCATTGAAAACATCTGAAACAATAAGCCAATCAGAATATAACACATCATCACATTATGTCATAACCAACCAATCAGAAAACAACACATGCCTAATAATTTATTGCATAATATTGGATAATAATTTGTTGCACAACATAATGCAATAGAAATAAACCAGAAGTAGGTCACAAGTGGACCGGAAGTTGACCGGAAGTAAACCGGAAGTGGACCGGAAGTGACCGGAATGACCGGAAGTGGACCGGAAGTGACCAGAAATGGGCCGGAAGTGACCGAAGTAAACCGGAAGTGGCCGGAAATAGGCCGGAAGTGACCGAAAATGACCGGAAGTGGACCGGAAGTAAATATGTGTGGGTGTGGGTGTGCGTGGGTGGCCTTTTGGCTTAGTTTTAAGTGTAGCCAAAACAATATCAAGAGGGGCATATTTTTGACAGGCTAGGGGTGTAAGGGGTGACCTTCCACGTAGTACACCCAAATGTCAACCTCACTTCCCCGTTAGTGCACCCTGGACTTAAGACTAACGAGGCTCTGGCGACTGGCCCCATGGCCAGTATAATTTTGTTTGTATTGTCCTGTTCTTTTGTCCTTAATGTGTGCTGAGTGCCCCTTTACAGCCTCAGCTTTTAACAGAAGTCAGAACATTTTAAATTTTTTAGTTATGCAACGATAGAGTTGTTATTTGTAGAGGTAAGGGGCTGGCCCCCGTATACTGTGACGGGAGCAAAATAGCCTAAGTGCTGACGCTCCCAAAATTTTAAATTCAAATTCTAGTCAAATTTTGACAGGCTAATGGACAACAATCTTACAGATGTAGCTTTTGTAAGTGTAGGCAAATCAATCTGAGGGGGCTCATACTTTCACGGGAAATTCCCGAGGGCATTTTTACGAAAGTCTTGGGTTAGACAGAGTACCACACTTGAGCAATAAGCTCATATGCACATCTTGAGCTAGTTTTAAGTGTAGCCAAATCTGCCTGAGGGTGCTCATCATTTCTCGGGTTTATAATATTGTATTTTACACTACTTGCGATATATGTATTTAAGAGTAAAGGTTATTTTATGACCATTTTATGCTCAGATAGGGTAATCGGGACTGGACCTACAGTTTAAATGGGATCGGAACCATTGTACAGTGTGCCTCCATCGGGGGATCGAACCCTTGATTACAAGGTGACAGTGCTACCTACCACCAAGGCCTCCCGCAGGCTTTTTTCTTATGGGGTCAGCAGTGCTCAAACGTGGAGTGATGCTTTTCTTCAGTTCAAATAATTCTCATAAAGCATCCCATTGCCAGGGTACTTAATCTGCTGTCTTTCACGGCACCCCTCGTGTATGTTTTCACGCTACACTTCACAATTCTAGTTATATTAAGTCTTTTCAGATATCTCAGGGGACCGAGTGCCCCCTTCCCCTCTGAGGGCGCCCTTAGCTAACACTACGCCATCAGGGAAGCCTGTATGTAAATGTTGACTGGAGAGTTCACACGTGGACCGCATAAATTGAGCATGATCGATTTTTAAGCCGCCATAGTTACAACAATTAATGAAAATTTAATCATTCAGTTTCTAAAAATATGGTATTTCTGACAAGTTTTTACGCTCCATATTTACCTTCAAATTTAATTTCAATTTTGTTCTTGTGTATCTCATCTCTGTAGGTACTGTAGGTCTGTAAATATAGCATACCTGTGGGTAATATCTCAAGCGGTTATCCAAGTCGTGTTTACATTTCATTCTAGCCACAGAATGGAAAATGGCCGGGTTCTGTTATTGTAACTTAACAGGCACGCTGCTGAATTTATAAGGGCAGAATGTTGTAAATATTACTGTAATTTCTAACAGTGCATCTGTACATGATGTAAATTCAACCACCATGTCTAAATCATATCAGAAAGGATCGACGAAAGTGTGTGAATATGTGTGTTCAGCTTTTCTGTTATCGATCATCAATCAATCTTTGGATTGATGAAATGAGCGTTAATAAAATGACCATAATTAACCGAACTTCACTTGCCGTTTGTTAAGTACTTATCCTGAATGGCTAACTATATGATGTATTTTTACAGCAGACGGATTCATCTTCGCCAACACGCCGGACTGCGAGGTGATCCACGGCGCCCTCTACTCCTGCCTGCGAGCTATGTTTGGGCTGTCAGTCATTGGGATCCTCGTCTGCATATTCTCCTGCATGCTTGTCTACCAGCTTCTAAGGTTAGTCTTACTGTTATCTTACTTGACTTCCGTTTTCTGTTACGGCTAATCACGTCGATGAGGATGAATTGTAACCATGGAAATGAGAAGTCACACACACACACACCGACCACACGAAGCGCTCGCCAACTACGGTTAGTGTTTCACGATGTTACGTGCAGTACAGCATTACAACTATGACTAATACAGGCTGGCGAAAAAAGAGATGTTTTTGGAATAAGTGTAGCGTCGTTGATTTTCTAGATATAAACGTATTATTAACACCAAAACCATCGGTAAGAAATGCAGTTTGGATAGGTATACAGTGATGGTTCAAGTATGGAAGATGATGTCGGAAAGATGACGCCATCGTTGCTGTCCCCACAACGTAATTTCACGTTTAGGCGATGTATCTTGGCTCCCACGCTGTCTGTCTGCGACTTCTTTCGGTGGGGTTACCGCAAGTCGAAAATTTCGACGAGCTAAAATATGTCATTCGTGAAGGAATTACAGCTGTGCCAGACGAAATGTTGGCAAGGGCAATGCGGAACTATGAGGAGAGGCCCCGGATGGGCGCAGCAACATTGACGTCATCTTTCCATACTTAAATCATCACTGTATACCAATCCAAAATGCATTTCATAACGATGGTTTTGGTGTTAAGAAAATGCTTGTATCTTGAAAATCAACGACGTTACACTTATTCCAAAAACGTGCGTTCTTTTTGCGCCACAAGGGTTGTCTAAAAATTAGGATTTAAGCAGCTATAAAGTATACTAGGTTCTTTAGCTTTTCAACGAAGTGAACTTGGATATCGTTTCTCTACCAAAGTAACAAATCCTAAATTGTTGACTTTTTCGTGACTTTTTCTTGACCTTCCCCCCTTTTTTCTTAACATTCATTTAATCGTCCCCTACTTAGGTATAGTTGGAGATTATGAAACTAGATACTTTTATCCAATGAGAAACCCCTACAACAAGGCTGGCCAAGATAAAAACTTTAACAAGAGATTTAGACTTCCCTTAATTATTAATTCATGTAAGAATTATGGAATTCATCCTGCATGGGGAGTAGCCACTTTGCTTTATTTCATATTTTCACAAAACTTCACACATACAAGAATGTAATTCTTAAGAAAGAAAGTAAACAATCTTAACCACAACTCTATAGAATTTTAGATTTCCAAATATTCAATTTTATCAAAACCCAGAACAGGTATATAACAATGTAAATTCACTAGCAAACATCCTTGACAACAAGCATAATTTCTTGACTTTCTTGACCTACCGGTTGATTTCTCGACTTTTTCGTGACTTCCTTGACATTATTGACTGGTAGACACCCTGTCATATATATGGTATTGTTTTTATGCATTTTCCAGACACATCTTGTTTCTTTAGTCTACTAAACCACACATGTATATTGGTTTATTTCTATCCACGTTCTAGTGGTAAAGTTCTCTCCGTGCCACGATATGGAATGATAATATAAAATAAATCCTATATAGTAATGGCGACCAGACTGTCAGCGCTCACTGCCAACCTCCAATCCATCCTTCAAAATCAACTCAAGAACACCTACTTAATGGCTTTTGAACTATTCTATACACACGTACATACACATACAGAAAGTTGCGAATTTTACTTTTAAAACTTGTATAATCATATCACGTGTTCTTTCGTATTAAATAATATAATTATTTTGCATATGAATGATTTTTCTTTCATTTTCTTTTCAAATACTCATTATTCTTTTTTATAAAGGATTTTTGCAAGTAGGGTTCTAAAGACGGTGACAATGCTGTTTCAAAAAGAACTATTTTTAGTTTCAGTTGCTTAGCATCGTTTTTCTACCTCTCTAGGTCAAATGCGACGATGAGGATGATCGATAATAATTAAATTCAATAGGTTAAGAAGCAGAGATGCCTTTTCCGGGATTCGAACCCAGATCGTTCGGAAGCTGTATTCTGAGTCGATCACTGAACGCCCTCGCAAGCTGAAGCGGCTATAAATAATATGGATGATGATAATTGATAACGATAAGCATTCATTATCTAGTCAACATTGCTCACCCCGTTAAGAGAGGGGTCCACCTACTGTGATAGTTAAACTAAATACATTTTTTAATGTTTTGTTGTCTAACTTGGAAACTTGTTGTATATCACGCAATTTCTCTCGCCTTGCAGCCACGAGAAGAAGAAGATGTACTGGGAACAGCTGGAGATGCGATGCCGGTATCTCAACAGGAGGAACCCTCACTACGCCTACTGCAGCTGCTGCGACGAGTGCCGGTATCCTGCCCCTCCTGAACTCTCCCCGTGGCAGCCGTGGGAAGTCCTGGACGACAGGTGAGAATGACGTTAACAAAAAAATGAAATTATGTTTTCTTTCTTTCTCACCCTACCATTCAATAACCTGCAGCAGAACCTGTAGATTTTTACTGGGAGAAATTTCCTACGGATCAAAACACACGTCAGAAAAATCTCAGGGTGAAATATACTTCCTTGTGTTGGACGACCATTATATGTAGACTTTCATGAGTATATTGATTGGATGTTTGTTTGTTTTTAAGTTCACTTTGGGTGTACGGAAAGGCTAATCGGGACTAGATCTACAGTTTAAGATAGGATCCAAACCTACAGTAGCTATGTAACCCGGAACCCCTTGATTACAAGGAGACGACGTTACCAATACGACATCCCGGAGGCCCTATTGATTGGATATACTTTTAGGAACAGATGCATGCGAGGTGTGTGGTATCGCACACACCGAGGCCCCATTGTGGTCGCCTATGATTCTTTGAGACCCTCGTATACCACGCACAAATGCTGTCACTGAATTATTGCTGTGAGACATTACGAAGGTGCATATACCGCACAGTACGCAACATCAGAAGACGTTCCCATATTCTTATGAAGGGATGCAAGTTATGAGCTTCTGGAAAGGCGCCGAAACGTCAACCTCTTATCCTGGAACCTACATTCTTGGGAGGCGAACGAGACTTTGGAATCTCCCATTACAGTCAGTGTAGTCCACTATGGAAATGTGTGTTGTCCTGTGTATCGTACTTAAATGTACCGAGTGTCCCTTCACAGCCAAAGCTTTTAGTATACGTATGGGTATTTTAGTCATCATGTAGTGTGTTTAATCGTGGTAAGGAGTTGGTCTCCAAACAATGTGTTTTTATTAAAAAGGTTTGCTTTATTTAAGGACTGAATAATACTACAGGCCAAAATGGTCTTACAAGGGTGGTTATCTAAGTGTCCCCTCCGATTACCATGAAACTTGGCAGGTGTATAGAGAGGTCCAAAGGAAGAAATACGTGTTTTTTTGTTTCCGCTAAAAAACTGTTTTAGGGGACAAAACCCCCCTCAAATGTCAAGATGAGGACAAATTGAAGTGAGGATCTGACCCCTGTGTCCCCCTACGATTTACATTACATTTGGCAGGTGTATAGAGGAGCCCTATGCCCCCTGTTTCTTCCTATACCATATTTACGTGGTTTCGCGGTCAGATCCCCACTTCAATTTCTCCTCATCTTGACATTTGAGGGGGGTTTGCCCTCTAAAACAGTTTTCTTAGCTGAAACACAAAACACGTATTTCTTCCTTTGGGCCCCTCTATACACCTGTCAAGTTTCATGGAAATCGAAGGGGGACACAGGGGTCAGACCGCCACTTCAATTTGTCCTCATCTTGACATTTGAGGTGGGGGAGTTTGCCCCTAAAACAGCTTTTTAGCGGAAACAAAAAAAAGCATGTATTTCTTCCTTTGGGCCCCTCTATACACCTGCCAAGTTTCATGGAAATCGGAGGGGGACACTTAGATAACCTCCCTTGTTAGTACTGAGTCATTCGATATTTTTATGTCATTCTATCAATCAATATACTTGTGAAACCTCAATCTTGTCTGAGGCGGGCTTCATACTTGGCAAGCGTTGATTCTTAAAAACAAACACCTGCTAAGTAATAGTGACCGAGCCTTTAAATACCTTGTCTTGCTTTCCGTATAAAGCTTTCTTAATTTAAATTTAAGTTGTTTTACGTCGCTTTTCGGCTTTTGGGTTAATGCGGATGAATGGTGAACTGATGAAATAGATGATTCGGACAAACACGATGGAAGCCATGTATAGCCATCCTTAATCCACGGTTCAAAATTTGGGTCACTGGTTTTGTAGCGCATTTCAAATTATTTGACAGAAAATTGTCTGGAATATCTTGTAAAAAATTGGAAACGTATTTGAAAATGACCCACAGGAGAAAAAGAAAGTCACATTTTCAATTCTGCGCTTCCACCAGGTTTCTCAAACACAACAGCGTCCCAAGCAGTATTTATTCTTAGTTGTTTCCTATGTGGTTCGGGAATGGCACGACATGCCGAAGTCATGGACACAACCACATTAATTTCTCTCCACAGTTTCAACAATGGAACAGCGTCTCCTGTGCGCACAAAATTTAATGTAAGTTGGGGATACTCCGACAACAGAACTTCCGGATGACGTAACACCATTTCACGACTTCCTCTTGCAGGTATTGGGCTCAGCGGACAGGAAACCTGTACACGCCGAACCCAGAGGAGACCACAGCTTCCAACCAGCCGCAGACGAGTCAGCGAGGCCACAGGCTTCCCGGGTGGAATTGGCTTCCCTGGAACAGGAACAGCGACGGAAGCAGAGGGAGAGGGGAAACCCCCAGGTCTCCTACGGGACAGGAAGCAACGGGAGACAACGGCCAGAGGTAGGGGTTAATCTCGTAACGGTAAATCTCGCAGGTAGACATGATGAAAGTTTTCCCAGGGGTGAAACATCGTGGAGCTATGATTCCCCCGACAGTAGGAGTGCAAACGGAATTGTTTATTCGGTGCTACGACTACCATATTAAATTTGAAAGTCACTTTGAAGTGAGCAAAACTATGTGATGCAACTATTGTGCATAGACAGCGTGTTGGTAAAGGACTACACTATTGGCGGATAATGTTGATTTGTTGTTTTAAGTCCACTTTATGCACAGTAAGGCTAATCGGGACTGGACCTACAGTTTAAAGTGGGATCCGAACCACTGTTTGCCTCCACTGGGTATCGAACCCGGGACCCCTTGATTACAAGGCGACGACGCTACCACTGCGCCATCGCGGAGGCTCTATTATTGGCGGATAAATACAATTGGATCTATATACGTGTTTCTCCTTTTAGAGTCAGCACTTTTTCTGAAATATAGAATGGCGTGTTGCTCCCTCCCCCTTTTAGAGGAGATTGTACGTCATACAGCAAAACTAACTTCATTTTTTGGGGTTTCCAGTTCAAATTCATTAAAAAAAAAATCACAATTTACAAGCAGCAAAATCATTGTAGAACATAACTAAATAACTAAATTTAGACGTGTCTTCCCTTTTCGCCCATTACCGAACAACTTGTTTCATTGACCCAAGTGATAACACGCCCCAGAACTGAAGTACCGTTTCGTGCAGAGGGAATTTTTAAAGGATGGTTTGAATGTGAAGGGAAATGTGAAAGTAAAAAGCCAAATAATCAGGTGTGGCTTCCAAAGGGGAGCCTTGTCGCATTGTTTAATGCAGTAATAACAGAAATACAGATACATATATATAAGAATACATATATTTTATATATTTATTGTATGTTAGGTTAGGTTAGGTTAGGTTCTTGCCAGAAAAAAGAACTTGCCACCACGTTTCGTTAAAATGAATGACACAGACATGTTGCATTTCATGGTGATCTATTTCAAACCCACGTTTATAAAGGTGGGGTGTAAAGAGAAAGGACACGTGGCTCTACAGGATTGGGAATTTTTACTATCACATTTTCCTCTGGGCGAAACGGTAACGGGCAAAACGGTACTTCTGTTCTGGCGCGTATTTATCGATTGGGCCAATAAAACAAGTTCTTCGGTACTGGGCGAAATGGGAATGGGCGAAACGGGCATGAATCAAATTTCGATGTAAGAACAAAATTTTTATCAAATTTCTAATCATTATCAACCAGTGGAAGCTTGCGGTTGGCAGTTGCATAACGTATGTGTAACGCTATATCAGCGGAAAAATCAAACACTCAGAGATGTCAAAAGATGCGGTACATCTTCACATTAGTACATATAAATTACCACCAGGATTCACTACTTTCAGAATTGGTATCTAACATGGCAAAGAACTTTTGTGCTATTGAACAGATTAAAATAAATTCATTTGCACTATTCATCAGGCGTTTAGAACATAGTTTCATCAGATATTGATGAATTGCAGTTCAGTATTACAGCAGTTATCGAGACGTTCGATACAATTGAGTAAACGTGATTTAAAGAGTATGGGATTAAATGAATTTCAGGTTGGACATTTGCAGGTCATGACATCGTTGTCTTTCAAACTCTGTCTTATTAGAATAAATTATAAGCACTTTAGTCATTTATGGACACCGTTACTTTGCCACTGGTCTGTAAAACTAGTTACAACTGTGTATCTAGAATAAATTAAAAGTAGGAATTTTAGTTTTCCTGGCGATGTGATTCGAACAAGTGATCTCGGGTTACCAGCCAAGTTAAATCGGCGTTAACGTCCAACGTTTCGAACTCATACAGGGAATGAGAACGTTGGACACTAACGCCGTTTTAACCTGTCTGGTAACCTTGTTCAAATTAAAAGTGTTTCAACTATTTATGGACACCTGACCTTGTAATTGGTCTGGAAAACTAGTTACAACTCTGTAGCTAGAATCTATTAAAAGTGTTTCAATCGTTTATGGTTAACCTGACCGTGCCACTGATCCGAACATAGTTTTCTAAGAAACGAATGTTGTCTTGAATTAGTTATATTTATACAATGGTAAAGTGCGAATATTTATAATTGTAGACGGTCATTTATGATATAACTTCATCTTAAACAGCAGCTTCTATTTTGTTTACTTAAAATATATCTTATTTCAGGGAAACGACAACTACGGAAGAAACAGCACTTCCAACGTACAGAAGCAACCAGGCACTCAGCCCGGGCCACAGTCCTGACAGCCAATATGGTTTCGGAGTCGGGAGAGGCTTCGCAGCTCTTCCGGCAGTCCGAGCCCCCTTCGTGCTGGACCACCACTGCCGCCGGGGAGTCCCTCAGCCTGGGAGGCATCATCAACCACCCTTCGTGACGGATGCCAGTTTCCTACCCCCTCAGATACCATACGGTGGCGTGCCGAGGTACCTGTGGGGTCCACCGCCCCCGTACTCGCAACCTCCCTCGTCCGACAGCACCACGAATTCCCAGAGCGGGAGTCCAGCCAGGGAACCCATCCTCAACATTCCAACGTCCCCGTCGCGTCATCACCACCACCACCACCATCACCATCTGCATCATCATCATTGCGAGATGGGGCAGGCTTCCAGGGGCTCCGTCGGGAATGTCGCTGCTGATTCCAGGAGTCAGGGAACGTCGATGAGTCCAGATAATCCCGTGGGAAGATCAGCAAAGCAGATCGTTGGTGTTCATTCAGACTCCCACGAGGTCATCGGCGTGGATGCCAGGAGGTATTTCAGTTCTGACGTCATCAACAGCGACGACATCAAGTCAGAAGACGTGGAGGACTATAAGAACATTCAGTACATGAATCCCGATATGCCAGACAAGTGTGTGTCGAACACTTTACCCGTGAGGAAAACCAAGAAGAGGTTGGACATTTCTTCGGTGAAATCTCTCAGCAACATTCCGTCTCTTTCCGAGGAACAGCAGATGCAGCAGTTCCAAGCGCAGCATCAACAGCAGGAGTTCACTCAGGAACAGCAGCAGGAGAGCGTGTTGCAAAAGAGAGCTTCGAAGTTCACAGGCGGACCTTTCACAAACTTGCACATGCTCTTCGGTCAGAGGGGTCCACAAGTTGCACAGCACCATCATCACCAGCAGCAGCAATCGGGAGACCACGAATCGGAAATGAAGACAGCAAAAGACGGAGAGAACCTGGAGAGTCCAGTTGCCAGAGGGTACAGGCAGACGCCAAGCAAGAACGAGCCGGAGTCAGAAGTATACTTCGCCGACGTTTCCTCGTGCAACGTGTCCGTCAGAAACGATGGTCCGGATTCGTCATTGTATGACGAAGCCATGGAGCCTCAGAGGTCTCCCGCGCGCGAAGGGTTCATTCCCCACACGTCGCCGCTGCACAACAGGCTGCACGAGTACCACCAGCGTCTCCACCAGAAGATCCCCAGAGGTAGCCACTGCCAGGCTTCCAGACCGCAGCCGCCCCCACCGCCGCCGCCCCAACCCAGCGCCGACCAAGGAGACTTGGAGGACGAGAAGAGTCCAGAGTGCTGCATCAGCAAAGGACCCTCAGAGCAGTCTCTGGCCATCACGGAAACTGAGAACACGTACAGCTTCACGTCCCCGATGACTGACATATCCAGCGCGTCTCCGAGCTACATGGTGACGGACGGCGAGATGTCGTCCTCCGGTTACTACGGCAACAGCAGTTGCCAGGGTGCAGCCACGGCGTCTTCTAGTCCTGTGAACGAACAGTTTCCACCGCTCGCTTCCCCCGAGGAGCAGGATTTCGTGAACCCCGTATCGATGAACGTGAACTTGAGGCACCGCAGTCATCACCACGGCAGAGGCGGGCACCAACAAACCGAGATCGCGCCTTTCACCATGGTGCCTGCGGAATACCTGCAGTACGGTGCCGACCACCTCGCTCCCGATGCCCAGTACGAGTCGGCAAACAGCAACATGTCGTACCATCGCCTCCTGCAGCCGTCGGCCTTCCAGAACTTCATACCGTCGCCTTCTGATGTCAACGGGAACCTGTCCGGGAGAGGCGAACAGACCAAGACTCCCCAAGCGGAAACGCCGAGCGACGGGAACTTTTCGATCCCGCCGACGACGGCGTCACCCTCGAGACGAGTGCCCCTCTTCAACCTCCCACTGCGACAGGTGGTGACGTCTCCCGGAAACAACAACAACCCGAACAACAACAAGAACTCTCGAGTGATAGAGCTCTACCAGGAGAGCACGGAAGAGGACGCGTCGGGATCCGAACCTCAGCAGGGGATGACGACGGGACGGGACAGCGACTCGGGCTGCCACAGTGGGACCGAACTCATTAAAAGAAGAAACGTTGTGTCCGGGACTAGCAAGTCTAGGAACGAGGACCGAACGGACATTTCCAAGAGATCGTACCCTTCGTCGGATCCTTCTTCGCCCGCGGAAGAGGAACTTTGTCCGGCGGACGTTGTAGTGACTATGCGATCCGTGAATGTCTGATAGTGGCAGTGAATATATCTGCTGTAAATAGTCTCCTCCCCCAAGAGTCTCAGGTAAAGAAAACAGTGAGTTTGAAAGTGCCCAGTGGAAGTTAAAGTGTAAATGGTTGTTTTTACATGTTTCGGAAAAGATGTATGTTCTTGTTGTTGACAAAAAAAATAATATTTAAATACAAGCAAAGGTTTTCGAAGACGTCTGTGTCGTTACATAATATCATATGGCTTCCATCTTAAACTAATCAGACAGTGGAACGATCAGATGATACAAAAAAGTCAAAAGAAAAGATAGTGATAAATGCAGACAGACAATCCAAAGAACAGCCAAGCTTTGTTACTTCACTAAAAGTAAGTTAGCAATCTTAGTATTTTTCCAACATAGCATTTGCAGGCATCTTTTCTTCCTCGTAAAAAATAATAATGTACAGATACCAGTGAACCAGACGAGGATCCAATCTAGATACTCTTTGCAATGTTGTTATATCATTCCACACTTTTACAGAAATTATTTTCTTGAAGCGACACTTAGAAATTGTAAATTTAAATGTTACTGCAGGAATTGTAGAAAGGACTAGGTAAATGTAAAAGTGATCAAATATACTACACCTCTGAAATTTATTCTCGAACTGGTTACTTAGCCAAGAAATCATATTGTTATAGTTTGTGGGGAACACAAAATTTAGAGTCTAAATGGTCTGAATTTTACCGACTTCCATGGAAACTTGTTATCAATGGCTTGTAAGAATATGGGTGACTGTACGTAAGGTGCAGATTTGCAAGAGTTATCTTATCGGAAATGTCATTATGGACATATCCTTAATCGTACGTTGAACTCTCCGTAAGGTATGGATGGAACGGAACACTCCCTATCTAATTCATGTATTAGTCACATCCAGAAAGTACGTTTCCCTGGGGTCGTGCACAAAAAGGAAACATTATTTCATTCAACATAATTCCCGTCGGAATTCAGGCACTTGTCATAGCGTGGGATCAACTTCTGTATATCTGCGTCGTAGAAGACCGCCGACTGGGCGCCGAACCACTGTGTGACAGCCGTCTGAACCTCTTCGTCGCTGTGAAAATGTTGACCGGACAGGAACTTTTTCAGGTGCAAGAACAGGTGGTAATCACTGGGAGCGAGATCCGGGCTGTACGATGGATGATCGAACACCTCCCAACCGAACCTATCTAGAAGTGCTGCAGTGCGCTTCGCATTGTCGTGCAGCAAGATCACCCCGGCACTGAGCTTACCGCGTGGCTCGTCGCAATGTCCCCAGTGTTTCACAGTAACGGTTAGCGTTCACAATCTCACCTCTGGGCAGAAACACGATGAGCAGAGTGCATTGTCTGTCCCAGAACACCGTGCACATCACTTTTCGCGCCGCCACAGTCTGTTTGAACTTCGTCCTGCAGAAATGTCAGCGCCGTGCCCATGCGTTTTCTTTTGTGTTCGGGCGTCAGTTGTTTCGGCACCCACCGGGCACACAATGTCCCGAACAAAAAGCGTTTGGTAACAATGTCGTGCAACAACGACCGAGAAATCTGCGGGAAATGCCTGCTTAGTTCAGTGATCGTGACGCGACGATCCTCCAATATGCGCTGCCGCACCTTCTCCACAAGCTCACAAGCTCGTCCATAACGGCCGATGGCCGCCCACTGCTCTCGTCGTCATGCACATTTTGCCGGCCTTCAGTAAATGTCCTGCAGCAACGACGCACAATCTGCTTGCTCATGACGTCTAACCCATACATCTGACACAGCTGACGATGAATTTTGATCAGCTATATGTTTTGTGCGTTCAAGAACTTGATCACCGAACGAATCTCGCACGCGGCGGGAGATGGAATAACAGCCGCCATGTTTCATCGCTGCCGCGACGCTACTGAGGACTTTCGGGAGGCGTCTTCTAGGACATTCACTAGCCAGGGCATGTGCCTCTCACGCATGCGCAAAACCGGTTTCAATACGCATGGCCTGCCACCTGTGGTCGAGTTGGAAACTTACTTTCTGGATGCGTCTAATAATTTGTTTGTTTGCGATTTCTACGAGAGCAACCTACCAAATCGTTCTCTACCACTTCCTACATAGGATTCAGACATACAGTCACGTTTGGATTTCCATATAAAGTTACTGAAAATGAAATTCAGTACTTATTGCAATCCATTTCATTATTGTCTGCCGCAACCATAAAGATGATATGTATGTAATGCAAACACAGCGGAAGATTTACAACATGACGACTTGAACAATTCTCCATATTCAGAGTCATTCATTAAGTTGAATAAATTGAGTAAAATTAAGCTCATTGTAAAGAGTATTCGATGGATTAAATGTTTTAAAACCAGTCGTCAATTCAATTGTGTTTCTACAATGAGATCACCGAGTCTTTGTGTTAAATAAATCTGTAGAATGCAACTTTCCAAAATGTTGCACCCCAAGTTTACCTCTACGTGAAATTCAAATTGGTCCCTGTCCCAGTACAAGGTACACCCCATTTTCGACTTCCCTGACTATCCATCATCCTTTGACAATTGTCCTCTTAACCTGTTGTCCCTTGGTGAATTGCTTCTGGCCTGTAGTTATGGGTAGGAAAGGAGGATTAGAACAAGTTTAGAAACAGAATGAATGGCCAGCCGTTTCAATCGAAGAGCACGTTCAGTGTGCAACTCACTATCTCACCACGGACGGTTCTAGGTTAGAATCCCACCACGGGCACGTGTTCGTTTGTATTTGTTCCTGCATCAAATTGCCTTTCATATTCAAAAACCAAGATGTAAATTAAGCAAAAATAGCAGAATATAATACTAAGTAATCAGACCGCGACAGTTCATATTTTGAGCAATTACTATCAAGATAAAAATCTCTTGCCATTGTAATTTCCTTGTCAAGAAATAATCAATGTTGAAGCATATACGTTCTAGTGGTTATGATCCCACTTTAAACTGTAGGCCCAACCTCTAATAGCCTATATGTACATAATAAGCAAAACAGTTTTCATAAAATTATCGTTTCTATGTTATGTCTGCTGTGTTTCCATTCACATCCTATTCCAGACACTTGGTGTGCAACATACATATTTCTAAGACAACATACTTCAATATGTGAAATATGATACATCCTAAAGAACAATTTGTCGGTACTAGCAGAAACATTAATTCTTGACAATTCTTGGCTTAAAATGTAACCAGTTCACGAAAAGAAATGGCATTTGTATTGGATTTTTTCGAAAATATAAGTAATTGGACTCCTCGAAATGCAAAACTATTGGAATTACTACAAACTACTAATGGGAAGAAGATATGTAAATATATTATTGTGAAGGAGAATGTTTACTCTTAATGGAGTTTAGGTAAATTGTATCTGACAATAGCTAAAGGAAATGTCACGGAAAAAGTAACAGAAAGAAAGTTAGATTGTTTTAAGTTTGAGGTAAGAGTATGATCTTCAAAATTCAAAGTAAGGACCTTTGAGCCAAGATATGTAAATAAAATGTCTGTAAAAGTTGATGTAGAAATGTTATTTAATGTAACCTATTAACCTATATGCCTGTTGATCATATTGAACAACTTTCTTAAACAAAAGCAAAGAGGGGCTTCTGACCTCCCATAACCCTCCCATCATCGATACGCCTGAGTTGGTAACCATATCTTAGTTGCTGTCCCGAAAATTTGCGTAACTTCTAAAATCTAATCACGTTGGAGCATCGCAGATTTTCATTCTTTAGAATCTTCTGCTTTACGTTCAAAAAACATAAGAAATATTTAACATTTAATATAATCTATCACCCGATATCTACTTCCGGATTTTTCTCTCAACTAATCCTTCAGTCCAATTTTTAGTACCAGTTCCTTCTTAACCAGTATTCAAAACAATTTCATTGAGTCTTTTGAGTATCTACAGTTAGCAGCTAAATCCCGATTCCTGGCTGGGCGGTCTAGGCGTCATACATTGGGCTCCGGGTACGGGACGCGTGCAGGTACAAGTCTCCTGGGGGAAGCATAACTTTTCAGATTTCGGCCTGTGTATGATTTTATTTTATTTTATTTGGTGTTTTAAGGCCACTTTATGCACGGTAAAGCTAATCCGGACTGGACCTACAGTTTAAAGTTGGATCCAAACCACTTGTGCCTCTACCGGGTATCGAACCCCTTCATTACAAGGCGGGCCTGTGTATGAGACCGGTGGCCATCCACCACGAGGAAATTGGAGTTACGAATGAGTAGCGTAACCTGGTCACGGATACCTTCAACGACTGTGGGTTCGTCATGCCGGTCACACGTCACCCCGTTACTGCTTGGATGATCTCCCACCTCGGATGAGTGAGTGAGTAGAATCAGGTGGGAGTGAGGCCTGCAGTCGGTAGGTAGGACTGGACACTTAATTGGCTGTTACGTCACGGGTTATTATAGTTGGCAGATAAAAGGACAGGAGACTCGAATATCATCTTCAAGTGTCAAAAATGGAGTACACCATCTCAGGAAGAGGTTTCCACTCCCGCCAGTAACCAAATAACACGCACACAAAAAACTGCTATTACTCTTTCCCTCTCTCCATCCCCCCCTCTCTCTTTATCTCTCTCACACACGTTTACATTATGTAACTACAATATTCACCATAGCTTTATATTGATAATTGTTCACGTAAGTAGACACAAGTGTTTGAGCAACTATATCACCTAAGCACCAGCACTGTTTGAGAAACTTCATTTCGATCTTGAAAATGACAGCCACAACAGTTCTCGCAAACAAGTTTGTAACCTTCTTTCTTTCATGTATAACCAAAAGTCTTCCAGGATTCTGTAAAATGATGTTAATATTTGATCCTGGATAATAGGATAAGAAACCTTTCTCGAGCAGGCCTCATCTCCAGGAAGGTATCAACTCCGGCACCTACCGACCTGTTGAGTGAGATGAGTCAAGGCAAATGGATAATAAACCTTTTCCTACTCCCACAAAAATAGGCAATAGTTAGGCTGGAGAGTTCAAATGAACTAACCGATCTCTAACTACGCTGCAATAAGTGAAACATAGTACAACAAAATTGCTACAAAAATTCTCCTAAATGTTCCGAGAGAAGTTCTGAAATCAAGATCTTCAAGAATTTGGAATATCAGTGCGTTATCCCGAAATTAGAAACAGCTGACACCGACGTCAGAGATAATGAAGAGTAGAAGGAAATAAGGTAAGTGATGTTTGTGAAGTCACTTACTTTTGCGCCATCTATTTTTTAAAATATTAATTTGGTGCATAAAGAATTGTGTTGACGTTTGTAGATAAGTCTGGTGAGTATGTTGGGCAATGTTTAACCATAGACCAGTTCGTTTCATTACTGTAGAGGTATTTTCCCCCAGATATACGTTCTTGCGTTGTCATATAGAAGCACTTGTCTTTTTTACTCGAGCGGTGGTGAACGTAAACGTTGCCGTTCCTAGCGCATTTTGTCCATATCTTTGCCGTGCTTCTCTGTTGTGATAGTTTCGTCAGGATTCAAAGTTGTAGTTTCCCGAACACCAAAGCGTAAGCATAATCATTTGATAGGCTTTCGGTTTGGTGCTTCACTCCGGTCCAGCCACCGCGCAAAACTAACTTCCTTGTTTGATTTTTCAAATTTGATGCAAAAGTCGAATAACCATTGGGTCATCAACACTTACTTCCCCTGCACAGTCTCCAGTTTTTACGTGTGGATCTGCTTGAAAAACTGCCCGCCATTAGCTGTCGTCAATCGTAGGACATCCGCTTCCATCCTCGTCTCCAAGGCTCTAATCTGGGTTTTGCAATTTTGGAAACAAACGTTCAACTATATGTTCGTTAACGTTCCCATGAGTTAATGCTTGGTTGATGTTGCGAACAGTTTCTACTGGGTGACGTCCGACTTTGTATTTACGTATACACTAAAATTAGTTTGAATTTGCTTTACTTCCATCATTCGCTTGACAGCCCAAAATACAGGGTGGGCACAAAGTCGCTTTCCCCAATAAATGAAGAAATCAAATATTTGGGGAAAGCGACTTTGTGCCCACCCTGTATATAAGAATGAACAACGAAACCAAAACAATTAACACAAATCAAAAGAGGGACCTTTACACTTTAAAATGGTATATTACACAAACAGTTACACAAAAGTATGTATATTCCAATGGAAGCATATCGGGTAAGTTTTCATTGTCTTCACTTTGCCATACAATGAACATCACAATGAGACTTTTCAAACTTTTAGTGTTCATAACTTGAAAACGATACAAGATACCAAATAAACAATTACACTTTTGAATTCCTGAGCTCACGCTAGTGTAATTTGATATGCTACATGCCACCCTTCCCATTTGAAATTTCGAGCCTGCGTTCAAGATGGCGGCCATGGTCACCGTGTACCCTACAAGTTGCGGTCCCCCCTCTGCTACCTTCCCCCATTACCAGATTTCACATTTTCCTGTCAGGTTTCATAATGAAAGAGTGTCCAAAGACTGTATATAGATATTATTCTGTTTCCTCTAGGTTTAAGCAACTCGTTTCCACTTGTGGAGGCCAGCGAGCGTTCCGTGCGTGCGTGAAGGGGCCGCCTTTTCCAGAAACCACCTCCTGTGTCTTCTGTCACTATTATAATGCTACACGACACTGTCGCTCACGAATGAGATGCCGAAAGGTTTCCCAATGCACGGACGAGGTCTTATGAAGCTTCTTGCTTCCGTCACTTGCCTCCCTTCCGTCCCTCTCATGACGCTACAGAGCCGCGGCTCGCTCTACAGTCCACACGTGCATGCGAGAGCGATCTTACACAAATACGGTGGGTTTACCAGCTGGCTTACTCAAATATCACATTTGTTTTCTGTAGTGTATGCTTTCCCAGCGCAAATTTAAATGCACAAGTTGAAAACAACACCACAAGGCATGTCTGCAGTCAAGGTGTCGAGGTAACGCAGATACCGAAGTGCAAAGTAATTGCTGTTACAGTTACTCAAGTAATTTTCGTAAAGCGCTACTATCGCCAAGAAGTTTGTTAAAATTTGTCCAAATTATGCAGATATGGGCTAATAGGGACTTGTTCCACACTTTAAAGTACGATTCGAACCAGTATCTGTCTCCAGCGGATACCGAACCTTAGACCCCTTAAATACACCACTACGCCATCGGAATGGTCCTGCATTACTAACACAAGTACCTCAAAAGAAATGCGTTACTTGTGCATATGGTACTTCCCCAACTCAGAATATATATAGCAACGTTTGAAGTAACAAAAGAAAAACCATTTTTTTTGCTTTTGCGCTAACATAATTAGAAATGGTTTCACAATACGCTTCAAGATTCCCATACAAAAAGCAGCACCATGCACGTTTTCTTTCATGTCTTCCCTATTCAGCAAGATAAATTCGATCAATGTCAAGAGACGCGAGTTTGCTTGTTTTTGGAAAGGAAACATTCAGGGAACAGCTACAGGTACTTCATAATTTCAGTAACTTAATTGGAACTGATATGTTTTTCCACCATGGAAAAAATAAAAACTCTTTTGTTCAATAACGCAAAAATTTCAATATTATAACAAGACTAGCAAAGTGCATTATGTTACCATCTTTTCCTCGCTATGCTTCAACATTCAAAGTAAAACGCCAGCAGCTGCCGGCACTGGTATGCCATCTAGCGGCCTCCCGGTGAAATAACAAGAAGAGATTCGCCAGTTGTTCTCTAGATGTCGCGTTGCCTCAATAAAAATTATTCTACGATTCTGGGACTTTTCATTCAGTTCCAGAAAACAAATCAATTAATGTTTCGTAGAAATTAAAGTTGTACGAAGTAACAGGATGTCCGGAATGGGACTGACGGTTTTTAAAAGTGTGTGGTTTTAATATGGTTAGAGATCGGGAAGAAAGAAAACATGCATTTTGAAGGAAAAGTCAAAAAGTTTTATTGGTATTACAAGTCATTGTAACTTAGTATAATTCCAAGTCTGCTCAATTTGTGACTCGGAGAATATCCAGCCTGAATTCAATCTCTCTCCACGTATTCTGTAACATCTGAGGTGTGACAGAAGCAATCGCTTTTCAAATACGGGTCATCAGTTCATCAAGGTTACGAACCTTTTCACCGGAATACGCAATGTCTTTCACATACCCCCACAGGAAAAAGTCCAGAGGGGTTACATCAGGGGAGCGTGGTGGCCACCTAATTGGCCCATCACGGCCTATCCAACGTTCCGGAAATTCCGTATCAAGATACTCCCTCATTGTAGGCTCCAATGTGGCGGGGCACCATCCAATTGGAAAATCACTTGAGGTTGCAAATGTTGTAATTGGAGAACTGCAAAGTGTTGAAGCATGTTTAGGAACACATTTCCTGTTATGATTTGCTCAATGAAAAAGAAGGGGCCTATAACTTCATTATGTGTTAAAGCGCACCAAACATTCAATTTTGGACTGTCTCGGGAATGTTCCACATACGCATGCGGATTCTCAGATCCCCATATCCTAACATTGTGTCTGTTAACACAGCCAGACAAGTGAAAAGTTGCTTCATCTGAGAAAACAATGTTCGATAGAAAATTATGGTCATTATCAATCTTGTGTAGAATTTCATTGGCAAATTCTAATCTTTTTGGCTTATCGTTAGGCTTAATTTCTTGCAACAATTGCAACTTATACGCGCGCAAACGTAATCGTTTATGTACCACATCGTGCACAGTTGACCTTGGAATTCTCAACTGCCTGCTCGCTGCGCGAATTGACTTCCTCGGGCTACTTGTGAAACACTCTCTTATTGACTCCACCCGTTCGTCTGAAACACGCGATTTACCACCACTGTGGGGTTTCACTACACTCCCTGTTAATAAAAATTGTTCCTTCCACGCCTGGATACCGTTGCGTGATGGAGGATCCTTGTGGTAAACACGTCGGAAGTTTCATTGCACTTGAACAACACTTTTCGTCTTTGCAAACTAGCACACGCATTGCGCCTTTTCGAGTACCGACGCCATTTTTCGTTTCGGCGATACTAGTGCCGTCACCGGTAGTCGTACAACTATGAAAATTTGCTGAACAAAACTTTTTGAGTTTTCCTTTAAGATGTATGTTTTCTTTCTTCCCTATCTCTGCCCATATTAAAACCACACACTTTTAAAAACCGTCAGTCCCATTCCGGACACGCTAGTGTCATCAGTGGATTACGGCCAGTTTCGCCTTATTGCGTTTTCACCTCCCCCCACCAATACAATTTCGCGTGATTTATGTGACCCTAACTCTCTAAGGCGAAACGAGATATCCCATTTCGCCTTACACACAAAAAAATTGTGGGACACACATTCAGCGTGCTACTAGGACCTCCGAAAACTAATAATCAGTTGTCAGCCGCTTGATGTAATGAGAAGTGTGTCTTGTCTCTCAGGTATATTTGTTTCCATTCTTTTAAAACACATTTAAAGTCCTTGCCTAGACTCATTCTCACCCGATCGGTCGGTAGGTGCCGGGGCTTGCCCCGCGTTGATATGAGATGAGGCCTGCTCTAAAAGAAGGTATTTAAAGTCGATAGGCCCTTTTCACTTTCTTCATATTCACTTTTACTTCCCATAACAACGTCAGACATGAAACCTGAACTATAGATTCCTCCTATTGGGCACAGAAGCAGCACCAATCACAACACGCGTAAGACTTCAGTTCGGTTCAGAGTGGGATATGTCTTTCTTCCATGCCTAATATAAAGGATAGTATTCTACCCATACGTTGTATATTCATTTCCAGGTTTCGCCGGCCCCCGTGGCTCCCGTCTTCGAAAATGAGCTAAAAGTGACACAAAAAACGAAGTAAAATAAAGCAATTCAATCATTTCACGGTTTCGATATCCGATGGAGGCACATTGCACAGTGGTTCGGATACCACTTTAAACTGTCGGTCTAGTCCCGACTAGCCTATTTGTGCATAAAGTAGACTTTAAACAGCAATTCATTCATACTTGCATACTCATTTATGGCAAGCAGGGCATATTCCTCTCACTCCTAGTTTATTCTCGCGTTCAGAGATGGTGCTGTCCGTCGAATATCACCATTTACCCACTTTCTGAGGCAAAGTGCCATAATCCCGTTTCCCAGCAGCAAATTAAATTTACAATAAATATACACAGTAATGGAGTGGTGTACGTCATTTATGGTATTTGAAAAATATAGAGTATGTCAGCAACTCTTGCGAAATGACCTAGCGAGAGTGAGACTTTGCGAATATTAGATCCATTTGAATTCGCTTCCAAAACATGAGTGAGCTGTAAGAGGGGCCTAGAAAAAAAATTGGTTCCCCCACCCTCTCCCCAAGAAAAAGTACATGACAGTGTCGACATGCACATGGAAATGATCGCTGACATGTAAGGAACACAAAAATATTTGCATTATTATCATATGACCAATGTAACTTGAGTTGTACCCCTAAAAGGAATGGTCGGCACGCCACTGATTCAAGCTTCAAAATGCAGCGGTACCTTGAAATGACTATAGCTCAGAAACTAAATGCCCTAGAGATATGAAAGATATACCGTTGTACGCAGAATGAATCACAGATTTATACGATATATAAGTTATGCAAATTTGGCGTATATATGGAGGGGGAAAGGGGGAAATCCCCTGAAAATACTTTTTTCTTAAAAAATGGGGTTTCGACCCCCCCCCCCCCGAAAAAAATGATATGAAAAGTTCAAAATGCACATAGAAATTATCGCTGGCATGTAAGAAACAGAAAAATATTTGCATCATTGTCGTATGACCAATGTAACTTGAGTTGTATCCCCAAAAGGAATGGTTGGGACGCCACTGATTCAAGCTTCAAAATGCAGCGGTACCTTGAAATGACTATAGCTCAGAAACTAAATGCCCTAGAGATATGAAAGATATACCGTTGTACGCAGAATGAATCACAGATTCAGACGATATATAATTTATGCACATTCGGCGTACATATGGAGGGGGAAAAGGGGGAAATCCCCTCAAAAATACTTTTCTTAAAAAAATGGTGTTTCCCCCCGCCCCCCAAAAAATGTCAAAATGCACAAAATGCAAAATTTATGCAAATTTTGCGTATATATGGAGGGGGAAGGGAGAAAACCCCCAAAAATTATTTTAAAAAATTGTCACCACCCAAAAAATGTCCTCGCACTTGGGCACAAAACGACACCTACGCACAACATTCACGGACGAAAAGCTAGAACGCAGTGAAAAATGAGCACCGATTCTTGCAGCTGCTTGAAATTCTATTTTTAGACAATGCAGGGTAACCCCTGTCGCAACTTGTGGACACTTGTGCTAAAAAAACAAAGGTTTCCTTCAGCGCGCTTCGAAATTCCATTCTCACAACGCAGATTCAGCAACCAGTCTTCCCCCTCCCCCCACCCCCACCCCCTAACGGAAAACTTTCATTTTGACATCGGCTTCCTTCGAAAGCAGTTCACAGGCGGGAGTGAAAAGCATTGCTTTAGAACAACAAAGCCGGTGTTCCTTTGTCGGCAAAAATTTGACCTTGAAAAGAGACGGAAAAGAGAAGTCCCTTTTCCCGCCTTACCCCCTCCATTTTCATGAAGACAAAAAAAATGCAAAAAAACATTTCTGTTAAATTCATGTGTTAGGAACAATATATAAAAAAATCGAAATTTTAGCCAAAAATAGAAAAGTTATAACGTAAAAACTACGACCTTGACACAGCGTCTCGATCGAGACGCTTGGGACAGTGAGGCTTACTTTTGGGTATCTCGATCGAGACGCTTGGGCGGCAAAAGGTTAATAATGGTTTTATTATTATTATTATTACTACTACTACTACCAGTAGTATTAGTATCAAAGACGTTATTATCCTCATAAATTACGCAAAAAAGAGCGTAGAAGTCTGTGCTAAAGCATTTTGTTGGAACAAACGATTTGAAATATTTTTTCAACACCGTCAATTTCACATTAGCTAATAATGGAAATCAAGCACACAAACTGTATTTTCGAATGGCAGAAAATGAATGATAAGTGCATTCCAAAGATACATGCGTACCTTTCATGAACACTATATGTTTTACACATGTGCAACATGGAGCGATATAAAATAAGAATATACATATGCAACAAGCTAACACTAAATTATTCAAAGCTTATTCAATACAAATATACAACACATATTATTTAAATACATCACGTTACAGGAAACAAGTAGACTGCGAGAGATGTGAGCAAGAAAATTTTTAGATCCAATTTTTTGCAATTGAAAACAATATTGATTTAATGGGGGTGCAAATAATTTCACTGGACGCCATGGCATTCTCTCTTTTACAACTTTTTTGAGATCATTCGGCGGCCATGGCCGACTCCCGCCGCCCCTAGCTAAAGCTCTGAACTTGACGGAAACGAGAAAAGTAGATAATGCGAGCGTATCAAGCAAGAAAGTTTTACAAAATGAATTTTTATTTGCATAAAATTTGAAATCGAAGGGGTTAATTGCTCGTCTGTGGTTGCGTCATTGTATAATATAGACATATCTAAGCAATATATGTTTACTTTAGATACTTTAGGCTCACTGCCATTGTTAGTCAACCTTATTCTGCACAGTTTTTCTGCTTGATTAACCTTGTATTAATGCGAATACCACGCCCTTCCCCTCCTGAACTGAACTGAAAAACGCAATTCGACATAAGCGACCAGGTCTCCTATCAGCTGGTGTCATTCTTCTTGACGATAACGCTCGTCCCCACTCAGCAGTGCAAAGACAACACAAAATTGAAGAATTGAAGTGGAAACGGCTGCCCCACCCTCCATACAGCTCCGATTTAGCGCCGAGTGATTTCCATCTTTTTCCGGTGTTAAAGTCTGAATTGCAAGGTTACCGTTTCGAAACAGATGAAGAAGTGAAGCGGAATGTGAGAATAGTGCTCAATAGCCAGAGCCCTGATTTTCTTGCAAAGGGTATGGACAAATTGGTGCAACGGTGGGACAAATGCCTGAATCTCTATGGGGATTATGTGGAGAAGTGAGGAAGGATCCTGCTACACATGTATGTATAGTTTTCTAATGTATCTTAAAAATAAATTTTTTTACAGCATATGGAAACTTATATATTGAACGACCCACGTAGATTGTATCAAGCGTCAGCGATTCTCATATTCGAAGCTGTCTTGGAAACTATGAAACGTGACAAAATTGTTGTTTTGTTAGAAAATAAAAGTTAGAGCCATGTTCTCTGCATTGTACCGGACCATGAAGGCTCATAAGGGCCCCATATATTCAGTATATTAGTGACAAGCAGTGGCTTAGCGTTATAGTACGCCCGTACGCCCGGCGTTCCTAGATTTAAAATTTCAAAAATGCGTAAATGCTGTGAATATAAAGTAAAACGTGACTAATTTCATATATGTTTGACCTTCATGGCATTACAATAGCTATTTTTGGCGATCCGCTTGCAACGCTCCACTCTCAACACTCGTTCTAGCATCTCTTTTCAATGCCTTTCCTGGCCGGACGCCGAGCAGGTTCGGCGTAAAAGACTCTATATTCCTTGCTGTCTATCGTAACGTACTCTGAGTACGTTACGATACGTTGATACGCTATCTGGAGGGAAAGCTTCGATGTCTACAGCACGCGAGTAAATGCTCTCTCATACACCAGCGTACAGAGCAGCAGAGGTCTACCGTGATTGGTTCATGTGACCCTTCAAGCCTTCTGAGGCAGACGACAGCGGTAGAATTCCTACCTGGTTCTTCGCGCTCATGCAACTCGTGCTATGTGATGCTAGAATACGCAATATTGACTGACGTAACTTTACCAATCTCAAATATACCGCTTCTTAATGGCCACTGCATTGTATAATTTATCGCACGAACAGCGATGTGCATTAGAAACTAAAAGATCAACACAGTTTTTGTCAAATAAGTTGGTGAAGTCCTCGTGGTAGAAATTCAGCCTGTGGCTGCTCTACCACTTAACCCGCAAAACTATTATTTTTTTATTGTTATTATTTCTACGTTATTATCTAACTGCTTAATATTGTGTCAATGGAAATGTTTAGCATTCATTTGAAAACTCTTAATTGTCTCTGGACAGAATTATTTTAAAATGTTTATCAGCATTCTCAAGATGTAATAAACAGTGGTCTGAATTACTAATCGGCACTGTTACGTCAGTAGAGTGTTAGAGTGTACGATATTTGTACCATCCACCCACCTCCGAGTCAGAGTGCTTTGCACAGTGCTCCAAGACGACAGAGGTCCCTGGTTCGAATCCCGGCGTGAGCACGGGTGTTCTTTGTCAGTGTCCCTTCATCAATATCATCACTCATGTTCGTATTCGCAATTAACCAAAAGTGGTAGAAAAGCGAAGTAAAATAAACCAAATCAATCAGTAGTTGGTGTTGGATCATCCACAACAATGACGTCTACTGTTGTACAGAGGCGCTTGTGATTCAGGTAGGTTTTTAATGACTTGCGTCATGCAGATAGGTATAAAAAAAGGTATAAAACACCAGAGTTCAAAACATTTGTGACATAGTGAGGCATCTAATTTTCTAGCTAAAACATGCATGGATTGAAACCCCAGCTGACTTCAGGCAAATAAACAATACCTGTGGCGACTAATACCATAAGTAAATTATTAAGCAAGAAAGGGCCGACCCTTCCTTCGGACTTGGCGTTCCCACCCGAAATGTCCATGCTACGCCACTGGTGACAAGAGGAGGTAATGTGATCAATACCACCCAAAGACGCCCTAGCAGGTATCCACAGATGTTTATCCGGGGACGGTAGGTCTTATTAATGAAAGTAAGCAGGTGTTTGTGAGAATGTACCCCAACGATAGCGGAGCAGTTTCCCAAGCAATGACTATTTACTTCATATTCAACTTTTTAATGCTCTGCCGTGAGTGTGTGTGTGTGTGGGGGGGGGCACACACACACACACACGCGCAGAAGTGTACATATACGTACATCAACTACCAAAAGCACATTGGAACTTGTCGTGTAGGCAAATTCGTGGATGTGGAGACACACCTCACATATTCACAATCTAGACCATTATGGAAGTGGTGTGGTTAGCACCATGCTCCGGCAACCTTTATCCCCATTTCTTGGAGGCTGCATGAGCCACAGAACCGCTTCATACAGGAGCATTGCCCCCCTGACACTACCGTCAGCCCCCTTGACATTAGGTAAAACCATTTTGTGTAATTTGTTTGCAGTGAAGAGTGCAAATGTATATTTTGCTCACAACTTGGTGAAGCATAAGTCACAGAACATGAACAGCAGTTATCACATTCGATTATCTTGTTTATGAGCAGAATTCTAAGTAGGGGCGGGGCAACTCTTTAGAAGATTCTCTACACTTTAGAAAGTTCTTTCATAGGTGAGCACAGGCCCGTAGCTAGAGGGAGGACAGGGGGGCAACTGCCCCCCCCTGAGAGCCTGCTTTGCCCCCCTGTGAAACATACAGAACACATTCCTAACTGGAATTCTCACTAATCTTTACAATTATATCCTGTATTACTCTAGCAACATAACAAAGACACTTATTGATTTTGTGATTTATTAGCGTGTATGGGTGGGAGGAAATATTCCCTTCCAGATTCAGACTTCGGGAAATGATTTTGCAATTTTCAGTATCTAGAATTGTTGCGACATTTGAGTAGTCTTGTATTAAAGGTGCCTAATGTGTTCGGATGTTTTTCTTGGGTGTGTTGCTATGAAGTTTGAACTGCTTAAATTTTTGTTTCCCAAGTCTACCTTTTGGTAATAGTGATAGAGAGAGGGAGTGGATATTTAATTTTTGTTACTTAGCGTTGCTTTTCTGCCACATCTACCTAATCGTGACAATGAGTGATGACGTAAAATTGATGAAGAGACACTCATAAACAGTGCCGCAACCACAAGGGGGCAGGGGGCATTGTCCCCCCCACCGAACCTGGAAGGAAGTATATTCTAGGGGAAGCAAACATTGAAGTAAAAAAACAAGACTAGGAGAATCTAAGAATAACAGGACAATTGAATACAGTTTCCACGTGTTCCTTGCATTTTTCTTCCAGACTTGAAAGGGGCACAGATGGGAAATTGCCCCCCCCCCTCGATTTCAAAATTTTATACAAATAAAAATACATTTCGTAAAATTTTCTTGTTCGCTTCGCTCGCAATGTCTGCTGTTCTTATAGTTCAAGTTCAGAGCCATAGCTATGGGGCGGCGGGAGTGACCCTGGGAGCCAAACAATCTATAAGGGTCGTTCAAGGTTGACCAGGACTTTCGTGCGTAAAATATTAATGAATCAATGTAGCGTTGTATTACTAGGGCAGGACAGACCATGATTCCTTGCGAGTAACCATGATCCTTTGCGACACATTTGTCGCATGCGCAGTAGTGTAAACAAAGATGGCGGCAAGTAGTGTATCTGTTGCTGTGGAACAGCGGTGTATGAAATTTCTCGTGAAGGAGAAGGTGAAACCTGCTCAAATTTGGCGTAGACTGCAAGCACAGTATGGTGAACAAACACTGTCACGGGCAAGAGTGTACGAATGGTGTCGTAAAAGTTCCCCTCCACCCAAGAAAAGCAAAGCGCTGCCGTCTGCCGGTAAGATTTTGGGAACAGTCTTCTGGAACATGAAAGGTGTTATCCATGTGGATTTTGTGGAGAAGGGTGCCACAATTAATGCCAAGTATTACTCAACACTGCTTCACGGTGCTGTACGTGGGGCTGTTCGGAAGAAAAGACCTGGAATGTTGTCGAAACACGTCATTCTTCTCCATGACAATGCCAGGCCCCACACGGTCCATTTGACTCAAACAACACTGGCCAGCGTGCACTGGGAGGTTTTACCACACAGTCCTTACAGTCCAGATTATGCCTCAGTGATTTCCACTTGTTTGGGCCACTTAAAGAGCATTTGGGCGGACGCACTTCCAGACAGATGAGGAACTCAAGAACGCTGTCCTGCAGTGGTTACGACACCAACCTATTTTTTTCTACGCGAAAGGCATCAAGGAACTTCCACAACGACGGCAACGGTGTCTGGATGTTCAGGGGGAATACTTTGAAAAACTGACATAGTTTGGTGCTTCTATGTATGTATATTTCCTGTCTAGAAATAAAAGTCTCGGTCAACCTTGAACGACCCTTGTATATGGGGAAAAAAAATTAAAGAGAATGCCGTGGCGCCACGTAAAATTATTTGCACCCTATTAAAACAATTACTTTCTATGAAACTTAATATGAAATATTAATGATGACTCTGTAATCCAAGAAGTCATTAATACAATTGACACAATATTTTGTAAAATGGTTACCGTAACCAGTACGTAAACATTGTCTGTAGTGATGCAAAACTTTCCCCTTTGAAGGAAATAAGAGTCCGTGCTGGACTAAGGGACCCATGTTTTAATGTTTTAGCAAGTACAAAAAAGTGCATTACAAATTTTTACACAATTTATCAAAATGTAGATAATATGTAACCATTATTATTTTATTAATTCGATTTTTCTTGCATAACACAACACAATGGTGATGTTCGATTCTCGTTAGATTCCTCTGTGCGTAAAAATCTTGCATACTAGAAACTAGAGGGAATCATTATGAAGCATGATTTTTAAAGGGCTCCCTTAATTAGTTCTGCAGAGGCGCCCAAGGCTGTTGGTACATATTAACCGTCTATTAACATTATCGACTTGTAAATACCAAGTAGATACAGTCCCTATTAGCCTATATATGTTAAACTTCATATTCTTTGGCAATCTGGAAAGGTCATTATCGAAATATTGCTATTTGATGTTGCTCGAAGTTTTTTTTTGTTCGTTGGAGTTTCAAGAAATCATCCCTTTTCTGTTACTTATCTCTTTTGGGGGAGGGGGCAAGTGCCCCCTTGTACCCTGCTATATCTGCTAATGCGAGACAATATATTAAAAATTTGCCCCCTCAAGGATTGACTTCGCCCTCCCCCCTATAAAGAATTCCTGGCTACGGGCCTGGGTGAGCATCTTTATCTGTACCTCCGCTGCCCATGTTGCGGCCTCCTTTTACACAGAAATCTGTGATGTCATCATCCACATTCCATCCGCACCTTGGAAACAAAGAGGAGTTATATTTCTTCGGCCGGGGGTGTAGGCACTATGATTGAATATTGTGCATTTTTGCTTGTATGATCTGAACATCTGTATCATCAAAAATAGTATGGAGTGTGTATTAAGGGATGGTGTCGGTATCAGTCAATTGCCACTTCAATAGATGTTTTAGAAGTTTAGTAAAAACTGTAGTATTTCTATGACATTTCTAAATTTTATATTTTATATTAACTGAATGGTCTCCGTTCCTACACACACACATAATTTACCTTCAATTAATACCGTTAAACTTTTTAAAAATGGACTTTCATTACAAAGCCCCTCTTGATAACCTGTGAGCGCCCCCTGGAGATCAATTCTAGCTACGGGTCTGCTTGAGATAACCCACGCTGGGAATCGAACCAGGTTCTCCCGTGTGGCAGTCAGACGCCCTAGAGAACAACCACCGCACTGCACAATTCTTGTTCATAATTTCAATCACATCAGTTTTAAACCTTGTAGTGATGAAGCTTACGAAAGATAAGACTCCTACACACTTTTTTACACCCATAAGAAGATCGCATGCTTTCAATCCCGTGCACCTTTGCCTTTCTCTTTAAACAGCTTTCCCTCAAACGATGCACGCGCGGTAAATCCCTTTTGAATTTTGCTCGTGATTCAAACTTTGCAGTGTTGTTGCTTCATAAATATTAATTCCTCATTTACCCTTCCGAGGGGCTTCAGACGACGTTTCCCACGACAACCGCCAGATAAACTTCTTATCAGCCTTTGCTCAGACCAACCAGGCACCGTGTTTCTCACAAAGTGATTCCCCCGCGTATCCCGGCGTATCTTGTGTTCTGTGGCAGCTGCCTTTTGCTGTCATCTGTCGGCGAATGTCGGAACTTTTACGACGCGACTTGCAAGGAGGAACTTCGTTATGTGGCCCATAGATGACAGGATCAGAAGACATTCATAAATCCAATATATATATAGCCCCAATCCCACCACTCACTGACATAAATGTTCTCCATGAAGGAAGCCACAGAGGCGAAAAACGCCGATTACGACCCCCCATGAAATTGTCCCAAAAGGTCGAGAAAATTCAAAAATCGCTCAATTCGCCCTTCTTTAAGGGTGAAAATGCCCTTTTTTTTAACGTCCCTAGCAACCGTTTCCAAGGCTTTTCTATTTTGCTCACATTGTTTCCTTCAATTCTTAATTGTCTAGCTACATTATATTAGTCACAGATCACACACAGATGAATCAACACCTGGTTCAAAAAGGTGCCTTAAACAAGGGTGACATCTACATAAGGAGTTTCAGCCCAGAATCAATTACTTACGTTACAGCGCCTTGAATAACGTAGTGTGGAAAACGACCCAAGAAACTAGTTCCCCAGACGGATGAGAAACATAGATGGCAGTGCGATCAATGTCGGTGCTAATTTTCTTATGAAAGTAATGCGGCTTAGTTTTTTGAATATATTATGTAGATTTGTTTGTCTTGAAAGGCGGTACGTGAATTGATGGAAACAGTTATATTTGTGGAGTGATTTGTAGTCACGAAATGACATTAATTTGGAAAGAAAAGTAAAATAAAATTAATACATAAATAGCATGTGTGCGTACACAAGAAGAAACATCGCAATGTGATTCCGGACGTCAGGTCTTGGACTGTGTATTAGAGTTTATTTTTCTATGTTATTCGAATATAAATAGTATCCTGAGAGATATTTCATACCGAGGCGACAAACCACAGGTGTCGCTTGAAAGCGAGCAGTCGGAAATCACTGCAGCCTTTCGAACCGTAGGGACACAAGCTCTGACTGCACTGTTTCCTCAAGGAGATTTTAGACCAAAGCGACACGGGACAAACGATACGAGGATTTCACACCAAAGCGACACGGGTCATTCGGTCCAAGACAAATTTCATACCAAAGCGACACATGTTGCTTGGAAAGGAGCCAATCAAGAGCAACATTTCACATCGTAGCGGCATGACGGGAAGCACAGGTCAGCGTTCGGTTGGTGAAATCCTCAAGCGATAAGTGTCGCGTGCCGCTTGTCGCTTTGGTGCGCAATCTCACTAAAGCAAGACACTCATTGCATCGCGTATGCGCGAACAACAAACCACGGCAACATGTTCCAAGCTATTGAGGAAATGGCCAAGTTTGAGCGACGCAGAAGCGACAAGTGTGGCTTATCGTGTCGCCTAGATCTGTTGTTGTAATGTGCGGTTTATCGTGTCGCCTATCTGTTGTTCGCAAGCAACGCTTGCTAATAGACTGAAGGCACCATGTCGCTTGTCACTTAGTTGGGAACTCCCCCTGTAGCGCGTCGCTTCGGTCTCAGCACTCTTCCTTTAAGGAGCTTTCCGACCGAAGTAACAAGTAGCACGCGAATACGCCATATGAACGTGTCGTTTGCTGTTTGGACCCTCATGTGCAATAAATGCTATTTTACAGTCTGGAAGTGTGTGTCACTAGTGTGACAATGTGAACATCCCGTGTCGCTTGTCCCATTGGTTTGAAAGTTGCCTTACACTCATGTCGATGGCACTAAGAAAGTTTTATGGGGTTCCCCTTGTCGTTTCATGCAATCATCATTATCATCATCGCCGCGATTAGTTTAAAGCGGAAGAAAAGAGACAGTAAATATCAAAAATACAAATGCTTCAGTGTGTATATCTTTAAAAGAAATGATGATGATGATAATAATAATGAACCTAATTCATACACAAAAATTTAGTTGCCAAGAGCATTCCACGCGTATTTTTTTCTCCCGTATTATTAACGAAAGTATGACGATAACAGGACATGGTCGACTGTCTAGAATGTTCGTTAATATCTTCGCGACCACTGTACCAAATATCATAGCAATTATCACATTCATAGAAATGCTTCATGTAAAAGAATCAGACGTTGCAGCGAAAACTCCATTTACTTCCATTATAAGCAGTCGAACACCAAGCACCGGGGGGGGCCTCCCCGATGGCGCAGTGGTAGCGTTGTTGCCTTGTAATCAAGGGATCCCGGGTTCGATACCCGGTGGAGGCAGAAGTGGTTCGGATCCCACTTTAAAAAACTGTAGGTCAAGTCCCGATTAGCCTTACTGTGCATAAAGTGGACTTAAAACAACAAATCAATCAATCAAAACCAAGCACCGGGGTCAACACCAGCGCCTCTAGCGGATCATTTTCGAGTGGAACCAGCCAGAGAGCGCAGAACCGTGCGCGTTTTCCACACTACGTTATTCAAGGCGCTGTACTTACGTATATATTGGTAAACTCAATGCGAAAATGTTATCTACATCGTGGTTCTTTTAACTAAATGTTTAGAGGTATATTAACAAACTATTATTTAGAGTTTTTGCCGTGCTTGTTGTTGTCCATGGAAACGGAAGTTGCTAGGGAATTTAAAGAACGTTTATTTTCACCCCGAAAACTACTGTAAGGGACTTATGCTAGACTTTTGGTATTTCAAAACATGAGCGTCAGAATTTATTACGGAGGAGAGGTAGGAATTTGATGGGAACGACGGAAAACAATTATTTTTCTATTACGTTTACAAATGTGAAAATGTCAAAAGACATAAATATTGTTTTCTCATTTTAATGTCGCTCTTGAATTCGTTTATACAAGAAATCTAACTAACTATCTTGAAACAGTTATTTCTTACTCACTTTATTATTAAGAAAATATACAATTTTGAATATTTTGTAAATTTGTACCATATTAGAGCCCGTACACACACAGAGTTACGTTCAAAACTTTCCAAATAAACGAAACGTATATATTGGTAAACTCAATGCGAATATATTTACATCGTGGTTGTTTTAATTAAATGTTTAGAGGTATAATAACAAACAATTATTTAGAGCGTTTGCCGTGCTTGTTCTTCGCCATAGAAACGGACGTTGCTAGGGAACTTACAGAAAGTTTATTTTCACCCCAAGAACTACTGTAAGGGAATTATGCTAGACTTTTCGAATTTCAAAATACGAGAGTCAGAATTTATTACAGAGGCAAGGTAGGAATTCGAGGAGAATGGCAGAAAGATTGCATTTCCAATTTAGTGTCGCTATTGAATTTGTTTATGCAAAACATCCAACTAATTATCTTGAAACTGTTATTACTTACTCAGTTAATTATTAGGAAAATAGACAACAATATTTTGAATATTTGTACCTTATTAGAGCCCATACAGACATTACGTTACTTTCTAAACTTTTTAAATTAGCGAACTTATACACTTGCTTGGCTTCATCCAATAAAACATGCAGACATTTTACCCCATCTATAACATGATTACGCCCACAACGTGGCCAAAGATCACGCATGCGAGCGTACAAGACGTGGCCAAAGGCCACGTCGAAAGTGCGCGAGTCAAGTATATACAGTGCAAATACGTACACTTAGTTTTAAACGATTATCGGTAACAACGTTACATAATACGTTGTGTTACATATAACAATATTATCCCATCTTAGCTTCACGTTTGTTGTAATATAAAGATAGAGTTTAGAAACATTCGAAAGAAGAAATATGAGATACTTAAATTTATTCTCATACCAGCCAACCGTAACAAAGTGATGTCAGTAACTGGTTCTGTCACCCAATCGTCGCCACTGTGAAAGAGTGTAATATACAGGGTGTCATTTTAATGGCGCCCACGGACTACGGAAACGTGTAGAGGACATTAAAACAAACAACTTTTCTCAGTAACATTTTTCTTGTTGGTGCATCGTTTCGGCGCTACAGTCGTTCAAAAAATCCTGTTTTGCCGCCTGAATGCTGGCAACCACACACAACATTTGATTGCATTTGTGACGTCATATCCCGTCGTGGAGCGATGCGTTCCAGGGTTGCCAGGAACACACATATTCTGTGAAAAATGACATAGCTACAATCAGCCACATTATGTACCGTAAAACAAAACGAGAAAACACGTTCTGTAACCTAACAGGAAGTTAACAAACGATACGAAAAATGGTAGAATGAAAATAGAATTCAAGTGGAAGTGGTCATATCGAATTTTGTCTCAGATTGCAAGTCAAATATTTTCAAATCTAGTTACCAAGTTGGCATCTACAATTTAGTCTATCCACTTCGTTCTTCTGATACTAGTTGTCTGTGACACACTGAACAGTTGACAAAATAGAAATGAAAGAACTCAAAATTCCAAAGGTAAGCAACACATAATTTAATGTATATTCAGGGCATAATGAGGCAAGTGGCAAAAATGGTAGTAGTAATACAAGCTCTCCGACGACAGTGTTTATCTACGCACCGGATACACATGTAATAGTTTGCAACTGTGAACAGGGCAGTATATTCGCTACTGATTCATCATTAGATCGTTACTGTGGTTGTACGTGTTTTAGCCGTAATGTAACAACGTGAACCTCGGATTCTTTCGTTATCAGCACAAAGTACTACAAGGCATCTGGACACAAACGTGTAGATATCAACCTTGCAACGAGATTTGCAAATACAATTGACATGTAACTGGGCGTAAACAGCCACATGTAAGCTGTAAGCCCAATACAATTTATTGGTGTTGATATTTGACATGTAGGCTGAGACAAAATCCGATATTGACACTTCATTTTGAATACGTTTTTACCATTTCTCATATCGTTGGTTCACTTCTCCCTTCCCCTGAGATGACTGTTGATCTTCTGGCTGGTAGGCTATGATGATCGGTCTACTGGACGCGTTTCTCCCTTCGTTTTACAGCTAATCATGTGGTTGGTAATTTGTAATTTTTCACGAAATTTGTGTGTTCCTTGCAATCCTGCCGTGCGCCGTATCGCCACAAGAAATGACGTCACAGATACGATCAAATGTTGTGTTGGGTTGCCAGCATCCAGGCGGCAAAACTGTCTTTTTTGAACGGCTGTAGCGCCGAAACGATGCACCAACTAGAAAAATATTACTGAGAAAAGTTGTTTGTTTTGATGTCCTCTATACGTTTCTGTGGTCCGTGGGCGCCATTAAAATGACACCCTGTATATTGTAATTTTTGCTGGCTTATTTCTCTCTCTCTGGTAATTTACAATGAATTACAAGAAGGAATGATATATCATTCCTTTTTGTAATTCATTGTAAAATACCAGAGAGAGGAATAAGAACAACTATGTACTTCATACTGTTACTGCTAAGCAGTTTGGTCTTAAACGCAACAACAATTGTTTGGATGAAAAGAAGCATGCACATTTGAGAGATTTATATCATTTTTGCTCTTGGTTCGTTATGAGGCGGATAAATTGATTATGTAATGCATTTAAATAATATGCATTAAGGAAACTTTGAATACGTACACAATTTAGTGTTAATATGTTGCATATTTATTTTCTTATTTTTTTAAGTCGTTCCATGTTGCATATGTGTAAACATATATTGTACATGAGCATTATACATGTCATATGTGCAAAATAATTGATCCGTCATGCATTTTCTGCCTTTCAAAAATAGAGTTTGTATGCTTGTTTTCAATAATTAGCTAATCTGAAATTGAACGTGTTGAAAAATTGTTTCAAATCGTTTGTCCAATACAAATTCTTTATCACCGATTGCTCCCCTTTTTGCGTGATTTACGAGGATAATAACGTCTTTGATACTATTACTACTATTAACTACTACTGTTACTAATAATGTTATTATTGCTGTTATTATTGGCACGCTTATCCTGCTACTTGCCCCCCCCCCTCCAACAAAAATTCGTGGTTGCACCTCTGCTAAACAATGCATGCATATTTCCTACTTTCTCTATTTTCAACATCGCACCCCCTAAAAGTTATTCCGCACCCCCAGACGACTTACCCTGGCGCCGCCACTGATTGGTGATGGAACCCACAGATAAAGATTGAACTGAATATTACCTGGATGTGATTCACCTGTTGTGGGAAAGTGGTTTTCACCTTGGTGGAGAGTCCAAAGTTCCTAAGTAAAACAACGGAGCGAGTTCGGGCCAGTTAATTTACTTTGTAACTAGAGATGGCGTGGATACTAGTGACTATCGGATGGTGGAAATCATCAATTTATTCCAGGAGAGGTGCTTTTATAATTTATGCCATAACATGATATTATTGAGGCAAATAGCATGCTTTTCAGCTACCACTCCCTACGTAATGTATTCCAGGTATCGAAAGACTTACATTGGGTTTTCTACACAGTAAGGGTTTGAATAAATACAGTTAGTGCAATATAAGTTTATACTCGAGAGGGAATATTTAGTCTCTCACTCACTGAACCGTTGTAAATAAATGTTGCCATAATAATAAGCCGTGGCCCAACAGCCCGTTGAGAGTCCGGGTCTACCTACCGACTGCCTTCCTCACTCCCACCTCATCCTACTCACTCGAGGTGTGAGATCATCCAACCAGTTGCGGGTGAGGTGTGGTCAGCACGACGAACCCCCAGTCGTTGTTGTGGATTTCCATGACATGGTTACGCTACTCCATGCGCAGTAAATGCTAAGTATAATAACGATATATCCTAGATGAAATATTTATGCCTCCCAAATGGCTTGGTGGTAATGTCGTCGCTTTCTAATCAATACCCGGTTGAGGGATATAGTGGTTCGGATTCAATCTTAAACTGTAGGCCAAGTCCCGATTAGCCTATCAGTGCAAACCCAAACAAAAAGGGAATATTTTGGTTTTTGTTCGCCCGCAGGCACGGCGGAAATCAATGTACGGAGCCTTATGTGTCTTCATGGCACGATCCAATGAACGAGAGTGGGAAATATCTTACTTAAACTTTCCGACATCCTCAATAACAACAACACGAAAAGAATATTAAAAGTACATGCATACATTAATAGCCATAGGTCGAGTGTTTAACACCAAACTTCACAGGTCAGTAACGTCGCTATAATTAAATGTGAGGACAATAACTTGTGGTGTTACAGTCACACTAATTATACCACTAAATATCACAAATAAAGTGCTTATTTGAAGTAAAAACTAGCTTAGTTACTATGTACTTTCTTATCTGTTTGGGTATCGCGTAGATGGGGAAATCAGACTTGTAGACTGGATGTGTAAGCAACACTTCGTCGCCTAGGCCATTGTCAGGAAGCTAACTCTATGATTGCTAGCCAATTTAAACACTACTGTCTATGATACAATCCCAAAAATTTTACTCGTAAATAGCTCACTATTTAAAAAGAACAACAACTTCATTACGTTAATTGATTTGTGCCATTGAAATTTAATATTAATGAATCAATTATGGCTTAGATAATCATGGAGAGTATTAATTTTCATTATGTCTAGCTCTTTTGAGAAAATATAAAATTTGGTTTAAAATAGTTGACAACGCCAGGATTTAATGGAATATTTTAGTTTCTCTAGCGAACATCATTAAATTAATTAGGTAAGTGATGATTTTCTTTGCAATTTTCCATTTCGGACACCGAAACATTCAAATTAACCAAAACATTTCCACTTCAATATCTTCGATAATGAAAATTGATGCAAAAACTAAATTGACCGATCCGGCAACCTCCACATTTGGAAGCAGGAAGCAACGAGTCGGCCGATTATATCGTTTACAGCCACTACTGTCGGGAAAGGATTTGTGGTTCTAATAGTCGAAACCATATATGAAGCTGGTTGCCAGCACGTTATGCAAGTCGCTTTATTCAGTGAAGTAAACTTTTCAGAAAATTTTCAGCTTAACACAATTCTTAGCAGGGAAAAATCTATTTTCTGTAAGCAGGAGAGGTGTATACTTCTAGTTGGTAAAAAGGTGATATTAACTTATTGTAAAATATAAACTAATGTGTTTGTGTCCTTCTTAATTAATTCTTAAAACACTAATAAACAGCACTAACATATAAAACTAACGTCAAACAGTTTCATTTGAACCTTTTTCCTCCCTCTAATTTTACAAGTTCCATGTTACGTGTGACTTGCTAAATATTCAATATTTTCATTTGACCTGCAACGTCAGTGCTGTCATCTGTGGAGAGGCGTGGGAATCTCTTGGAACCTCTGCCGTAGAAGTTCTCAGTCTGTCCCGTAGGTGACAGCACGATACAGTTACCTCTGAATGTAGGTCCCACTTCAAGATGATAAAGACCGTCCTGACATCAAAGGCTACAGAAACTATTGTGAAACGTTTAACAAATAATATGACAAGAATGAGTCCCTGTATGAAGACATTTAGTGTAAACTACAGGGAGAAAATAATGCAATGACACAACAAAAGGAAATAAATTCAGTTAATTGAAGGCGCGGGTGTAAAACATGGTAAGTTACATTTTGGTCATTTTTAAGTTACAAAGTAAAATGTGCCATCCTTCGATTTTCGAGTGAAATTGCCATGTCATACAATTTGCATTCGACCCAGTGAAGTCTTCTGAAATTGGAAAACACAACACGAAAACAATTTATCTATAGTATAGCTTCTAATAACCTTTCTTCTTAATGAATTCAGAAATTACCAAAATGTCACTTACCATATTTTGCACCCGACCCCTTCAATTGGTATTCCAACGGTATAACAGAATGGAACAACATAAGTAAGCTAGTTCGAAAAGTAGAGAGTCACAAAATATTGTTTTCATATTTTACTACTTAATTTTGAAAATAAATCATTCCATGGGGGAATCTTTAAAATTCGAAAAAAAGGTATATACATATATGTAAATTTAATTCTTGAACCCCCAGCTTTAAAAGATCTTTCGTTGTTTTAGATGGATAAAATTAATAACAAAACATAAGAAATTGTATTTGAGTCACATGTGCGGCCAGGAATTATTTTGTGCGTGCGTGCGTGAGTCTGTTTGGAAGGGGGGGGGGGCGGGGGTCAACCGATGAAAAATATGAGTCTACGAGTTAGAAGGACCGTCGGCAAAGGCACTGGGGATCCGCAGATCGAAGGTTCGAACAATGGCCAGGCATAGATGCATCCCGTCTCTATTTGACTTTCGTGGTTAACCCGAAAGATATGACATAAAATAACCAAACTATAAATAGTTGGGTGAACTTTCCTGATATTGAAAGGTCAAAACTGTTGCACTGTCACAAAGGGTGTCAGATTTGATTCACGATGGCAGCAACTTATAATTTTGACAAAATCATGAAGTGGACTTGAGATACATACCTATGAAAACGACCACAAAACATATTATCATATTAACAAACTTGATAAACCGGATTTGTTCTGGATTACCGAACAACCCCGGTACTAGATCCTGCGGATTACATTGTAACTTGCAGGAATGTATCTATATGTATTCTTTGAACCAAATAAAGTAACGAGGAAATTAAAACGGAGGAACCGATATTCCGTGGAGAAGTCGTTCTGGTATTTTTAGGTAGCAGAACATGAGCGCATACCCTCGAATGTATGCGGTTAGAGGCGGGCATCAACCCGGGTTTTCTGCGATAGCCATAATAATTAAGTGTCAGCTTGAATCAAAGTAACGCAAACCTTACTTACACAGTATAGAAAAAATAAAAAAAGGAATCGCCAACAGACACTTTCTGTTCCAGATGTCTGTTGTTTTGCCTGGCAACGCAGCAAAAAAAAGCTTTATTCACCCTTCTTGCTTTTTCTTGTGCAATAACTGTTTCGCAACAAACTCGCGGTTCTTGCATTCTGAAGCAAATTCGCTGTTGGTATTACTCGAGTTTGTTAGCCTAAGAAAAATCTAACAGATCGTCTCGGTTAATTGTTGATGGACAGCTCTCTGGCTTATCTTATCAGTATTTTATTCCCATTGTTGTTTTATAATGTAGCATTTTACAATATGGTTATTTCATGTGGAAAAAAGGGTAATTTAAATAGTCTTGGTTGGAAACGCGTAAATATTGGGGTTTGCTACGCGTACCCTATAGTTCTGATTCCGGACACTTGATTAGAGCGCCACTCTTATATAAGTAGATGCTCAGGGTCGCGGAGCTTGGTTGACTGCGGGATGCCAACTGCCAAGGACCTGGTTCCTGGGGTGCAAGCACCAGATGAACTTCCCCAACCAGGCCCCTGAAATGGATGAGTCCCCCTTCAAGGACTGGTTCCCGGGTTCAAATCCTGGATGAATTTCCTCAGCCAGATCTTCCCGGCCGTTCCCAACTATGGGCGCTCCAACGGACCTCCCCCCCTCTTCTTCTCTGTCCGTTCCTGAGTAGAGGCGCACCAACGGGCTTTCCTTTTCTTCCTACAGTGTGTTTGTGTGTTCTTGCAATGTTAACCATTTCTTACTAAAAATAACAATAGAATCTATGACGAGCTTCAACTTCCCCCGATTATCGTAAATTTTCAACTGATTCAAGTTATAACATTACATATCTACTGGATCTCTTTTCTATGCTATAGACCAGTGGTTATGAAACATTTTTCTCATTGTACCCTTTAGTCGTAACTAAACGTCTAATGTACCCCTCACCATAGGTTTTCTCTGAATAGTGGGTTTTGGAGAATCTTTTTTTGGCTACCTGATTGGTTGGGCATTTTTGATATGTTGGAGGCGTGTATCTGCCTAAATAAATAAACTTTAGAATCATACGTTTATTATTTTATTGGGTATTCCTACGTTTACAATCTTTATGATTAGTTACAAATATAAAAATGAAACACATGTGTGCTAAAGTGTACATAAAAAACTTTAATTTTCATATATTTTTTTCCCGAGTTGTGAAGAACAAATAAAGTTTGTAAACAAACTGTCAAGGACAATTTTGGAGATTTTATTGTAAATCCTCAGAGTTTGTAGTGAGAAGGATGTGCCTGCACAGCATGACACAGTTTCTTGATGTCTGGGTGTGTACTTGAAACTTTCAAGCAGAGACTCGTCTCCAAATAAAGTCTATTTCGGTACTTGTCTTTTAGGTTCACCATGGATGAAAAACAAGTCTCCGAGCTGATTGAGTACCCCCTTAGTTTATGTACCCCTGGTGGTACGCGTACCACAGTTTGAGAACCACTGGTATAGACGGAACTCAATAAACCGTTTAAATAAAACAAAATTGAAGACACGACCTTGAAACAAGAAAAAGAAAGGTTTCTAAAACATTTGCTAAAACTAATACTGCTGTAGTCAACTACTAGTAAAAACAACCAAAAATTTACATAGCACAGTTGAAATCTGAAACTCCATAGGGACACTCAATACACACAAGAACAAACACAGGACAACGCACAGTCTTACGGAGGATTAAACTTGCCGTAATTCCAGACGCCAGAGCCTCGTTTACCTGAAAGAAGCAATTACCGGGTTGTGCTACGGAGAAGTGAGGTTGGGTGCCTTAGCAGAAGGTACCCCTTACAACACAAATACAGAATTGATTGCTGGAAAAAGAAGGATTACCTCTTACGATGGCAAGTGTGTTCGGACGTGAATGGTGTCCAGATGGAGAGCTGGTGGTAAATCAAACCACATCAAACATTAATTTTAAAGTTTCCTCTGTGTAACAAACAATATTATGTTGTAATAAACCTATTACTTTAAAAGTTATAGGTTTCTAAAATCCTGCAGTACTTTTAAAACACTAATCTATACCTACTGCTTTCTCTGGTGCTCCAAAGTTGAGGGAGACTGGTTTCGACATTTTCAGCCATTCGACCAAATCCAAATGCGTAGAGTAGCGCCATGGAAGAACTGATACAGTCATGCTGCTGCTATTCACACCTATTCTTCATTTCTTCCCCAACTTGGATATTTGTCTGGAAGTCTCCATTGCATGTGCTGCTTCCCCATGGGAAAGAGGCATTTGGAGAGGCAGATTGTAAGTAAATTCAAAACGAACCTGCGTGGCAAAACTGGCGCGAAACAAGGAACATTCATAAGGCAGACATTTAGAGTTCACAATTTGTTTTTCTTATGTCCACTCAGATGAACCAATTGTGACTAGGCCTACCGCTTAGATTGATTAACTGAGTTTGTGTACTTTACTTCGCTTCTCTGCCACCTTTGGCTTATCGTGAAAATTAGGATGGGGGAGATGTGATGAAATTGACGAGGGGACGCTAACAAAGAACATCCATGCCCAGGCTAGGAATCGAGCCCCGGACCTCTGGCGGCGATGCGCGCTGTGCTACGTGGACAATGTTGTCGTTCTTGTTGTGTAACGAGTCCCATTCATGTGTACATACTAAGGCTGTTCGGAACTCTGGGCTGGATGCCGTTAGCTGGTTCGGGACTACTACGGAGTGTGCGAGTTAAAGGGGAGATGTAGGGGATCACCCCAAACAACATTTTATCCCCGGCAAAAAAAAAAAAAAAAAAAAAAAATATCCCCTTCAAAGAAAATGGATTTGACAGCATATAATGTATCATTTCTTAACTATGCAAGAAAGACAACTGTAAAATCATTTGTCCATTAATGGTCCAGTCATAAAAGATTTCCATTCCGAAAAGTACGCATCCTTGTGGATTACAGGAGGATACCATTCTTCAACTGACCAACCGCACCGAACATGTATTAAAAGTGTTCACAAGAAACTTGTAAGCAGGTTAAATGGCAAGTTTGAACATGGTAATGAAAATTTGGATAAGTTTTCGGTGTTGCTAGTTCGATAGCTCTTTTTGTTTACAAGTTTGGGTTTTCTCAGAAGGTAAATATAATGTTTCTAAATTACATGTACATGTGTTAAATACTATTTTATGACCTAGGTTAGGACCAACGATCTAAGATACTTATGTTAGAATCGCAAGGCAATAGTTTAGTTTTCTGACTGGTAACATGTAAAAATTTGCATACCCAAAACAACATACACCCCAAAATGAAATCAGAAATATGCCACTGAGTGGGTATGCGCCCCAAAGCAAAAAGCTTAAATCGCACAGTGCTACTAAGTCTTCGATTGACCAATTCTGGATAACGAGTGGGAACATAACTTCTAACACCATATCCTGTTGCTGTGTGTAGAAGTTTCCATCCAAGGTCTGAAACGAGCTCTCAACATGATACGACCCTGGGGTACGTACTTAACTATACAGTTTATGCCACGGCTACAGACATCTTAATCTCAAGGGTTAATGGGTTCTTGGTTCGAGAATAAGAATAAGAAAGCATTCATAGCCAACAGGATATGTTTAAAGGCGGATCTATATTCTGAAACTTAACAAAGTACAGAGAAATAAATGGTAAGTTTGAGTATACATGAATTATATTCTTCTTATATATGGATGATTAAGCTTTTTCTTATTCTTCTTAACGGCTTCTTCTTCTTTCATCAACTTCTTCTATGGTAAATATATGAAAGGCTTCTTCTTCTAACGAAAAGCTTCTTCTTTTTCAATAGCAAAGTAGGAAAAAGACTTCTTCTTCTCTCATCAATTTACTCTATGATAAATGGGAAAGGTTTCTTCTTCTTCTTTCTTCCTATTCTTCTATATACAAAATGGTTATCCCCTTTCATTCCTCGACGTTCTTATTTCCTCCATTCATATCAATTCTTATTTATTCTTACGTAGCAACTCTTAATTTCTTCTATGTTCTGCAGATATTCTTATTTCTTATATTCTCGATAAATTCTTCTATTTATTCTTTCCACTGCAAATTCTTATTTCTTCTATTCTTCTTTGGCAGCAAAACGTCTTATTTATCGCAAATATTCCCTTTATGATATCTTTTCTCAATAATATAGAATATCATTCATTATGCTGCATTCTGTAACGGTGATGACGTGAATCTGTCATTTGTAAGTCCCGCTTTACGTCATCCCATTACATTAAGTGAAAATTTCCCACCCGGGAAATTTCTCATCCATAAAAAATCCTTTTGAGGTTATTTTCCTCATTACCAAATTATACCGATAGATGTCTCCCCAGTCACTTTTCTCCTTTTTTCTTTCTTCGCTAGCAAATCACAGTTCGTCACATTCCATTCAAGGTTCAACGTCGTATTTGTATTTCATTCTTAATTGGGGCAAGTTTTATTGTATCGTGTGCAACCTTATATCGTAAGTTGAGACTTTGTGAACTTTTCGGCATGCATTTCAAATGTTACGTGTTGCTATTTTGAACTTAGATTGTTTCTTGCAACATCGTGTCACGTCACGAAAACATTAGTAAGGAATTGTGCATTGGATCTATTTTTCGAGAACTAACTTTCATTTATATAAAAAAATCTTGCGATAGACATTTTGTGGTAATCGTCACGCCCAGTTGTTTTAATTTTGTGGTACCATTTTTATATATATATATATATATATATTTGCATGACCAGTATTTATTTCGAAATAATTAAGTGAGAAGTATTTAATGTCGGTATGAACTGGAGATTGAATTTTGGCATTGAACCTTGAAATAACTAGATCCGATACGTCTTGCTGCAGTTTCCGCACGAGCACGTGTCGACCAGGAAGTAACGGCGAAATCTATTACGTAACCATAACACTTGAATTTGACCGCATCAATTTGACGACTTGGATATTACGAACTGTCTGGCTAATTCGCAAATAGAACTTTCGAAGGTACGTAAGAATACGTGTGTTATAGTGAATTGAACTTATGTAACAAAACTCAAATTCATACTTGCCTATTTACTGCAAAAAGGGGATTTTTTCTGAATGGCCCATACCTTACTATTCATGCGGATTCTTTTGAGATTCGTGTCCAATTATCGCTGTTAAAAATTGTGAACTTCAATATATTGATGAATTGCGGAAGTGATTTTTGCATTACTAAAAAGACGTGATAACAGATGGGAATTTTGAATGCATCATGTGTATAAAACAAAGATCATGAGTGAGAAATATATATGTACTTGTGCGTGTACTAAGTAATAGTGTAGAACGTCGCCGCAACAGTAAGCCAAAGGTGCAACCGATACACGTTTGACCTAAGATTGCAATTCTATGAATAATCATTCAACCTCAAGACATCGTAATGAAAGCCCTTTTACTAACAACAACAAAAACGAGACGAATAATAACCAACAGTGTATCTAGAATTTCATGAGCATCTAATTCTCTTAAAAAATAGGCAGAAAATTTAAATTTTAAATAATTACAATTTTATGTATTTTATAAATTAGTAAAACTCGTGTGTTGAATGTTGAAATGCTACAAAACTTGAAATGAAGTAAATTTTATCTGTTATGTTGCCGAAGGTGAAAAGGGCATATTTTTTTAAATTGGATTGTTATTTTTGATTATAATTTATTCTGGCTAAAAAATACCAAAAATGAGAATTGTCTGTTCGAAACATAAACTGGAATTTTATTGTGAAAGCTTATTAAAAATTAGAATGAAATATTGAATGAATGTTGCTACAACTAAAATTGTTAAATAAACGTGTATAGTTAAATGTGATACTTTTCATTGGTGTGAGTTATGATTGGCGACGGAACGGATATAAAGGTTTGTTGTATAACTTGCCGAGTTTTGGAAGAGTAAAGAAGGGTGCGGATATACGCACGTATTATTCAAACTGTTGTTATTGTGGGAATTATTCCGTGTACATATCGGCCAACCCCGTAACAAGTAAAATTTGTAATTGTGGTTCCTCGATTTTATATCGTCCACGCTAAACATACCTCTGCGCGTATTGGTCTCTTGTTTCATGCTTCCATTTTTAGGGACATCGAGGAACGGCGTTACAATTCTTAGACGATAATTGAACCAAAAACTATAGAGGATAGTTAGGGGCGTCTACTATGACAATAGCGCTTCCTCCTAAAACAAGCCAAAAGGGAATAATCCAGGATCGCAAATATCCAGCGCGACTAATAAGGAGTGCAACCGTAAAGTGCTTCGGGGTGTCTAATTTGACAACATCGCCACCGGAGACAAACAACCAAAACCTGGTAATGTTCTCCTCGCCAGAAGTAAATAATATCAATCACGATCTAAAAAATCGGGAAAGAACACATTTCTGTAATCATCTCTTCACTTATTAACTTTTCTTAATCTTACGTATATGAATATATCCTTTATCATAATAATTTGCTATTTACATTGTGTCGTTTATTTCTTATGTACGTTTTTGTACTCTTCACTTATTTATCTTCTAATTATTATAATTCATAATAATAATTTTGTATCCTCTTCCAATTCGAGAATCAACTCTCTTTTCCATTCTTTGGCGCGCTGCCATCTGTCGTCGCTTTTGCGAACTCTTCTGTCTCGCCTTCATGATCGTGTCTGCCGTTTGGGCACGTGACAAACATACCTTGTGTAAGAACGTACAGGCAGAATCGTTGGCAAATTACCACAACGCCATCTGACTAGGAAGAAGCTCCTGCTTGCGTGTGGCAGAAAAAAATGGATAATTTCTCATCTGCAGTCGCGAGCCATTCCAGAATCAGAATCATTTGGAGTTTTCAAGTATTGAATAGCTCGGGTGTAAAGCACGATAAGTGAAATTTTGGTCAATTTTTAGTTACAAAGTAAAATGTGCCATCCTTCAATTTTCCAGTGAAATTGCCATGTTGTACAATTTGCACTGGATTCAGTGAAGCCTTCTGAAATTGGTAAACACAACACGAAAACAATTTATCTACAGTATAGCTTCTAGTAACAATTTTTCTTAATGAACTCAGAATTGACCAAAATGTCACTTACCATGTTTTGCACCCAAACCCTTCAAATGATTTACGACCTGGCCTATTCAAACATGCAACACGGATATGTACCTGATTGATAGGCAGATGGGGCTATAAATGCGGGGGGATACACACATAAGCAGCTCTAGGGATTACCCAGCCTTTAAATGAGTTACCTAAGTGTAATCCTGGAGTGTACAAGCTTCTGTAAAGCACTGATCAGAGGTCATCAGGATGTCCTTTTATAACCTTTCAGGGGTCTCATTTTTTGTGTAAGTTTCGTTGTGTCAGCAATAATTATCCAGGAGCAATTTGGTATTCTACAGCTATCTTCGCTTACGTCCAGTAGAGCGTACCCAGGGGTAGGGCGTGGATCGTCAATTGTTAAGGAACATACTTGTCAACATAATGCGCATGAAAATAGAGTTAAAGCGTTACACACACACACAAATGAATACACACAGGGTCACTGTGCGAATTAAGCTTTTGGCTGGGGGGGGGGGGGGTTGGGAATCACACTCAGTGGCGTACTTTGATTTCATTTCTGGAGGTAGGTGTTTTTTTGGTATGTAAATTTGTATATGGTAACAGTCAGTAAACTAACATTGGTCCATACCTAGATCATTAAATCTCATGATAAAATTGAAACGTAATTTACAAAAACTTGGCACATAATATTTACTTGCTAAGAAATCACAGTTACACACAGAGAGCTAGTAACAACGAAAACTTGATCAAATTTCTATCACCAAATTCAAACTTAAGGTTCCATCTGGCCTACCCGATGGTGCAGTGGTATCGTCGTCGCCTTGTAATCAAGGGGTCCTGGGTTCGATACCCGGTGGAGGCACGTAGTGGTTCGGATCCCACTTTAAACTGTAGGTCCAGTCCTAACTAGCGTTACTGTGCATAAAGTGGACTTAAAACACCAAATTAATCAGTTAACGTCCATTTTACCTACCAACAAGTTCCATGTAAACACTTTAATGCATGTAAAATATCAACAACATGCCACGAGAACTTAAACTGAAAAGAGCCTGTTATTTTCTCGGTTCAGTGAAGTTGGTCAGTTGCAAAATGGCGTCCTTCTTTAATCAACAAGGCTGCATACTTTTCGGCAGGGAAGTCTTTGATGGCTGGACCAGTAATGGACACGAATGGTTTTTCAATTACGTTTTTTACAGAGTTAAGACGTAGTGCTTTCATTTTCATTGAAGGGGATAAAAACATCCTTGGCAGGGGTGAAAATAATTTTATATTGCCGGGGATAAAAAAATATGCGGGGAAAAATCACCGGCATCCTCCCCCCCCCCCCGCGATAATTCGCACACTGCACAGGGTGATTCAAAAAACGTGCGAAAAGCAAACAAAATAGGTGTTGCACCACTGAACAGTTGAAGATAAGGAATCTAGTAGGATCGAAGAAACCAGCGTGACTAGATATGGGATGAAACATGCAGCCACCAAGCATGGATTGACAAATAAGTGACATGTATGGACAGGTAGTGGCACTGCTGAAGTACAAAGAGTAGCGACATCTATTGACATTGATTTAAGCATATGAGTTACATGCTTGACATTTGGTAACTAGTGTCATGGCATTGAAAACATATGATAACAACGTACAATTAGCTCAAAACAGATGTTCAAAATGACGCCGACCAACCAGACAGGAGTGAACGTGATTCTGCCTCATTCTTTAAAATGAAAATGGTGTGTAACGAATCACATCACCAGCGGCGACAATCCTGGCACTGGGATCTCATAAATATGTGATTTGAGATATCCATACAAAAATGGAGTAGATTCAGGTTGGGTGATCTCGCAGGCCATGGAATGGATAGAGTCTCTCCATCCAATCCAGGCAGCTGGAAAAGTATAGCATCCGGATGGTTGTGGACATCCACACTGAAGTGAGGTGGTGGTCCGTGTCTCTGGTACTCTCCCTATCTCAAATTATGCAGTGCATTACCTATTTCCTGTTTATTTCTTGCACGCTTTCACTGAATCACCCTGTACATGTATACTTAAATGCAGGTGTATATATACTTGAAATATTAAGAGGTGGATGGGTGTTTTGTATCTTCAGCTCCTTCTCTTATGCTACTGCTTACGTCTGACACATGGGCGGCCAAATCGCAAGTGGAACTGCATTTTTGCAAAAACACATTTCTCGCAGGTTCAACTTGTGTGAATTTCCTTCTGCTCTCAGTCAAGGCGACTGCAGAATTTTTTAGAAGGGAGAGAGTCATAGAAACTTTTATTATTAGGCTGTTATTATTATTATCACTACTACTACTGCTACTACTATTAGTAGTAGTGCTATTATTATTGCTATATATAGTATTAGTAGTACTACTACTAGTACTACTTGTTATGTTGTTTTTTAAATTACACACATTTGAAATTTTCATATTCTGTATATCCATCTATATACAATTTGCATAACTGTATACTTAACATATTAATTCATGTAGGACAAAAAGCTGTTTTTAATAGTTAGATAATCAGTGTAAAATAAACTGTAAGCTTAAATGTAACCCTATTTCAAATAACAATAACAGTGGTGGCGATTGGATTAAAAAACTGGAGGGAGGCGGGGGGGGAGGGGGACAAGGACAGTTATCTTTCCATTGGCAGATAAGATTTAGCATAGTACGGAGTCAAAAGTGGGAAAGAATGTGGGCGCAACTTGCAGTTTGTCACAGAAAACAATATTTTTTGTTATAAAATATCGCTACAATTTCACCAATCGAATTACACTAACTATTTCCAGAAATCTCAGGGGTTGGAAAGTGCCCCCTCTGCCCCCCCCCCCTTGCGGGTGCTCTTGCTCTCAGTGAATGCAGCAGCATTTTTCGTTATTCTTGTTTTAAAGAAAGGACATGAAACTCGAGTAGGGTACAAACAATTCGGTTCCCCCTTCCCCCACTTGGGAGCGACACTCCTTTCAGCCTACCAATGAACCCCGATGCCTTCCTAGGAGGGAGAGAGAGAGAGAGAGAGAGAGAGAGAGAGAGAGAGAGAGAAGATGTCACCGTAACTCAAACCATCCAGGATTATTGGAATATATATTTGAAGCAGGCGAAGTCTAACTCGTAATTAGTGCGGACAAGTTTCCTCCCCTCGCCCCGATTCCTGGAGGCAACTAGTGGCGGCTTCTGGTGGGTCCCCAGGGTACTACAACTCCTGTTTGATTCCAGCGCTCTGCCGCTGCGGCGCCTTGGTCGGCTTTCCAAAAGGTGAGAGCAGCCGAAAAATTTATAGCCATTCTTATAATGTGATCAGAACTAAAGTGAAATTTATATTGAATTATGGATTTCCAGGGTATTATTCTCTTCCCTCGTAGCTCTGACGCCATTTCTATACTTGGGAAAATGATCCTGCATGCGCAAGTTGATAAAAGGCGTAATATGTCAGTTTAAATAACGGTTTCTCTGTTCCAACAGAAATCAATCTTTTCGAAAAAACATTATCATTCAAATCTCAAATGTCGCAAAGTCTTACGACATTCGATACTTTCAATAATGATGATGATAATTCATATTTAATTACTTTTCGATAATATTTCGGTGAGATAAGAATAATCTTTCTCCAGGTTTGGAAAACCAAAAATAGATGGCGCATAAAAAAATCGGATTCGAAAAATGTTGACTGGGAATAAAAATGAGATAGAATCTTGCGCAGTATGAAAATTTAATAGGAACTAATACAACACACTAAATACTAAGCAGAAAAAGGCAATAAAAAAGCAAGAAGGAAATAATAAAGGGAGAATCATTACGCTGACAAATATGGAGAAATAACATGGGTACCTGGGGGAAACCCTGGGGGGTAAAGGCGGTCAGGGGCGTGATGCTGATCACATCACCCCCGCTCACGACCGGATCAAGAAAGTGTGGGGCGTTTCCCCCACACCCCCTATACGTGGCAAGGCGTGGTGCTATGCACAGGGGAGCACTTTACTTCTTTTTTTTTTAATATGGAGAAATTAGATTTGCACTAAAATGACGGGATGAAACTGTGATTTACGAACTATGTGCATTTAACGAACAGATGGAATGTGCCTTAAGCTGCATCAACTATTCAACTTATCGAACCACCTCACACCAATGTTCCATGACGTTCCAGTGGGTTCCACAGTATTCCAGAACTGCAGTGTTCAGAACTCACTGATACAACGTGCGTTCCGGCTTATTCCAGTGTTTCCAGAACTGTTCAGTTAACCCCAGAATAATCCAGTGTATTGTTCTCGAAACTTACAGTGCACTTCCACAGCCCCTTGGCGTGCAGTGAAATTGATCCTGCATATATTTAGGGACGCCTTGCTCCATTCGGTATGGCGTCTGAGTACCATGCGGGAGACCCGGGTTCGATTCCCGGAATGTATCATTTCAAAGGGGGGGGGGGATGTTTCCAGCAATGTCTCTGTATGGAGCGCTATGGTGTTCACCCAGTCTCTGATATATAAGGGTAAAGGCGGCCGGAGCATGGTGCTGATCACATCATCTCCACAAATCGCAGAGATTGCGAATGTGCTGGTATCTGCCTCCATTTGCCTACACGACATATTAGGCTGTAACTTTCGCCTACATATACACATACTTATACATATCCATCCTCCACGAAATGTTCAATTTATGTAAAACGTCGTATTATACCTGTGTTTTATCATTGGCTTAACTATCAAATTAACTCAAATCAAATTCAATACCAAATATATTTTTTAAAAGGTTGTAACAAGTGATGATCTATTTTGTGCGGCGAGCAGTGCATTGCGCTAAGTGACACCACCACCATTTTTTCAGATTTTGCTGAAAAAAAAACTACAACTAAATATTTGAGAAACTAAAACAATTCACCGTATTTGGTGACACAATCGAGCCTGTATATATATATATATATATATATAAAAGCCTTTACCAGACTCAAAGAAGTAAAGGAAAAATCAGGGCCGATACAGTGCGATTAAAGTTGTCAGAATCTCGTTAGGTTGAAATCAAGAAGCTTAAGATAAATGGATACGAACATCGCATAAAATTGTTGCCCGACCCTGTGGCCGAGTGGTTAGCACATCGCGCTGCGACGCCAAGGGTCCCGGGTTCGAATCCCGGTCGGGCTTGGTTGTTTGTGAATGTCCATTCATCAATTTCATCATTTCATCACTCATCCCCATCTTCGCAAATTAGCCAAGAGGCACAAAACGCGAAGTAAAATAAACTAAATCAATCAATCAATCAAGCATAAAATTGTTACACTAATCAAGTCGCGAAGGGCCTCCCCTATAGCGTAATGCTAACGTCGTAGCCTTGTAATCAAGGGGTCCCGGGTTCGATACCCGGTGAAGCCACACAGCGCAGTGGCTCGCATTCCACTTTAAACTGTATATCCAGTCCAGATTAGCCTTTCTGTGCGTAAAGTGGACTTAAAACACAATTTTAAAAAATCAAGGTACTCGCTACGACAATACTAAGGGCGCGAAAAAAAGCCTGAGAGAATACAGTTTATTTGACATTTGTATGCAGCTTTAAACATTTAATATTGATTTATACAAATATACCCGGGTTCAACTCGACTCCCATATTGTTTACGAAGCTTATCCAAAGGTTTCCTTTCGGGAACCCTCATCTTGATTTTCTCGTTAAAATGTCTTCATTCCCCCGACGCAACTTCCGGCTCGGTTGCTACGTCATCTTGAAGTTTCTCTTCGTGCTAATTAATTTAAAACGCGCCATCTGTTAAAGAAATAATTAAAAAAAAAAGAGGAAGAGGAAGAAGTCTACTCTGGTTGCCCGGGTAACGGAGACGAACGCAGTTCCACATTTTGACGCCGGGTGGTGCTAGAGCGCTTGCACGGGGTTGCCCTCTGTGGAGAAACAGAGGAACTTGTTCCAGTTTCAAAGAGCGTTGAGAAAATGTTTGTTTACCGTGAGTTGACACAACCTTCTTGAATGTAAAGAAATAAAAGTGAGAAGAAATTTGTCAGGCTCTGTTTGATTAAAGAGCTTTGGAATGTAATTATTTTCCTCAGCATACGCTTCGAATTCGTACAGAAAGTTTAACAAGACTATTTCTTAGGATTAAAATATGGTTGCAGGAAGGGGACATTGCGCGTTTATAAAGAAAAACAAACATGTTTCCCTTAGGACACTATTCTACATCCTACAAATTTTTAACTGTGTAATTTTAGGGTAAATACTAATGAGAAAAGATGAAAGAAGTACTCTTGTGTACCCGTCGTGTACACTAGTATTGCTCGGCAAATTGTCCATGACTATTTTCATTAATATTTCTCTTACATCCTGTGTGTTTTTAAGCGATTGATTTTAATTGCTGGAAGAGAATTTGTCAACAGCTTGTTTTGAGTTTTCCTTTAATTCTTTAAGCTCTTATTGGATCAAATAATGTGCACGAACATGGTGATGGACAATTTGCACGGTAATACTCATGGATCTCACTGTACATGCGTCTGTCCGTATCAATTATCGGTATCTAACAAATTACGTATATATAAAGTGTGTTAGACCTATAAATGTACCAAATAATCAGGGTAGACGAAGGTATTCGGCGTTAATCTTATGGTTAATTTGACCTTCTGCCACAATGCGTATACTTTGTACTTTCGTTTCGTTCTTATTTATGTTATTTGACCATTTTCACCAGTTTCTTACCGTCAAATTCTTGTCGTTTCACTTGATCGGGAACATAATGATGTGAAGGCCCACCAGTTGATCAGTCTAACCCTCAGAAATGTGAAGATATGGTTGCAGAACACCACGCTGCAAATGACGTAATTTACAAACCTTTCTAGTGACAATTGTGGTAAATTATCAACGAAGTGTTCGAGTAGACAGGTAGAAACAGCCATAGGTGAATTTATTGCTCAATGTAACTAGTACGGTCTTCTGAGTACCCCCATATGTTTCATTTTTAGTGTTATTAGCAGTATTATTAAAGTTATTAACAGTACTATATCAACTGACAATTCACAAAAGCAATATCAACAAGAAAATAACATGCTGCACTGTAGTCTTTACGTTTAAATGCAATCATTAAAATACACGTCTTATATTTTTTGTTTCAACAACGCCTTATATACTGTAACATGCCTCTTTTATGCCAGTTATGGGTATACAATCATCATATGTATATAGGGGAAGGCGGGACAAGCCGGGGAAGCGGGGTACGGGGGTGTTTTTGCCGAACAAGTGACGCTATTCATCTGATATTCTTGTTATTGGAACTTCATCAGCACATAGTACTCTTTGTCTCGAAAGCCGCTGGTCTGTTCGAGATGGCGTACTAGAAATAACTGAATGTACGTATATTTTTCACCCTCTGTTGCAATAATTCGGCAAACTATTTGCTGCTGTAAGTTACAATGGGGTTATTATTGTTAACGCATGCTTATTTTATATGTCCAGCATTCTTGTCGGATATCATAAAACAGGTCATGTAGTTAGTTTCAATTCACACATTCCGTGTCACGATCGTGTAACCTGATAATGTGACGTTGGGGCATGATGGGGTGGGGCATAATGGGGTACTACCCCAGTTGACAGTAATATGTTTAGTGAAGCAGACTTCTTGCCTTCTGCATCAACCGGCATTCAGCCTTCAACCAGTGGCGGCGATAGGATTCCAAACCTAAGGGGGGCAAAGACTGTTTATTTTCCCTCGTAGATAAGATTTAGCATAGTGCTGGGGACAAAGTAGCAAACAGTGGGACAGGGGGCAACTGCCCCCCTCGCATCCCTAATCGTCGCCACTGGCTTCAACCATTTATGCTCTGCCTTCGACATCTCACGTGCCCACGCCTGCTGAGGAACCAGCGTCATCTTCAATTAAAGTTGCAAGTTCTTGTGCCTATTCCAAACGTAGATCAAAAGAACAATGGAAGATCTTCAGTACGACGTGTTCATGTTTGTGGTTTGTGTTAAACTCGATTGTTTGAGTAAGTTTACACAATTCTACAATTAAAACGTCAACTGTGTTTCATGTTATTATTCTAACTTCATAATGTTACAATTAAGTAGTATGCAGAGGAAACAGTTAAACATGTCCAGCATGTGGGAAAACACGGTGCAAAAGCTCTTTTTCCAAAAATCACAATATACAGGGTGTGGTCAAAAGTCTGGACCGGGCTAAATATCTCATAAACCGGGTTTGTGTGTGATCGGATGTCAGTTGGTATCAATGTTAGTGGGAGGGGGAAACGTTATGACGTGGTTATGGTGGTCGTCCGCCATCTTGGTGGCGGCCATCTTGGATTCAACTTTCTTATTTCAAATGGCAACATGGTCGTGTGACATATCAAAAAACATTAGCTTTTTAAGAGGAATCGAATGGCGAAGTTAGTTTTTCAGTAACATCAACGGTGTTGAAGTTATTCGCGAATTTAGGGTATAATGTGTTAGATTTTGGTTATGTGCAATGTGGTTCTGGGGGCGGTTACGAATTGAAGGACAAGATAAAGAGAAGGTCAAAAAAACACCAATACGTAGAAGAAACTCTGTAATCATAAGAGAAAGGCACCACATTAGGATATTACCAGTCACAGGACATGTTCCACATGTCCGCCGTTCTCTTGTATGCACATACGTAAACGTGCAACCCAATTTTCGTGTACCTTACGAAGCACAGCAGGTGTTATTTGTTCACAGGCCTCAATTATTCTCATTTTTAGGTGGGCAAAACAATATCTTTAAGGCGCCCCCAAAGATATAAATCTAAAGGTGTCAAGTCGGGAGACCGTGCAGGCCAATCAACTGGTCCACGCCGACCTATCCAGCGACCGGGAAACTGTTCATTGAGCCACCTTACAACATCACGACCATAATGTGGAGGTGCGCCATCCTGTTGCCAATATGGAGGAAATGTCCCTTCTTCATTTAACAAAAGTGGCATAACAGTGCTTTCCAGCATATCTTCATACTTTGCAGCATCCAGGTTTCCATCGATGAAGATAAGTCCAATAAGTTTCTCACCCCATATACCACACCACACCATAACCTTACCACCACCTTGCATTTTGGTTGCATCTATCCAATTGGGATTTGTGTCTGCCCAGTACCGAACATTTTGCTTGTTCACTTCGCCTGTGACGTAGAAATTTGCCTCATCACTGAAAACAATGTTATGAGGGAACAATGGGTCACGTGCAATCTGGGCCAACGCCCACTCACAAAACTCAATTCGTCTATCAGGATCATCCTCTGACAATTTCTGTTTCAGCTGTAATTTGTAAGGGTTCCACTTTTCCCTTTTCAGGATTCTTTGAACACTTTTGACACTAACATTATGTTCACGTGATAGACGTCTCACACTCTTTGTCGGACTCTTCACCAATACTCCCAATACGGCTGCTGATGTGTTTGGATCAGTAGCAGTTCGTGGTCGTCCTGATCGAGGTAAATCGTCCACATTTCCCGTTGCACGAAATTTGCGGATTAGTTTTCACAGAGCACTGTCCGTCACGGGTTCGCGATTAGGATGCTGCTCGTTGAAGTCAGCTGCTATTACTGCTGAACTGCGTCCTCCAGCGGAAAGGATGATTTCAATTCTCTCGTCACGAGTTAACATGTTATGGTCCTACCTGTGAAAAAAAATGAAACACAGTCAGTTTTTGTGTCATACAACGCTTCACATATCATACAAATGACATACAAAATCTAACACATTATACCATAAATTCGCGAATAACTTCAACACCGTTGATGTTACTGAAAAACTAACTTCGCCATTCGATTCCACTTGAAAAGCTAATGTTTTTTGATATGTCACACGACCATGTTGTCATTTGAAATAAGAAAGTTGAGTCCAAGATGGCGGACGACCACCATAACCACGTCATAACGTTTCCCCCTCCCACTAACATTGATACCAACTGACATCCGATCACACACAAACCCGGTTTATGAGATATTTAGCCCGGTCCAGACTTTTGACCACACCCTGTATATTGCAAACATTACGTATGTCTTTTCAGTTTTCACATTTTTTTTACATTAAAAAGTAACCATTAAAACTATTTGTGGCTATAAAAATCATATATGAGTTCATTTTGTAATTCAAACATGTGATCAAACATTAGTCAACCCGTCTTGCCCCGCCTTCCCCTACAGTTTTCAACACAACAAAAACCGACTCTACCAGTCGGTCCTTCTGGCCGCGGGAGACAACAATTGATAAAAAGTGACCTGCTTGTATTTCGGAAAATAGTAAATGTGAAGATGAAGATCTAAATATTTTATGCAAATGAAGACCGGTGAATTCTAGTTTAATTCGATAGAAATTATTTTGATTCGCACGTCCATCTGTCTGTGGGTCGAAACAACTGAAACTCAGCAGTCCACACATTTTTAATGCTTCTACAACTCCGAATCAATTCTAAATATAAACACACGTTAAAATAACTTTGAATTTTCTACGCGAGAAGCCCACCTTCTCTTTCGGCTCGTCCATTTGCGTGTGGTTTAGTTAACAATCGAAACCAATCGATGCCTATCGATTTCTCAGTGGACAGACACATCTACGTAATACACAGTTAAAGTGATATAAAGGATATCGATGAAACTGTCTGTCTGTCTATGGCAGTCAAACAATCGAAAGTCAATATTCGAAATGTTTATCTTTCGATATCTCAGGATCAAGTAAAGCTACAAAACATGTAATTTTTTTTGTACTTAAATATATACGGGGTGTATCATAAGTAATAGCGCAAACTAATACAGTCGAAGTCCTCCTCCGTAGCCGAGCGGGTTAAGGCGTTCATTCGTTTTGAGATCGTTCGCTGCGGGACGGCGGAGGTTCGAATTCTGGTCGGAATTTATTCGGCCTACGTATAGGGCCGGTGGCAATCCACCATCGTGAGGAAATTGGGGAGCTCCGAGTGAGTGAGCGTAATCCGGTCGCGAAGTCCTACAACGGCTGGGGGTCGGTCGGGCTGACCACCTGTCCCCCTAGTCTGGCTGCAGATCTCCACGCCCCCTTGGTGTGTCGCGTGGGAGGGAGGCCTGCATGCGGTAGGTATACCGCGTTTGTTACAACCTGTCCCGGTTCCCGCGCTAGTTGCTCCCTGGCTTTTCTCGGTGCTGGGGAAAGTCAAAGCCAGGCAGCCAATTAAAATACGCAACGTCGCAACAGCGTCTACGTAAGCGCCTCTCTTCTGGCTTCCATTCGCTCCTCGCTGCCCAGCAGACGATTTTTTTCCTCGTTTCTCATTGGCACCGAAACTGTCGAGCGCTCCCTAGCGCGGGAAAGGGGACAGGTTGTAACAAACGCGGTATAAGCCTTGGCCCGATATTGGGCTGTTGCGCTATAGGATTATAATACAGTTGAAAGTACACGATAATAGAAGCAAAAAAGTCTCAGTAAACATCGGTCCGCAAACAAGCCGTTTTCGAGAAAATTGCGAATGTGTGGTTACAAGCAGCCACTGACTTCATTTTGTAAACGTCGTCCTAGTTTGTAAAATGCTAATGATGTGTGCGAATGTGTGGTTAGAAGCCGTCACTAAGTGCATTTTGCAAACACCGAGTGCTTTACTCCTTGCGCGGTCCGAGGTTTGCTCTTTGTTTACAAAACAGAACATTTCCGAGAGGTGGCGTTGTAATCAAACAGGATGGATAAAGTATCAACTTAATTCTAGAAAATTTTCCAGATTAGTTCGCCACTTTCGTGTTCTTGTCAACAATCAACCATTCGGAAACTATTGCCGATAAAAAATATATTATTTAGTTTACTGATAATACCAGGTGCGAATATATGGATCTATCCGTCCGCTTGTCAATTTGGGTCACAAATGGACAATAGTTGACATTATAACGACCTTTTCCGTAACCAACAAAAGGCAGATATTTATTTTGTTTGTAATAATGTCCATAAGATAACAATTTTAAGAAAACATTAGTTATCGATTTGATTATTTAGGAAACTATAAATGCTATAAAGATGAAATTTTGTAACATGAATTTTGATTGAAACGCTAATTAATTATTATATAGATTATCCTGTTTAGCAATTGGTTAGAAATCTAGAATCATTAAACCGAGGATGTGCCAAGGTGAACATGGTGCACATCGTGGTTACGTAGTAAATGACGGTACAAGTTGCCTTGATTTGGTACATTTCTTGTATTAGTTTTAGTAGGCACATATGCCGGCCTCCGTGGCGGAGTGGTCAGCGTAGTGCTAGTAAGCCAGAGGTCACAGGTTCGAAACCTGGTTAAGGCATGGATGTGTAATAATGTTTGGTCCATCGACTCATTCATTAGTGCTCCTCATCGTCGCTTTTAACCCAAGAAGTAAAATAACCGAAATATAGCAAGAAAGAAGACTGCTATATATTGATAGTCTGTAACCAACATAATAAAGTTTCATGTCCTGTAACAATAATTGTTGATTCTTCTAAATTGACAGTTTCAAAGGCAAAAAAATTTAGGTGGGCCTTATTGCGGTAACTTACCTTATTATACTGCACTCAAGTGCTGCTGCAAGTTCCAATTATTTGGTTTACCGTCTATAACCACCTTCTAGATGCCTCCTCACCGTGTGACGATTCACGAAGACTGAGTAAACAAAGGGGAAGAAAAAGTTTTACTAAATAAATGTTGTCATTGTGTCAGTCATTTGTGAATATTAGTTTTTGGGAAGATGAAAACAGAACTTGGTACAAGCAATTTCACCACAGATAAAAATTTTTTTTGGATGTTGTGGACCACTTACTGAGAGTTATTTTTAGAGAACGCGTATGTTAACAGCTTGAAGTAAGCTGAAAACAAAATTAGTTCCATTTTTTCAAGAACGTTTTGATGATTTCTTGAATGTGAGGGTTCAACACGACTGTGACAAACAAGTGAAATTCACCAGAGGTTTCATTGTGATACAGTAGAAAAGATGCAGATTGAATCCAACCTTCAAAATCTGTTAAAAGGTAGGTAAGATATAAACTTGCAACACTGCCAAAATGTAATAACATGTCCTCTAATTCATTACCAATATAACAAAATTAACTGTGTTCTGTATTTATAAGAATTTCAATAAAGTATTTCTGACTAACATCCGGCTAAGGCTTGTAGTTAAATGTAAGGTATATTCACATTTCGTCAAATAACTGTTCAAAAAGTACAACAGTGCCATCTCTTCAGTTAAATGTCAAAACACAGAAATTAAATATAAAGCTTCGTATAGAATAAGCTGGTGTTACTTACACTATATTGTAAATATAACAAGCAATCAGTGACGTAGCTATCAAGGATGAATTGGCTACACATTCCTTACAAAGGTGTTATGTAGAATATATTTTATATTATAAAAATTAGTTTGACTGCCAAATTACCATGGTCTCGTGGAGTGAGGGGGAATAAGTGTCTGTCCTCTGATCACATTGGCATCGCCGTTTCTTTTCAAGTAATTTTCGGTGGTGAGTGCAACGTATGAAAATGAAACTATTCATACTTGTATAAATTCAATTATAAATTGATCAAAATTTTTACTGAAATCTATTCATTCCAAATACAGTAAAACCTCGTTAATCCGGACTAATGGGGGAATAAGTTGACCTGAATAACAAAAGTCCGGATTAACTGAAATAACCTAAAAGAACAGTAGAAAGTGCATTAAAACTAGCAACAAAACAACAACAAAACACGTTATTGTGGCATTTTTAAAGGGCATAGGCCTAAGTACACTGTGCAGTACAGTAAAATGTAAAGCAATACAATGCAATACAATGGAGTCCGTTACGGAGCAATTTGACGAATGCGATTGTTGACTTCTAGCCACATTTAAAACCTTGCATTATGCTTTTTCTTTTTTTGCCTTTTGCCTGTCCGGTTTGGATTAACGAGGTTTTACTGTAATGTTTAAAATATGGAGACAATTATATGAATTTCTCTTTTCCTTCCCCCGGTGAAAATAAAATATAATATTCATGAATAAAGCGACAGAAATAAAATATATAGGCTAACTTTAAGTGTAGGTCATGATGAGAATATTGTCACAGAAATATGGATACAAAGAATGGGAAGGAAATTGATGAAAAGAAGAGGGTCAATTTTTATTTAAACCGATAGAATTAGACCTAAAACAGCCAAGATAGATTTCGCCCCTTCCCTCTAAATACACTATCCGTACATATTAACTGCTACGAAATTAAATTTGCCTACGTGCGATTCAAACCTCCAGTCCACCAGAGTGACATACCAAACGTGAGAACCGGAAAACCATATATGGTACTATTTCAAACCATCCAAAATGTTTTTTCGCCGTGAACAGAGAAGTAGGTTTCTAACAGGGGAGATGGAATTTGAGAATGGTTTCTGATAGAATCCTCACGAATAAACGTTAACTCACCAGACAATGTAAATAAGCCATTAAGGTCAGTGTTCGGAAAGCTACTTTTTAAAAGTAACTAAGTTACAGTTATTGGTAGTTGAAAATTACAGTTACTTTCTGCTGGAAATTTTGTTGCCAACAAATTAAACACGATCAATGATCATAAACTGTAATAAAATAAACAAATGAGGACTTACACGGGTTTTATTTATATTCTCTTGTATGCACTTAATATAGGTCTTCGGATGTTTACATTATTGCAACAAATAATTGATCAAGGAGTCAACTTTCCTTGAATGATTTTAATTTTCATACACCAGCCACAGTTCTTTGCATGTGGAGGCATCGATCCGCTTGCGCCTGTTTCTTAGTCTTCCATTCAAAGCTGATCAAGATCCACTTCCTGAACAATGACTTCTTAGCTCGACCATAACTTTCCAAATGAACGCGGCAATCCACCTAAAAAGCTGGAGTCTTCGCGAGCAATTAGAAACGCCAGATTTAAATAATACGTGGATATTCTACAGTAAGCATGAAACGAAGCCTACCCTCGTAGCCTTAGGCGATTCCACGAAAAACGCTTCCACCTTAGCATCCAGAGAAGACGCATAGCCAGAGACAGAATTGACAAATCTTGCTTTTCCTCAGTGTTACACATTTTCATGTGAGCAATTCAAGTGTCGTAAAGTAACTCTGTTACTGTCACAGCCACTTACTTTTAAAAGTATCTAATTTAAGTTAGAACTCGACGACCTCCGTGTCGGAGTGGTTAGCACACATCGCTTTGACGCCAGGGATACCACAGCTGGAAAACCCGTGTATTATTTGCCCCTTCATCAATTTCTTCATATCATCACCCATCATCATCTTCGCGATTAGCCAGAAGTGGCAGAAAAGCGAAGTAAAATAAACCAAATCAATCGTTCAAAAAGTAACTGTTACTTGTGAGTTGCATACACTGTCTTAGATCCTCAAATTTTCACTTCCCTGTAATGTGTTCAGTGCGTTGCCTAAAGGTTGGTACTGATCGCTCATCTCCTTAAAGTTAGGCAACCCACATAGCGCAATGCAAGGAAGCGAGCATTGCCGGATCCATGAATGCCAGTTTTATTGCGCGTGACTGTACCTTTGTAAAACCTCTATCAAGATGGCCCTGAAAAGGATAATTTTTATTTACACACACACACACACACACACATACGTACACGTACGAATCTAACGTGCACATCCTTCCCGCCTCTTGAAATTACGGGGCGTTACACATTACAGAATTTATACCCCCATGTCCGGCGTTATTTATTTATTTATTTAACGAAAACTGGGCAGTGTTTGTCCACCGTAAATCGCACGTAGTGGCTTCATATTTATGCCGCGCGGAATATCAAAAGAGAAGGTGGCCAGCCCTTACATCGTCGCCCCCCCCCAACAGCCCCCACTCTGAAACTCTTCCAACCGCCCTAACCGAAAAACTATTCCTCGACCACCCCCTTCCTCCCCGCCTCTCGCGCTGTTTGCTTTGTGGCTTGAATTATCAGTTGTGTCGCAGTCTGTCCTCACCGCTTGTGTAAAGTTGGACGCATCAGATTCAACGTGCTTCTGCATTAATGAGGTGGGGCGTTGTGGATACGGAATTCGCGTTTAATACCAACACCAGAGGCTTTTCCAAGCTTCTCAGCGATAATGTAAATAACAGTTAAAATTTCTCCTCCTCCCACCTACGACCAATCTTTGTGCGAAATTCCTACACCCTGTTTTTGCCTATCAACAGTTTCCCCGTGTTAGTGATGATCGGAATAAAATATCTAACTAAACACTACAACTCCTCGATTTTCATATATATGATTTCTTGTCACAATTAGTGCACTATGAAAGCTCGTTTGTAATTGCAGGGTTTGCTGGAAGAAGGGCATAACTCAGAGAACAATTTGGAGGTAATCGACAGGGGCTGCTCAAGATAAAATTTTCAACCGGGCGAGTTGGAGTTTAGCGTCCCCACCCACTTTCCACCCTTGTCCTCCCCTACTTTCCACCCCCAATTGAATCTTGACCATGTTACATATTCACCGTTTTAAATAATAATAATAATAATAGCCTTATATTAAAATACTCTAAGTATTACTGTTATAGGATACGTTTATTGCAGGTTCGTATTTATGATATCAAAGTAACAATAATCTCTTAACTTAGATTGCTACATGAGTTTGCAATGCATATAATATGTTATGAAAGAGTAAATTCAAAACTCTCTTCCTTGGAAGGAAGGTAGCAGTGAAGACAAAATCTATACTGAATTATGCTTGTGAACTGACTGACTGAGTTTTCTTGACTTTTGGTGTTGTGGAGTATTGACTTGGCTCCAATTTGATCTGCCTTTCCTTAACCTCTGCTCCTGTCGCTTGAAGTGGTGGTCTTAAAAAAGGTTCTCAAAGACTACCATTTGTTTAAAGTGCGTGTAAACGTGTTGACAAGTACGAAGCACTTTAAAAGACGTACATAACTAACATTTTTATTGCTTTTAATTGTTCCTTGTTGGTTTTCAGCTCTTCACCAGCAAGCACCAGACCGTTGCACACCGTAGTCATAAGGTAGACAACACCCCCTTCCCCCTCTCTCCCAAACTCAGGCAGTGTCGTTAAAACAGCAATGCATTTGCTTAAATAACCTATACGAGAGAGAGAGAGCGCGCCAAACGTGGCAACGCAGCAAACATATGTGAGCTCAGGTGTGCAGCCGTGCTACGACGATATGAAGCGAACATTGTGTCACTAGATATTGCGAGGAGAAATGGAGAAATTAGCTGGTGTGGATGCAGAGTTAAATTGTATTGTGCGTCGTGGTATATGGCGGTCATAGATGGGGTGTGGTGCAAGCATTGCCATTATAGTTATCTCGGGAAAGAGACTTTGCTGCGTGGCTAGACGCTATCTCTCTCACATTGTTGTTGTAATTATGGGTGCCGTATTGGATGTCTTTTCAAGGAATAAGCAAGGAATATCACCATTCAAACGAAATAAACTTCTGCATGAATTCTACACGTTTTTCGGTAAGTTTGTTTACAACGTATAGGAATACTTAAGATAACCAATCGCAGTTTCGGCCTTTGGTTGCCAGGCACTCTGTACATCTCAGCACCCTTTGCTTTGCTTTTCACGCATACAGGGGTGGAAAATATGCTTTGCGAAAATTTTGCTAACTGGGAGTTACCATCCCCACGTACCCTCTCACTTTGAGCACTGTACAGGTGAGCTGGGCAAACTTCTTAAATTTTTCTGGCAACCTCTCTGCACGGAGCTGCTCTGAGGTTCACTCAGCCTCTTTAAATGGGTAACTGGAGATGAGGGTAAATGTGGGCGAAGCGTAGTTACGTCGCTTTACTACCTCTTTGGTTAATCGCGAAGATGGTGATGAACTGATGAAATGGACAGGAAGAGTGAAACATTCGTACCTGACAAGGGTTCCAATCTGGTACTCGTATTTCTGGCTTTGTAGCGGGTTACGCTAACCATTCTGCCTTCGAGGCTGGGCATAGATACATATTGATGGAATGTTGCAATGAAACAGTGGGTAGTTTATATCAGGGTTGTTAGAGGTCCAGGAATTTTAAATAAATGCAATTCCGGTCCAGGAGAGAAAATCAGTAAGCGTAAATGGATTCTGGACCGTAAGGAGCCTTTTTATCTGTAAAGAATTTCAATTCGGTCCAGGAACATTTTTTCCTGATCAATTTAAATTCGGTCCAGGAACCTTTTTTCAATGAAACAATACGCAACTTAGACCGAATTTAAATTGTACGAGAGAAAAAAAGTTCCGGTCCGGCAGCGAAACCCAATAGAACTTATTAGAATTTATGGGTACCAAGATCTTTAACAACCCTGGTTTATATACCTAAGAAAACGCCAGCATCCGTGGCGGAGTTGTTACCACAGCGCGCTACGACGCCAGGCGTCCCGGGTTCGAATCACGGCCTGAGCCTGGGTGTTCTTTGCGAGTGTCCCTTCATCATATTACCGTCACTCATCCTCATCTTCGCGATTAGCCAAAGGTGGCAGAAATGCCAAGTGAAATAAACCAAATCGACGTGACTCTGCATAAACACACACGTATAGAGAGAGGGAGAGAGAGGAGGGAACAAAATGAAAGATAGAGGAGATGCAAGAGCTCTGTAAGGGAGAACAGGAATAGAAAGAGACAGGAAAGAGAATTGATAAGGAAGAAGGAATAGAGAGAAAGAACGGAGCACAAGGGAAGGAATCTTAGCAACATGTGTACCGAAGCAGACCCCACCTGGATGTCAAACCTTAAGCAAAAATTTTCTTTGTCGACGCCAGTGCTACTAAGCAACCAATTTCCATTGAACAGGCAGCACTTCCATAGTAAGCCTTCCCTTGTTTACCTTCCTCGCAGAAGATTGAGTTCATCAAGAAGACACGGAGGTAAAGAATGTCACGGCAAAAGAGAGAGAGGGGGGGGGGGTAGACTGACTGAGAGAAAAGACCCAGTAAATTGGCTGGTCGTTTTCGCTACTTTAACATTACCTGAGCTGAAATAATTTGATAAATTGCACCTTGTCAGAATCATAGTGGGATGGAAGTTTGCTGCTTTCTTGGGTGGATGGGGAAATGCTCGAATTCATCTTGAGGAAACGCTGGAGTCCTTTTTGGTCTGTCCTGACAGCATTTATTAAGAGAGAGTTATAAATTCCGGGCAAAAAAAAAGACAGAACCGCTCGCATTTCGCCGATTAAGTCTCTTAGGGAGAAATATAATGTATGGCGACATGCACCGGCATGCATTGGGAGGCATTTGTCACGTCAGGTGGAACAGAATTAGATCCAAACGAGAAGTGTAATGCCATCTGGTGAATGGCTGTTTCTACATCCCCAGTCCCGGAAACAATTCCGTCCGGGCTAAGACAAATGATGGATAATTTTTGCCCTCGGTTTTGGTTCGAAATATTGCTGAATTGACGTGCTGAAACTAGTTGACATTTTTCTTTCAGGGTTAGATGAAGAACTAGTAGTATGGAAAATGTGGCCCATGCCACGCAGGATTTTATTTTGCAGTGGCGGCGCTACTGTGGGGCTTGGGCGGCTTCCACCTTCTTTGTTATCAGTATTTAATGACTTTTTTTTTTCAAAGGGGGTTTCTAATGAAGATTAATTTCATTCCTAGGTCTTAAGGTGTATTTTCAGCATAAATGAGCTACGAAGCAACACTTTAAAATCATTTAAGGGTTACTTCCATTATCGTAGTGTCCTTGTGAATGGGCGACCGCAGGATGTTTTCCAGGGAGGGGCAAGCATGGTTATTTTTTCACAGGGGGGGGGCAAACGAGACATATTCCCCCCCATAATAGTGTTGCCCTCAAAAAGCACTTATTCAGATTTAAATTTTTAATGTTTCTGCAACATGCTTAATTAATATAAATTACTGTGAATGAAATGATGTATATGTGTATTATATATAAGTTTATGGTAACATCCCTTCCCCCCCCTTTCGGGACGCCCATGTCCTTGTGGCACATATTTCGTATATTTCCCTCGTTCTATCCCCTCCCCATCACACTCACAGCCTCAGATATTTATAATAATGTAAAACCGTACTCCTCAAATGTAGAAGTCTTGTTTTAATGTTTGGTAAGATTGTCTCTCTTTGTATAATTAGTTAATTCAGGTGACCTGCTCAAAATGATGATATTGTTTAGGGGGGTGTCAAGTTTCAATGTCAAATTTAAGTATAACCATTTTCACATCTCTTCGCATCTGTCAACTCCGTGGTGGTTAGCACATCGCGCTACGAAGCCACGGGTTCTGGGTTCGAATCTCGGCCTGGGCATATGGGTGTTCATAATATCACCCGCATTGTCGCGAATGGCCAAAAATGGCATAAAAGCAAAGTAAATAAACCAAATCAATGATGCGCACCAACAAAAGATATGAAAATACTAAATTGAATTTTAACAGTCTCTCTAATGTTTCTAACCCCATGTAGCAAACAATCATTTGGGAGACATTGGAATAGATCATACACATAGTACACTCGTTTCAAATCCATCTTAAAGTGTTTCTGTGAAATGTAAACTAAAATATCCGTAATCATTTTTGAAGTTAATACCGAGTCCATTGACTTCTTCATCATACGGTACCAACCTCTATGCCGAAGTGGCTACCGCAACGCAACCTAGTTTTGAATCTTGGATAACGCATGAGCATTGTATTGTCTTTATATCTTTATCTACTGTATATATTCGCAATTTTTCCCCATTGTGGTTAACCTACAATGCTAGAAGTGACAGTGGAATTTACAATATTCAACCGTTAAACAATGAGCCTGCTAAATTACAAAAACTGGACGCAACCATTTTGTACTTAAATTTGTAGCTATAGCTTACCATGCATAAAGATATATAATGATTATAAATTACAGTTGTGCGTGCCTAGAATCACATTATTGATTGATTTGATGTTTTAAGTCCACTTTATGCACAGTAAGGCTAATTGGAACTGGACCCACAGTTTACAGTGGGATCCGAACCACTATGTGCTTCCACCAGGTATCCAACCCGGGACCCCTTGATTACGACACTACCACTGCGCCATCAGGAAGGCATAAAATCATATTAATTAGGACAACTATGCAATGGCCATAAACGATTCCAAAACTCCAATGGTCATTCCTAAAGTAGTTGGATAACAGCGGAAATTAAGGGTCTTGGACGGCCAAATCCTCAGTCAACTTTGTACAGTGTGAAGAGAGATAAACATTATGGAAATATGATTGTATCATTGGTGCTTATTTCCCATCCCTAATGTCTTTACTTTGAGAGTCAAGAATCTGATTAACTGCGAGATAAATTTGATGTCTACATGTGTTTTTAACGCAGATACCAACAAGGATGGTTCTTTAGATGCCCAGGACCTCCGCCTTGCCAAAGCGAGGATATGCCGCATGAGCGGGTTGAGGCCAGGCGACCAGAAGTACCAACACTTCGAGGAGCTCTTTCATGAAATGTGGAAGTCGCTGAGCAACGATGCGGACATGGACCACGACGAGAAAATCACGGTGGACGAATGGGTACGTGTGAATGATGCACTGGGTCTTAGGGCTTAAGTCACTGAACAAATACCGTGTTAATAGTGGGTTGTTATGAGATTCTTTGCTGCATCGACAATGAGGGTATGCACCTGATAAACAAACAAAAATAGAATATCATAGGATTTATTGCATAGTGTTGATAAACATACCGTTTAGAAGTAAAACTAAAAAAAATATCACTGTTTCTACGGCGTTAAATAACAACAAACTATTTATCCGGGAACACTTGTACTTCGTTTGTGTATACAGTGGCACTTAGACGTGTTCCAACATCCACTCAAGTGAAGTGGGACTTTATAAGTGTCACTTAACGTTAAGAGAACATTGCACAACTGCAAAATGGTGTTAAGTGTGACTTAAGACGTTAAGTGGAGATGGTGCAACCGGTCCACAATGCCACAAATATGTTTATATCGTCGTCTTTTGGCACTAAGCCTGGTACATATATCACTCCACCGCTACTACCTCCTTTCAAACTCTGAAGGTACAATGGTGCATGACCTACTAGGATCCTGCTCTAGTTTCCGATTTGCCTCACCGCAAGCCATCAGGTAAGAAGTCACGTAGACACAGACTTCCTCGCGAGTTCAGTCCGCATTCAATTATGGATCTTACTTGTGTTAGCGAAAGTTAGTGTGATAGCTGTAGGTGGCAGCTGTGCACCATGAACAGACAGGTATTGGTTTTCGTTGTGTATGAATCCGACGTGGTTCAGTACTTGAGTATAGTTCCCGAACATCTTTGGCGTTCACCGCCTCAAAGAATTCTGTACAATACATTAGTCATCCAAAGGTGATCATATTCATAAATACGTACAATACACGTTACGTAGCTATCAGTGGCGTATGTTAGGTTCGAAACCTAGGCTATTTCATAATTCTGTAACGTTAGAGTGGACAAAAATATACTGAAAGAAGGGGGTAGTTCTTCCCCGTTTTTGAGATTCTGAAACTATTCACTTTTCAACCTTATACCAGTTTCCCACACATTTACTCAATTGTTGCAAAAGGTTTATTTGTATTTAGTCAGGCAACAAACAACCCATGGTAGATGAACACATTTTAAAACGTTTCTCCCTTTTTCCAGAAAATTTCCCGTTCCTGGGAAAATTTCATTCTGAGAACAATACTGAATGCACCTCATATTATACGTCAGAAGATTTATGCTGGTGCAGCTCCACCCACTGAGAGGAGCCTGGACCGGTACTATCATCTTACTATAGACATTTACAATTCCATTTTTCTTCTCTATTATATTCTTTGGACTTCGGGCTTGGCAGATAGCTTCGCTAGCCTGGTCATATTATGACCTCAGCGCAGAGATTCCACATTCGAATCCTGGTCTAGGTATGGCGTTTTCTCGTGTGAGTTCGTCAGTTTCAACTATTCTTAATTCATTCTCATGTTGTTGATTAGTCTAGGGAGGCAGGAAAGCGACGCAACACACCTTTTAAAATGATACGTAGCTCTTATTTATCATCCGTTGACGAGAGCGCTCAGTTTCCAAACAATCGAAGAATGAAGCAGTCATCCAACCCTGTCCCAGTAGGTGTGGTGATCTAGATGCAACTCTAAATTTATTTTGAGACAAGTGTTCTTCCTTTCCAGATCAACATGTGGGAAGGACTTGAGAAGCAGATGGCGCGGCGATCACCGAGCCAAGTGAAACGGGGATTCCCCTCAGCAATTGATGCGGATTCTCCCAGTACTACCTTGTCGAGTGAGTCAGAAGAATCTCCCTGTCTGCCGAGCTGGCTTCGAGCATATCTAAAGTATAAATTCAACTTGTTAGATCGAACGGGTAAGTTGTATTCATCGCTCTACTAAAACGTTTCTTGCAGCTTGTAAGTGAACACTAGATCAGCAGACGGAGCTCATAAAACTTTTAATCAATTGCAAGCTGGGTGGACCCGGAATAATAAATAAGAAAACAACCCTGGTGAAAGAACAATTAAACATCCTAGCACAAGAACGAACTAAAGCGTCATTTGTTTCTCCTCTCGCCCCCCCCTCCCCTCCCCCCGCTTGTGCTCGAGTGTCCACATGTTGCTGCCCTATGACTAACATCCCGTCCTTGTTTCGTTGTCAAACACTTCAGCAAGGTTAAATATTATGCAACTGCTTGCGCTGTGGACGATATCATTCTTGACATATTATTTTTGTTATAACACTTGTCACTGAATACAGGTGCAGCACATATTGGCAGCACAGGGGCAGGATTACATGGCAAGCAACTGATTGCATCATCCAAGCTGTGCGTTTAGCTTAGTGTAGCCTGGTCCATTAACGTATTAGTTTGTATAACTTTAGAGAAATGACAGGGGGAAGTTATGGTGACGGATATCTTCTCCTTCTTATCTCACCTGGTCAATAAAGCATTTGGTTATCTCTCTGTTATGTTTTGAAAGTTAAATGGTAATAAAAATTCAACTTTTTATTTCCATAACATAGTCAAGTGGGATGAATAGGAAATTGTGGCCGAGTCAATACGACAAAGGAGCATACGAGTCATTACATGCCAAATCAACACAGATATGTGCAATTTCCAACCTAACCATCTCCGATTTTCATGCAATTGGGGAGTTGAAACTATGTATGGAACTTAGTAACTATGAAAATTTTTAGTCTCGTGCGTCTTGTAATTGTTAAATTATTCAAGGTCAAAGTTAGCAAAAATTGCCCTTTTTGAGCCCGCTTAGCTGTACTAAATGTGCTGTAACTCCGCCCCTATTTCGCCAAGAAAGCTCAAATAAAGCTTGTTGTACAGGGAATTGAACAAGCTTTCCAGTGATATATAACAAGCTTACCTTTTGATAAAAATATAATTTTGTCACGTGACCTTGACTTTTGACCTTGAATATCTCAAAACATGTATTCACCAAAAATCGTGAAAAAAAATATTTGGTACCTAATGCCATACTCTAAAACATATCAAAAGATCATTCTGAGACTGCAATGGGATCAGAAGATACAAAATAATATGTGTAACTATGTGACTGATAAAAGCCTCATTACATGAACTATGACGAGTCAAATGTCCCTTAACACCCTCTACAAAATGTAAAGGAGTTACCCTGGGTATAATTGGTCATGAAAGAAATAGGTTAGACACAGGTAGATCCCTAGCTGTGTGTGTCAAGCGCAGGTCCGGCATATTGTTGACCGCCATCTTGAATTCAACGCAAACATTTCGAAGGAAAGGGGGTGATGTGACATATGAAATCAGGCTAGAATTTAGGCAGCAAAACAACGTTATACGCATATCTTTCACTTACGATATATGCACATTATAGTGTTTTCAATATTCCTGTGAGCACACTCGTTGACGTCTCTCACACTCACATAGAACATTTGGAAATGTAGCAGGTTCAACATCATCGCAAGCAGCAACTATGCTCTCTCTCAGATGGTCAATATCACGGACTTTTAGTGCATGCACCATTCTCTTCAAATGTTTCTGAAGATAAAAGTCCTCCTAAGATGTTAGATCTGGGGAATGTGCAGGCCTTTTAATAGATCCCCATCTGTACATCAATCTACCTAGAAATTTACCATGACGAATGTTCACATAGTGTGGTCACACACTGTCCTGTTTCAAAACTCTGGAAAAGTGTCATACCCCGTAAGTAAGGATGAAAAACCTGTTCACTTAACATAACACATCCAAGAAGCCCTCACCATTTAAGGTTCCGTAGTTGAATATGTACCAACCATTCCCGTTCTCCATACACTATACCACATCATTAGCTTACCATTCGGCTGGGATCTGTCTACTGTAGATTATCAAATCACAAGTATTGCGTATAATTTTTATTTACTTTACCGGGAACATAAAAATTAGCATCGTCACTGAAGAATTTTTCATTCCAAAGGAAGTGTCACGTAATTGTTTGAGATACTTTTCCCAATATTCTTCACTATGCAAGTATTTGGTGAATGTTGCTGATTAAAATCATATGCAATGGTGCGTATACTTCTTTCTGTCCCAAGATGTCAGCGTGATCTCGACGAGTTCCTGACACGTTAGGAGCATTCTTAATACTTTGTTTTTAACACCTCGAAAAGGAGAAAATGATTACAAGCATGCAGTAATAATTTTTTGCTGGTTAAATATACTTTGATAAAACCTTCGCCGCTTCATTTCTCGTGGAATTCTAACCTGATTTGATATTTCACATCACCCACTTTCCTATGAAATGTTTGCGTTGAATTCAATATGCCGGACCTGCGCTTGACACACACAGCTAGAGATCTCCCTGTGCCTAACATATTTCTTTCATGACCAGGATAACTCATTTACATTTTGTAGGGGGTGTTAAAGAACTTTTGACTCGTCATAGTTCATGTAATGAGGCTTTTATCAGTCACATAGTTACACATATTATTTTGTATCTTCTGATCCCATTGCAGTCCCAGAATGATTTTTTGATATGTTTTAGAGTATAGCATGAGGGACCAAATATATTTTTTCACGATTTTTGGTGATGACGTGTTTTGAGATATTCAAGGTCAAAGGTCAAGGTCACGTGACAAAATTATATTTATATCACTGGAAAGCTTGTTCAATTTCCTGTACAACAAGCTTTATTTGAGCTTCCTAGGCGAAATAGGGGCGGAGTTACAGCACATTTAGTACAGCTAAGCGGGCTCAAAAAGGGCAATTTCTGCTAACTTTGACCTTGAATAATTTAACAATTACAAGACGCACGAGACTAAAAATTTTCATAGTTACTAAGTTCCATACATAGTTTCAAATCCCCAAATTTCATGAAAATCGGAGATGGTCAGGTTGAAGGCTGTGTTGATTTCGCATGGAATGACTCATACAACCTTTGTAAAATCTAATTAATGAAATTTTGTAACTACGAGGGATGCTCATAAATTAATGCCCCATATTTTCTTTCTCGGAAACTATTTATTCAAAATGTATGAAAATCACACAGTATAACGGAAGGTTTCCTTTATATATGCAATTTTTCTACATAATCTCCATCTGCGTCTACGGTCTTAATACTAAACCTTGTCTACGAAGGAAAAGTAAACATGTGCTCCCCCCCCCCTTTCAATTTTGGTACCCAATCGCCGGTACTCAGTGCATCCTCTGATAGCTTCACCATTTCATGATCTTGAGGGGTGTACCCATGCGACTTCAAAAAACAGGAAGTCAATATACGAGTTTCATGTTTTGACGTATAAGTGGGAAGTTTGCGAGAGGCAAATACAGTTCAAGAGTGTCAACATTTACATGCTTTCGATTTGTATATATTTTTTTGTAAGCCGCAGCGCTCAGGAAAAAAACAACATGATAACTCAGTTTGTACAGATGTTCTGCATCGTTGGTTACATTGTTCCATGTGCGATGCGATTGCTCGAACCGTTCCTTCTAGCGAACAATGCATTTCAGTCCTGCATTGACGGCTATCATGGTTCGTTTTCGGATGCGAAAGATATTTGAAGTATGTGGACGTCGGACATGAAATACGATTTTTGAACAGAATGCGAAACTCATGGTTTTAACGCAATGATCAGCACACAATGACTGACAAATGTGTGGATGTATAATCGCGTGTTGTATCCAAGTTGATCACAATATGCTTGTGTGTTGGAGAGTTACAGAGCGTCTTGTGAGCAGAAGTTAATCTAAATTTTGAGTTCGAGTTTTGGGAAGTTTTGTAAATATTGACTGGAGCTACTCTTGTGAAAATATAGCAATAATTGAATGTAGCGCTCTAATGAAATAGTTACATATAAGTATAGGGACAGTCAGAAAGGTTGCTACACCTTGATAGTATGGTGTGCTGACGCATAACAGAATAGTGGCATTTGAAAGATTGCCTTTCCAAGAAGACGCCACGTGATGACTTGCATCAACAGCGCTTAAGTCATCATTCAAGATGGAGTTCTCAGTAGAGCAGCAAATTGCAGCTGCAACATGAGCCATTGCTTACAAAAAGCACTGGGAGTCTAAGAGACTGGGAAGACATAATTTTAATGTCACGTCGAGACCTTCAACCACTCGAAAATGAAGGAAAAGTCTCCTAGCATTGGGAAGCATCCGTACAACGAAACAGTAGCGCTCAACTGTGATGCAGACAAATCGGCACGCCAGTGGGCACGTGAAGTAAACATCAGTAAGTCCAGTCTTGCTCCTGTTTTTCGACGTGGACGCTACAATTCAAGAAGAAATTAGCGCCATTTCTCTATCCACGTTCCATAATGCAATGGCCGATTTTCTACATCAATGTCGGTTATGTGTGGATGTAAATGGAGATTAGCTTGAAGCAATGAAGTAAATGCACAAGTACAGTCATTTGCTTTCATCGCTTGGCAATACATCGATACACACACTGGCAACACTGGGAGAGAGGAAGCTAGGCACGAGACTTTGAGGTGCATTGTGCACGCCCAGATCACAATGCACAGAGCGCTAATCATCTTGTATAAGAGCAGATGAGTTGCCCAAGATTGCTGTAGATTGTTTCCGCGTAGAAAGTCTCTGTCAGACTGCATCTTGAACATCAGACATACTTGATATTTTCTGGTGCCAGTGTTCAGTTCTCTCCAGTCAAATTGCCGTACTGCGCAGGCGCCACTCGATTGTCTTGCCAACAGAAGAACTTCCTGCTTAGAAAGCCGTGCGGCAAGATCATACGCGCAATAGGGTTCCCGCAAACCATCATCTTTCCGCTCTGCCATATGGAGTTACCTTTATGCGTCGTAAGTTCATACGTATATAACGCCATAAGGTATAACAGAAGCATTATTCTTCATTTCTAAATGTTTGCATCAAGTTGATTACTTGATAGACAGCAACTGAACGATAAAAAGTATTTTTGGATAATTTCTCTGGAACAAAAGTGCTGATGTAATGCCCATAGGAGAGGGAGAATAAATACAATAACTGAAGCAAGGAGAGAGAGTTAGAACCAAAGAAAATCGAACCACCAAGAGAGATTGTGCCGCATCTAGCAATATCCTGCAGTACAGCAACAAGAACAACACAGCCGTTCGGCGTATTGCATCATAGTAGGATAACCATCAAGATTTAATGAAAACTAGTAGCAGGGAACATTTACAGCACGAGTACGGATCAGCAAATGAGAGAAATTGGTCGAAAGAGCCACCTGGTACGTATCTGAACGCACGTTTCTCAAAGAAAAGTGGCTTTTAAATCGCATAATTTCCTGTTGTCAAGTCTAGCCAGCGTCTAAATCCTCACTGGCTGCGGTTGAGAGCTTCGACTGCTGCGTTGCTTGTGGAGGCGGGGGGTGAAGGGGATGCGAAAAACATAAGTCACCGCTCGAGCTTTTAGCCGGCACCTTGTGTTACTAAGTGGCGTGGTAATGCCTACCGTTCTGGAGCTAAAATATGTTATTGTCTTATCGCAAGCATTCCTCCACCTCCTGCCGGTTGGCACAATGTATTCTGCAAAAGGTAGACGAAGGCAAAAGGAGCCGATAAAATATGTAGCGTGCTAAAGGAACCACATTAAGCTGTGTAATGCATGAGAAGTATGGCGGTCGTGGTGGGAGAGAGAGAGAGATGATGATGCTACGTTTATCCGTCGTCCTTTGTATTTGCTTCTGTTCGGTTCCAGGCTCGTATCATGTTACCGAAATAAAAGGACGGAAGAGGGATCAGAGAGGATGCTCTTCGAAGGCGATGAAGATGCTGTGGGGGAGATCCGTGCAGATGTTATCTCCTAGCTTTCCTTAGAGATGCACATCGAATTCAATTTTTACTGCTTCGAGCACAGATGTTTTCTTTCCAATTAAATTGGTCTGAAAATTACAGACATTCTGTTAAAAGCCTTTTTTATATCGGGTGCTGACACACGCCCTGGCCAGGATTCGAACTCTGATTCTTTCGCCGCTACGACGCCAGAGGCCTCGAGTTCGAATCCCGGCCTGGGCATAGATGTTTGTGAGTGTCCATTCATCAATTTCATCATGTCATCACTCATCCCCATCTTCGCAGATGAGCCAAAAGTAGCACAAAAAGTGAATTAAAAAATCAAATCTGATTCTTTCATTGCAAAGACTTGATCACTGAAGTTCTTTCCCTGTGATTTCGAGCACAAGTCTTTGCGAATGCTGGGTTATTAGCTTTGACGAAGGCAATGTCCATCACCATTGAACACGAGAGATGCCCGTTATAAGGGGGAATACCTAACAGTATGTTCAGCGCTCCTATTATTTTGTACTTTCTTGGCTTAGATTCCCTTCGGATATATAGAGTTCTGAATCATATATTCCTGATTGATCCATTCGGTTTATTTTATTTCGCTTTTCTGCCAGTTTTGGCTAATTACCAAGATGAGAGTGAGTGATGATAGGATGAAATTGATGATGGGTAAACACTACAAATGAACGCGCGAGTGCACGAAGAGGAAAATCCGGCTGAACTGAAATATCTTAATAAACTTACAAGTTATTAATTTTCTTTTATTACACTTTTAAGCCGGACACACTGCATTCATGCTGTGTTTAGAGGCGTGAGTAGGATTTTGTTGAGGGGTTGACTTTATTTAGCAATCTTCTAGTTTTCTATCTTTTCCTGTACTTGACATACCCTTTTCTTGGGTTTGTGGATGCCAATCAAAAAGGGGATTGGAACTCTACCAGCCGCCCATGGGCACGCCACTGATTGTGCTCGACAGATCGCCCTTCCACTTGTCCTCAATGACTATACTCGTTCAAACGTCGCACAGCGTTATCAAATGATTCTTTAAAGAAAAAATGCATGGCAGTAATAAATACTACAGTAGTGGAATGGCCTACAATAACCTATGGTAGTTTACATTCCTTTAATGAGTTCCTCCGCACGAACCATTGTCTGCAGTCTCTTAATGTCTTCCCTTATCTTTACTGCTCTTTTTCACGATCCAAACTAGAGCCGGTGTTATATCCAATGTGTAATTCCAATAAAATAAACTTCAATTTAAAGTGTCCATGTACTGGCTCCATTGGAGACACAAAGTCCAATCCGTACCCTTAAAACCGTACTCGTGTTAAAAAATCATTACTGCGCCATTTGTATTGAAAGCGAAATTGCAAAGCAAATATTGGTTCTCGAAAATATGTTTTTGAATCAGGAACAACGAGTATAGAGAATCTACAGAGAGCTGCAATTCAATTTTAATTTCCAAAGACTTTGAAAGTAGATCGTAACATTGTCGCTATAATACGTTAATTTTATTAATAACATTATGATTATTGAGACGATGTACTTAAGATAAGAAAATATCAAATATTGTATACAAAATGTATAGTTGTGAGTCACCGTGTCTAGAACAATAACCTGTAGTTAAAGCATGTAAATATCTGACTGTAAAAATCAAACAATAGTAATTTTGAAAGTCTGTTATAGTACTGAAGGACAGCTTTGCCGACTTGGAGAAAGAATAAAAATGCTTAATTAAATGTTAATGAATCTATGAATGTTTCCATAAAACTTGGCCGAATCAATGCTTGGACGGTCATTAATAAAGGTATAAAATTTCCATGTTTCTCCTTCACGCTTCTGCGTTATTTCAGATAACCATTTCGCAAGAGCTGAACAGAATTACGTATTGTGTTTGACAGAGCTTGAAAAATGGTTTCCGTGCTTGAGGATGGATAAGTTCATGGTCTCGTTGTACACTGGCGGATTTAGCGGGAGGGGCACGAGGGCGCATGCCCTTCCCAAATGGGATGAGAAAAAATATTACAGAAAGTACTGATAACATTATATTACAACGAACAATAAAATGTTCGAGAAATATTTGTTTCAAGCTAAAGAAATGTAGTGGAGTTTGACATAGATACATTAATCGAGACTAGATTCACTAGACAGTTAAATAAGTCGACAGCGGAAATCGAATCCGTAACTTGTTTAGTACAAGGCAATAACGTTGACTGGTGGACATAAATGTTTCCCATGTTTGAAACAGTTTTGCCTGAGGAAATGAATTCTCAAGCTCATCCCTTTCAGTAATCATTGTTAATACAAATAACGTATAACTACTACTGTTTTACAAAAATTTACTAATGCTATCACTTTATTATCAAAGGGTCTTGGGTTAGTTTCATGTTGGAGGTATGTTCTAAAATGGTTCGGATGATTTCACTTTGAAGGCACAATCCTGATTAGTTCATATGACCACAAATTGGACCTAACATGAGCACTTGTAATTGTCTTCATGTGATACTTTACTCACACATACATGAAGATGTTTTGATATCTAAAAAAAATCTGCTCATTATATTTCGAATGTTACATCCTACCACATGCTTACAGTATATTATGGGCCCCTCCCTGAAAAAAATCTACGTAAATCGCCTATGATGTATTCTAAGGGCTTCATTACTCACCGCCCGAATTTTTCTTAGTCATAAAGGAGAGTAATCGTTACGAACATATTGGTGAAGTGGGTTCATTAGCCATGCTAATGTGAACGTGTAGGCTATCCTCTACTGTGCAGATGCATTTTTTTTTTTACAAATGTGGTCAGGAAATTTTAAGGATATTAATTTAATTTTGTTTTTTTCCTAGCAAGTCAGTTTTCCAAGTACACAATGTTCTTAATATCTAAGGAAAGATGGAGGAAGGGAGAACTCGTATGAACCCATCAAACTGATTTCAAGAGCGAAAAATCGCCAGCTTCTCTGGAGCGGTGGCTAACATAATTCAATAGGAAGCTGAATTATTGCGTTTATTACATAATACATTTCACCAATTCATCCTTACGGTCCTTTATAAAACTAATGTAGTAAATGCGAAACGAGACACAATATGACCGAAATTGAAAATGACTGAAAAATCGTTAAAAACAAAACAACAATATTCTCCCCAAAGAGAAAATATGCGAACATCCCTGCGAGTATTTTAAACTAACAGCATGTCTAAGTTTGAAACGGTAATTTCTCCTTGTGCTTTGGTATTGGAAGAAAAAATTAACACTTTTCACATTTTTTTTCAGGAGATGGAATTGTTGATGATGAAGAATTCGCGTACGTATTATCATTGTATGATGTTCCAGAGAAGGATGCGAAACGTGCGTGGTTAATATTTACAGAGGTTTGTATTCCATCTAACCATGGATTATTTTACATTATTCTTGTTATTGGGTTCTAAACCACACTAGAAAACGGTATCATATAAGCAACAGCATTTTATTATGTTAATATTAGCAAGAAGCTATCCTTTAAGGATTATCGACTGCGGAAGGGAGGAAACGCACCGCAATAATGAACAAACCTGGGTATATTATACATTACTATAAAAAAAATCAGTAATTCAAACTCAGGTGTGTCCAGTGGGGTGCATATTGTAGGACGAAAATATACACTGTCTCCCCCCACACAAAGTTGGCACCTATGTTGATGCCTAAGCCTAAGGCACTTTCAAGCTTACGGAACAATGATAAACATTCCATCTTAGTATGTGAGCATTGAATTATGTAATTTCTTACAAGGTCGTTATATTTGTTTAGAGGTTTCAGATCACATGATTCCTTCGTCAGGTCCATATTTGAAAATTCAATATATATAATTTCAATCTGAGTGAAAATACAAGTAGTCGATGTTGTTTGATGATTACTGTTTCCTTGTACAAAATAATGTGTTGTGTGCCACTACACGTTAATATTAAGTTTCATGACCAGTTAGGATAACGTATAATTTACTGCTTGATACAAGTCTAGTTTATCACAGAAATATATAAAATACAACCAGCAAAAGTTGTGAATATGTAACTTACCTTAAATTATAATCATATTTCAGAACAACACGAAGGTGGTAAACTTCCAATACTTTTGTGAGCTTGCAGAAGATTATTTCTTGTCAGATGATCCGGCAGCTCTCGGGAACTTCATCACTGGAAGGCTTGTGTTCGATGACCAAACTACCCGATGACGACACAGCTCTCACCCTGAAAGTGAATTGAGAATGTTAAATAGCTACTACATTCATTCATCAACGACATGCGTGTGGGATATAGGCAGTTTATATAGCTACACGGCAGCTTCCCGGTGTTGTGTGATGCAAATTTGCGAGTTTCTGTACTTGTAGTTGTGTAAACAATAGCCAGTAACAAAAACTATGTATGTAAACAACTTGCCCAAGTTGTCTAACTTTCAACCACACATGAGGGACATTTCCAACAACAGTATCAAGCAAATTAGTAACAATCACTATGGGCAATCATTTGACTGCTATTGCTGCAAAATAAATTCTGATTCATTGTAAACTGTATAACAATAAATGTATAAAACACTTGTAAATTTTTGTAATATGCACAAGTTGGTTCTTGTCCATAATTTTCTAATATCGCCATCAACACACAGCTACTCGGAAGACTTTGGAAATATAGAAAATGTGTTGAGATTGCTATAAATAATGGATCAGTGATATGTCCTTTCTAGGTAGAGGATATGCAATAAAACCATACATTTTCATGACGTATTGGTATAAACATACTTGATTGTTTCTAAATGCTTTCTTTCACTTTGCCCTCTTATATGTCGTCTGAATGATACTCTTTCCTTGGCAGTGAATTTTACGCTCGGATGCATTATTTTGTAAGTCTTCTAGCGATTATTGTTTTCCTGCTCAAAATGTCAACCAGTATGTTGCAAATGACACATCCTTTTCTGCAGATCTATGTTCGATGTTCATTTATGCGATGTATAAATATATCTCATTAATCAAATGTTAATATATTTATTACTAGGTCATGGGCTTTTATGTGGAAAATGTTTATTTTTTATGTTCTAGATATGTGTACTGAAATTGAAAAAAAAATTGGCCTCATTTTATAATTATCTTACACATGTTCACTTAACACTGAAGTTTCGTCTATTCTTACTAATTATTTTCAGCATATGGAATGTATTTGTAGGAAAGTTATACTGTCAATTTCGGGAAGTTTACCAAGTTTTCAAGTTCCTTAGCTGTGGTTGTTTCACTTTAACGTAGCCGCATATCAGATGATAGAAACGTCCTGTACAAATGTGCACAAGAAGAAAATTTGGAAAAACATTCGGAATAACTCAGAAATGTAATTTGTTACCTGTGTGTCACAAAATCACATTTATCAAACGGTGTGACACACACACCATTCCATTAGAAACGTCAGACTAGAGTAAAATTATAAATTTATATCTGGCACATGGTAGGTTTAACTAGAATATCAGACGGACTGGTTCACACCTGAACACTGTTGCTTCAGTTTTGACAACCTGCAAAATAGGTACCTGGACTTCGAAACTGTAATAATTCTACCCATTTCTGGTAAATTGACAAAAATTAAGAAAATTTACTTGGAATTTTGTACATTGTAAGCAAATATTAAGAATAATGTATTTATAGACGAAATTGGGAAATGTGTGTTTCTATGCGAGAGAAAAAGTGGTATTTAGGCTTTGGTTACCAGGATCAGAACTTGTGAGCTCGTATTTTAAATGCGAAAAATGATTTACCTAAAATTCTGAGCCCCGTTTATTACTATGTAATAAGATACATTAGTAATCTTGACGTAAGCAAATGTGGGAGCTTAGAAATTCCTCATTACCTATTGCAAACGTACGCGCCCTCCTATAGAAAATAATAGTTTATATTCTTTACGACAAAATGTTTTGTGACATCAAGTTATAGGTGCGCGTGTGGTCTAATAGTATCATACCTCCAGAGGATTATATGTGGTGCCATTAATGGAATGAGAAATAATTTCAATATTTTCTGTAGACTTAATGGACCGCGAGAAATGAAGTGACATCAGATGCCCTTCATTATGTCGACATTTAAGGGTTTCAGAGCGCAAGTGGCGTAACTCCATTCAAGACAGTTTTGAGAAAAAGGCACATTTACATAACCTAGTACTATGTTTAGCTGTTAGAGCACAAACATAGTAGTGCCTCCATCAACAAGAATTTGAAACTTAGGTACTTACTTCTAACACTGAAATGTTGATATTTCACAGTTCTAAGTTATACATGTATAATGTATAATATGGAGTAACGCCACTTGTGCTCTGAACCTCTTAAACTGATAAAATATTTTCTGTGAAGTTGCATTGTGATTACTAATGTGGCACTAAAGTGCGCAGAAGAGATTCGTAACCAAACTTAAAATTCTCAGAACAGTAATAGGTGGAACAATTTCGAAGTATGTATCATCTTTCTTTAGCTGGAGGTCAAGCTATGTTTAGCACAGCTCGCAACGACGCCAAGGGTCCCGGGTTTGATTTCTAGCCTCTGCATTGGTGTTATTTTCCAGTGTCCCTCCATCAATTTCATCATATCATCACTCATTCTCATCTTCGCGATTAGTCAAAAGTAGCAAAAGAGTGAAATGCAATAAACTAAATCAATCAATCAAGCTACGATTGTCCTATGTTACACCCAATAAGTGTATTACTTTTACCGATTTACAATTGAATTATTAAAACACCATGTAAATATATAACTCTCATTAAACGCTAATTCATGCACTGCTCTTTATGGGTTATCGTGAATTTGTTTCACTGTACATTTAAATTGCCCAACAATGAATTCAAATATTTGTATAAAACTAAGTAAAACGGATAGCACTCCAATGAATAAAAATAAAAGCGTTAAAACACGTTTGTATTGGTTTTATTTGAATAACAAAAACAAGTCACACCTTTTATAAAATATCATACATTCAAACATACACATATAAAACATATATAATTTCACTTCTCGTAATGCACACATTTAGAAATATTAAACAATAATAGTTACAACATTTATCTTCTCACAGAACATTCACACAATCTATAGTTTATGTTTATGATGAATACAAAGTTTTATTTGTTGTGAATCTGTAGAAATATACACAGTTCAATTTGTGGGTAGTTTTGTAAATTTATTTACAGCGGAGATCAACACGTCTTTATTATTTGTCGTTTATTTTTTTTTATTACATTCCTAACCTTTTTCAAGAGTAAATGTGTTTTTAAATTGTTCATTTTAAAACCTCACGATCTATTGATATCTAATTTGTTCAAATATCTTGATATTTATTGCCTCAAGTAACTTCATAGTTATATTTTTGAAAAATAATTAAGTGTTATAAGTTATTTATGTATGAAATATCATAACAACAAATTTAACTTATGACATAAGAAAATCATAGATTATCCGTACATATTCTAGATTCAAGGGAAATACAAGTTGTGGCTCTTGTGACAAAATCTAAAACTTTTATTTGTAATGGGGACTCTCCAATTTTTATTCCTCTTGTTATTGCTAATTGAAGGAATCTTTGAATCACTCTGATCAGTTTACATTCCTTTGTCCTGCCCACTAGTTTAACATCGGATCGCCATATCTCTGTCATCTCATTGTGAATGTGACACCGATATAATTGGGAATAGTTTCATCTGAAGAAAACTTCATTTCCGCCTTCAAATCTCTGGAGGAAACAAAAGCAAAATTAGTGAGCACACAATAATAACATGTAATATATAAATTAAAATTCAACTCATGTTACATTTTTTTATAAAACTGAACTATCAAGAACTTGGCTCTTACAACTTTCACTATCCGCAGTCCACTATTGTCTGAAGACATTAGGTTTTTCTGTGGCATGATAGTAATTAATAATTATACAGAAATCTTATGACATAATATCACATAAATTTGCAAAAAACTTTCATATGTATATATAAATGCAATAATGATCATACATTCTAGAACACTATTCTCAGTTGTGACTGAATTTCTCAGCGTATACATTTGATTACGTATTTGCTCCACATCATCTTCAACCAGTTTCAAACCTGCTTTTTTTTTAAAAAAATCCCTTTATTATAATAAAAAGAAAGAGCTTCTGAAGAAAAGAAAAAAATAAAAGTTACAAGACTGGTAAAATTAAACAAAAATATAGGACGGGATAAAACGAGAAATTTATGATTAAATCACAAATGAAGTTCAAAGTACCAGATTTGATTTGATTTCAAAAGATGTGTGCATGCATCGGCGATTAGGATATTAGCACCCATTACACAACATTGAAAGTAGAGCATTTGTCCGATTTGAAAAAAGGAATACATTATAAAGAGATTCCAGATGCAAACCGGCAAGGACGATCAAAGTATAAAGAATTATAACATTTCATAATGAAAATTACAAACTGAGGTTACATGTAGGGACACATAACATGAGGTAAGTAACAAGAAAGATGGAAAACAGCAAACGTCATAGACTAAAGTGACGCTGCAGCTTTGGTCTACTTTGTCGACATTTTCCCCTAGTTTCATAAAACCTCTATTCTCCACGATATACCAAATTGTGAAAAACTACATGTTCCTTCTAGAGCATTCAAGAGAAATCCTTGTGTGGTTTAGACATCTAAACAACAACGAGAACAAAACAGAATTAATTACCTGGAAGGTCCGTAAGCAATTGAATAAGAGGAAAATCTTTGGAAAAGTCTTGATTGGGACCAGCGACACTTTTGTATCTACCTGTATCTCCAATTGCCATAACAACACATGTGTCCTAAGAGGAGGTTGGGGCTTGGGACTTGGTAGGAAGTGTATCGAGACTTCTCTTGAAATTATAAAATAGAAGAGAATGACCCGGACCCTTCAAGACGAGACGAGACCGAAACTCTGTCTCGTTCGAGGCTTAGGTATGACATTTGTAAATTTTACCTAAACCTTTACTTTACTACACGACATGTTCAGACATACCAAACTGATATCTACCTGTATATTCATACTTAAGTAATACTTTTTTTCAACGTACCTGCTAAGTTAATACATTAGTAGGAATTCTTAACCTGTGCTGCGTTGTTGCACAACTTGGAGATAAAAAAATATTAATTTTTCGAGGGTTCGTAGCGTCGAAACGGCACGTCAAAAGGAAAAGTTTATTTTAAAAAGTTGTTTGTATCAATAGCCTCTATAGATTGCGAAAATTGATGCGGTGATAAGATATATATATATTGTCTGTACTACATATTTCGAGTCTCGAGAAATGAAAACGGGACGATTTCTGTAAATCTATACGAGACCGAGAACAAGATATTCATTCGGAACTCGAGACGAGGCATTCATGGCGAAAACCAGACATACATTTACAGCTCGATACAACACCCAGAGACAGTAAAGTTTCGTCTCATCTCAATACTGCATCTAACTCTATGTACAGTCATGGACACTTGTTGGTTGTAACGATGTCATTGACTTATAATGGGATCGTTACAACCCAGACGTGTTCGTGACTATACGTGTCGAAGGTATGTTACAAGTGAAAACACACGATGAGCAATTAACTTTAGTTTGGGAAGAGGGGGATGAAATAAGAAATTATTGCTTTTTGTGCAGCAATCTAGAGAAAAAGAATTCTCTCACTAACCTGAGCAAGTCTTCATGCAATCGTCGTAGGAGAGGAAGTTGTTTCCGTTTCCGTCGCAACCTCCGAACTTGAACTCGTGACAGGTCTTACTTTTGACGTCATACCTCCAACGTGGCAACAGCGCCCTGCAGTGACCCCTGAGGGGCGGCAACTTGCACACCACTTGCGGATCTCCTGCAAAATAGACAACAAAATTAAGAGAACTGCACCAGAGCTTGCGGATACAAGTGTAAACATTTGTAGCGGGCTGTGCTAACCACTGCGCCACAGAAGTTGGCTATTTAGTAGTTCTTCTTAACCCAAGTTGATTATTTGGCGGGATAATGTATAACCGTAAATATTGTTACAGCGTCGTTAGCCTGCAAGGTCATGGGAAAAAGACTTCCCCCATAGAACCTTAATACAAGAAGACTTATGGGGGAAGTATTTCTTTCCGCGACTACACACTACGTGGGGGGAGAGAGAGAGAGAGAGAGAGAGAGAGAGAGAGAGAGAGAGAGAGAGAGAGAGAGAGAGACAGACAGAGAGAGAGAGAGAGAAAGAGAGAGAGAGAGAGAGAGAGAGAGAGAGATATTGATATTCGAGAATACAAATTTGTATACCTAGGCTTCTTGATTGATTTAGTTTAATTAATCTTCCAGTTTTTTACAAATCGCGACTTCGGGGATGAATGGTGATAAGAGGATGAAGGGACATTCACAAACGCATATGGCCACAACACAAGCCGCACAGAGGATACTGGCCATGTGTACAGGCGCTAAGGCCTCGTTAGTATGCAAAATGCAGTCCACGGTGTCCTACGTAGAAGGGAAGTTGACTTTGGATGCCTTCGCAGAAGGCCATTCTCCACTGTTTTTGGTTTACGGAGAAAGGAAGCAGAAAATTAACGCAAAAAATACAAATACAATGATTTATCACCATTAAGGGTCAATAGAAATAGAGCGATTATCACAGACCAAAGTATACATTGCGATTCATTTCACAATCTTGAGAAAGTAAACGTGCCATGCAAAAGGACTGTGGTAATTTGTGAAATGAGTCATCATGTGGCAACCAATCAGATGATTCCGTGAAAGTTTCAGCCAAGAATGCAGGAAGCACCTTGCATACAATTCGCGAGGTGGAAAAAGTTGAGAGGTAAACAGCACGCGTTGCGACACTGAGCTGAAGAGGATTTTCGAGTGTAATTGTTTTAGCTTCTTCCGCGTCTGGCAACGTTACAAGCCATGCGACCAAGTGCTGGGTTGGGTTGGGGGAAACTTATTTTCACCTGCAATTTATTTACGGGGCTACGCCTTGTGGAGAAACGGTACACTCATGCAAGCATGCAAGCCGTAGCTTGTGATGGCCGGGAGCATTTCTCTTTTAGTACAGTGGGATACACAAGTATTGGAAAACATATCGTCCCTCGCTGTGTTTATTTTCTTTCCTTTACGCACTATGAGCTTCAAAAATTTCAAACAAGCTGTTGACAGCCTCAACGCCAACATATGTAAAAATCAATTCCTTATAAACAAGTAAAAGTTAATGAAAATAGTCATGGACTATTTGCCGAGCTAAACTTGTGCATCGTACTGTACGTGCCCATTTAATTACAAATAACACATACCGTACGTTAGACACCAATTACCACATTTGGTAAAGGTTACCTTTTCATTTAAGGATTTGGTACCGATCATCTCTTGCTTTATTCTTTAAATCTTTCATCTCGCCCATCCTTGAATACTGTTCCTCAATTTGGGCAATGGCCTCAAAAACCAATCTCACCAGAATAGATTCTGTTCTCAGTTTCTTTCTTGCAATTGTTCGCCATAGAATACCTTCCTTTCGACATGTATCCAAATCCGACACCATGGCTGCTCTGAATATTCACTCTGCATCCTTTCGTCGTGATCTAGCTGACATGAAATTTTTATACAAGATAATAAATGGCAAAATCAGAACAGATCTCCTAATCAGTAAATTCACACTTAGGGTACCCCAAAAGCAAACGCGCAACCTGCAACTCTCCACAACCCAACCACTAGGCTATCCCTTCTACAACGCTCCTTGTTTTACAGGCTCCCAGAAATCTACAACAAACTTCCCCTGAATGTAGATATTTTACTTCCTGAACGTAATTTTTGTATATTACTGCCCAAGAAAATGTAAATCTATTCCAACTTGTTATTGTTTTTATCTTTTGTTATTTTTGTTTCTACTTTATGTTGTTCCAGTGTAAAATGGCCAAAGAAGACTATCTGAAACTCTGAGTAAATAAATAAATAAACAAATAAATAAATATGCTCAGTCAAATGTTTTTAGTTAATTCCAGCTAGTTGGTTCAGTTAGGATTTTCATGAGTTTCTATGTTGTTTTTTGTATCAGTGATACGTTCCGCAAATATAGGAAAGAAATTCATGTTGTCAGGAAACAAAACTAAGATGCTTCGCAAAAGTAATGTACAGTGTGGTCCATAAACATTACCAGGTAGTAAAATAGTTAACGCTCTCGCCTTTGGTTCGTTTTCCGGTAAATTGACCCAGAGTCGTGAGGACAATTGGAGAGCTACTTGGAAATGATAATTAGGCTTGCTTCGATCTCGAAAGCTAGGAAATTGCGGCGATGGTATTCGATGCGCTGACCAGGCGTCACCCAACCAAGATCTGTTTGCCAGGCCTCGGCTCTGAAACTGCTGTTGTTCGGCTTAAATTGCTCATTCATATTTGAATTCGTGTTTCGGATACACCCTGCGTGTTTTAAGGAATGGAATTGTAATGATTCTGGTACACAAATTGTCCACTATCTCTTTGGCATTTTGCATCAAAATTGTTGAATCTGAGCATTCAGCATATTATCTCCTGAAACACTTATCCATTTTCTAAGCAGGTTTTTAATTCGCTCTTAAGTGCCTTCCGATGGCGTAGTGTTCATGACGTCCTCTTGTAATCAAGGGGTACAGGGTTCGATACCTGGTAGAGGCACATACTGGTTCGTATCTCACTTTAAACTGTAGGCCCTGTCCAGAATGGTCTTATGTGCATCAACTGGACTTTACACAAGCAAACTCAAATTCGCTCATGATGTGCCAAATTAGAAAGAAGCTTGTTTAGGCACAAAACTTTGCTGGCTGGCAATGTAATTTACATTTGAAAATTTGCAGCAAGTGGTGATCGTATATTGCAAGTCAGGGCTTAGTAACCGAAAAAGAAGTATGTGAAAATAAATCAGCATATGGTAGTTAATAATTAAACTCTTATACTTTCATATTCTTTACATTTTACTTGGTTCTATTTGCCTATACATAAAAATAAATCATCCAATGAAGTCAGCTATGTGAGATAGAAATAGGATGTCCGAAAAGTCATTCCATGATTGCAAACTTTATTCATATCCGCTATATGTACGGTAGAGATGTGAAAGTGGTGCCAAAATGTTGGAAAACTATCCAAGTTTTTTTTTTTTTTTTTGCAGGTTTCAGTAGTGTAGCAGTGTCAGTGTCCAGGAAACCGGAAATGTTCACAAATCAAGAAAAAGCTCAGTGTGTTCTCTGGTATCACGAGACCCGGTCACCAATAATGTGCTCTTAGGGCACATTGTATGTCTTGGGGTATATGTATGCATGTTTGGGGTTATATGTGTAATTGTTAGCAAATATCTGTGATATTTTAGGATCATATTAATAATATTTTAATGTGTATAAAGTTTGTAAGGAGTGTGGTAGCAAATTTATTTGCTGCGTTGAAGAAACAATATCTCAATCCGGAGAATGAGAAGGAAAAAGTGGGTAGAAAATTTAATGAAGCATGTATATTTTTAAGCAATGGTAACTCCCAAACAACCATAATTATGAAATTCATAAATATGTTTGCCTCTTCCAAACAGAAGAGCCAGTATTCCACTTTTGATGAGGGAACTGCATATTAAATGCATCAACATCAACGTGACAATTAGTGATATTGATCTGTAGTAAGTTTGTAATGTACATCGCATTTTTAGGTTAAACTGCATTCTGAGGGTGAATAATGAATTTAGAAAAAAATATTAATGGACAATCACACATAATAAGCACTAAAACCTTCCCGGGGATTCAAACCCTGAACGCAGGCTTTCGCAGCGAATCAAGGTAACCACCACTTCAAGGGGTTGGTGATTGACTCATTAAATAAAATTTTGTTTTGTGATAGTTCATTAGTCTAAGTTATTGAAGGGGGGGGGGATGTCCTGTTCTACGTGGAAAAACCTTCGATTTGGTTTTCCGTGATGGAGGGAGAGAAGACGCGTGTCTCTCTCTCCTGCATTGAGGAAACAACATCAATCCGGAGAACGAGAAGAGAAAAGGGGTAGAAAGAGTGAAAGAAATATAGAATGAAAACGTCAGAAGCACGAGTAGCAAGTTATGCTTGCTGGTGGCGGGCAACAAATCAAGGGAAATCGAAAGAGTGGAGATGACCAGGGGAGCGGAAACTCTTGTTCTTACTTCGGGAGATAAGGGCCAGACGGAGGAGGGAGAAAGTAGATGATGAATTGGAGAAGTGCAATGAGGAAATGAAGAGTAAAAAAAAAGTAAAAGATGATGGAAAACATAAAAGGTTTCATTTGCTGGAGAATTAAATTCAGAAAAGCAACAAATGGAGAACAAGTCGAAACTTACGCGTGCCGAAGGGGGATATGGGGGGGGGAGGTCAGAACCTACATTTGGACGTTATCTTCTTGAAGAAAATAGAGGTATATTGATATACAGCTCCTTTTTTCTACACATAATGCTTCTTCAACAGCTTTGGGAGATTGTTGGTAAAATGTATAGATATTTTGGGAATCAATTTCCGTCAGATTTTCATACACGCAGCACTTACTCACAAAACATCTGTTTGTGTAATTATAGAGTTCGTTGTTTAAAAAATGTTAACATTCCATACTTTAATTGCAGTGGCGGTGATTAGGGGGGGCGCAGAGGAGCAGTTGTCCCCTCACTTTTTGCCCCGTACTATGGTCTCTTAATGCTAACCTTGTCTACCAAGAGAAAGTTAACTGTTCTTGCCCCCACCATTTATCACACACAATCACGGCCACTGTTGAATTGTGTTAAAGATAAACTTGTTATTGCATCTGTGAAGTATTGGAATTCTCAGCATGTGAATATTTCACTAATGGATATAATCAAGCCGCTTTTTAATCAAGATATGTTCCACCATTAATGATAAAGGTCACTTCATAAATGTTAATGTCAATCCAATTATCTTTTTGATAGTATTTTGAAAGGTGATAATTATATTGTCCACCCCGTAACAATTATTCACATTGATCAACATATTACGGGTACACAGGAGCTCTGTTACTAGATCGATTATACTGACGAACAATGCCGAGGAAGAAATTTAGAATGGAATTTAGTCTGTCTAAATTTGTGAGACATGCCATGGACTAGATTGGAGAGTAGTGTTCAATTTTAGGTGACACAAAAGCTTTGTAATAAGTGCTGAGAGCAGAGAGGTTGTTTATTTCAGTGAAACGGTAGACTACACCCAGCATATGCATTGATCACTCTAGATTTACTACAGGAGTTGGGCGATGACATAGTCTACTAGCCTACCTCTCAGTGAGTGTAAGGTTAAATCAAAGTTTCTATCCAGAGTAGGTTCTTCTCTATTCTTGAGCAGTCTAAATTGATCATTATTCAACAGAATTTGTAGGTGGATTTGTGGAAAGCAAATACTACTCTTGAGTTGAAAAGAGCTAGTTTTTCCTGATACTACCCAAGACAGCCCAGTATTCGGTTATAGATTTTGTAGACACTCATAAACCCATAATAATTTACCAATATCTATACAAGTTGAGTTGTTGTATTAAGTCCACTTTATGCACAGTAAGGCTAATCGGGATTGTACCTACAGTTTAAAGTGGGACCCGAACCACTATGTGCCTCCACCGCTATACGAATGGAGTACTTAACCAATAAGTGTTGATCAAATTTATTATTAATTGATTGTTTTGCTTTATTGTACTTCGCTCTTTGTACCCCTTTTGGCTAATTTGCGAAGATGGGTATGAGTGATGACATGATGTAATTCATGGACATTCACAAACATCCATGCCCAGGTCAGGATTCGAGCCCGGGACCCCTGGTGTGGTAGCGCGATGAGGGCCACTCCGCCACGGTGGCCGGCAAATTTATTATTAAGTTGAAGCAAAAGCGCAGACTGAGAAGTTAAATTCTAAATTTGAAATTAACAAACGAACAGTTACTTACTGACAGGACAGGAACAGTCGATGCAGCCTGAGCTGTTTCTGCTTAATTTGCAACCTTGTTCACAGACAGGAGCTGGTTCGGGGCAGAGCTCTGCTTGCTTCTTAGCCTGTTTGCACTTTCTGTCGCATTCATCTCTAGATTCAAACCTGCAAAGGAAAAAAACATGTAAAAACGGAACAGGACTCACTGTTTAATTTTGATATTACTATTATTGCTATTATTATGCAAATTTTGTTCTATCATTTCTGCCAAATAATTTTATCATGTTAGTCTGCCTCCATGGCAGAGTGGTTAGCAGAGCATGATACGACGATAGGGGTCCCGGGGTCTGGGTGTTCGTGAGTATACCTTCGTCAATTTCATCGAATCATCACATCATCATCATCTTCGCGATTACCCAAAAGTGACAGAAAAGCGAAGTAAAATATACCAATTCAACCAATCCGATCATATTAGTTCTTAAATGCATATATATTGGTCTTGTCTACTAAAAGGAATCGAATAATTCAGTAACGGCAAAGTAGAATTCAAGATTCTGCATGTATGAAGTAGACATAAATGAACCTTGATACTGTTCTGTCGCGGAAGATGAGACTAGCCCGAGTAGACCAATCTACACGTGATAGGGGGAATAAGTACAAAAATGCACGAAACAACGCTGTAGGTTTCAGATCAGTATTTAGTTTGCATACGTTCGCTTCATTTGTTTATTATCTCTCACTTGGATATATTTTTTATAACTCGTAATATCCGCTCTTAACGTATTTTGCTAGCGACGTTACTGTGTGTGAAACTTGGAATGTTGTTTCAGAAGCTAACGGTTTTCACGGAACCTAGTTCGCCTATTCCTTCTACCCCTATTTTGGCACTAGACTCGTCCAGTTAGCGCATGAGCACTTGAATAGATGGGCGAAAACTAATCGAACGGATTGTAACGGTTTTTCTATTTCTTTATCATCAGCACAGCTTGAGGCCATAAAAAAACCTGGTTATTGTTACAAAGTTTAGTTAATAATACTACTTTTTCCTACTGTAGCGATTAATTACTGACAAAATCAAAAGCAATAAGCTAACGTGTTCAATAATGACATAATTACATGATTTTTAGTATGTAAAATTGTCCAATTTCCTACAGGTGAGTAATAGTCACATTGGTACACTTACAAAATTATGCACTTCTGGAGAAACATCTGAAATTTTCGTTGCACGAAGATTATCTCTCAAGGAATATTATCCCAATTGTTGCCAAAAAAAATGTCTCTGGTGAAAAAAATTGGCGGGCAACAAATTTTCACAACCCCATATCCCGGCTAAAGTAAATACTAGAGAGATGAAATTGCTTTTAAACTATTTTAGTTTTAATGCTTTACACTTGCGACCTTTTTCTTTCGCTAAAAGACATTTTTTTTTAACAAGAAAACATGATTAAATTGGCGAGAATGGGTTTCAGTTGATCAGATATTATAAAATATCTTGAAAATAATCAGGAATGTTGCAAAAATATTCCTCTGAAATCATCTAAAATGAGGATATAATTTGAAATCAAAATCAACGACCTTGGTTTGGGAGTAGAAAATATATAGTCAGTTTGGAAACTATATTTTGTTATCAAACAGATGTTCTACGCAGCATGGTGACGTTTGAACGCTAAGTTTTGTCTCGTTGTTTCGTGCATGATTAAATATATATATGCTGTTGTCACTCGAACGCAAGGAAACCTCGCTCTTCTAAGAATCATTCATGGAAAACACCTACGTACTTCATGAATAAATGATGCCTTGCTGTGGAAACACTATACAAGAGTAGAGGCCAAGAAGGAATTGTGGATTTTAAGAATTATCTGAAATAGTGTCGGGAACTGTGAGAAGTGATTGAAATATCCTGAAACTGTATCTTTATTTAGCGTGATAACTTCTGCCACTTCTGGTTAATCGCAACAACAAAGATGAATACTTAGATAAAAGTGATGGACACTCGCAAAGAACGCCGCCATGAATGGGACTCGAATCGAGAAATTCGGTGACGAATTAGGATCAAGCTGGACTAAGCTGGTGATTGAAATGTCCTGAAAATACTGTAACATGTTACAGAAATTACTAGCATTGCAGGTCCCTCGGCCCAAACGAAAGCACCTTTCCCTTACAAATGCACAGTTCCAGTGGAAATTCGATGCGCATTTCTCAAGCATGAAAGTCTCTAAGAAGATTGTTCGTCAGCCCGACTCTATATAAAGAAATCATCACGTCTATGCTTTAATATTTCTTTTCTTCCCTGCCCGTCTATAAAATCTTCGCACAATTTCGTTAATATAGCTCCCTTTACATAAAAGAGGGCTTTAAAGGAGAGAGAGAGAGAGAGAGAGAGAGAGAGAGAGAGAGAGAGAGAGAGAGAGAGAGAGAGAGAGAGAGAGAGGGAGGAAAAAACGGAAAAGGCCAACTTTTTTTCTCTTTCTGGCAAATTTTAAGTAAGCCCTCAAGCTTTGATATTTTTCTCTCCATTTTGACTCCACGTCGTTATACACTATCAAAGCACACTCCTTCCTCGCCCCTCACCCCCTTCCTCCCTCCTGCCAATATCCACCTTTCTGTCCTCCTCCCCCTTCCCTTTCGTATCGAGGTCCGATACTCGGAGCGTCAATCTACTGAGGGGAAATTGGATAAGGAATTTTTGAATGTGACTTTCAAGCAGCCACTACGTCTCACGGCGGAAGGGCCCCAGGACACGTGGAGGATCTGGATGAGGCAGTGTTGTCACTCTCTCTCCGTGATATTTCTAACTTTCCATTTCATATTCATCCCCCTCCGCTCTTCATCCTGCATTAACATATCCTTGTCACGCGGTAATTGGAGAAAAATATATGTAATTGGAGCAGAGAGAATGTAAGTACGGTTACGGAATGCAAGTCTTTGCACCATATTTTGAAACTGGTAGCACATCAGCTTTGTACCCTCGCAGTAAAAAGTAAATGCCATTAATAATAAAAAAAGACACATGCGGCCCGTATCCTTGTAGATATGCAAATGCAACCCAACATACACTGCAGTCGTATAGATTGCATACCAACAATGGTGAGCAAAGTAAACTTTATTTTTTGTTACTTAGCGTCACATTTCTGCCACTTTTGGCTAATCGCGGCAATGAGGATGAGTGATGAAGGGACACTCACAAAGAAGACCGATGCTCAGGCCAGGATTCGAACCCGTGAACTTCAGTGGCGGGATCGAGGTAAGTAAATTAATTGATTGCACACCGATTATACAATGCAAATAATTTTTCATAGGATTCTTTTATATATATATTGATGAGGTATAATTTGAGGTTACTGAGGGGTGCAGCGCCACACACAGAGAGATAGGGGCATGGAAATAATGGATAGAACGAGAGAAATACATGGAGAAAGAGTTAGGGGTACAGGGGAGGGAGAGAGAGAGAGAGTTCGCCAAAGTGTGAAAGATGTAGAGATAAGAAATTATGAGTGATAAGTATCGAGAGATAAATGTAGAGATCAGTACTCACAGAGAGGAAATTCAGAAAGACGAGTTTACAGAGGAGAGAGAAAGAGAGATGTAGAAAAGTAGACAGAGGGGAGTTAAAGCAGGGGAGTGTGAGGGGAAGGAAAGAGAAGTGTGCGCGCAAGATATTTTGCTTTTTTTTGCAACATTGCACAAGAAAATATCAACCTATCAAAGATCCGATAAAACAATAAGTGCCCTTGAATTTATATCTCAAAATCTAAAATAAACATGCTGAAACAGAACTTTCTCACGACTCTGGCGAATGAAACAAAATCTCAGATTACAGACATGCTGTGAAATGTGTTGTCATCGACTCTTGCTTTTCCTCAAGGTGAGTGAATTAACTTAATTAACATGCATAGCGTAGTGGTAGTGGTCCATGATTATTTTCTTTTGGTTAGCTCCATTCCTTTGCGATTCCTTTATATTCAATCATCGCTACAAACACAGTAACGGTGCTAGAGGTTGAACGCCCCTTCCCGCCATCAATTAGGCTAATCAGACCGCTTCCTTAAATATGCTGTCAAGGTGACCTGAAACTTAGTACACTCATCTCGCTGACAAATACAGATAACGCTGTCACCATAGCGATAGAGAATTATCAAACAAATTAAGTAATTGTACATCCGCTCCACTATTATCTTCTCTAGTTTACGTAACCATGAGAGTAAACAAGAAACCTCAGCTTCAAAGCCTGTTTTTAACCTCATTTCCTTTCAAACGTCTCTTAGACTTTCGGTCTGCTTGCTACTACCACGAGAATGATGAAGAAGACAGATAATGAGTTTACTAATTAATTAAAGATATTATGAAGATTTAAAGAAGAGAATATTCATGATTTTATAATAATATGTGGTCGCGCATTATCATGCCGAAAGATCAATATTTATCTTTCATGAATACTCATGAGAAACTACATACTTATATTATTATTTTAGCTTTTCTATTAATTAATTTTTCGTCTCACTTGAAAATAGTATTCTGCCACAGTCGATATGGAAGGAAGAGCATAAAATCTTCGAAAATAGTGAACATTTGAGATGTTTGGAAATATTTTTATTCCGCTGTATGGCTACTTCCTGTCGAGGAATGAAATAAGCCGACAGGGATTGGAGGAGTTTTGAATATAGCTATTGATGTACTTGTAATTTGAAGCCCCCAGCTTTCAGTTCAATCAATTCCCCAGAATGCGTTCTTGAAGTGCATAGTGCGAGGTATTTATTTGTCTTCACTTCAAAAAATGTGCATATTCTCACTCCAATATTTATTTTTGCCTAAATTTGAAATAGAAATACGGAGCTTCGTTTATTGCTTTGTACACCAAAGTTTATCTGCTCATTTTTATGATATACTTGTGATCATTTTTAATTACGAATACAGAATAGGAAATATTTATCTTGTGTATCGTTCTGTGAATTTGAAATTGTTCATCTGTCTGCCTAAACACACGTACTTGTGCAGTTTTAAAATAGTAAGTTTAGTTACTGGGTAGTTGTCTACCACTGTTACTCTCAATTGATGAATTCAGTTAGAAAATAGTAACATTCAGTGGCGGCCAATGGAGTGCCAAAACTGGGGGAACAAGGGAAGTTTACCTTATCTTGGTCTACACGGCTTAGCATCAAGAGGCCATAGTACAGGGGCAAAAAGTGGCAAAATTTGGTGGGGGCAACTTCCCACCTTGCGCCCCTTAATTGCCGCCACTGGTAATTTTTTTTTTTAAAAAAACTCACACATTTGGAAGACATGCAAAATAGGGATCAATATGTTAGGAAACACTGCACGTAGTTAATTAAATGGATAAAAAATATCACGATAGTTAAAATTATTCAATTGCCGAATTCTTTGTCTCCTTTTACATTACTTTTTAGAATAAACATTCTGCCTGCAAATATTATTAAACTTACATTTATAACTTTTCAGCTTTAGAGATAGAAAAGTGGCACGCAATAAGCATTTTATTAATAATGTAGAACGAGAAGTTGTAATGTAATTATTACAATGGCTTACAAAACATCCTTGTAAACCTAAGCGTACAATGATGAATGAAGCTTCAGAAATAAATAATTCAAATGCATTTCAGTGACTTATTTTAATATTGATACACTGTGTAGCCTGATGCACACATTTCACTACATTCTTATAAACCAAGAATTCTAGTTGCTGAGACACTTATCTAACGTGTATTAACGAAAATTTCTAATACATTGAGCTTTATTCCTTTGGTTTTATTAAGTCTTCTCCATCTTTGTTCCCCGATTAGGACTTTTTACTAACCTGTTCTTGTTCCCCCCGCAGCCGCTCCAGACAAAGGTGTCGCATCTCTTTGTGGCAGGGTTGAAGTGGTACGATTGGAAGAACCCCCTGCAGGGCCCCGTGGCTTTGGGAAGGAAGCAGTCGTCGGGGTTGAAGGGGGCCGTGTCCTCTCCCCTCGGACCAGGTCTGGCATCAACTGTTGCAGGGAAAGATAGAATGACATTGTCATAACTGCAGGAATAAATGTTTTTTTACCATTTTCAAACCGTATATTTACTTCAGGTTAGAATAAACCCTAAAGAGAACTCAATGAAATATATTTTCCATTTTTTTAAAAAAAAAATCATATTTTTCTGTTGCTTTCTCCTCGATATGTCTCCTATCTGTATCACATTTTCTACAAATTACTAAATATGGTATTTTTTAGATCGTCTGAAAAAAGGGCCATACTGGCAAACTAGGAATGACTATGATAGACTCTGTCATTGGTAGAGAAAGGCCTGATTAAGAAAGTAAACATTGGTGCATGAATATTGCTTGTACCCTTGCTCACTTTTAGACAAACTCAGTAACCTATGATTCAAGAGTACAAATCAAAGGGTCTTGATTTCAAGTAACGGTGGAGTATATCTTTAAGAGGTAATCTACCTGCGCATAAAGCGGACTTGAAATGTAAAATTCTTCTCTACTTCAGCATAAACCTGCGATTTTCTATTACCATGAAAGTCGAAGAATCAGAAATCCTTAGATTGTTGACAAAGGCACGAACATATCCAACCACCCTCCGTGGCAGAATAGTTAGCGCAGCAGACTACGATATCGCGACGATGAGGTTGCATGATGATTACATGAAACTGATAAAGGGAAACTCACCAAGAACGCACATGCTAAGGCTTGTATTCGAACCCTGAGAATTTGTGTGACAAGATCGAAAGACGACCACCAAATCCAGTGTAGAGCATGACCATTTGTTTTTGCTACTGCATCTATTTCATCATTCATCTTCATCGTCACGATCAATCTAGAGATGTAAAAAGGCGACGTAAAGTAGCGTAAATTGTTCGATACGTTCCCTCTGCGTTTAAATTATCGCGATGGCTGTGTTATTAAGGGGACGGGGTGTAAGGAGTGCGACCTTCTGGGAAGAGGTACTAGTACACCCTAGATGGACTTTCTTGCAAGCTTGCTCTGGCATCTGGAGCAACAGCCAGAATAGGTTGGTTGGTTGGTTGATTTGGTGTTTTAAGTCCACTTTATGCACAGTAAGGCTAATCTGGACTGGACCTACAGTTTAAAGTGGGATCCGAACCACTATGTGCCTCCATTGGGTATCGTACCCGGGATCCCTTTGCCAGAATAGGCCTCTGTAAAGTTGTGTGTTGCCCAGTGCCACTTTGGAGCCTCAGCTTTTATCAACGACGTGGTGATTCTAGTTTTTCGATGGGTTTTAATTCGTTTTGAACGACTTCATCTCCAAAATGCTTTTTCTTTTCATTCGCTTGTCCCCGTATTAAAAAAAGGTGCGAATAACCTTAGTGCTGATGCAACCATCATAATTGGTAATAGACAATTAAATCATATGGCTTCGGAAGGCAGCAATTGTCGAGCAATGTCAATGGCGTGCGACCATCAAAAGGCCTTGCTGAGGCTTCCCATTCGCACTTGGCCTGACCTCCATTCCCTAATGAGGGCAAGATCTTCCTGTGGGTGGGAGAGGCTGCAGAAATAAATCAAAGCAAGCTGAAGGTTAGAGTCTTCAAGCAAGAAGCCTAATGACGCTTTGTCGGAGGTACAGAATGGGAAGCGGGTAAGCTGTCATGAATGTCTACTAACACCTACCAAAACAAAATGATATTCAATACGGGACTCATGAGGAATCGTGGGCACTTTGTGATGCAAACTTCCAACAGCAAGGGATACATTCTAAAATGATGGGCGCGTCACTACACCGGCTATTTTCACAGAACCCTCTAAACCAGAACAAGACACGGGACCGGCATTTGTAATGAAATAACATTTGTACTTGGTGCAGAGTCTGAAGAAGACCTTGGTAGAAGGTTGAAACCTTACGTTTGGTTTATGTTTTATAATAAAATAAATTTCTGCCTTGGCCAGCATATTGAGTTTTTCATATCATGGAAACAAGACTTAATGGTGTTATAATAAAATAACGTATGCTTATTTAAAATAGCTACATGACTTCCGTGGCGGAGTGGGTATCACAGCAAGCTACTACGCCAGGGGTCCCAAGTTGGCGATGCTGCTCTTACTGCTAGTGTTTATACAATTTATTAGCAACCTGATTCGATTGACAGCGAGGTAGGATTGACCCACGAATATAATTTCATCTCCAGAAATGTCGAGTATATCACACTTTGAGTAAGCTAGTCTGACGGTCCAACAGTACACGCAGTGCTTCCATACCGAGAAACACCCTACCCTCTTTTTTTTCCCTGGGATGACAGCTACGGGGAGAGGGGAGGTAATTCTGGGATTTCGGGATTTTCTTTCACACAGGCGCATAAGGTATTAGTCATAATATGCTGTCAAATCCCGTTATTAACAAGGATCGGAGTCAGAATTTGCAAACTAAGTCTGCAGAGACAATGCAGGATGAAGCCAGCTCTCTCTACCAATACGGGAAGCGTAATCGATGCCAAACTGAGGGAAGAGAATTTTACCGATCAAGGTCTTTGCATCCTGGGAATAGGGATAAAGCTGGACTTGGAAAACAAGTATGAACCTGTTATGGCTAATTTAGAGTAAACAGGATTGGTTCAAATGGGATTTAATAGAAATAGGCTGGTTGTGAAATTACTGCGTCAATGGAAAACAGGGTACCTCAAAAATACCTTACGAGTTTTTTTTTATACACGTGTACAAAGATAATCACCGATTGCCTTATTGGTTTAGTATCAACTAATTACCTCAGCGTTTGAGAGATTTCAATATATTTTCAACAATGTAGACGAGTCCCTATAAAAAATATGATCGTGTAGTATACGTAATGAGAATTTTAGGATAGCAGCGAAAAAGTGTTCACTTGTATGTATGAGAAAATGATTGATTGATTTTTGTAGTATGAGCACATCAGCGCATAGCTAAGATATTTTTTCACGTCACGCAATACGGGTATAACCCCTAACAAGAAAATAGAACATCGCTCTTAAAAACTTCCTAACTCAATTCATTCATTAGAACTAAAACTAGACTGCCTCTGAGTACTAAAATCTCCTTACCTAGGTTAAAAGCTGAGGCACACGAAGGATAAAAAGGACAACACGACCCCACAAAATATTATCCTGACCGTCGGTCCAGGCGCCAGAGACTCGTTGGCCCGCAAGAAGCAATGACCGGGTTGTACTACGTAGAAGTGAGGTTGACTTTTAGGTGTCACCTCTTACGCCGTATGAGAAAATGAGTGAACAAAGACGCTCGATTTCTAGCAAGTCTTAACCCAAGGTATCTACGTATTTTGAAAACGCACATTTAGTACTAGTAAAGGGTTTTCCAATAAGAATGATTTGATTTTGAAATGAACTGGCAACTGTGCTTCAAATGTTATAACTGTCACTAGTTGTCATTTATGTTTAGTATACTGTGACAATTCATCATAAATACACGCTTCAAGAACGTTTGGTTATTATCAAAAAATGTTATGAAAGTAGATGTTCTATTGAACTTAAAACGGATCATAATTTTGTTCAAAAAAATATCTTCTCAGGTGATGCTCATTTCTGGTTAAGTGGATATGTTAACAAATAAAATTGTCGTTTTTCGTGTGAAAACAATCCAATAGAGATTCACAAGAAGCCCTGTCACTATATGGTGTGGTTTCTGGCATGGTGGCTTCATCGGACTATTTTTTTTAGTTGGCCTCCAAGAAGTTGTGATTTAACTCCTTTAGATTGCTTTTTGTGGTTTGAAATCTATAGTCTAAGCAAACAGACCACGAACCCTTGATGCATAAGATTGAACATCGAACGCTGGATTCGTGACATTAGGTCCGAGTTATTGCACAAAGTCATCGAATTCACTCGTGTGCAGGAAGTCGAGGTGAACACTTCAATGATGTGTTATTCAAAACATAATGTAATAAACTATGCTTCAAAATAATATAAAAAGTTTGGTTGTATCTGAAATAGTTTTTATTTTATTTAATTGTAAAATCATATCGTTCTTATTGGAAAACCCTATATTATGAATCCTTGTATCAAAAAATATGCTGTAATCTCAGTTTAGCATGTTGGTTTAATTTTCTTTAATTTGACTAAGTTTTCCTGAGCCACATTCCAAGTCCTTCTTGAGATTTCACTGGCGGATTTGTCTCGTACAGCAAAAACTACATTCCTTCTTGATTAGATGGCACCGTCTTAAAATGGGACGTATATTTAGATACCGGACATTTGTTTATACTCTGCCTTGAGCAAGCAAACGAAAACAAGTCTCTGCGCAAATAGTGACGCGAGACGGCTCCACCAATGAACACGTGAATGGAATGGGATTGCGTTGAAGGGGGAGCGACTGCGGTTATAGTGCTAGTCTTGGAAGCAACGTCAGTTCGGTATCCTTGACACAACCCCAGAGGAAGCCGACCGGACATGTATCTGGTTTCGAGCCACCACCTGTTTTTTTCTCTTGGGAAAAGCACTGTTGTCACTTTTGCCTGCAGTGTTTATACATCCATTTACTCACTGGGACATTATACTGCCAAGGTGTTTATATTGCATCAAAGTAGCACAACAGAATAACACAACCTAGCAAGGATAACATAATCGCAACCTCACGTTCAGAAATCTCCAAACAAACTGAATTGGCAACATCTTGTATACTTCACGTGAACTTGACACGTTCTGTCATTTCTTGGACGGACGCTATTGGTGGGAAAGGTGTCAGGGGACGATTTACTCGCCTCCACGTAAACCTGACATGTGGTTGTTTGAGGGTAAACTCATCTTTCGGAACTTTCTTTGAAGTAAAGTGGTCGTCCAAAGCGAACGACCACTATACCAGCCTTCGCAGCGACATGTACTGCTTCGTCTGCCCATTCAATTCCTCCCCTCCCCTTCTCTGTCGCTATGCGCGGCCTTGCTCCACAAATCCCGGGGATAGAATATAGATTCGTATGTGTAATTTTTAGAATGCACTACTACGGCGGCAGGACCAATTATATGCAGATGACTCACGATTTCGCTAACGAAGGTTAGACAGGAATGAGGGTCCTTTGGTTAATTTTGTCTAATCATGATTCATTCTCATGGTCGAGATTAGCAGAAACTGGCAGAAAAACGATGCAAAAAATTGAAAAAATACATTTTTATGGGGTTACAGGGTTTGAATTCTTAATAAAGCACGGACACGTAGTTTACGTTTCTTCTCTCATTCTCCCTTCACACATGCTTCATTCATCCTTGTTGGAGCCATGAAAGCACAAATATAGCAGTTTAGATTCCTTGAAGGCGCACAGTGGTAGTACCATGCTCGCATACATGCATTAACAGAATGCCCACCTAACACACACATTCCTCCTCGGATATACATTTACCGGGCTCCTGTGACACGTGGTTTGCTTCCAAGCACATTCCTCTTCCTCCCGCTTTCCTGGCAAGGTTTACTCATTCAATTCCTACTTCTCCGTGCATTCGGTTCCAGGTCAGGACTGCGTACGTGTTTCCAATTAGCAAGTCCACTCCCCGCGCGTCCCTTTCTCCGGGTTTCTCCTAATTTGCTTGCAAGTCATCCGCCCGTATCTCCCTTTAACAAGAAGATACTGTCTGCAGCTCATTATATTTTTTTTCAGCTTCTGCCTGTCGCATCCAAGTGCTACAATGCTGGCTTTTCACAGAAGCTTCCCAACAAGCCACAGCCAAACGGCGAAATGATGCAGAATTAGTTCGAGGGTTGGTAAAGATGGGGGTAGTGGGATTGGAAGGAAGCCAGGGAAATTTTCGAAGTCCTCGTTCAATTTATATGCTCGCGACAGCCACCGCCCTACGTGATGTAGTGGCTATGGCAGCTACGGCACGGTTCCTATGTGCTTTTCTTTGCCCTTACCCATTTCTTCTATTCATCCTCAAGCTCACGATAAACTATACTCTATCCCGGAAATCTCTGGAGCAAGGCTGAAAAAGAGAATAGGCGGAGATGAAGTATACGCTGCTGCAAAGGCTGGTAACTGCAGTCGGTTTTTCCTCCGCCTGTTCCCTCTCACGTGTTCACTGATCGAGCTGTCTTGCATCACTACTTGCGCAGACTTGTTTTCGTTCGCTCGCTCCAGAGATTGCCGGGACAGAGTATAGGTTAAATACGATCCCAATAGAGACGAGATGTCTACGTTTATATTAACAGAAAGCCATGAACGCATGGAACTTGGTGTTGAAAGGCAGCACCTTATACAACACACACAGGCTCACCATGTGTGATTATGGAAAGTGACTCGAACAAAGGGTCCCTCCAGTGTTATATACGACAGTGGCATCAGTTCTGATCAGCATACTATACTTCCACCTTCAGCAGGCCTCATTCTCCGGGATATCATCCACACTAGACAAACCCAGACACCTGGCGACCCGATGGATGAGAGTGAAGTAGGAGAGTGCAGACCTACTTCAATCTTCCAGCTCCACCGGCACATAGCTAACCTGTGACAGTTCTAGGTAGTACAATATGATATACCAAGATGTGAATTGTTATAACATCAGCATTGCCAACGTTCTGCTCACGGACTACTTACTTTTCCTCATTTTTCACAAATCTTTAGAAGTTCGATATCTAACTACAAAATGCTAGTCATTGCTCAAATATCAAATCTTTAAATACATGGACAAAAGTAATTACTTATTTTACTACTACCGCTGTTTTACTACAAATATATTCGTGTTGTTTAGTGTGCCATCTGTAGCTAACTAGTTATAGCAACTGCTGAAAGTGCAGAACGTGGGGTTAGAACGAGTTTCAGAAACACACTGCAATATTTGCGGAGGAAGACGATGTCGTGATTGGCTCTCAGGGGGGGTGTATTTACAACCAGGTCCATAGAGCAACCAACCAGATAAAGACATTATTGAAATTTGCCTGCTGTCTTGTGCTTCTATATATCAAATTTCAATATACTGGAAAGAGGTTTTGAAAAAATCTCATTTCGAAATACCTGTTCTGCAATTTGGAATAGTTTTCGTTGATAAATATATTATTATTAAATGGCGAATGGACTTGTTTGCAAGGCATACAAATAGCAGATATTGCGGATAGTAATGAAGTGTAGTAGTCCTGATACGAATCGAGGCCACAGTCAGGTAGAAATTCAGCAGTATGCAAAGGCTATCAAATACCAAAAGTAAATAGGACCTCTACCCCATTTAATTTTAGTTCACACCACTAATTTCTTCATTTGATAAATGGGTTCTAATTTATTTCAATCAGCCCGCCTGATTTAGTCGGTAGTTAATATCTGGGCGAGTGAATATTTCGGTTAATCTCACACTTTAACGATAAGGAGAAAACCTCTTGCCTGGCAATTAGGTTCAGTACCCATTGCCGTACAGCTTGTAGTAGATTATAAAAGTGGAAAACTTATTACATACACTATATTCCGAGTGCAGTTTAAAACATTTAACGTTTCAGATTTAAAAAAAAAACTAAAGCACATCCATACGTAGATCACCTTGACAACAACCTCAGTCACCTGGGTCTAACCTACATTAACTGCAAATACACGTAACTGAAAAGAAAGATCGCCACTGTAATATCCAAACTGTTTCAGCTCATATCACAGTATTACTCATGCCTTTGAACTGTGAAATCAGATAGCTTCGGTTAAAATTCAAGTCCTTTAATATGTTTCAACATAATCACCCATTAATTAAAATTCGCAAGGTTAAATTTGCGATTTTGAACTGTGAAATCAGATATCCTTTGTTCAAATCCGAGGCCATTCACCTGTTTCAGCATAATCATCCATTAACTAAAAGTCGCAAGGTTAAATTTGCAATTCAGACATGCGAAGTAAACAAATTCTTCACGCCATGAGATTCTAATCCAGATTGTACTTCAGGTTTTATGTTTCCTGGAAGAAGGACGTAGAGAAAAGCCTCCATCCTTGTCTTACTCGTCAACTCAAGGTCAAGTTCAGAAAGGAAAGAAGATTCTGCGTGGAAAACTTGAACTAGACTTCCTAGAAGGACAACTCAACTCACCACACAAGGAGGCATTTGGGGCGTCTCCAAGAATGCAACGATGTTACATGACCAATACAACTAGACTTTTGCTCGTCGCTCGTGAAGACCAGAACTCATTAAAACTCCCGAAAGATTTCCACGCTGCAATTCAAGTTCTCATGCTCTATTAGGAGGGAATCGTTAAGATTCAGTCGCTGCTTGCTGCACTTCGGAATCGAAAGCGGTTGATCAGATTGATTTTTTTTTCCAGATAGATTTACACGAAAGATAGCTTTCTACAGCTCATAAAAATGACAATTACAATGAGTGAGAATTGAATTCTCTACGCTTTTGCCTCCTTTCCAGTAGCTAGCCTCTCGCAGCGTAAGAACAAAGGTTCCCGGGTTCGAAACAAACTTGCTCAAGCATTCAAATATGAATAAGATTTAGTCCCAGTTCAGTTGTGGAACTGTCAAATAAACCGGTAACTGGCTTATGGATACGAGATTTACTGGAATTAATCGAAACAAGCAACTCTGCCCAAACTCCGATGATTGAAAAGGGCACTCTTGGAAAATCAAACAAAGCAATGGCCCATAGTGACAAGCCATAAAGTGATCATTTTAAATTTGTCTTAATATACTATACAGTATACAATGTTAACCCAGCACATATCCTGTTGAACTGTCTTTTATAAGTCGTAAATTGTGGAATAATCAAGGAAACAGCAATATTTATGTACAAGTGCCGAGACCCTTTATCACTTTTCGGTTCTAATTCTAATTAATTTAGTAATTAGTGATGCAACATTAGATACTTTGGCATTCTTGTTCCCTTTTAACAGAAAAGAACATTACTAGGCAACAATACTTAAATATTGAGCTGTAAAACTAATGATTAAGGCCAATCTAGTTCGTAAGTACAATTTCGAGATAGCAATGTACAGTTACTTATGCCTTTCTGTCACATTTTAACGCATGGCTGAACATTTTTAACAATATTGAAGTAGCAATACTTCTAAATTACTTGTCTAAGTGAGCCCTTATTGATTAGAACAATATTAGAGCGACAAAGCTGTTTCTTCAGCTTTCCCTGCCACATTATAATGAATTGTTCAGCTCTCTGAATTGTCTCTTAATTTTGAGACAACGATGTGTCTTTATTTAATCATATTTTTATGTCCTATTCTGAAGCTTCATTGATATATGTATGTCATTACTGACAGCAACAAGAAGTAGTAACTCAATCAAGTATCGTCGAGAATCATAAACTCTTACTGGTATAAACAAAATTGAGGTAAGAAGAAGGTTTAACTCAATCAAGTATCGTCGAGAATACATAAACTCATACTGGTAAAAACAAAATTGATGAACGAAGAAGTAGTTACTCAATCAAGTATCGTCGAGGCTACATAAACCCTTACTGGTATAAACACAATTAAAACAGGAAGAAGTTTTAACTCAATCAAGTATCGTCGAGGATACATAAACTCATACTGATATAAACCAAATTGATGAACGAAGAAGTAGTTACTCAATCAAGTATCGTCAAGGCTACATAAACTCGTACTGGTATAAACACAATTAAGACAGGAAGAAGTTTTAACTCAATCAAGTATCGTCGAGGATACATAAACTCATACTGATATAAACCAAATTGATGAACAAAGAAGTAGTAAGTCAATCATGTATCGTCGAGGATACATAAACTCTTACTATTATATTACAAAATATAATTAAGGCAAGAAGAAGTTTTAACTCAATCAAGTATCGTCGGGGATACATAAACTCATACTGATATAAACCAAATTGATGAACGAAGAAGTAGTAAGTCAATCATGTATCTTCGAGGATACTCGTACATAAACTCTTACTATTATATTACAAATAGAATTGAGGCAGGAAGAAGTTGTAATTCAATCAAGTATTGTCAAAAATACATAAACTCTTGCTGTTATAAACAAAAATGAGGCAGCAAGAAGTAGTAACTCAATCACGTATCGTCGATGATACATAAACTCTTGCGTTGAAAACAATATTGAGGTAACAACCCTTTCTTAATCAGGCCATTTTTTTTCCATTACCAAGAATCACTTTGCTAAACACTAATACAACTTCTAATAAGTCATGCTGTCACAGAACATGTGTACTCACCTACAACTGCATCGTGAAAGGCTTTTGCTGCAACTTCACACACAACAGCGACGACAACAACAACAACAGGAACTCCTGTCGACACCATTCCGCTTACAAATTCAGAGCTTGAACAACGATACTGTTTCGTTCTGGAGGGAGGGGGATACCGGCAAGAAACACTATGTTATGTTCTTCAGGGCAGGTGCCTTCGTGGATTGAGCGCTGTTCCTCGCAATCTGTTACCTTCAGTACCCGACCTGTGAGCGATCTCACTTTTTATACTCGAGCCACTCTACGTGGGAGAAGGTACCAGAAGCCAGGGGGAATGACACCGTTGGACGGGATCTCCGAAAGGCGGTGGGGGGAGGTGGAAGAAAGGTGGAGGGGAGGGGGATAATTACATCGAAAAGTCAGTTTAGAAAAAAAGGCCGTCGATGACGACTGACTAGGCTACCAGCAGGTGTGCGAGCAATGCGGTTCATTGATGTAGGAGAGATGTCCTTAGTTCACCTTCCCCTGTGTCAATCATTAGCTCTTCCTCATGTGTGCGGGCGGGTGTGACTATGAGGTGACGTCAAGCCGTGGCCCGGATTTTTTCCTCTTTACATTGGTGTTATCGCCATGGGAAAGTGGGATGCGCTGGAGTTATTTTTCTGGTTGGGGAAAAAAAACGTGATCTTTTCTTTTCTCTCTCCCTCCCCCTGAATATGTTGTTTGGAGACAAGAGCAAAATGTCTCGCTAATCGTGAAAGTTGAGGTGCGTCACAAGGTTAGAGGTATTTCCCAGCTGCGAGGTTGATTTTTTCCCCCTGTAGAATTTCCTCAGGGCGTCCAGGTGAGTCCAATTCAACTTTTCGTCCATTCAATTTACGACCACCGTATGCAATTAGGTAGATGAACGACACTTTACGATACGCTCTCCTCGGCAAAGGTTTCTCTTGTTCTAGAAATAGGTTAAACCAGACGCTGTATCGCATTAGCCCCTTGAAGGTCAAGGTCTTCCAAACAACTTTTGGTTAATGACGATTGTCAGCGCCTCTACGCGTATATCACCTGACTTTCGAGTTTCTCTACGATATCCACACTTAAATTTTGGAATTCTTCCTGGCCCTCAAATCCACACAGGGCGAGGAGGTTAATAGGAAAAAACTTTTGTTTCAATATTCGGTGATCAAATTAAATTCTGGTCAAAAGATGTTCTCGAGTTCTTGAGAAAAATATTATCATTTTGTGTCTTAAAACTTTAAGATGTAAACGATATTGTAGTGTTTATTTTTAGACATTCTTGAATTCGAACGACTGAACTATGAGTTTGAGAGCCGAATTGGGCAAATAATCTAGATTTCCAGTAACTTTTTTCAAAGCATCGGGATATTATATCTGAACATTGTCAATGGCCAGAAATATGCAACCAGATACAGAGATGTAGTATCGTCGTCCCTTTACAAATATTATTCTGTATAGCATCGGTAGTATCATATAATTTTCCCGCATAATCATATACTCTTCGATATTTTTCTTTGTGGGGTTAGGTGGTAGATCAGCATTTGCTGAACCTCGCCTAAGAACAAAGACTATTGAATTAAATTGAACTATTTGACTAATGAATACCAACACTATTTCACCCAGGTAGTCAAATCCTGGTTTGTACATCTACAAGAGAATCGAATTTGAGACCAAAGGAAAGAATCCTGCATTGAAAATTTGCCATAGATTTCTGTAATTTAGATCCTGATGGTGAATCTTGAATTCGACACTTGTCTGGGAAATCTCAGTTTGGGGACTGTTAAAACTATCCTAGAGGCATTCACTTTTTCTTCCATTTTATTCTGCATGGTATGTCACATGAATCCTGCTGAAAGTCAGAACTCTCGAATCACGTCTCGCTATCCGCTAGACCAAGGCGGCGACCAAGAATAAAGAAGTTACAGTGTTAAGGTTTTCATTCGCGTTACACGCTCAAAGAAGCGCATCGCAGACGTATTTCGAGCTCGCCCGAAAAATAATTCTCTTCGTGCATGGCGAAGAAGAAACAGTGGACTATTATAGTCTAAGATTTAGAGCAACGTCTTTCAGTGTCAAGAGTTCACGGTTGGAATCTAGGTTAGGGCATGTCTTGTCCTTTACAACCTTCCAGACTTGCGACAATGGTTAGCTACAGTATAACGTCATAAGGGAAAATCCTTATGCCAGGAAGGAACATCAAACTTTTCCCAATTTGGATTATTTCCTTATAAGATAGGACTTCCTAGACTAGACTGGCCCTTTCTTTCTGTAACGTGAATTTAATTTGATTTTGTTTGTTTTATATCGCATTTATTCCACTTTGGCTAATCGCTAATCCACTCTGCAACACACAGGCATATCAGTCGTCGTTTTCATATTTTGCTGCAAAAATATGGAGTGCCCTACCTAAGACCATATCGAGCATATCTGAAATAACATCTTTCTGAAATGAAGTAAAGAATTTTCTTTTGGCAGAGCAGAGATTGTGTTCAAATACTATGATGTAACTTGTATGTTTGTGTTATGTATTTTGTCTACATCTTTTTTTTTAATTAATTTTTTATTCATTTTATTTTATTTTTTATGTTGTTGTCTTTTCACAATTTTTGTATCATTTTATTCGTACATTTATTACAATTACTATATCAATAGATTTTGTAATTAAATCATACAGTTTATCGTATACTGTATTAATACTGTAATAACATATGTATAAGAAATGTAAATTTAAATGTTAGGTGGCAGAACAGCCTCAGGCTGAACCTCGCCCACGCAAATAAAGAATTTGAATTTGATAATGAATGGTGATTAAGAGGACGAATGAGCAATTACAAACGCACATCAACACAACTGATCGAGACTCCAGGCGCTAGATCCTTGTTAGTTCTGCAAGAATGTAGTCCAGGGTGAACTGCGTGGAAGAGAGGTTGACATTTGGGTGTCTTTAGAAAAGGACACCATATTTATACCCCTTCTGTATCGTGAAAAACAGGGATGATAATGGAGGAATAGAAAATACTAGGATTAACAATAATTTCATAAATTTCATATTGGTCTAGCTCTAAATCAATTAATGAGATGGTTTTTAAGTTCAGTTTATGCACAGATAGGCTAATCTGAACTGAACCTACAATTTAAAGCAGGATCTGAACTTCTACGTGCCTCCAGCGAGTATTAAACCCGGTACACCTTGATTATAAAACAAGAATGTTCATTACGCAGTCGGAGAGACCCTCTAAATCAATCAGGAGGAGGTTTCTTTTGAATATGACAAGACTATTTGGAATGAATCAAAGTTGAAAATTGCAAGAGATTGAACATTGCACGCTTAGTTTTCAAATCTTGATTTAAGGGCTTCCTATGCGAAGATTGATTTGGGGTTCGAACCACCGATAAAGTAAGTACTACCGAACTAACAAAAGTAACAAAGCATGATAAATAACATTTGGTATACTTCTGTTATATTACAATATTTAAATCGCAAAGTTCCTTTCTTTCCTTTACATGGAGTTGAAGTGATGTTGTTTAAGTGTTTACAATTACATCATTTTCAGCAGTCGTGACCACCAAAGTACCGGCTGGCAACACCCTTCCGGAAGCCGAACGAATGTTTGCGAGATTTTTAACAGCCTGATCTCAACCTTTTTTTTTCATGCGATATATCGTGCTGAACAACCAAATTATGACATCGCTGGACATGTGGCACCTAAATTCTTGCACGTGCCATCAATCATGTCTTACCAAAACTGAAAGTTCGAGAACTCGAATACATGGTGGTGAGGACATTGTCCCCGTAACAGGGAGTTGCAAGTTTAGAAAGGCGGAGCGAAAATTTCTCTAATTACAGAAGACTTACACGTGAACAAACATGTATGCAACATATACTACTTCACTCCGTGGCGTAACAGTATTTTGAGGGTCAAGGCCTGCAGAGTGCAGAGTAGCCTTTCTCTGTGTAACGTGTAGTCAGTACATCGAGTCCGATCATCGTTGCTTTCTGGCTTCGTTATGCACAGCTTATTCCACTTGGCCATAGGTACCGGTTAAACATGCATACTATTTGAAATGTCACGTCATGATATATAACAGGCTTTCTAGAGCGGAGTCCGCTGCTGTAGCTTTCAAGCAGTCCTCTCTGAATCAACACTAAAATTTTGTAGCTCGCACACGGGATCAAACCAGGGACCATTCGCACCAAAGGTCAGACCGCTATCCTAATCGGGAGCTCAATATATGAAGAAAAAAAACTAACAATAACGAATTAATATTTGTTGCAAAGATGTCACCTAAATCATATCTGACATACTGTGTGAATTGTTCAGATATAGGTTGCCTGAATATGCTTCAGAAACGCTGTATTTTTACTTGTCAAATGTATTTTTTGGATTAATATTGAGAGGCTCAAAGCGCGGGATCGAGACAGCTTTCGAGACAGGCTATGCGAAAGAGACTGGAGAGAGGCATGCTCATCTCGAGAAAAGACCTGGAACGAAACAAACTCCGTGTTCATGAGACGAGACGAAACGAGACTGACAGTCCGCTCTCGAAATTATCCATAATTTGAAATTGATTGAAAGCGTATTAAGGCCGTGCTGGATTTGGTTTTGGGTACGGAATGTTCGAAACAAAAAAAAGGTATTACGGGATAACCTTGTATTTAACTTTTTTCTGTCTACATTCACTTCCCCACGGCGGAAACTATAAAATATGTAGCATTGAATCTGCAGCAAAAATGATGTGGTGGTTATAGACTACTTCTGAACCTCTGGGTGGATTTCCGCATTTCTGTTCTCGCTAGTTTGGAAAGGATCCTGTTTCATTAGAGGAACTCATCTGTTATCCGATATAAGATCAAAAATAGTTAATTGTTTTTATAGGAAGGCAGAGACCAATTTGGAAGCGAAGTGTGATCAACGAGAGCAAGTTCTAAAAAGTTCTCTGAGAAGTATTTTTATAGCCAGTCCTCTGCTGTTGCACAAAACGTTAACTCATCCTCTGCCGCTGCACAAGTGCGTTAACGCATCGATATGATGCTGCACGTGAGCGTCAGCCCACACTTCTGCAGCTGCACGAGAGCTTTAACTACAGATAAACTTATATACGTTTATCTGTGCTTTAAGCCATCGCTCTGCTGCTGAACGAGAGCTTTAACCCGTCCCTCTGCTGCTGCACGAGAACTTTAACCCGTCTCTCTGCTGCTGCACGAGAACTTTAATTCGCCCCTCTGCTGCTGCACGAGAACTTTAACCCGTCCCCTGCTGCTGCACGAGAACTTTAACCCGTCTCTCTGCTCCTGCACGAGAACTTTAATTCGCCCCTCTGCTGCTGCACGAGAACTTTAACCCGTCCCCTGCTGCTGCACGAGAACTTTAAAACCCGTCCCCCTGCTGCTGCATGAGAAATTTAACCCGTCCCTTTGCTGCTGCACGAGAACTTTAACCCGTCCCCTGCTGCTGCACGAGAACTTTAACCCGTCCCCTGCTGCTGCACGAGAAATTTAACAGTTTGATTACAAGAAGCAGTAATAATAATAATACACGTAAATAAATTATGCTATGCTGTAACGGCTGCCACTATAAAGCTCCACACTCGGATAGGAAAGATCAATGAGAAGTGTGAAGTAATGGTTGCCCAGGGTGGTTAGAATTGGAATTCCAGAGGCAATAAACCTTCGGGTTCAGGGATACCAGAGAGTTACCCAAGGTATCAATTACGAGATCCGCCGCCCGTATAAAACGAACGTCGTCACATGGGTTAATTATCTCTGACCTCACTTGAAGGGGGAGCAAATCGTGCGTATGCAGTGGCCCGCGTGAACGCTTCTTGCACGCAACCAAAGTGGAATGAACCTGTCCTTTTCCACGTGGGGGGAGAATGGAAGAAACCAGCATTTCGAGAAGGTTAACTGCCGTTTAACTACACGTGGAAAACAATAGGAAGCGGTGATCTGAACAAAGAGAACGTGTTCGTTACAAGTTCTTGTTATCTTGAGTGACTATTGTGACAGGCAGGGCTTGACGACGATAGTGACTATGATGAAATGGTGAAACGACCTCTTTTTGTCAGTCTTGCTGACGTATTCTAGGTAATCTTGTGCATTTATCAACAAATACGGATTAGGATTAATAATGACTGGATCAAATAAATTACCACAATCAGAACCTCACGTAAGAATTCTTTTCTGGTAGTATTCTGGTTGTCTCTGCTTCCTGAAAATTTTTCTGGTAGGAGGCTTCTGTTTGTAGCCATACATAGGAATGCAAAATCCGTAGATACTGTGCAGAGCGTACTGTGATGTATATAACACCGACAAAAGAGCAAAATTTAATAGTAAATGCAGTTCTGCACTTATCCATCAGTCCCACTCTACTACTCCCCAAAGGTGAGAGGGCTAACCATATATGCGAAGCCTATGACAATGTATACTAATATAATAACAGCTTTCTTTCACGAATCGGTTAACATCGGAAAGAAGACTGAGAATGTAGAAGGGGATGCGAAGCCCAAAACAAGAATCAACCACCCATGGCGGCTATGTACCCATGACTATTCTACACTTACACTCATTTTCTTTATATTTCCCCTCCCCCTCTCTCTTCTATGTCCCCCTTTCTCTTTCTGCGTACATCTTGTGGACCTATCGTTCTATCACTTTCCTTTGTTTCTAAATTTTACTCCTTATCTCCCTCTCTTCTAGTTTCCCCTATCCTTTCTGTCTCTACATCTCTGGCGTATATTATCTATAGTCTATTTTTCTGCTTTCCCTATGGATAAAAATTTAATTTCATCCTAGTCCAAAATTAACTATGTAGTTCGTTTTACTGTATTAATACAATTAGTACAATGGTTTCTACATTTTGTTTTGAAATATATATATTTATTTGTTTAAGTATTTTATTTTACTGCTGAAAAACAGCTACATGCCTAATACAGCAGTTTATAATTATATATGACATATACACAATATTACAATTAAAAAGAAAAGTGTACTGCATGATAAAATATAGTAAGAAGACCAATTTCGTTAAAAAATTACAAATTTAAAATTTGAAATGTACAATGCAATCACTTATACTAAAATCATAATAAAAGGTTACTGGGCTCCAGTGGATTATGGTATTGGGATATGAGAAAATTAAAAATACCTATCATATCTAAAAGAAGAGATGACAGAAATTGCAGGGCAGTTATTTCGGAATACATAATGACAAGTCTTTAGTGTAATATTAGAGAATAAATATGGTACATCAAGTTTCCCATTAATTAATTTGCAAACACAATTCTAATCGTTAATATTTCTTCTTTCCAAGAGACACGAAATATTAATTTTGTCTAACAAATTATAATGTTCATAATAAATCCTAAAAAGCCTGAATCTAAAATACAAAAATGAAACAAATATTTTCTGCACATTTTAAAACATTATTTTCATATTATTATTGCATGCAAAATTCCAAGTTGTTGTATTGTATTCCAAAATAGGCCTTACATACACAGTAAATAACTGAATTAACAATAATAGATTGTTTGAATTTGACCATTTGTAGATTAAGTGGTCGCGCTTTTCTTTCTAGCATTTCTTGCAATTTCATATACATAATATGTAAACTGGCAAAGAGGACCACGATTCAAATTACAAGAAACCTGTTACAACCTTGAATGTTCTCTTCCAGGAACATCAAGGGGTGGTAGTATGAGAGATTCGAAGACACCGGAAACAAAATCCTTCTCGGAACGTCTTTCCTTTGAGAACTACTTTTCAGGTTAACACGCGCATGCATATCAAGAGGTGGTTCTGGGAATCTCCGTCACTCGTTAAATGCGGCTCTTAAAACTTGTGTGAAGGTTCTCAATAGAATCTTGATTAAGGGCAAGAGAGGGGCGGGGTGAGTGTTGTTGCATTGTTGAGAACCTCAGTGGTGTATCTGTACTAAATAACTTCAACGTGGAAGTTGCACGGGGAGGAGACGCACTGTCCAAACATGGTAGTGACCACCATGGGGGAAGAGGGGGCAGGGAGAAGATGGGCTCTGCCCATTAATGTTAGGAAATTTCAAATCATTTATAGTACATACGCTCAGAGTATAAAGGTAAGAGAACGAAAGAGATTGATTGATTTGCTTTATTTTACTTCGCTTTTTGCGACACTTTTGGCTAATTTGCGGAGATGGGGATGAGTGATAACTAGGGAGCGGAAGTTGATGAAATGTCATCTTTTTTTCTGACATCTCGGACACGATGCCCATTAAATATACACAACATTACACTTGGTCTAGAACCAAAAAAAGGTAATTTTAAAGTGCATTTTTTTGGCCAATTTTCAGGTTTTAGGTCATTTCCCCCGATTTTCGGCATTTTCCCGTCATTTTTCGCAATATTCGGTGTATTGTTTCGTCATATTTTGTCACTTCTTTCATTTTGGTAATATTCTTGAGTCTTTTCACCAAGGTCAAATATATATCTCGCAGGATTGCAATTTACCAGCAAAAAAAAGAAAAATGCTGAACTAGTGACAATCTTTGTTGTGTCGGGGGGAAACCACCAGGTGTCCGTCTGGGGCAAACTTAAATTTAAGATCAGATAAGGAGATTGCATTTTGTTTAATTTCCATTTCATTTAAATTTTTAACCCAAAACTAACAAATTTAATGGTCATTTTTTGAATTTTTTACGTCAATTTTCCCATTTCTTAGGACATTCTGTATGTAGGTCATATACCTATATTTTTTAGGTCATCAACTTCCGCTTCCTAGTGATAACATGATGAAATTGATGAATGGACGCTCACAAACATCCATTCCCAGGCCGGGATTCGAACCCGGGATCCTGGCGTCTTAGCGCGATGTGCTAACCACTCCGCCACGGAGGCCGGCAGAACGAAAGAGAGAGACAGACAGAAATATAAAGATATAGGAAGAGAGAAAGGCAAAGAAAGAAAAATAAATATTGATAACATAGGAAGTGAGGAATAGAAAAGAGGAAAGATATGGGTGAGCAGAGGAAAACAAAAAGAGATACGAAACAGAGAAGAACAGAGAGAGAGAAATGAGAGGGGAAACGCAAAGAAAGGAAGAGCTAGGTAAAGAAAGATAAAACAGAGTAAGGGAGAATGATAGAGCATAGAAAGAAAGACGGGGTGAGAGACAGATAGAAATCAAGAGAGAGAGAGACAGACTTGAGAAAAGCGAGAGGGAAGAGAGGAAGAAAGAAGTACGGAGCATAAGATCGAGAAAAAATCTTTACGTGTATGACCACCAAAGCCCATCTGAAACTATTCCATACACATTTGAACCCACCGATCAATATACTGGCCATTCCACTAGCGCCAATCATTCACAGAATATTTTTTTAAGATGACAGGGAAAACCCACATGACACATGTTTTTGACCTTAAAGCCTCTCATTACTGCCATGCAATGTTAATATTACGGACAGTAGAGTGGATGGCCTGCAGCATAGGAGAATAAAAAAAAAGAGGTGGGAATAGGTATGGAGTGCAGACACTCCCTCTTGACTTAATTTTCCTGGAGAAAATTTCATTCCAATCATGGGTCCACCATTTCCACCTAGAATTCATAGTTGAACTTACAATGTATTTCAGGAGTTGAATCTCTACCCCCCTCTTTAAAAAATCTTAGCCCATGGCTATGGTTAATATTCTCACATTCACTCCTTTGATCAGTTTCCTGCAAAGTTTTGATTTCTTTCGATAAGATCTTATTCGGATGCTTAATGTTGTGATCTAGTCGAATGCAATTTAAATCTTGTTTCTCTGTTCTCGACAGTTAAGATGGCAGTGTTTTCCCCCCATTTTACATGTACTTTCAAACAATTTTCCATTTAAATTTCATGTAGTTGAAAAACGAATTATTTGTTTTTCTTATTCTAATCGACGATTCAAATGTTTTGCACAACTGAGTGTTCCTTACGCGTGTCCATTCTTCAATTTCATGTAAACTCTGTCCAGGGAATCTCTGGAGTGAGCCAATGAAATCAAGTCTCTTGAGTGACTCGAGGGGGGTCGACCAATGAACATACGCGAGGGAATGGGATTTCGTGGAGGGGTAAAAATGACTGCAGCTATTATTGGCAATAATAAACAGTATTTAAAGAGGCGTGCAGATATCAACATTTCATGTGATATTAACTTTCTACACAGCGATTAATGAATCAAAACCTATGACGTGATCATTACGGAAATATAATTACCTTAAACCCAGCTAATATCTCTTTCACGGTTTGATAACATTAAATATAAAGTTATAAACAGGATTTCACCTAATTTGCTACGCTGTTTACTTGTACTGCCAGGTTAAACGCAACGGTGAAAATTCCAGAACGGGAAAGGTAGGAGGAAACGTTCGTGTCATTTGTTAAACGTACAAAGCTGGAGAAAGCAAGAACAACGCGGTCAGGCTTGTCAGGATATTCTATCTCGAGATTTGAAGCATATGCTCCAGAATACTGAATACAATGCAGCAGTTTGAAGACAAAACTTTTCTGCTTCAACCTTTTTAAACGTTCTTGAGTGCTGTACATTACTGCCCGACATCATTCTGTTTAAGAGATATTGCAGGGCTGAGCCATGAAACGTTCGACAATTAGAGGAACTCCTAAATTTCATTAGACACCCTCAAAACAATTTGCAGCAATTTTCTCAGCTTTTGGCTGATTAGCGCTCCAAAACAAGACCCCCCACCTTCCCTCCCCTTCCGTGTAACATTTGGAATGCATTAGTGGGAAGGAGACAATAAAACTCTGACAGACAAATGGACCTGACGGTTGCCTGTACGCAACATAAATTATATGCATGTAGGTGATGTAATTGACAGCTACATGCCGATGGTTCATTAACTTGCCTGTAATGCATTGGGGCCAAGGACATATGGGGACACTGTATATGCATCGGAAATGTGAACCTCTCTGGCATACCTTCAATTGTCTAAAATATTTTGAAGAACTTATGGTCTATTTGACAGTTCCTGCCTGTACTCTGTGTAAGGGCGTGACATGGAGGTTTTGGGGTTGAACACTAGGAAAAAGTTTCGAAAATATTATAATCGTAAAGGTTGTATCTTGAGTAGAGGAATGCATAGTTTCTTATTGCACCTGATTGGTAAGTAAAATCACAGACCAAACGTAGGCCCCATCCCCACCAAAACGAAATTTGTTAAGCTGAAGACGAAGAGAAGATGTTCTTTTGAAATGCAGAAGTTTGTTTTACGTCTACTTTATGTACAGATAGGCTATCCTGGACAGGACCTACAATTTAAAATGGAATCCGATTCACTATGTCTCTCCATCGGGATCGAACCGAGGCCCATCTATTACAATGCGGGTAGCATTACCAGAACGCCATCGGGGAAGCACTGAAATTTAGTGTTGGAATAGACAGACATTAGAAAACGACCAATCAACATTATGTGAATTGCAATGAAGTAACATTCAAATTAAAAACACTAAGATGCTGACCAAGGCAGATTATTAAGATATGAAAACACTTAACATGCAACGTTTCAACCCTGTATCAGGGTCTTACTCAGACGAAGATCTAAACTAAAATGAAGGACTGTCAACATAATTTGTTTTTGTGTGGCTAGTCACCCTGCTATGTGTATATAATCTTTCTGTGTGTGTATTTCTTCATTTTAGTTTACTTCTTCGTCTGAGGAAGACACTGATACAGGGTTGAAACGTTGCATGTTAAGTGTTTTTATATCTTAATAATCTGCCTTGGTCAGCATCTTAGTGTTTTTAATATGGAAACAAGGCTTAATTATATTACAATATTCAAATGAATAAATATAATTTGTACTACTAAAATGCCAAATAAACTTGTCACTTACCTCCACGTCTTTCCTATGAATTACCCTCTGTTCCTTATGTCATGAACAAAAGACTCAGATAATCTCAAGTTGTAGTAAACGAAACACTCAATTTACAGTGCAGTGCAAAAGTTTATCAACATCGCGTTTTTCTGCTGTCTTTTTCAAATTTCATGGAATCAAGTGAAACTTTTATGTGTTGGGCAGCAAGGTATCAACAGGTGGTAGACCAGTTCGGGCCATTTACAAAATTATTGAAAATCTTTATTCGATTTTTTTCAACCTGTCAAAAAAAAATACATTCATTTTTATCACCATAATGCATGAATGCTTTGAGCAACAATCACCAAACAAGTCATCGGTATGTGGTTCAATGTGGTTCCCCCTAGGCCTAACCTGTTTCTACCATGACCATTTGTACCCAGACTAACTCCTTTACATTGTACAGGGGGGGGGGGGTGTAAAGGGACTTTTGAAGCAAACTGTACTTTTACAACAATTTGAATAGCTAACTCATCATCTTTCCAGACGAGTATTGGGCTCGAGATAATGCAAAAAATCTAGTCAAAATTTTATTTAAGGTAACTCGTTACATCTTGAAACTATTTCATGTGTGTATGTATAAAATGCAAATTCATTTACACTTGAAACTTTTATCAACCTCGCTAAGACTTCAGCTTCAACCTCCGTCCAAATAAATTGCTGGACAAACCTTTGTCACAAACGCATGCTTCATTGTCAGGACTAAGTCTAGGTAGTGCTTGGCAAGTCAGCCGCCTCTGCTGAACAACCCTACTTGATATACTAGGTAACGCGTATGATTCCTCTTCTGACACGTGCAACCGTGAAATTAGGCCGATCCGATGGGGAATATTAGCATAGCTGATCGCGGTGACGGATATATTGAAACGACAGTTAACAGCGCAATCTACCACGATTAAGGCCGAAACGAATTCCTCTACCTAGCAACAGGGAGGTTAACGAACTCTGGTGGTGGAATTATGAAACATGCCGTCATTTACAGCGATCGTTGAATGTTTGTCGAGAACCAGTCCAGTTTTTTTCAGCTAGTAAGGGTACCATTAACTTGGGATTTGAGACACACCTCTGTACCGGGGTGCGGGTAGTGAAGTTTCGGAGTACAAAATGCTCTATTTTTTTTATTTATTTATTCCGGATCATTTTTTGTTGTTCTCAGCGAGCTTATTCGGCATTTCCGTCCTTGGAACCACTGATGTGTTGCAGTAAACTGATAAAGTTCTTCATTTGATTGATTTGCTTTATTTTACTTCGCTTTTTTGCCACTTTTGGCTAATTGTGAAGATGGGGCTGAGTGATGATAGGATGAAATTGGTGAATAGACACTCACAAACAGCCATGCCCAGACCGGGATTCGAACCCGGAACTTCTGGATCGTAGCGCGATGTGCTAACCACTCCGCCACGGGGGGCCGGCACTGATAAGTTCTTGTCTACACGCAATGGCGTACACAGAGGGAACTGATGGAAGAATTATAGAAACGATTAATATTATGTAATATTACGCAGAGCAGAAATAAAGGTGCTGGCATTTACTTTGCCCAGGGAAAAGAAACAGTGTTTCCTCATGAAATAAAACAAATGTGACTTCCGCAGACCAAGATTCTCGATCGCATACTGCGAAGTTCGGTCTGTCACCCCTGCTCCAGTTTTTCGTGTTAATGTGTTGAAATATGGCTTACCAGATAGTCATATTGTTACACTTAAGATACAAATGTCAAACATGCAAAGTACCTTAGGAGAGAAATTTTACAACATTCAAAATCAGCCTTATAATTCAATCGTTTTGTGTAATCAATTCAGATGAGGTTCAATTCATTACTTAGGAATTCAGTTCTGATTATTTTATCTGCGAATAAGGTAACAAAAAAGCGGTAGCGGTGATTGATGCCAAAACTGGGAGGGCAAGGACAGTTTACTTTCTTTTGGTTGCCGAGGCTTAGCATTAAGAGGTCATAGTGCGGAAGTAAAAAGTGGCAAAGAATGGGAGGAGTTGCACCAACAGCTCCACACACACCCTAATCGCCATAACTGCAAAAGTTCAAAAAAATAGCAAATCCTCGTAAGCATTGCTACAAATAATTTCTTTTCAACTCTTTCTTTGTACTTTTCTCTCCCTTTCTTGCTTCCTTCCCGCCTTTTTTCTCCTACTCTATCCCTCGCTTCCTTTGTACAGGGTGTCCGAGAGGTCCACGTACCTCTACTTGCATGTATCCTGTTGCGACCGTGTTGATAACTGGCAGGTATTTGCTAACTATATGTCTTTTCCAGTCTTACGGCGGGCGCCCTATACGCTGGCAAGGGCAGTGGGAAGCGGGGAAGCGACCAATCCAGCGCGGTTAAGAAACGCAGCAGCCAGTAGAACGAGGTTCAAATAGTACTTTTTTCCGCTGCATCGTGTCTCTCATCGTGTCACTGCTGTTGTCTGGTTGGTCTGCGGCGTAATCCCAGCTCCCCACTTCCCTTGCCAGAAGGACTGGCCGCCGTATGAGTGGAAAAGACCTTTTTAGGGAATGATTTTCGTGGTTGGCAACCCTGCTCTGAAGGTCACATGAAACACTCGCTCGAATTCCTATGTCAGATGTTGCGCCATGGCTGATGTGAGCTGACAAACTTACAGTGCTGAGTAACGGCTAGTGACGTGTGTGGGTGCACAGGCGACAACGCACGGGGCAAACGATGTACTGTGACGTAATGTAAAGTTCTCAAGTATGTTATAATGTAAGTAAATATATACATATGTTGTAATAAATAAACATATCATTTATATCTATGGGCAGTACTTTACGCTTGCTGTACGGCAACTTCTCGAACACCCAGTACTTTTATTTTCCTCTTTCTCTCTACCATTATATTTACCATTATCGTCTGGAGTTTTAGGGGTTATCCTTTGGAAAGACAACCACAATGACAACCTTACTTTCACGTAGTACACCCTCGACAGTATTATGTAGACTAGCGAACCCGTATCGTCTGGACTCACAGCCAGTATAATACTCTGTGGCAGTGGCGGCGATTGGGTTCCAAAACTAGAGGACGTGGCAAAGACAGTATATTTCCCTTTGTAGATAAGGTTTAGCATAGTGCGGGGGCAAAAGTGGAGAAAAGTGGGGGGTAACTGGCCCCTCGCCTCCCCCTAATCGTCGCCACGGCTCTGTGGGACTCGTGTTATGTTGTTTCAATATGTTTGTGTTCGTTCCTACATCTCTTTCGTCTTATTACCATTTATCTTCATCTTCCCGATTAAGCAAAAGTGGCAGGAAAGAATAATAAAATAAACAAACAATCAAGCAATCATTACTCAGGAGCGTATATTCTAGGCTATCTGCGAAGCCTAACGTCTAGAGAATAAAATACAGGAGAAAAATCGATCAGAAATTGTAAATATTATTATTCATATCAGTGAGATTATGATGCTGATTCTGGAGTTGGTAACCTGATTTCGTATGAGTTGGTAACCTCATTTCCTATGGGTTATCAAACTGATTTCCTATGGGTTGGCAACCTGATTTCTTATGGGTTGGCAACCTGATTTCTTATGAGTTGGCAACCTGATTTCTTATGAGTTGGCAACCTGATTTCTTATGAGTTGGCAACCTGATTTCTTATGAGTTGGCAACCTGATTTCTTATGGGTTGTCAACCTGATTTCTTATGAGTTGGCAACCTGATTTCTTAGGAGTTGGTAAATGTAATTCTATTCATAGCCTAGGACCACGTGACAAAGTGAGATAGCCCAGATCTTGGACTCAGTATACGCCACTGTCATTACTCTTCCCTTTCTTTCTACTTTCACCCCTCTTTCTACTGTTCCTCCTTCTGGAGGGAAGGTAATATATATTTTTCAAGACGAGCTACCAGATATGTTTTCAGGTTATAGTTGTGTGTTCCAATAGATCGTTCGCAGGTCATAAGCGTAGTCATGGACCGAAACGCTGTGGATCAAAAAACGTATTATGATAATTAGCGGTCTGCGTAAACCATTTTTCATTACATACGTGATAATTTGCATTAGAAAACGTAAGATGGAGCGATTTGACGCTACCGGATTATTTCCTATGTAGTACATCATCCATGGATGCTCAGTTATAAGATATATACCGTACAGTTCTTCACAGGCAGATACCAGGCACCGTATGTGTAATTAGTGTTTTCAGGGCAACATCCGATAATTCCCAACACAGGTAAAAACAGTGGAAGCGAATGAACAGGCGAAAACAGGGTTGTCTCTGTATCGCAGTGGTCAGAACAGCGTGCTACAATGCCAAGGATCCCAGGTTTGAATCTTGTTTGTAGGATCTGTTGAAAATTGAATAGTAAAAATGAGTAACAGAAAGCCAAAAAAAATGACAAAAAGTTGGTAAGTAAGTAACAGTTGGGCTGAAAAGTTCGTAGGCTAACATAGTAAAAAATATTTTTTTGACAAAATTCGATTTTATTATTGAGGGCGATACAACAATTATAGCGGTCATACAATTTTTCGATGCCATTTTTATAGTACGATTTCTCTTTAGCCTCAAAATAGGCCTCAGTTTCGGCGATTACCTCTTCATCAATGCTAAATTTCTTTCCAGCGAGCATTTTTTAAGGTCTGCAAACAGGAAAAAGTCACTGGGGGCCAGATCTGGAGAATATGGTGGATGGGGAAGCAATTCGTAGTCTAATTCATATAATTTTGCCATCGTTTTCATTGATTTGTGACACGGTGCATTGTCTTGATGAAGCAGCACTTTTTCCTTCTTCAAATGGGGCCGTTTTTTCGTGATTTCATCCTTTAAACGCTTCAACAACGCTATGTAATAATCGCTGTTGATGGTCTGGCCCTTTTTGAGGTAATCGATGAATATAATACCATGCGCATCCCAGAATACTGATGCCATAACCTTGCAAGCCGACTGTTGCGTCTTTCCACGCTTTGGATTCGGTTCATCACGTGCAGTCCACTCGGCTGACTGTCGATTGGACTCTGGAGTGTAGTTATGGAGCCATGTTTCATCCATTGTAATATATCGACGGAAAAATTCGTGTTTATTACGGTTGAATATCGCTAAACATTGCTCCGAATCATCAAAACGTTGTTGCTTTTGATCGATTGTGAGCACGCGCGGCACCCATTTTGCACACAGCTTTCGCATGTTCAAATATTCATGCACAATATGTCCAACAGGTTCCTTTGATATTTTTAAAGTCTCAGCTATCTCGATCAACTTCACTTTACGATCATAAAATTATTATGTGGACTTTTTTGATGTTTTCGTCGGTAACAGCCTCTTTGGGGCGTCCACTGCGTGCATCGTCTTCGATGCTCATTTCGCCTCGTTTAAATTTAGCAAACCACTTCTCAACGGTTGATTTTCCTGGTGCAGAGTCCGAATAATGTTTATCAAGCCAAGCCTTGGCTTCAACAGTATTTTTTTTCGCCAAAAAGCAATGCTTTATTAACACACGAAATTCTTTTTTATCCATTTCTTCACAATAACAAAAGCTGCTTCACTCACAATGCTATATCTCACGAACTAATTATCCGGCAGCTGTGAAATTTATACACGTATCTTTTGAAGGTTAGTACTAAGTAAAAATCACATGGATTTAATTCTTGTAACGCCATCTATGAGTCAGCCTATGAACTTTTCAGCCCAACTGTTAATGATACGTTACACCATAGATCCAGGTTTAAATATAGATTGCACTTGTAAAATATTTCAGGAAAATTCAACTCCACTTTTCTTGCAGACTCTAGGCAATAGTAACAGAGGCGGTATATCGTTTCGGCATTGTAAATACTGGAGCTGGACCTCCCATATTCACAGGAGACAGCAGCAAAATGCCTCTCTGAGGAGGCCCTTGTGGAGGAGGGAATATGATATGGACGTATTCATATGTATACCCGGCACGTTTAAGCGCACCTGCACTCTGCATGGGAAGTTTCAACGCCATCTGGGCAGCCCCCGGACAACGTTTTTCCAGGTAGCGGCGAAAATATTTCTGTCATGGGGGAAGACAGCCCGGGAGGTGGCCGGGGAATTAAACACGGCTTCGACTAACGCTGCGGCCAATTACGCTAATAGCGAGGAGTACTTAGCAAAAGCCGCGAGATCAGAAATATATTGGGTTTCTATTACGGGGTGGGCCGTTCCATTATTGTAGGTGGAAGCGATATCGTCCAAATTGTAAACCATCTTTTCCAGCCACTCGCCCGTTATTGCAACAGAGGAGAAAGCCGTTAAGAGCGACATAAATGCACCAACAATGGTTTATATTGTTGCTTGCCTTGTAACAATGAGAGCTTGTTTAAAATTCTCTCTCGCACTAGTTGGTTAAGATAGCCAAAACTGGCCGAACGAAAACGGAATTATTATTAACGCTTCAAATACTAATAATTAGGGAAGGGATTTTAAGGTGCAGCACCCTTCCTAAAATATAGCACTTTTCATACCGGTCGTTTGAGATGTGTGTTTTGGGACATGATATCAAGTAAAATTAACACACTTTGTTGCACCTTTTTGCACATTTTCATGAGATTATCATATTATTGCCACCTCAAATTCATGTCTCTTCCTCAAATGTGACGTTCAAAAAATTGTTAAAGTTACACATGAAAATTAAATGTTTGACTTCCCAAATAAAGTGGCGGGTGCAGAGAATGATAGAAGAACGTAAGGCACAAAAATGATTTACCGTAATAGTTAAGATGAATTATCGTCCAAATATACCGTTTTAGACTGTGTTCAAGTAAGTGTAATGCTATGTATTTACTTCTATGTGTAAGGGCAAGAATATGTATGTGTGAGAGTGTGTGCCCGTATCTATAGGTTAGATTACCATTCTTGTATGTATTTCTTCTTTGTATTATTTTTTTATTCCTCTGTAATTTTTATACAGAGCATTCCCTGACATTCGCTACGAGACTCGGCGGCAAGCGACCCGGCGTCAGCGCTTGTCTTTCCTGCTGATGCCGGGCCACTTGTCGCCGAGTCTCGTAGCGAATGTCAGGGAATGCTCTGTATACGTTTCTTTCTTTCTTTTTTCAATATTTCAATATTCAAAATTCAAATTTATTTGTAAACATGGTCAAGTGGATAAAATACTCCACGGCCTTAACTTCGCCAAGTTAAAGAAGACGAAATAATTAAATAAATTATCGTCTTTTTGCCCCCTCTTCGATGCTTCAGAACCTTTTTTCTTAATTTTCTTTCAAGTTTTGTTTAAAAAATTGAACACGAAAATAGATGATTTTCACTCTTCTTGAGCAGCTACATAAATTCACATAGTCTCATTTTATAGAGCAGAACTAGAGCTTCAAAATAATCATTGCATTCCAAAGATAATGCAGTTTGTCTACATATAAGGATCTCCTGAACTCAAAGCGTCATCGACTTACATTCAAAAACATAGAAATGTTGAGCGTAATCCAGTAATACAAGTGGCTTAAAACCCAGTAAATACCACGTTTACTTCCTAAATACTGGAGTAGTTACTTTATGTAATTATTACTAAATATGTTGTTTGCTACAGTATTGAATAAATAATGCTAATGTAACTGCTTCAGACCTGAATAAAGGCTCTTTATCAGAACTTTTTTCCCCTTTCCCGACCATCATTTTTCACCTTAAAATCCTTTCCCTACTAATAATGCAGCCGGCCTGGTTCGGTCGGTGGGGTGTCTGTCTGCTTCTCGGAGAATCATATTCGATTCCCGGGGTGAAGATCCGGCCGTACGTGGGTGCTCACTGGTGTGCCTGTGGCATACAACCAGAACTTTTCATAGGTATGGAAAAAGCAGTACAGATGTCCTTACCATCATAATATAAACAATACCAGAATTAAACAATAAATTTATACATTTCGAATTAATACCCAAGAGCAGAAAGTAGAACATGTTGAAGATTAAAAATAGAGAATTATAAGAAGGTAATAAAAGTTTCTAAATTAGTGTTTCTTTTAATTTCAGATACACCACTGGTGTGACATTAGTTATATTTATTGTAAAATTAGGTGCTTATACAATATCAAATATTCATTTTACGTGTAAATTGGCATCATATCCAATAACATTATCATTGTTCTCTTTTGTTTTTTTTTCATTGAATTTTCACGCTGTAGTGAATTTACATTGTTTAAAACCTATTTCCACTTCATGGTTTCATTCTATAATTAAAATAATTGTGCATTTTAACTACGCGGTGGGATAAAAGTCGCTTTCTCCAAAGAAATCAGCAACGTGCAGGGTGAATCATAAATATGACTGCACGTTTGAAGTAAATGTAGTGAGTTACTGTAGAATGTAGATGGAAATGGTGAATGGTAATATTAAACTTGAAAATTCATTTCTTTTTGATTTCAGATAAGAGTCACACGCACGAGCTTACGTCATTAACCAATGGCGCTGAATAAGCAGCAGCAAGATACAGATACCACGGGGCATCGGGCGAGTTCACACTCTACCGGGGTGAATGATTCCAGGAACATTTTCATCACTGTTTCAAGCAAAAACGGTTCACACCATATTCACTATGGTCGAAATCTAAATCCATGGAACCATACGCGCGTACGTACAAGTAGTGGTATGGTACAGTCCTGGACACTTCTGGGTTGTAACAATTTCATTGAGAGTTAATGGGATTGTTACAACCCAGGAGTGTCCGGGACTGTACAAATCATGGAGGATAACTTGGCCTTTACTATATTCATGCGATACACATGTCAGTACTTAATCCATGGCGGGGGCTGATGGACATTTAACTCATATCCATATGTACTAACTAACTTTTCTATGTAGGAAAATTTCGGTGAAAATATCATGTAATTATATATATTATCTACATATATGTTCTTTTTCATAGGCAAGAAGGTTCCGGTTCCCTTCATAAGATTTCTTCTTTGACAGTGAGTGATATCATGCCAAGTTAGTCATTACAGCTACTGCAAATATAGAGATGTATTAATCTATAATCTACATTAGTTCATATTGATTTATATTTCCTTCTTTAACACAATCGATTATGGATTATTAATTTCTTAACGTTAAAAAAAAAGTTTCCAGTACTTGATACCGTTACATTATATGTATGGAAAATTAATATTTTTCTATTAAAAATTTGGTTCAAAGCTTTCAAGTTGTACATTAGTGCGCAAAACGAATTTCTACTAATGCACTTGTATCAACGCAGTTTATCTGAAATTACTTACTGTGTAGCTTTCTTCGGCAGGCCGTACTCTATCACAATGCATGTACGCGAGAAACACCAAGGGGTATCCCTTATTTTGAACATGATTGATGAAATGGATGAATGGAAACTTATAAAGATCCGTGCCGAGGCCGGGATTCGAACCGGGGACCCCAGCGTCGTAGCGCGATGTGCTAACCACTCCGCCACGGGGGCCGGCATTTTGAACATGATAACCGGCACATTAACCAATGATGTAACGGAGAGTAAGGGTCAATAGAACAATATAAAACACACAAACATACATTTGTACTTGTAAATACTACCAATCTTTCCTACAGATAATAGGCGTGCGATAGACAACAGGGGGCGCCGGAACATGTCTGTCGTTGGTTTGAACCCCACTATCGGCAAAATAAATTTGCTCGCCTGAAGACCGAGAATAGGTACTCTCTCGAAACGTAATGTTAGAATAAGTATAGTTTAAAGCACTGGACAATGGATAATGTCTAATTAGCATTGCATGCTACTCAACCTAGAGTCTAAAGTTGAATCCAAAGCACTATGTGACTGCACCTGGCATTGAACCCGGGAGCTCTTGATTACAAGGCAGCAGCGTTCTACGGGGAGGACATGAAAGAAACAAGAGGCCACAGTTAATACATTTGTAATTCTATCTCTTTCCTATTTCCTCCCAGACTTGTTCACCCTTCCTTCTCTCTCTATGAAATCCACCGTACAACGCCAGAGACGGGAAACCCCCGAAACGTTATTAACCAGGATACCCTAACACAAATCCCTTAACTTTGAAGGGCGTAAGATGGACAACTCCATTAATTAACTTGATTAATTGTTCTCAAACCATTTTGTCGAAATCAATTTCTGGAGCAAGATGAATGGGCCTGACAAGGTTTTGGTCACAAGGAAAAAAAAAAGAGGGGAAAGCAGGAAGAAACAGCGGAGGAGGAAGGAGGGTTGACGGGGGGGGGGAGAAGGTGGGATGGCCGCTGCAACAGAGACAAAGACAAAGGCTCTAAGATGTTGTGGCATGTCCTTAGTTCAATAACATATTTCATCGTCAATCAATCACGACATCTTGAGACTGTTGAGAGGGACTTGTGCTTGCGGCGCGTTTTGTTGTAAAAAATACGGCGACAAGATGGTCCCTGGAGGAGCATCCCTTTACGGTGCTCGGTATTCATCACTATCAGGATAGAAGAAATGGATGCTTTTTCCCTGATCTTGTAACAGGACAGTGCACAATACTCGCGGACTGATTCTAATTATTTAATTTGTTTCTGCTTAGGTTACTAAACATTGCTTTCCTGACGCTATTGGCTACTCGCGACGATGATAGTGAATGTTGATTAGATTACATGGATAAAGGGACAATCACCAACACTCATGGATAAGACAAACCACAAACCTCACAGAGAATTATAGTACTAGCTGTGGGTCTAAGCACCTTCGTATTCTCGTGGATATTATTATCGTAATTATTATTACGAAACATGACAAAATTACGACTATAGAATAGTGAAATACTAGAATAGACATACTCAGGGCAGGATTAAGACGAAATTGGGCCTGATGCTGTATAGTACCGCTGTGTCTAGGCGTCCGAAATTGGGGATCCAAATTTCATTCTAAGATTTATTTTCAGGTTAATATAGCAAAAGAAAACTGTTCAGCTTTCGGAAAATTCTCGTCCGTTTTCATCTTTCATCTGGGCCTATATCAGAAATGGGCCTAATGCTGCAGCATGAATAGCACTCACCTTAATCCGGCACTGGACATACTTCGTGTGTATCTCCTGCTTGGAATGTAATGTTAATCATTTCAGTTTTTACAGGGGTTATTCAAGCTATTTTCATTTTCGTGTATAATGATAAAAATATTATTATTTATCCCTTTATCCACATTTTCGGGCATAAGAGAGGAATAATATAGTTTCTGAGCTAATGGAGATGATACTATGGTATTTCGGTGCGAGACCTAATTGTTTAGAATGGCAGGTATCCAGGGAAAACGCAAGCGGTCCCGGGTTCGATACTCGGTGGAGGCACATAATGGTTCTGATCTCACTTTAAACTGCAAGTCCAGTCCCGATTAGCCTTACTGTGTATAAAGCGGATTTAAAACAACAAATCAATCAACCAAGGAAAACAGATTTACGTCGGCAACGAAGAAGTGCAACAGGTTGTCTTAGCTTCTGAAGACAGTTTCTGACTGTCCTTGGCACACTTCCAGTGGATAATAGTAAGAGTGAAGCAATAATTTTTCTGTTTCCATAGTTCCATTAATTTACTTATTTTGTCTGATATTGCTGTGCGTGTTACGAGTTCTTTTCTGCCTTGTCTACTAGGATATCGATATCTGCTGTCATCTATGAGAATGCATTGCTGTGCAAATGCGTATTTTTGAGGCCTCAACGTGCATAATGTGTAATCTACACGCTGTGAAACATTGTCGGCGTTGGATGGTGAAACACTGTGGTTTATTTTACACAGAACCACACACACAAACCCCACCTTACTACAGTGCGTCCATTTCGATCTGCAGCCGAGAGATCGGGAGAAGCGTGGCGGGCGGCGCTGACGGAGATGCCGACATTTGCGGCCTGAAATGCCCGCTTATTTTTATGGACATATGCAGACATTTATATAAATAATGCAAAACGAGCACTAACCTGTGTTATAAGAGTATGGTTTTAATTTTAGTAGCTTAGTGACTGTATGTGCCGATGATTTTGACACGCCCACCTCTTGTGAAACACGGCGTAGAGGTTTGTTTGGAGAACGTTCTAACGCTGCACCAATATCATCGAGTTTTGCTTCGGTTAGAATCCGTCGTTTTTGCTTAGGTGTTTTAAAATTTAACGATACAGTTTCTCGTAATTTAAGGACAAGATGTCTAACCGTATCTCTGTGTGGAGTTGAAACGCATGGGAATTTCTATACAAATTACCTACACACGTCTCGACACGAGTTTGTTTTCACGTACGTGTCATACATAAAAAATCTTTGTTCTAACGTGAATCTTGCGGCTGGCATTCCAATCGTCTCACTGACACGTCACACATACACACTACAATGACACAAACAAGTAACTGCAAGTAACCAAGAATAACACTCTTGCGCACAGTACGAAATTAACACGCTCTTGGTTTACATTGCTCGCCACTATATTTACAACTCTGTCTTCATCTAGTCGCGAAGGAACAAAAAACTCGAGCTCGGATATTTCGGATTGCAAGGAAGCTCACGAAAACCATTCTCTTTTATCGGTTTCGTCTGCAGTGTAATCCTGATACAGTGTTGCACATTCGAAACCTCCAAACGATTCCCATGGCCACAAAACTCTTTCAAGGATATAAACTTAAACAGGACGTTACTGGTCAAAACTATGATTAAAATGCTTTATTATCTGTGGCTCTTAACATCGTTTCTATAGCGTATTTATTTGTGTATATAAGAGCAGAACTTGGATGAATTACAGAACTTTTGCGTGTTATAACACAGGTTAGTGCTCGTTTTGCAATATTTATATAAATGTCTGCATATGTCTATAAAAATAAGCGGGCATTACAGGCCGCAAATGTCGGCATCTCCGTCAGCGCCGCCCGCCACGCTTCTCCCGATCTCTCGGCTGCAGATCGAAATGGACGCACTGTATATTTATATTTGTGTGTGTGTCTATATATATATATATATATACATATATATATATATATATATATATATATATATATATATATATATATATATGAAAATAGGCTTATTGCAACACGATGTGAAGTTAGTGGCGGCGATTGGGTTCCAAAACTGGGGGTGCAAGGAGCCAAAACTGGAAAGGGGGCAAGTATAGTTTACTTTCCATTGATATGTAAGGTTTAGCATAGTGCAGGAGCAAAAGTGGCAAATGGTGGGGGCAACTGCCCCCTCGTCCCCCTAATCGCCGCCACTGCGTGTAGGCATATGTGCAGGGGATGTGACCACATTCTCCGATCGTCTTTACAACCACCTCCCTACAGTGTTATCCCTAGGTTTCCATTTATTGGTGGCTGAAACACAGTCGCTCTGGAAAAGAAAACCCACCGGGAATCGAATCCTGGTCTCCCGCGTGGCAGTCAGACGCCCTACCAACTAGACCACTGAGGCTTATATAAACATACTTTCTTGATCTTCTCATGTTACCAGTCTTATTAACCTTTGAGCGTTAAGTATAACTACACACACTCTTGTACCCAAGGTATCGAAAGTAACACTTTATCAAGTGAAGAGTTATTTCCATTACTCACTCCAAGAACAGTTAAGGATGAAAAATCCCCATGACGTATTAGTTGATACCTGGAACGTCCCCGCACCACAAAAGGGGAATCATTAATGTTGCTTGCCGTGCAATCAGTATTGTACACAGTTGCAGCACGACGTCATCACTCTCAATTCTTTACCTTTCGCCATTACACGGGCTCGCAATTAATACACATCATCCGCATATGCCAACAGTTCAGTTACAACATTCAATTTTTTTTTATCTTTGCTTAGCTTCCCATAGCAACACGTTTCAAAGCAAAATTTAAAAACAAAGCAATTGAGATATTGCGTCTCGTTGATTCAAACCACCATGAATTTCAAATACGATATATCTGACATGATTACACATTTTTCTATTGTGTTTAATTTACAAATACTTTGACCTCATCCGCATTCTTTTTTATGTAGATATTCCACCCACACGCAACTAATATTTCGTATGTGTTTTTTAATGTTTTCCTTGTTTGTTGGGAATTAATAAATAGCCGGTGTATGTGACACACATTTTATTAAATTCTCGAAACAGCTATCTGTGGCTGCAGATCTATTTCGTTAAATTCCGCATTGTCAATTCTGTCAATGATAATTTCATTACCATGTGGGCTATTGTTGTCACAACAATACTAATAGAATTACACGACATTCATGTGACTGATAACATGACGATTATTATAATTACCTTTGTTGGTGAATCAATATTCTCACACTATAATATGATTACTATTATTGTTTCATTAATTATTACTTTAAAAAAAAATTAAATCATAAATGGTACTTGTATAGGTGTGTTACACCTACGTCCCGAACTGTTGAATTGTGGCTTCGAGCAGCCATGATTGATACCAGTTCTTGTAAGCATACGGAATTCAAGCGGTTTGGCGGGGGTTATTAACACAGGCATTTGTGTTTTAAAACAAGCGTACAGTTCATGCAAATGTAACGAACGCTACGTGGTGGCTATTTCTTTGCAAACGACAAATAAAATTGGCCGCAAACATGGCGACTGTGTGCATCCGGACGTCACATGAAACCCCCCTATTCAAAGTCATCTTTCTCTCGCATGATTTTAGTTCATCGAACACCAAACGTCGTCAAGAGTGTTTCTAAGGGAATGATTTATCTCAGCACAAAAATTGACCTTGTTTGTTGACACGCAAATAACAATATAATTTAATTTTGATTGTTGGCATATTTCTGCAGTCTGATGCTACGAAACATTTATATGCATTAAAAGTTAAACCACTCGGCTCATTTCGTTTCACATCCAACGTATCTGCATACTCAATGCAAACTTTACGAAATCATAATATATTTGATTTATTTTCATTTTCAAGTCCACTTTATGCACAGATGGGTTAATCGGGACTGGACACACAGTTTAAACTGGTATCAGAACCACTATCAGAACCTCTGACGAACTCATGTGAAATATTGAAGTAACTTAATTAGTGAATATTCGAATATCTCTGACTACCATGCTACAGGTCCTGGGTTCGATCCCCGGCCGGTTCAAATCCGGGAACTTTTCTAACGTTGGAAGCGGCCCCGGCGCCAATCCAGCGTCGAATAACATGGGTACCTGGGGAAACCTGGGGGGTAAAGGCGGTCAGGGGCGTGGTGCTGATCACATTACCCCCACTCACGACCGGATCAAGAAAGTGTGGGGCGTTACCCCCACACGCCTTCATGGCGTGGTGCTAAGCACAGGGGAACACTTTACTTTTTTATTACCTACGAATTATTTCAAGCTCTCACATTTCAAATATTTATTTATGCGCTCGGTGTCCTCGTTTGTTCTTCGTGGAGGCACAGCGGATCGGATCCTACTTTTTACTGTATCTAGAGTCTGTCGGAGCGAAGCAGTACGCGCTGCTGTAAACGACCGGAAGCTGCAGTCGCGTTTCCCACTCCATGCAATCCATTTCTCTCTCAAGCGTTCATCAGTCGAGCCCAATGATACAAAGCAGGGATTCAAGGGTCGAATCGTGCAGAACGATATTCTTTTAGTAATCTCTCAATACACCACTCATTCACATTGCTGCGATTATTCCAGAAGACGAAAAAGACGACGTATAATATCCAAATCGCTTGTCGATAGCGTAGAGGCTAACGTTGTATTCTTGTAATAAGGGGATGGATTACAACTCCACACAGTTTGTGCGCGTGTAAAGTGGACACAAAAAACAAAGTTTGTCAAAAGTTTGTACAATAGCGTAGAAGTAAGGTATCCCTTGTCCATTTGCACCGTGGCATGGAGGAACATAGGGGGTGTGAATGTATATTCTGTCAAAAAAGTACCGGGAATTGTTAAATAAAACGCACAATTTATTTATTCATCAATATTTATTTTGTCGCCTTCAAAGTAGGCTCCATTTGATGCAACACACATATGCCAGCGTTTATTCCAGTCATCGAAACACCTTTTATATGCGCTTTCCGGTATGGCCTTCAGTTCCTTCCACGAATTTTGCTTTATGGCTTCAATCGAGTCAAAACGGGTACCCCGGAGCGGCAGTTTTAGTTTTGGAAATATAAAGAAGTCACACTTATGAAAGCGGCCCCGGCGCCCACCCAGCGTCGAATAACATGGGTACCTGGGGGAAATCCTGAGGGGTAAAGGCGGTCAGGGACGTGATGCTGATCACATCACCCCCACTCATGGCCGGATCAAGAAAGTGTGGGGCGTTACTCCCACACCCCCTATATGCCTTCATGGCGTGGTGCTAAGCACAGGGGAGCACTTTACCTTTTTTTTTTTACACGGGGCCAAATCTGGTGAATACGGTGATTGATCGATTGTATTTATTGTGATTTTGGCCTTAAATTCAGTTACAACTGTCGCTCTATGCGATGGCGCATTATCGTCGTGTAAAATCCACGAATTGTTCTTCCACAAATCTGGCCGTTTCTGACTGATTTTCTCAAGCAAACGCTTCAATACGGACAAATAGTATTCTTTATTGACCGTCTGTCCCTCTGGAACGAATTCATGATGCACCAAACCACGAATATCGAAGAAAACAATGAGCATCACCTTGCCTTTTGAGCGACTTTGACGTGGTTTTTTCGGTTTCGGCTCGTCTTTTGTCCTCCATTCTGACGACTGTTGACTTGTTTGCATGTCAAACTCGTAGACCCATGTCTCGTCACCAGTTATGATGCGTTCCATAAATGTGGGATCAGATTTGGCGCGATCCAGCATGTCTAATGAGACCTGCTTACGGTACCGTTTTTGAAGAAAATTCAGATCTTTTGAAACAAGCCGTGCGGCGACGCGTCTCATGCCCAAAATATCCACCAAAATCGAACAAACAGACTCGTGAGAGATGTTAAGGTCAGTAGCTATCTCTCTCAAGCTGGAATGGCGATTATCGATCACAATTTTCATCGCTTTTTCGATTTTTCATCGGTTGAAGAGGTCGAAGGTCGTCCAGAACGAGGCATGACTTCGACGATCTCTCGGCCCTCCATGAACCCTTTGTACCACTCGTAAGCCCGTGTTTTTGATAAAACTGATTCACCATATGTCTTTTCTAACATTTTTAGCGAGTCAGCACACGAAATTCCGTTCACAACACAAAATTTAAGGCAAGTTCTTTGTTCAATAATTTCGTTCATTATAAAAATCGTGATGCATTACTGAAGTGGACTGATTCAACCAGCTGCTGTAAACAAACTGGTTGACAGATCGTGCTCATGTTTGGCATAGTAATTAAGTACAGTGCTACAACTTACCGAAAAAGAGATTTTTAAAAAATCATTAGCGCGCGCCTTTTAAATTACAAATTCCCGGTACTTTTTTGACAGAAGGTATTGCACCACAAATTCTTCATCTGGCACAATATGGACACATATATATCATTCACCCGGGGAATCGATCCCAGGTATCTCGAGTGGCAGTCAAGACGTCATACCTACTGGGCTTCCGGGGCTGAACAACGAAGATACAAAAATAAATTTCAATGTATAAAGCTTCTGGTATTGCACATGAAAAGAAAGAAGTCAAAAAGTTGGACGACTGTGGTCATTGGAATTGATACATTCTTTCCTACTGTTTAAACAATAAATCACACATTGTCATAGATTTTAGGCGTATTTCATAGCCAATGTACGCCACATTTACACACTGGGAAGAGTTCGGTAAAGTTTTAGGACCACAATGCAAGCAGAGTCCTAAGCTATCTTCTGATGGCTAATAGAATTTGCGACTGGGAGGGGAATCCCTTCTCGCTCCCTGGTAGAATTCTCCAAGGAGCGGAGGCCTCTGGGAAATGCATCGCACTCAGCGAAGATTGTTTCGTTTGGCATTCCTCCGCCGTTAGTCGAACGGATATTTATTGGCGGTGGATGGACTTTGTTTCCGGCGTCCGGTGGTTTTTCGGTGGCAGGTTCCTATGAAAATATCCATCTCCGGTTCGTTGGTTATTGATGCCAGTAAAAGGGTGGATACAAAGTAATGTCTTGATCTTGAATCGATTGTAAGATGGAACGTTTTGTATTCTTGGCGCCTTCTCGCTTAGCTAAGCTGAAATGTTTCACCTGAAGTTACTCTCTGGATACTTAAGTTTCTTTGAGAGTTCAAATTACATTATTTCAGCTGTTTGGAATAATGCCGTCTCCACTGTACAGCAGAAATATTCAGAATCATTATTGTGGATTAAGAATGAAACAAATGTGATAATGGGATAAAGAGAGGTAAAAAGGAGGTGGAAAGAATGAAATAAAGAAATAAAGAGAGAGCCCGTAGAAGGAAACACAGTAACATGTAACATCGGAAGAAATAGAGAAATAAAAGAGAGGGAGAATGAAGGAGAGGAAGAAAGAACGGGAAAGGGAAATATAAACGCAGAAAGGAGGGAGTAATGGAGGTAGGAAGAGGGAGACAGAGTAGTAGAAAGGAAGAGAAATGCAGGAGAGAAAGCAAAAGACGGGCAAGGGAAGAGAGAAGACAGTAAAAGAAATGTCAACACGAGGAGAAAATTTAGAAAGTGGGTAGAAGAAAATAAAAACAGGAAGAGGAATACGAATAAAGTAAAGGAGGGAAGGATTATGCGAAATTTGTTTTACTTATTCCATGGGATTCGACTCTCCCCTCCCATGTGCATTCATGGACTGACGATTATATACCGATTAAAAACATTCAAAAAATCATGGTATCTACAGTGATAACTGACTTAGGACAATAAAGCATGGTTGCAGAAACAAGCCTGAGTGTAGGACCACAGATAAAGGTATTAAAAAACGTTTATCTGTGGTAGGACAAATGTATATGTATATTCAGATAGTGAAAGGCACATCATGAACTTGTAGAACATTCAAGTAGCACAATTTGGACAGAATTTCCCCCTCCAAAATAGCAAGTTTTACACTACTCCCAGACACTTTGTTCTAAAGTTGCCCCTTTCCTATCAAATTCTATACTTTTGTACTCCTACTGTCGTGCTACATCCACAACCATTAGAATTCCAGCCATTTCCATTTCTGGAATGTTGATCCAATCGATGTTGACTGTCCTCTCATACACTTGCCTTGCTCTTCAGATCTACCCTTTCAATATGCCGTTATCCACGCCTGAGTTTATTGACTTTTATTCGATACATAAATGACCTCTCGCTCTCTTCGCGGCAAACATTGAGGTTTAATTCCCCAACTCTGAGACCAGTTCAAACGTAGGGTGGAATAATAATTGAACGTTTGATCCCATAGCATAGTCATTGTAGTAGGGCTAGTCGTGGTGGCCGAGAGCTTCAAGTAGACGACTTTCGATCTTGCCGTCAAAGTTCCCGGGTTAAAGTCCAGGAGCACGGGTGTTCTTTGTGAGTGTCCGTTCAGCAATTTCATCTAATCATCATTCTCATTGTCGCGATTAGCAAAAAGTGGAAGAGATACGACGACGCTAAGTAACAAAAGTATAATAGTTTCACACCGCGATATACTTCACGCATTAAAAGAAACACTGAAGGAAATAATGGTGTTAGTATCTAACAACCTCTCTTCAATTCCAACTGTCAATTTTTTTTTTAAAAAAATAATACCACTGCAAATCTGAATCCCGCACACTTCAATGTCCAAAACAACAACCTCTCTTAATAAGCTAAAACCTACAGGTTAGTCAATAACCACGTTGTGAAATTACAAACTTACGTCATCTTCTAGAACTGTCGTCGTTAACACATGAAAAGTATTTTGTTTAAATCCTAGCTCTTTACATGTTATATTTCTTTACGAGATCTGCAAACTGTATTGATGCTGGCGAGGAACTTGTCTCCGTAAATAGCCTTAGTGCTGACGTAACCACAGTAACTACGAAACCAATCAATCAACCATAAATATTCATTGTGTTACAACCAGCGTGTTGCATAACTTTAACCATTACCCGTAAACAAGACGTCTACTCTTTGCAATATTAATGTTCGTCATAGCAAGCTTTGTGGAAACTTGCATCCTCTGAGGAGCGTATTGAGAGAATGGAGTGCATGCAGGGCGGAATAAGAGAGAGAGATGGGGGGGGGGGCATGCCGCGCGGCCTTCCATGTTTACGAGAAACGATGCTTAAAACGAGCCGATCCATTAAAGCCCAGTAATTATTCCCCCGGGAATAGTCAAGGATTTCCCCTCATTCCAGCATCTTCCCCTATTCCCCCCGTCGAAACCCCGTACCAGAAAATTCCCCATTTCTAGTTCCGTAATGCCGAAAACGCCTCCTTCCCCACCTCCCAGCACCGACGAATTCTAAACTATAACTCGTCCACTAAATCATAATTATCGCATCACTTCGGACGAAAACACTAAGGGGATGGGTTTTCGACTATGGGTTAGTGCTAGGTGGTGTGTGTGTGTGCGAGAGAGAGAGACCTGCACTTAACAAAAGCTCCGGAATGAAGAAAAATATACAGCCATTTATTTGGTCACGTGTCACTTTGGGAATTTCAGATTCCCCTTCCCCTCTTTCTCTCGCTGCAAAATCTCTCTCTCCCCTCTCTGCTCTCCCTGTCCTTTCAACCTTGCTATTCTCTTTTCTCATGTTTTCTCCTACTCTCTCCTTATTCACTGTTGCAAAGTCCTTCCCACCCCCTCTTTACCCTGTTTCTTTCTCTTCAAAACGTTTCAGAAATTTCGTGGATAACTAGGCCAGTCTAAGGTATTAATCAAACACGATTAATTAGCGAACCCTATTATGCAGAAAGGTAGCGAGATGGGAGAGAAGGAGAGCTTCGTAGGAAGATGCTTTGTGGAATGAGAACTATTAGGAATTCGCAGTTTGAAGCAGAAAGCTTCGGCTCTTTCCGGAATTTTTAGGGGTGGTCGGCCTCCTCAGCCTAATGTGCGTCTTCTCCGAGGTGATTGGCTATCGTTTATTGGTTACTCTTACCGGAGAGCTAGAGATCTAATTTCCAGATTCAACACTGGTCAACTACTGAACGCTGACGAAGTTCTTGCTCTGATTGACGAAATCACGAAAACTGACGTAACAATCCGAAGATCGTCAATTAGAAGTTCATACGAGGTATAGTATAGGACCAATGTATGGACAGAGTGGCTGATGGGAAACTTAAAACGATGCAAATAAGCATACGTTTTTGTAATTGGAGCCAGAGATCTAGAACACTACAAAACTCAAAATTGCTTTTTACTGATGCTAACAATCATACATTTCACTTTTATAATTTTACCTCAGTTTGATGAGTTTGGGTTAAGATTGCCTTCATGTTATGATATGTATATGCACGTGTGTAGACAAAGTTCTAGGACTGACGTTTCTATTCCAGTGCAGCCTGGGCCAGGGGCGCCGACTTGTCAAAATTATTGGGGGGGCTCTGATAACTGAAATAAATGAATGAATGACTCACTCACTCCCTTTTTTAAAAATAAAAATTACGTCCTCATATAGCAATGTTTAAGTAGCTATTATATTCCTCATGCAAATGAAATTTAACAGGAAAAACGTTTAGAAAATGTTTCAAAGTTTCTTTACGTCTTTTGTGTCTGCTCATTTGTTTTTTAGATAACAATTAACATTTTTATTGAAAAGTAGGTATTTACATTAATAGACCAACCTAACAGTTTTATGCTGGCCTCGGTAGCCGAGTGTGTTGGGTGGTCGACTCAACTCGCTTTGATCCAGAGGTCTCGGGTTCGAGTCCCGTCGAGGGCATGGGTGTGTTTTAATGTCCGCAACAGACATGTGATGGTTTGCAAATAACGAATATTTAACAGTTTTATTTAATTATTTACATAAATGCTAACACAAATCGCAGGAAAATAGTTTTACTTGTTTTTTCTTGCTACAATATTTTACTTTTTAAATTTAATTTTGCAATAATAAAAAAATAGCATGTACACTAAGATATAAAGTTACATACACAACAAAACATATGAACATGATTTAAAAATAAAGCAAAAGTTGCTCTACGCACTGGGTTATTTTTTATGAACTTATCAACGAGCGGTCTCATGTGCAAATTATCAAGCACAGTTTGATGTATGTGGAGTACCGCTAAGCTGCTTAGTCTCTTCTGCCCCATTGTAGATCTCAAATATGTCTTTAGTCGGCTAATAGCACTGAATGACCTTTCGGCTGTGGCTGTCGTCACTGGCACAGTGCGGAGGACCATCATGAATTTGGCTTCTGGAGGGTGGTGTCTTCCAAAAGAAACTTCCTTATGTCACGCATGGTAGTTAGAACCACTTTCTTCTGTATGGCGATATCACGAAGCACGGACATGTGTAAGGAGAGCCTATCGGCATCCAAATCTTGCCGAAAGAATTCTCGCGTTTGCTCTTAGGGACGTGACGTTGCCGGGGCAATTCTGGCTCATCAAGGAGGCTTGATTTGCCCTCTGTGCATTTCAGCCAGAACTGCTCAAAACTCATTCGCTTTTCTTGAAAGATGTCAGTCAAGTATTTTAGTTTTGATTCCACTTCTGTAGAACCAATGCGTGGAGACTGAATCTTACAGTTTACCTCATCTATTGGACCCATCACATGGCAGTAGAGGGAGAGAAAGAAACATGTCTTGAAGTGAAGCATTGTCTCCAGGTATCCAGCACATTTTAATGCTGCGTCAGTAGAATCTTCTTCAGAAAATTTCTCAAGAAATTTGAGAAGGTTTTCATACTGGAGGCTGTCAACGTCCACCGACGAGGGCAAACTTGTCACAGTCCAGTATGGCCAGCCTTCTCATTCACATCAATAATATTCCTAAATATTTGCATTCTTTTAGGGGATTCCCAAACAGTCTTTAACAAGTCGTTGGCTAAATTCATTATGTCTCTGATTAATATAAGTAAAATAGTAAATAATAATTATATACTTAGTATATAGTAATAAGTCATGTCATAACCCCCCCAAAGTTGATGGTCTAGAACATTTCAAATGTGTATTTAAAGTTAAGTTCATGTGGCACAATTCAGGTAAACTTTACAAGATAAGAAAAATAATACATTATATCCTCTTAAGCAAAATTATTTGGGGGGCTCTGCCCACACATAATTAACATTGGGGGGGCTCTGCTCCCATATAAGTAACATTGGGGGGGCTCGAGCCCCCCGAAGCCCCATGGAGTCGGCGCCTATGGCCTGGGCTATCTAGGAGACAATTTGTTAAATAACTCGTTTCTCACCAAATTTCGTTTGAGAATGGAGGTTTGAAAATTTGCAGCAAAAGAGTACTGTTGAGCTTAACGTCCACTGAGACTCGGAGAAATGGGGCAACAGAAAGTAACAGAACTTCTGTTGTCTGCTTCTATTGAAATCAAATGGTGTAACGCCGACTACAGGGAAACGCGCGGAACCAAAGCGGAAATTTCCGTGCCAGAAATCTGCAGGTTATAATAAAGGTTATCTCCCACTGAGACAGCGTTTTCTTATTACAAATTTGTGAACCTTCCAAAAGTAACTTTTGAAATTGTGCCAACAACTATTTAGGATATAGCTGTGACGAGCTCAACAACTACGATTCCAAGAAAATTTGTGTAAAGGCAACGTTGCAGTTTCTTTCTATTGTCAGGGAAGCATATTGAAGGGTCCATATTTTGGTACTTGTAGAATACTACCTACTTTCCTCACTGAAATGTTATGTGAAAACTATAAGCAAAAGATGTATAGTTGTGCTACTTGTCTGATCATACATTATGAACGCAATAATAAACCAAGAAAGACGTGCACGATGCACGCGAAACTTAACATACAGTTTCGTCTTGAAAATGAAGAAACTGCAGTTCCTTCTCTCTTGGCAAAGTGCGTTAATACTCTGTTCCGTAAGACCAGGATCGAAATACGTTTAAGAACATATAATAACATACCGATCCGATTTACTCTGCTTCAATCCATCATTGTTGTCCATAGCTCACCTTCCCGCGCCGTGCAGCTGGGTTCGAGGCTTTGCTTTCATACGTATGTAAATGTCCAAAACAGCACGCTCCTGCAATCTAGGAGGTAAAAATCGAACCTTGTTCTCTAACCACAAGCTACGTACAGAAACTAAATTAGAAATATGGAAACGAAGCCTGTGTTTAAATCAGTCAGTATCATCAAAAGTGCATGTATTCGAGAATCTTGCAGTTAATAGTAAGAATCATCTAGGTTGAAGACCTGGACGTCAGCAGGATGACCTTGTACGATTTCTCCCCGATGGTTTTAGGTTCGATTAACTTAATGAAATAGAGAAAGCGGCGTAATTTATTAAAAAAAAATCGCGGAGAATGTCGTAAAAATGGGTGAAGATTAATTTTAAAGTATTGACTTAGATGAATATCTTTCAGGATAATGTTGTTCTTGCAGGCATACTGACGAACCTGGTCACAAAGCGGCACAAAGATGCCGGCCATCCCAAAAACCTCCACCAACGCATCGGAGACGAAAGTGCTAGCAATTCCTAAGGATTCCGAGTCTCCCAGGCGGCAAACGTCAACAACAAGGCCATCAATTGCATTTGTGCGTTTTTACGTGCCGACACTTTGCATAATTCCAAAGAAGAATACGCAGTTCTGCTGGCTGTTACCTGTTTTTATGTAGGCATGCATGTCCTAGGGAGCCTTCCTTGCATGTTCCGTCTGACCCACGCCTGCCTCAGAACGACCCAATCCTCCGCGGGGCAAAACAATACAAGATTCCACTCAGAAGCCTTCTGGGAATATATCCAGGGTTGCCTTCATTTGAAGGAGCGTACCTGAACGTAAACAGGGAGAGCGGTCGTCAAATGCATGTTTGGTGGAAGCACTGAGGCGGGATGCTGAGAAGGTGGGTCTGTAACACATGCCAGTGTATCCTCAGTGTCAGTTGTTGAGCTTAAGGGGGAGGAGGGATAGTTATACATAACGTGAACATGTACTTCAGAGCTGTATAGATGCGCGCAACTATTAGAAAAACTTTCCATATTATACATTTCTTCTCCTAGTATTATTTTCCGTGGCTTTTGGTTAATAGCAGCGAGGAATTGATGCATGATGAAATTGATAGTAACAAAGGAACATCAAGCATAAGGTAAGTGACGGGAATATTAAGGATTTGGGGAATACAAAGGTTATCGCTATGTTATACACACACATACACCACCCACACGCACGTGTGTGGGTGTGTGTGTGTGTGTGTATATATATATATATATATATATATATATATACACACACACACACACACACACACACACACACACACAAATGGGAGGATCCCCGAAGCAGGCCCCCATCCACCCGCATAAATTCGAGGTTAGGTGCTTATGTTCTGATGCCTTTAAATATAACAGGACGTCATTTGCTCCGAATGTATCTGTTCCCCCGCTCTTTCCTTTCTTTATATTCTTTATTTATAATATGAAATTACATATATATTACAAAATAACATAAAAGCAAAACAATGTTACACACATAACTTAGTTATGATATACTTTATGTTAAATATGTTTTAATATTAAGACTTATTCTAGTATCCAGAACAGGTCTTCTCTGTTAGCGCATGGATAGTTTGGAATTTGATGTTTAGGGAAAAGCGTATTATGTTGTTTTTTCAGTTTCGTGATATGGAGATGTCTAGATATATTGTTATAATGTATGTGAAATAGATTTTAATACAGTCATCTACCCCAAACTCACCGTCTACGGTCCGTTGGAGATGTTGTTTTAAGCCCATTTTGTGCACAGGGAGGCTAATCGAGGTTGGACCTACAGTTGATTTACTTGCGGTTGTGTGTGCAGAATTTACCTCAATATTGTACACGAAACAATATGAATTTTATCATGGTTACTTAAGACCATATTATGTAGAATACTGTTTTTCACCGAATCAGAATTCGCCTGAGGGTTTATTACCAGCGGATATTTTTGAATGGACCATTGCTGTACACCCTACTTCCATACATGCACACAAGCACAGTACATTAATTCATTTCATATGCCTATCACATTACTCTTAAATGTGTCAGTATAAAAAGAAGTAAATATTTTCTCCATACACACGAAGCACCGGTACAAAGCAATTTTCTTTCTGCAAGTAGTATAAATCAGAGCGGGTTAGTAAACTTCAAAATGGTGTTAAAGCCATCGCACTGCATTTTCAGACAAGCATCCCTCCTCGCATGGACTCCCCCTAAGGCTCTGCAGCCGCTGGAAGCCCCTTCCCTGGAGAATTCCAGGATAAATGAGCAACTTCCTGGAGGATCAAAGCGGAGTACTAAGCGGTGATCCACCTCATATCTTTGCTTTTCTTGTCTCTGTCCACCCTCTATCCAGATCAGCGCCCTCTTTTCTTTTTTCGAAAGACCAGTCGTTGCAATTCCATGTTGTCTATGCATCAAGGCAGCTGCTATTACAGTCTTTCACGCTCGAGCGTGTTCAATGGAATATCATTTCAATGTGACAATAATCGTAGACATATTGTATGCAAAATATCCGCCTTGGTAGTTTCAGCCCACAATCATCTATTTCATTTTCATACATCACTGTATATCGACAAGATAGACTAAACTACATTTTAGCATGGAGATGATGATTATCTTCACTTAAGTTTCAATTTGACTGCGTCTTTCATTTCACAAGAGCCCACTACCAGAGACAAATTACGGTTATACGTGTACGGTATACGTGGGTTTCGAGCGTACATCGCTCGTTTTACCTGTTCGAGCATTATTCGCTTAAGCGAAGATTATTTCGATTCCGTACGCTATCTAGCGTCGTCCGTGCGAACTATTTGGCGCTCGAACGAAATCCTCTTCCTGCAGCAGTGTAGCTGCTAATCAAGAGATATACCGCACCATGATATGATCTTTGATCTGACGTCTCTGTTCTGTCTTTTTAAGTGAATCGCAATGATGATAAATGATACTGGTGATATAATCACACGTTTTTGACTTACCCCGAAATCCAACCTAGAATCTTTGGCATTGTACTCGATACGCAAGAGAAGCAGCGAGAATCAGCTTTAGAAGTTTGGAAATGCACTGTCGGCAGTGACTTATGACGTCACGCATGTATTGTCTGCCACGCTAACAGCACTAAACCCAACCTATTCACATGTTTATTTCCTCTTTTCGAATCAAAGGTTGGGCACGTCAGGTTCTGTGTTGCTAGTAGCTATCCTCTCGTCACCAACATATTTGTAATTGTGAGCTTAACGCAATAGCGCTAGTGTCGAATGTGTAACACTCCTTGGAGGGGAATTTAATGCTAGAGTGATTGATGTGCGACTGTGAGGGTGACTGATGGCAAAGGGAGGAACACAACGAAAGGTCCAATGTTACAGACAGGATTCGAACCCAAAATCCCCAGCTTCGTATTGCGTTATGCTAAAAAACATGGAATAGCAATATACAGAATGCATATCAGAAATCACCCCTTGGAATTCTTGTCAGCATTTGATTGAAAAGAAAAGAGCCAGGGACCCCCGCCCCTCCCAAGCTCTAAATTATCTTTTCAAGTCTCTACATCTCCGAATTAGGAAAGAAAAATTCTCCCCTTTTTAAAAATATCTTGGTTACTTGTTCTAGTATTCATGAATATTTTTATAGAGATAGAATTTAATTTCAAAAGTGAAATGTAATTAATTGTGCTACTGGCAAGTTCCAGGTTGTCCAAAATAATTGAAATCTTGAGCTCAAGTTACGCTAATGCAAAACTAGAGCTAAAAAAATATGGTCCGCACACACATACCTACTTGTACTATTAGTACTGCTACGATACAATTTTAAATAATTTAAATACGTAAGTAATAATACTTTAATATATGTAAATGTACATTTTTCATGTTTCTGGTCTTACCGTGCAAAGAAAACAATTGCATATTTGGGCTAAAAGAGCATGGATATATCTACTTTTTCGTACTTGCTGGGGGGGGGGGGTAGAAGTTGATTGGAGTTAGAGGGTGAAAGCCACCTACCTCCTTTTGTGCGGTAACTGGCCCTTATTGCTTGCGAAGAGTTCCCGCTTAGTCGAATGGTTAGGGCTGTCGCCTGTGGTGCAAGTGGCCATCTTGCCATAGCTAAATTAATATTTGCCTTTCAGTACTAAAAAATCTCCTTACTTAGGTTAATACTTGATGCTGTAATAAAGGAAAACTCAGCACATAAGAACAACACGCAACCCTACAGAGGATTATACTGGCCGTAGGTTCGCACGTCAGAGCCTCGTTGGGACGTAACATTGAGTTGCCGGTTTACTACGTGGAAATTTCGATCTCAAAAGCCAGACAACAGCGGCTATGGCACTCTATGCGTTGACAACGAGTCACCCAATGAAAAAATCTCTTGCCAGGTCATGGCACCAGGAGGGCTGTTGTGCCATGGGGTTTAGTTTGCGGGCCTCGCCGATGGCGTAGTTGTAACGCCGTCGCCATGTGATTAAGGGGTTTCAGGTTCGATACCCAGCGAAGTCACATTACAATGTTAAGGGTCTCACTTTAACCCGTAGGTCTAGTGTCTCTAAAACAAAGTGGACCTAGTAAACAATACTACTATTGTTAACCATTTCTCTAACACAGAACAAACGCTTGGGATGTTTTCAGGAAAAACCGCATAGAAGACAGCAATTTGCAGTAATCAACACCCAGCCGCTCCCTTGGAAACAATATAGAAATCCATCTCCAACGAGTTACGTAACGAAGGTTGAAAAAAAACATGTAAAGGAACGCCCTCCGTGCGTGTGGGATAAGGTGACACACATGTTACACACGCAATGAATGTGGCGCTTATCGTCACTTCCAGGGGCTCTTCCTGCATGCTGAGCAATCCTCTCCTTTGTGTCCGACGATATTATGTCATCTGAGGAGAGCATTGCCCTTCAATCCATCCACGCACGCGGCAATGACACGGAAAGCACGCGAATGTCACGTGAGATTGTGTAACGATGTAGTGAAACGCTTCCCCGCTCATTGTCCTACTCGGGTTGTGTCGTCCGCGTAGGGAAAACATTACTAAATGACATGCGCTTCCATTAATACGTTCCCCTTTTGGCAAGCAAGATTATGCTTTCCCTTCGTGCCTCAGTCGGAATAATTATGCATGGGAGGTGCGCATAACGCACTTTCTCATGCCAATGCATTTGTCTACTGACCCTGAACTAGGTCGCCAAACTATTTTCACAAATCGGAAGGGAAGTAACGCTACACACAATTAGAACTGAAAATGCCTGTGAATTATGCTACCTCATTTCCACAGGCGTGCTCACGGGGTGGGCAAGAGAAGGTAGCTGCCCTCCGTAATTCTCTCACTTAGAAGTTTGGTGTGGAGGAATCTTATCATCGTTATTTAAAAAATATTATTCTCCTTAAGAAATGAAATATTTTCAAGGAGACGAAGCTACGGAGTAAGAGGAAGGTATATTATTTGCTAAGAAATTGATCCAACTTAGTTCTCTCTCAAATTTCTTGTTATTAACACTTCCACACACTTTATTTGTTAGTTGTGTTACCTCTATGCGTTTGCAAACAAATTGCCCATACATTGGTAATAAGATTGGGTGACAAAAGTGAGTAGGGAGGGGCAAGGACAGATTACTTCTTCTTGGTAGGCAAGGCTTTGAATTAAGATGCAATAGTGTAGGGGCAAAAATAGGCAAAAAATGTGAGGACAACATTCCCCCCCCCCCATAATCACCGGCACTGTTGGAAATGAATAATAAATTATGTGTAGTTGTTTTCAATCTGCTATACGAAATCATGTTTACATGTAAAATAGTGTCTGAACCACAGAGGGGGGAAATAAAGGAGGAAGGGGCTAAGAACATTGGTGTCACGGAAGTTTGAATTCTTCTAATACATTGATTTTCGGCAGGATCGTACACTCTATATACACACTTCTTCCATCACATCAATACAAAAAAACAGTGAGATGAAATGAGGTTTTTCTTTCTGAGATTGAACTTTCATCAAGGCTTTTGCCGTCCCTAATCAGAGGGTTTGCGCACGCCTGAATGTAACAATTTTTCTCACTACTGTTATACCTCAGGGATACTGTTTCTTGTTAAGAAATAAGACTAGATATAGACTTTATAAAGGGACTCACTCACTTTCGACGTACGTGACTTTGAGCAATGTTTTGGGTTGCTCATTGATCTTAAATGACTTTGAAAATATCGGAGTGCATTATTGGAGGAAGGGAAATGAGTAAGTATGTTCTCTTAGTTGAGGAGTTTAGAACATAACGTTATGTACGTGCGGGCTTTAAAATTGTTCAAATATACAAAATATTCAAAATTGTTTATTTTCTTAATAAGCTGGATAAGCAATATTAGTTTCAATATAGTTAGTTGGATCTCTCGTATAAACGAATTCAACAGCGACACTAAATTGGAAAAGCAATATTTTACGCCCTTTGTCATTTTCACATTTTTAAACGTGATTGAAAAATGTTTGTTTTCCGTCATTCCCCTCAAATTCCTACCTCTCCTCTGTAATAAACTCTGATTCTCATACTATTTTGAAATTCGAAAAGTCTAGCGTAATTCACTTACAGTAGTTTTTGGGGGTGAAAATAAACTTTTTTAAAGTTACCTAGCAACGTCCGTTTCAATGGTCAACAACAAGCACGGCAAGCTCTAAAAAATTGTTTGTTAAAACATTAAGTTAAAACAAGAACGATGTAGATATTTTCACATTGAGTATACCACTCAAGACCGGATCAAGAAAGTGTGGGGCGTTACCCCCACACCCCCTATACGCCTTCATGGCGTGGTGATAAGCACAGGGGAGCACTTTACCTTTTTTTAGTATATTAATATCTAATTGTATCTGGACTGAATCATCTCCTTATGTAGATGACACTCTTGTTTGAAGCACGTTTTCTAACCAGGACTTGATTCATCTTTGTGTGATCTGTGAGAAATAATGTACCTAAACACTGAAGACATGAATCAAACAATGTGTGCTGCAAAAAATGCCCGTGGAAACGAGTTGCTAAGGACATGAAAAAGGGCATTCTCACCCTTAGAAAAGGGCTTAATTTTCTCGGCCTTTTGGGACGATTCCATGGGGGTTGTAATTGGGCATTCTTTTGCCTCCGGGGCTTCCTTCGTGCAGAACATTTAGATCAATCAGTGAGTGAGTGGTAGGATTGGGGCTTATGTATATATTGAATACGATTGATATATTATATAATTTCTTAATGTACAAATATGGAGGTACATAAACTTTGAAAAGATTTGTTATATTTGACATTTAGTTTGATAGATTGATTCGATGTAACCACGTATAGCTATGTCCTACACTTAACTGGCACTTTATTCGAAGTATGCCTATTTATAAATTATCTCGGCGACTCAGAAATATTTAGCATCTCAGCAGAAATTCGCCGATCCATCAATACTCAGTAACTGAACGTTTCTACAACAATTCGTCAATTTAGAAATAACTATTCAGTTCGGCAATTCTGCAACTCATCGACTCTGCAGCTCACACATGTTAGGTATATTTCATATCACTAGGGTTACGCGGCATCCCGAATTTTTCATGCTGGTATCAAAAAAAGAACTTTCCCGTCAGGATTCCTGTTTCGGAATCTAATTTTTGGGATCCTGAAGTCGTCAAGGAATTTCTAATTGTTCTGTGTTAGATGTGCGTAAGTGCCGTAAATTACTTGGAAATATCCGTCTTTCATTTCGGAAATGCGATACAAAATGTGTAAAAATCGATCTCCAAATACCCAAGGGTATGTTACGAACCGTCAGTACTGATACATTAATCAAAAAAGCACACACATGCTCTGTATACATCGTATACCGTTTACGAAAATTATTACCATGCCAAAAATCCGGGACTGAAGCCAACACATTGCTCTTGTTTTGTAGCTCACTGTTAAATTCTTGTGCACAAACACACACACCAAGAAAGTTCATCCACAATGCATTACAGAAACAATAAGGCAATATGTAGCAACGTATCTAATATAGAAAGAACATGAGTCACTTACCTTATCAGACAATGATCTCAACATATTAACTGTTTTCTGCGTCCAAGTTTAAATACTAAATTCTGTAAAAGAGAGACCTCATTATTTCATGTAAATAGAGAAACCTAAGTGAATAAAAGTATTAAAAACACAATTTTCTGTTCTCAGACTTATCATGACGACGAATTAATGATAAATTGATGAAGGGGATATTCACAAAGGAACAATCATGTCGGGATTCGAACCCTGAGTTTTGAGCAACGTGACTGAGAACCAACCACTCAATGCTTTCCACCACTGAGTCAGCAATCGTGGTATATTATTTTCTCAGTAAAAATAAATACAATTAGTTACGAATGTAATTAAGTAATACAGAGTGTTCAGAAATAAGACGCAGCTTTTGATATAGATAGCCCAGGGCCAGGCCTCAACCTTCGAAATATGAATTATTTTGTGAACCTATAAAAATCTACGAAAATAACGTTAACGACTTTTTCAGATTTATCAAGCATTTCGATTTTGTCCTTGCAGAAAGATTTTTTTTGTGGAGAGAGAGAGGTTCCAGAAGTCTGCAGTCTGCAATATTTCGGAATTTAGTTTTATAACCAATGATGCAAGGCAACCAGGTGTCCCGATTTAGTCAGGACCGCCCATTCCTTTTAATTCATGTCCCGACTTTTTTCGTCTCAGAACCTACCTCGGACCCTACTTGCTAAAACGTAAGACTCTTGCACCACTCTACCCATTATACTGGTTATGTAGGACATTCTGGAGACTACTGTGAAAATTGTTAAAATTGTTTGGAATTTTTTATAAGTCAAAAACAAATAGGAACTACTTGATTAATAAATGCTTTCTTCAATTACAGTGTCATTAATGTTTGACATTCCTTTTCATAGAGGGGAATTTTGTAAACTCCCTACATTATGCAACAAAGGTGCAGTAAAAAAAACGAATCATGTAACGGGGGAGGGGCACCTAACCTCACTGCGAAGTCTGTGGTACCTTTTCGCTGCCACTGAGCAGGAGGATTAAAAAAACCGTTGTCTTCTTTCTCAAACATCATGATTTTCTTCAAAAGGCGTCTATTCCGCCAGTCACACAATGGCTTAGGGTTAATGAATATAAAGTAAATAGGAGAATCTACTTCATAGCAGAACCTACAGTTCTAGACAAACTTAAAGAAACTCTGACCTCAGTCTCCACACAACCTTGACAAGGTTTGGAGAGCCTTGTGGTCACCCTCCGATATTGCCAGTTCTTGTAAGGGGACACACGTGGACATGTGGTGACCACATGTGGTGACTCACATGTGGTGAGGAAGAAAAGGTTTCAGTTTCTTTAAGTTTGTCCAGGACTTTACCATTTATTGGTAGGTATTCTGTAGCATAGAACTAAAACTAAGAAAACAAAAAAAAACAAAAAAACAGGACATCCCAAGGAGAGCAGTTTACCCATCTCCTGAAAAATCAGTTAGGCTTAATTATAATTTTTGTATTATTAACGTATTATCATTATTATTTATTAAAGGATGGATCACATAAATGATACATCATAAACAATAAATTAAGTATGATCTTCCAATGTCAAAATGCTTTACTCGTAGTTATTATAATATCGGTATGACTTGCTCGTCCTTTCTGAACAACCTATGATGTTAATGCTACGCTGAAGTTGAGTAATGCCAGAAGTATTTGCAGAAGAACCAATCTTCTTTGGGAGCAGCTTTATTCTTCATTAACCGGTTGTAAATCTTACCGAAAACCTTAACCCACATAGGAGACACACAACTCTAGATTTTTCCTTTTGAGTTTGCGTCAAGACAACTTTAAATTCTTGTTGCAATTCCGTAAAGAAACTTCATGATTATTCACTGCCCTGCAAATAACACAAGACACACAATACAACACACCTTTTTAGTATGAAATGTCTCTCAAATTTAGACGTGGTTTGTAAAGATAACTCCTAGACTTTTATAACACGGGGTAAATATTGTTTTTTTTAATAATATGGACGGGACGACCGGGACACGCCTCTGAAATGGGAATATCCTGGTCGAAACGGGACAAATGGTCACCCTATGCTTGGATAGTGAGATAACGCGCTTAGTTTACGGTGCTGAAATGTGATGGAAATTTAAACATGACTTTACATTAAACTCTTGATTTGAACTGGTGCTGCAATTATTATATAATTTTAAAAAAAATCCATGGTGAAATTCTAAGAGACCATTCTGAAAAATGAATAGATGTGGAAAACGAAACAAACATTAGTAGCTATTTCCAATAAATTATTTGAATATAACGAGTCGTTAAACGTAGAATAATAGGAACACCAATGATACAAACTGTATGCAATTGGCGGCATGAGCCTTTAAAAAAAATCCTTTGTATCGTGAAATTGCATTTACCATGATTGTTTTCTGAACGTAATAATTGGAAGAAAGACATTTTTTTCAACGTGGAATGAGCAAAACAAAAGAACATCAGACGAAAGCACATTCAAAATGGATGCACACAGCGGAGGGAAGGAGAGGGGGGATGCGTAGTGACAGTGGAAGACAAAGGCTGTTGGTGCCCCCAAGTGGCTGTTTGCAGATGAAGTCCACACAATGGAAGCACATTTCAGAAATAACCGAGAATGGTGGAGGGGGCGGGCGAGCGGAAAACAAAAATACGTATGTTGCCGTTGATGATCACACGCAATAAACAGCAATACTGATGACCGGACAAAAAAAACAAAAAACAGAGAGAGTGGAAACTAGGGGTGGGGGTGGGAGATTGAACACGCACGCGAAAACAATAGAGCATCGGCAGAGAACGACTCCTTTTTCTTCTCGCGAAATGCTGATGCATCTGTGTGACCTGCTTCGCAATAACAGAAACAAAAGAAGAACGAGTAGGCGAAAAGGGAGGGTGGTAATCGCGTCATTCACGAAACAATGGATGGTGTTCCCCCCACTCTTTCCCCCATCCTCTTCCCTTGTGTTCCCTTCTCTGATGCAGACGGGACGGGAGACGGCGGTGAGGTAATGATATGGACACGAAAAACCCACGATGCGGAAAATAAAGTGGTGACACCTGTCGTAAGTTAGGTGAAATATAAATCTTGGCGCTTTTCGAATGAAGATGATGACTCTCGGAGTAGGTAAGAGTGAGTAATACTTCTTAAAGAGAAACAGGAATTGAAATGACTTGTGAAATAATCAATGATTTTATTACTATATATGCAAACATATCGATAATTATGTAGCAGTGGCCACGCCAGAGAAGGGGTAAGGGGTTAGACTTCTCCGCTCGACCAATTCATCCCTTACTGGCCCAGCATACAATATATATATATATATATATACCGCGTGAGGCACCTAAAAGTACCACCTGAAATAGCCAAGAAACCAGAAACAGTAGCGATGTGAGGTTTGCGGGAAACAATAATATCAAATGGGGCTCGTAAATCGGAGGTATGGGGTGGGTCGAAAAATATCGACAAATGGGGCATCTGGAGCAAAGTCGTATTTTTTTAAATGGAACGATATACAATAACATGCATAATATAAAAGAGCACACGCAGAGAAACACAACGCCGTTGCTCTCATGCATCTACTGCACATAGGAACGAAGATATGGCCATGTGAAAATATGTAAACAAACTAACAAGTGGCCCACTTGACCGTCAGTACCACGGCATGTACAAGTATGAGATGTCGGAAGCCATTGGACAAGATGAAGACAGAACGTGTTAAAGGAAGAAAAAATACAGTAGACATAGTCAGCACCATGTATTTGACAGTGTTACAGCATAATGAAAATGACCATGACAGTATGTCGAAGAACCACTGCGTAAGAAGCGAAAACCTGTCAAAGTGTGTGTTCAAAGTGGTGGCCGTCAGCTGCGATACAGGCAACGAGACGCCCACGCAAAGATCGTTGCACAGAATGTAGCATCTCGTAGGGAATGTCCCTACAGGCCGCAGTAATGCGGTGTTGCATATCCTCTGGAGTTGTTGGCACATCCCGGTAGACAATGTCCTTCAGCTTTCCCCACAGGAAAAAGTCTAACGGTGACAAATCTGGGGAACGAGCCGGCCATTTGACAGGCCCTCCACGTCCAATCCAACGATTTGGAAATGTATTTTCCACACATGCTGTAGCGCGTCTTGCACTGTGAGCTGGGCACCCGTCATGTTGGTACCACATTTCCCTCCTTGTCTGAAGTGGTATGTCCTCCAATAGTTCAGGCAGTTCATGTTGTAAAAACTGTATGTATCGGTCAGCATTCAGTGTCCCTTGTATAAAAAAGGGCCAATGAGATGTTCACCCATTATACCACACCACACGTTCACACTCCATGGGCGCTGGCGTTCCACTTGGCGAAGCCAATGTGGATTTGTCACCGACCAATAGTGCATGTTCCTTAAGTTGACATTTCCATGATTGGTAAAAGTTGCCTCGTCAGTGAAGAGGATACGTGACAAATCGGGTGTGTCGTGTCGTAACATCCATGTGCAAAACCGAACACGGTCCACAAAATCATTCCCGTGAAGTTCCTGATGGAGGGAGATATGATATGGGTGAAACTTGTGTGTGTGCAGAATGCGCAATACACTTCGCTGACTCATCCCAGCATCCCTGGCAATTTCACGGGAGCTAACGTGCGGATTCACAGCAACAGCGGCGAGAACATTTGTTGCACCTGCCTCACCTGTAGTTGGCTTGTTCCGCACACGTGCTCGTGGTGTTACACTTCCGGTGTCTCTTAATATAATAAATAACTTACCAAACAGACGTCGAGATGGCTGTCGTCTGTCCGGATATCTCTCTGCGTACACACGGTAGGCTTCTGAGGCATTCTTTCGGCATTCCCCATAAATCAGGATCATGTCCGCTTTTTCTATGCTTGTGAACACCATAATGTCCGCTTTTTCTATGCTTGTGAACACCATAATCTTCGCTCTTACCACTACGACTGCTTGCTATGAACTAACACGATCTCGTGGACCTGCTATCAAAACTTGCTCTGCGTAAAGGCAGTTCTGTCAGGCACCTGAGAAGTCTTATATGCCGTGGTACTGACGGTCAAAGTGGGCCACTTGTTAGTTTTTTTACATATTTTCACATGGCCATATCATCGTTCCTATGTGCAGTAGATGCATGAGACCAACGGCGTTGTGTTTCTCTGCGTGTGCTCTTTTATATTATGCATGTTTTTGTATATCGTTCCATTTAAAAAAATACGACTTTGCTCCAGATGCCCCATTTGTCGATATTTTTCGACCCACCCCATACCTCCGATTTACGAGCCCCATTTGATATTATTGTTTCCCGCAAACCTCACATCGCTACTGTTTCTGGTTTCTTGGCTATTTCAGGTGGTACTTTTAGGTGCCTCACGCGGTATATATATATATATATACAGGGTGTTGCAAAATACCTGTTACAACGCTTGGGAGGTGATTCGACAAGTAAAAACAAGGAAAAAATGCCATGTGAAAAAATGTCGAAATCGGCACCGTTTTCGAGTGACAGGCGTGCGAAAATCGCCTCACACCATGTTTATGGCACAATAACTCAAGAAGGAAGAAAGATATCAATGTCGGATTAGAAACATACAAAGAAAGTCGTGCCTGAGGAATACAATGGTGCATCAATTGAGGCCCAGTGTAAATTGCGCAAGGGGACTCTCAAAGAAAGTGGGGAATCCCTTGATGGAAAATATAGGAAATTTACTACTATTTTCTACATTATGTTGAGATCGGAATGTAGCCAGTAAAAAATGACGACGTATGTCCACATGTCCCACTACTGCTGGGACACCGTCCCACACTCGGGAAATAGGAAATTCACTCGAAAATGACGCTATGCCGTCAAATTACGCTCAGATTGATTTCAGCTAATTGATACAGAAAGCCCCACTAGAGGCGCTGTGAGTGTAGGTCACCTGTTACGTATTAGTGTTGGTGGATACTACGTAGAGAGTGTAGTCGGCCGTTGTTTTTCCTGTCTTGTTCTGCGTCTCGCAGCGTGGAGTTTAGTCTGGCGTGTGTGTATGGATGAATTGCGCCAAGGAATATTGTACGTAGAGTACGTATTCCCGTGTTCTTTCTCGGTTTGCAACAACTGCGTGGACACCTGTGTGACATTACGTGGGTGCTAATCACGTAGTTGTGATCCGTCACTCGGAGGGAAAGTGCCCCTGTTGCTGGGCAGTTCTCGAACAGGACAATGGTGGAGTACTCTACCCACGAGCTTGCTGATATGCATCTCGTTTATGGAGAGGCAAACCGAAACAGCCGTGAAGCACGGCGTTCGTATCACGAACGATTTCCCAATAGGCGGTTACCAGCACATGCACTCTTTCAAAGACTTGATGCTCGACTGCGTGAAACTGGATCTCTACTACCCCGTAGGTGGGATTGTGGAAGACCCCGCACTGTGCGCACTGTGCAATTTGAAGAGGACGTGTTGGACGCGATACGAGACCGTCCTGACACCAGCACACGTGTCATTGCTCGTACTCAACAAAATTACCATAGCAATGTATTCCGCGTTCTTCAGGAGGAGGGATTGCACCCATACAAATTTTTGTGTGGTACTTTGTGTGGTGGGAATTATCGGGTGTTTCTACATGACGTGTTAGCTGAACTTTTGGAAAACGTGCCACTGGCAGGTAGACAACGTATCTGGTTTCAACACGACGGCGCCCCCGCACATTTCGACCGGGGAGTCAGAGCCTTACTCAACGATATTTTCGGCGATCGTTGGCTTGGCAGGGATGGACCTTTACCGTGGCCACCTCGTTCCCCCGATCTCACACCACTGGATTTCTTTGTGTGGGGAGAAATGAAAAGGCTCGTGTATGAAACCCATGTGGAAAGTGCTGAGGACCTCGTTGCTCGTGTTAGTGCCGCTGCTGGGACAATTGGTGACATGCCAGACAAGTCCAGTGCGTACCAGACAATCAGTGCTTCGCCGATGCCATCTTTGTCTTGAAGTCAATGGCGGACATTTTCAACAACCTCTCTGAGTATACCGGTGTTTGTGAGCCCCTATCAGCACCGCATAGTGTCCTTTAGTGAAAGGTGCGAGTGAAGATGCTGGATATTGCTGTACTTCATACCGTCGATCTGCATGTGCGGAGGTTGTGCGCTTCTCAGTGGAATCCCTTCCAGATGTGCTGTGCCTGGAAATGTTACATGCCATTGTGTGCATTTTCTCGCCATTCTCTGTCTTCATATCCTTCGAGGATTACCCACTTTCTTTGGGGAGCTCTCTTGTAGTATGTACAGACTGACGACATGTGGCCATTGTTTAACTTTTGTTTTTCATACTGCAAAGTAGTGTGTCAACATTAAGGGATTGAAAACGTTTATTTATGATTTTCCCGTATTTTTTTTCCATTTGGGATGGTGTCCCAGCAGTAGTGAGACATGCAACAAATTGGTTTCTTTTCTTCTTCGTACCTCAATGTGAACCGTGTACAACAGGAGATTTGCAGTTATTTTCCTATTTCCCGAGTGTGGGACGGTGTCCCAGCAGTAGTTGGATATGTGGACATACGTCGCAATTTTTTTACTGGCTACATTCCGATCTCAACATTATGTAGAAGATAGTAGTAAATTTCTTGTATTTTCCATCAGAGGATTCCCCACTTTCTTTGAGAGTCCCCTTGCGCAATTTACACTGGGCCTCAATTGATGCACCATTGTATTCGCCAGGTACGATTTTGTTTGTATTATTTTATTCCGACATTGATATCTTTCTTCCTTCTTGAGTTATTGTGCCATAAACATGGTGTGAGGCGATTTTCGCACGCCTGTCACTCGAAAACGGTGCCGATTTCGACATTTTTTCACATGGCATTTTTTCCTTGTTTTTACTTGTCGAATCACCTCCCAAGCGTTGTAACAGGTATTTTGCAACACCCTGTATATATATATATATATATATATATATATATATATATATATATATATAGACACACACACACACACGCACACACATATGCCCATTTTAACTTCAATGTGCACTTTTTCTTGGTATTTAGTAGTGTATCAAATGTGACACTACCTCCCTAAATATATTCCACCCCCACCCCCCGGCCTTCCCACTCATTTTTTTTTCTAATTCCGTAACTTTTACAATGGCTCGTTCGGGTTATGCTTTTACGCACGTATTAATGCTTTCTCCTTATTTATTTCCAAAATCGGCAAGCAATTTTTGAATGGTCTGGAGCAAAATTGGTTTAGATAGAATATGGATATAAGAGACACTTTCTTCATCGAATCTGTACTGACCAGAACATTATAAGCGTGGGACACAGATTACATCCCTTATTGATGTGCAAGGATATGGGTGATCAAATGGAACAGGGCCTAAAGTTCAAAGTGAAATCCGAAAGAGACGTGTGCCTCAACAAGGAATCGAACCCTGCACTGGATTACAAGGCGACATCGTTACCACTACAGCATCGGTGAGGCCAGCATCGAACCAAGAGTTAACAAATGTAGTAGACATGTGGAAAATGTTGCCAGTAATAGCGGATAAAATAGTTAAAACTACCACTGTACTATGAAAGATGTACGCTCTCCATTGGAGGATTAGTTCAATACAATAGTGTAAGAACATTCACACACAGTGGCAGCGATAAGGGGGGAAAGGGGGGGCAGTTGCACCCCACTTTTCGCCACTTTTGCCCCCGCACTATGCTAAACCTTATCTACAAAGGGAAATATACTGTCTTTGTCACCCCAATTTTGGCACCTTGTCCCCCTTCCCCACCACCCCGGTTTTGGAACCCAATCGCCGCCACTGTTCACAAACTATTCGCTTTCAAATGTAGACGGACATTATTTCCTTAACATCTCTGCATGTTCTGCATTTCCAGCTTGGGAGAGACTCACGACTTCCGAAACATCCAATCAACAAGCAAGCAGATGACGTCATTTCAACCCGGCGCCTATTGCTCATGTTCTAGACTTTTGGTAGGCTCGATAGTTGAACTCGTGTAGTCAGCTGGAGAACTTTCGAAAGTAATCTGACTCTACACAGAAATATTTGAACTACTATTGTTGATATGAGTTTGGTTTTCTCCTTTGAATCCCTGTGATCACATTTTAGTCTTGTTCATAAAATTTGACACTGGATGTCTGAATTTTTCCAATTTTACGTCGCTTGTCTGCATTCTTAGGCAAATCACGGCGTCAAGAATGAATGATGATAAAGAGAATTTGGTGCAGGCAAAGTCACAACGAAGCACTCATGACGAGGCCGGGATTCCATCCGGAAACGTAAGTGACGATTCGACACAAACTGCAACCTAAGCAGAACTTTACACTCCAGGCGGAATCCTTGAAAACAAGCAAATATTGAGAGCAAGATTTCACAAGCAAACAGCAAACGTACATTTTAAAATCCTTTGTCGTGTCAAAATTGGCTGCGTCGGTAGAGTAAAGTCCTGATATTTCAGGGTGGACAGGAACGAGACTACCTCAACAAAAATGAAATAAATGAATCGGACTGAACGGAATAACCTAAGGGAAATCGAATAGGCGAAATACAAAATATAACATAAAAACTACAGTTTGTGAAAAATTAGATATGCAGTATTATTATGAATATTGTACTTAAATTGATAAGTAAACCGGATTGTGAAAAATGAGATATACGCATTGTTATGAAAAGCCGCGGTAGCTCAGTTGGTAGTGCATCGGCCTACTACGCGGAAAATTCAGGTTGGAATCCCGGGGCAGGTGATCTGGACCATGAATATTTCCAGTAATTTCCCTGTTTCTGCATGGCTCTGGGGATTATACTGGAGGGTATACTGATCACACCATCCCAACTATGGCCGAGATTAAGAATTTGTGGAGTTCTATACCTCCACATCACACGCACAAGGATACCTTTACCTTACAGCATTGTTATGAATATTGTACTAAAATTGCTCAATACAATAGTAACGATGATACTTTACGTGACGCCATCTGAATAATTCAATAAGTTCAATTTGCTCATAAAAGGAACATCCCTCGTACAATTTTGTTATGTTAAAGCACATAATATCAATGTGGGAAATGAACGAGTGGACATATATGCTAAGAAAGCCAGAGATTTACAACACACAAGTTTCATGAGATTATGGTACACAATTACTTCGAAAAAAGGAACTCATGAATCACTGGAAAGACTGGTGCAAGGAACAATTTATAGTAGTGGATAATACATATACGTAGATGGATAGCAGATTTTACAAATAAAAATCCATGGTTTCATTCATATAAACTTCCACGGCATCATCAACAGTTTAAGAACAGGACACGTACCAACACCAGCACACTTATCAAAAATTCATATTGTAACTCAACAAAATTGCAAATGTGGTAATGAAAACAACATTTGTACTTAGAATGTCCAATTTTCCTACAACAACGAATCATACTCTACAAAGGTTTACAAGATTGAAAATTCCATTCCCATTGTCACTCTCTTTCCTTTTATCAGAATTATCGAGTCCACTTGTCTGGCTTCTATACGGATAAGCACGAAAATGTAGACTTGAAATGTAAAAAGTGATCACAATGAAACAGTGCAAAGATAAAAATGATTTACTTATATAGGTAATTGATTTCAATCTGTGGTAATCTAATCTACCGAACTCGTAAGAACTACAATAACAGAAACGCTGACCAAAGTCAACAGGATATAAACGTTGATAGGGTCATATAAAAGAAGAAGAATTGTCGGTAGGTGTTGCCTCTGTCTGTTGTTCTACGTAGCGCAAGCCGCATTCAACGCGGGCTTTACTGTTTGGGTTATGAAGACACTATACTCTGTCCCAGCTAACTGTGGAGCAGACAAACGAAAAATAAGTCTCTGCGTAAGTAGTGACGCGAGACGGCTCCACCAATGAACACGTGAGAGGGAATGGGATTGCGTTGAGGGGGGAGCGACTGCAGTTACCAGCCTTCGCAGCAGCGTGTACTGCTTCGCTCTGCCAACTCGATCCCCCTCCCCTTCTCTGCCGCTATGCGCGACCTTGCTCCACAGTTAACTGGGACAGGGTATACTATATCTGTAATTTAGGACTGCAGAAGTTGCTATGACGGATTTGATGAAAACAAAAGCAAAAGCAATTTGATAATATTGATCAGTGCTGTAGTCCAAAAAGTTTCAGAGGGTATACGTTCAGATTCGTTAATCGTTATGTACAGACCATGTTTCCATAAAATATATGGATGAAATCATTTAACCGCTACAAAAATATGCCGTTGATGTTAGAATGCTGCTGATGGTGATGATTATACCGATGATATACTCATAATTGGCATAAAGGACGCATATTATAATAATGAAGACATTTCTAAAATGAAAAAGATGGAACGTATTTTAATGATAGCTTTGAAACATAAAGGGTACAGTAATATTATATAGGCTACAGTACAGCATGCTTTTGTATTGTATTTTCCTGTTGATTTAGCTTACGTGAATTGTCAGTTTGAATACTGGTAATAATTTAAGTAGTACTGTTAGTAACACTAAAAATGAATAACTTGAAAAACATTTTTTAAGACTGCACTAATTACATTGAGCAGTAAAGTCTTCTTCTGAACCTGTCTATTCGAAAACATTCCAAAGTGCCTCTTTTGATACCTCGCCACACGTGTCACTAGAACGAACTCTTGATCTAGGTCATTTGCAGCATGGTACATTTTCAGCCATATATCATCACATGTTTTTAAGGCTTAAGCGAATCGCTCTACGGTATCTGGTACCAATGTAATTCCCTTACCGGCGATCGAGCGCAGCTTATGGTTACAATTTGGTGTCACAATACACTTGCATTATTGATCTATTATTAACACAGATAAAGATGTGGGTTCAGAAAAAGGTGAAGTTGAGGACGGTATATCACTCTCTGCGAAGCACTGGCATCTCTTATGCACGAATTGCAATATAATTGTGCAGTTGGTGCCGCAATCTAAGCTTAAACATCCATATTTTTGCACTTCCGAGATAGCAAATACAAGCCCTTGCTGACCACAGCAGAAAAAACGATATCTGTTCGACTACACGAGTTCCAATTACCAACAGGTTCAGAGGCGTACTTTGACCATCGAAGCGGAGCGCTGCCTGGTAATAAGCACTCGGAGATTCCTCGCAGCATCCCAAGGAAAAGGAGGAACAACAGTGGCCTGTATCTCAGAAGACACATTCGCCTTCCCTTGGTCGCCTCTTGTTATCTTCTCGGCCTCAGAATTTAATAAAAATCCATAAACTCCTCGCAGTAAACTTGGCTTTTAAGTTTCATAATGGAAGCCCGGGCTGAACGGAGACTTCACTTCTGGGAAGAGTTCTGTCGGGGGTAGAAAGACACCCCTACCCCCTACATAAGGCACCACCACCACCACCAGCTAAGTGTTGGATATTGGTGGATGCCGTAGGGAGTTCCTTCCCCTTCCCCCCAAGAAACTCATTCCCTCGCGAAGAAATTTAAACGACATCAACTTTTGAGCAAACTGGTAACTTAACACCTCTTTTCAAAAGACGTGCTAACTTTCTTTTCGACTATGGAACGAATATTAATTTAACGCAATCTTGAACCCTTGGCCTATTGGCTAGCGTATTGCGTCTTCATCCGGAATAAATTCACAGTATCTTTTCACTCAATCATAAACCTAATTAAATTTTTAAATATTAATTATATGGTACGAATGTCATTTTAATTGGGCCTCCTCGGTGTAGTGTAAACGCCGTTACTGTGTAATCAAGGAGTTCCGGGTTCGATACCAAGATACACAATAGATCACATTCGCCTTTAAACTGTATAGTCCCGAGCAGCCTATTTGATTATAAAGTGGACTTAAATTAACTTTGACATTTTTTTCTTGCTCACAATAGTTGATTCCATGTAGGATAAAGTTGCCTAAATGGCACCAGTGGTCTAAAATCCAACGTACTAAACATTAGTTAAATTTAGTGGCTGTGTTCGTAACCTAAGTTATGCCCAAGCACAAGAAATTTAGTTGTGGCTACCAGGGATAAGTGTTGTCCGTGCATTTGGAGAAAACACGTCTCCTTCATGCTATTTTTGCATCTCTTCCGTGTTTACACTGTAAACAAAATACACTTTTTGAACACTTTAGTGCATTTTCTATGTGCATTATCTGTACCCAAAGTGTGCTAAAAGTATTCAAAAAGTGTTTTAACAAGGGCTCAAAACGTGTTCCCTGCATGGAAAATGTACCAAAAGTGATCAAAAATCCTTTCTTGAGAACACTTTTATGCAATTTTAACACACACTTAAATTGGGAAAACTTTTTCACACCTTTAGTACACTTTCAATACATATCCAGTGGCGATTTCTCTGGGTGTGTAAGTCGTGTGTCAACGGCAAAAGGAAAATGAAATAAAGAAAAAAGTATCTGTACTTTTATAAATTACGATTTTGAGCGTTTTTCTTTAATTGTCAGTTTCGAGCGCCCGGTAGTTTACGAACGCGGCGCAGCGCACAGTGGTTGTCAGGCAGGCAGATCGGTCCCAGACTGCCAGGACGTTGGAGAGGAAATACAACGTCTTAGCATTGCCGAAACATAGGATGACCGCGCATGCGCATCCTGCCACGCACCACCATGGTTAGCTTCTCAAGACGTTGTATTTGTTCCCAACGGTTTGGCTTTCATTCTCCCCGCTTTCCGCGTTGTTTTGCTCGTGATTGTTGTGCATTATTTTTTAAACGTGTGGTGTGAAGTGATGTGATTATTTTAAGATGGAGAATAGTGAAAGTGTTGTGCAAAACTATTTAAATGATTCCTTTTCTTCGCTTTCGTATTCAGAGAAGAAACAAGTGATTGACAATGGTCGACCATGTCCGAATCTCACGATGTCAACATATGTTAAAGGAAAGAGTGGTGCTGGAAAAGGTTTTGAGAGACATTTTTGAAAAGAACTCTATGAAATTTCAGACTGGCTTTGCGGGTGTGATGTGGTGAATAAATTTTACTGTTGAACATGTTTATTATTCTTAGGGGAGTGCGTGATCCCGAAAAGTCGGCACCGGGATCGGGAAAAAAATTTCCTGTCCCGATCCCGACTTCGGGAAATGACTTCCCGACTTTTTCGGGATCCCGAGCAGTCGGGAAATACCGAATGGTCATTGTAAAAAGTTGTTAATTCTCAATATTTTCGGCATTGCAAATGTCTGGAACTTTTCGGAAATTCTTAGTTTTTGTATCAGAAATGCAAAAATAATCACTTAAGGTGAAAATGACGTGTAGAATTCGATATTTCAAAAGCTTCGGAAAATTTCGAACATTTCCCGTACCGAAAATTTCCCGACTTTGTCGAGAAATTGAGAATTTTTCCCGTCCCGAATGTCGGTATTTAAAAAATATCCCGTCCCGACTTTCGACTAAAAAAGGTGTTTGGAATTATCAAGGGTATACGGATTTGAATCATCTCAATACTGCAGTGAAAAAACAGAGTGAGTCGGAATTGCATCTTTCTAGTTTCTTTAAATTTAGTAGTTTTGTTGCCACCCCTACTAGAATTGAGGGTCTTTTGGATACTCGACGAAAATCTGAAACAGTGCTACACAATGAAAAAGTAAAAAAGAACAGGGAAATATTAAAGAGGTTGATTAACGCCGTCTACTATTTAACAAATCAAGAACTGCCATTCCGAGGCCATGAGGAAAATGCAGCATCTCTAAATAAGGGCAATTACATGGAATTCCTTATTGCAACTGCCGAGTTCGATCCCTCATTAAAAGAACATTTATTAAATTCTACAGTTTTTCGCGGTACTTCGGCAGGCATTCAAAATTATTTAATAAATTCAGTTTCGATGTTCTGAGAGATGAAATCTACAATGAAATTCAAAACACAGACTTTGTGGCTATCATGGTCGATGAAACATCAGACATTAGCAAAAAATCTCAGGTGTCAACAGTGTTACGTTTTTTTTTTCGGCCTCACAGAAAAAAAGTCATAGAAAGATTTCTTGGATTTCATGACATGAGCGCCGATAAAACTGAAGGAGCTCCTTTTAGTCAAGTGACTGAAATAATGGATAAATATAAGTGTGGGGATAAATTAATTGCCCAGACATACAATGGATCTTCTGTAATGAGTAGTCAGTTGAATTATCTCCATCGAGAAAGAATTACTTTATAAGCTGAGAGAAGGGGATAAATCCAAATTTTATGAGGCGGTGATCAGCGCATTTTTCTTTAAAGAAAGAAGAATAGAGCTGGAATTCAAGTAACTGTAAGTAATGAGCAGTTGATTTTTCAAAATTTACTTTTTGGAAGGATAAATGAAGGGTAAGGGGAAAAACCGGGAATGTGCATTTTAGCGATTTTTCAATGAACGGGTCATTCTTATGTCCACGGTGTTTTTTTTTATGGGTGATGGGAGTTCCACCAACCCCTCTGGTTGCAAACTGCTGCTTTAAAAATTAATTGTATGGCGAAGTATTGAACATTAATTTTCTCGTTTAAACAGTCCTTGCTTGTCCTTACCCTTCAAAAATATTAATATTTTAAATGAAGTATTTACTTCATTTAAAATAATTTATGTAATTTAATGTTTTTCTAAATATTTCTAAATTTACACCAAAAATGTTCGGAGAAAATGAGTAATATTGGGTCACAGAAATGAGAGGGTGAGGGGTTAACATTCCTTCTCTGACAACGCCTTAAGTTCAGGGTCAGAAGACGCCACTGTACATATCATTAACAGTTCAATGTTAACAATTGCAGTTCTGTCCTCGTGTCCAACGGGGGGGGGGTCATATCCCCTTTTGGCCCAGTATTCCTGAAAAAAAAAACCCGTCTAAGGCAGTAAAATTATGGCAAAATGTGAACTGATTAGTAAAAAAAATAATACCTAACCCCCCCATTTCGAGAATTTAGTACGATTAAGTTAGAACAGCTATGACAGCCACTGTAAGTAAGGAATACATGAAAGTATTCTGTAACACTTACACAACACACCTAAATTCAAATTCGTTAACTGTACATAAATGTGGCCCCTACTTCTACACCATTTACTTTCCTTGTCCAACACGGCTTCCCATACCCGCACTGGAACTCCCCAGACCCATATGTCTACAGGAGAATACTTCATTGCATGCAGTGCAGGATCCATCCCGTTGTATCCCAAACATTAATGTCCTTGCGTGACGCCCACCCGCTGTAAGATAATGTTGACGCCAGCTCAGCGCGTCATATTTTCCTGGAAGGTTTAAACCGTCCGCGCCATTTTTGCGAAAATTCATTCGGAACTGGAAAATTATTTATGGCGCACTCTGTACATAAAAGCATTTAATAAATGCAATCAGTAACAACAGACCCCTCGACTCGTTCAGACAATCTCGCTTTTGAATCTGTGACGAGTGTTGTTCACGGGAGAAATACTTCTTTTCGGTCCGTGTTTAACGTCAGTCACAGACTCAGGAGAGGGGAGAGAAAGAAAAATGTTGTTGCACGTAGGGAAAGGGCGCCGGACAGCACACGTCCTCCACTTGAAATGGCACCGTGGACAATTCTCATAAATAATAGTTAGACAGTTACGTTTCTGCGGTTAAAAAAGCTGCCACTGTGGTATTTCATAGCCCGCTGGTTTAGCGTTCAGAGTGGCAGATCTCATGGATAAGCGATCTTCCCTGTTTAAAGAATTAACACTCCTTATCTGCTTGTATGCTATTCATGACGTGGGATTTGTAAATAATAGAGAGCCTGCCGCGAGAGAGGAAGGCCAGATTTTGTATCGTGCGAATGTAAATATTTATTTACCGGTATGTTGTGGAGGAATATTCTAACATGGGGATATCGCGCCTCCGAAGTGTTCACTCGACAGGCTTATATCAAGTTGATAATCCCCGGTCGCAATGTAGTTTAATCAGTAAAGCATATGAGAATTGTGATACTACAAACGTTTCCGTCATCAAACTAGCAGTCACTTGGACGAGTTCCCTACACGATCACCCCTCATGAGGTTTTGCCATTTGTTTCATAATACAAGATAAACAAGAGAAGTATGAAAATATTTTTCTGCAGTACAGAAGCGAGCTTCTTTGTACAGTCACGGACACTCCTGGATTGTAATGCTCTAATTTACTTTCAATGTAATCGCTACAACCCAGAAGTATCAGTGACTGTACGTACAGAGGCAGAGACTAACTTCTTAGTTGTGAACAGTTACTGTATTTCTTCCTAGTGCGATCATGCATACTCTTGTATTCAAAGCACAGCGCGCTACGACAACAGGGGTTCCGGATTCGAATCCTGGCCCGGGCATGTTGGTTTGCGAGTGTCCCTTCATTAATTTCATCACTAATTCTCATCTTTGCGATTAGCCAAAAGTGGCAGAAAAGCGAAGAAAAACAAATCAATCAATCAGGTATTCGAAGTACTTAAATATCCTACTATATGAACTCTCTGCTTGGAGTAGTGGATGCAGCAATATCGAAAACAGCTACGTGATTACAAGTGTAGTTATGACGTCTCCTGACACCCAGTAATCTATTTTTTAACATCATTTAGATTGTTAGGGGCGCCTACTCCCCCCCATCGACTTCCTGGACACGCCACTGTCTACTAAACACAATCAATACTGATTTATAAGAATCTGATACAGAACTGTCTATCAGAGGATTCAGATAAAGTAAACAATTGCATTCTTTCATTACATCCATTTACAATTAGTTTTGTGAAAATCTCCCAGTATTACGATAGCAATTCCCCACATCGGATTCCCCTAACAAACGCGTTCAAGCATTTTCAATTTCCACAGGTCTGTGGTATTCCTCTAAGGGTATTGAAGTATTAGAAATTTGATTTGTGATGTTCGATCATTCATTTATAAATGTAATACAAAGTTGAGAAATTCAATAAAAATTCTCAACTTTTTGTGAAGTCTGGTAACTAAAGCGTAACTTTTGCCCCTATATGGTTTTGAATTTTCATTTCTCCCCGATACAGCCTAACATGCACTGATCCAGGTGTAATTCACAATATAATGATGGGATACGAAAAAAATGTTAGACTTTGTGTTGTTTATCTTGGAAAGTCCATAATCCGGGAGTTATTGGAACAAAACTTTAATCTATGGACCTTTATTACAGTTTCAGACTTGTTCAGACACGGACAATTCAGAGTTGAAACGACGTCATTGATTTCAGTGCAGTGTTTGTCACGTTCTAAAACTAACTTATGTATGTACGCGTCGTATTATTATACTATTAATATTAACTTAATAATACTCAGCGGTGAACGATGAGACTCGGTGAAGTACACAGACTCCTCTCAGGTACAGGGATAGTGTTAGGCAAAGACAATATTCACAGCACAGAGAAATAAAACCACATTACTGCCGTATGTATAAACTGAAAAGTTTTATTCTTTATTTATTGCAATTATAATGCAACTATACTTGAGACGAGGGCGAGGATTTCGCTTTGTCGATGAATTGACTCAATTAAAACGCATAAAACTCAATGCGTGGCTATCGGCAAGCCTATGATCACATAGACCTAGCTTGCGCCCCGAACTACCACACCAAGAGATATGCAATGATAACCGAGCCAATATTTGCTCTTTAGCCTTTTATTTCCAAATTAATCTTTAGGCTAACTTTATTATTTTACGTAGAATGGTTGCAGTATTGTGCATATCATCAATGCATGGCTATCGGCGTACCTATGTTCACATAGGCCTAGCTTGCGCCCCGAACTACCATACCAGGATGTATGCACAACACCAAGGAGTTCTTTTTAAGTTTAAAAGCTTCGACGATCCGTGGCGAAAGTGTGATGATTTCTTACGCGATATCCTCGCTTTTATACTCTTTTCGAGAACACAGATTAAAGTACAGATGAATCACTCCCTATCTACAAAAGGATACTATCAACAAAACTGACATCTATACATCTTTAGAAGTACAAATTCGTATAGTGCACTCTTGCAAACATGAAGATACATGAAACTACTTATAACAAAGCATAAAATACAATAAACATTAAACAAAAGATATACATTACAAACCAGGTGCGTTATTACATATAATAACTATAATAACAAAGAAATTACTCTTTCTTTTACAAAAATAAATACATTAGTGACATATTTTCTACTGACGACGTCACATAAAAATATGGATCATATCATCTGCCCCTTCCTTTCGAAAACTAAGTTTCAGGAAGGAAGTTATCTACCTGGAGGAAACTTAGTTTTAAAGTACAAAGTCTTTCTTTTTATCCTCCGAAAAACGCACCAGTTTTAGGTTATCCAAGTTAACCTTATCATATAATTCTTTAGTCCTTGGAATTAGCAATGTCACAACATTATTTTCCACTTTGTCCACTATATAAGGTCCAATCCACAACATAAATAACTTTTGAATAGTCCTATCTAGTGAGGAGCTTAAGGAATGGTTTTTAACCATCACGAAGTCTCCAACTGTCACTGTCTTGGCGTTTCCCTTCTGTTTTAAATCTTTCGACAGCTTCTTCTTCTCCCTGACTTGGGCTAAGAATAATTTGGACTTCCAATCCGGTTGGGCTTCTTCCCGTTCGGGCCAATTGAAATGGGTTAGGATCTCTCTGGGTATGGGCTGGTTGAAGAATAGTTCAGCAGGCGAATATCCAGTGGTCTCAGAAATAGAATAATTAATCATCAAGTCGACTGCAGGCGTACGTTACCATGAGGCTCATCAAAAATTAAGGAACTCATACAAGATGAATATCATGGCATGGTAACATCTCATTGTTTCACGTATTCAGTTCTTCATCCAGGAGTTTCCTTTTTGCTATAGGTATGGGATATGGAGATCGATACACAGGTTCTGTGGTGGTGAGTTCAATCTCACACTGGAAGTTTTTAATAGTACCTGGTCTCTCGGAAAATACATCTCTATGCTTCAATAAGACTTCTTTCAATTGGCTTCTACCCCTTTCACATAAAATCTCATTCGCATTGACCTTCTGCAGAATGTCGTCAGGACTAGCCGTCCACTGATCGACATGGGAATCTTCACGGACATTTCTTACATACGTCCCTTTCGAAGATCCATTATTCACGAGGTCCTGCTCTACCGGAACTCCGTCTACGGTGAGGGATAACTTCTCGCGCTGTAGGTCAATTCCTGCTTCATATTTCCTGAGGAATGGGTAGCCCAAAATAAAGTCAGCTTCGAGACCCTTCAAGACAAACATGTCCTCCAATAAATTTCTTCCAGCAATCTCCAGATATACTTGTCTACATCCTACAACTCTAGTTTTGTTTCTCCCAGTGAAATCAGTCAGCCTAACATCTGGACATGTTTGTAACTGCAATGATGGCAGTTTCTCTTTAATCTTCTTCCAAATGGCGCAGCTCATGAGATTACATTCGCTGCCAGTGTCCAGAACACAAATAAAATCGACGCCTGCTACAGTTGCTTTAATTAACGGAGCCCTGGGTAAATTTTCCTTTCTAACTGCCTGTTGTAGTGCTTTCTCTAAACTTTGTTTTCCTTCATTGAGAGTCAGCACAACAAAAAGATGATTATCTTCACTATTTATATCGCTGTTATCGGTTCCCAGAGAAGTCCAAGATTTTAGCCCAACCGTGATCGGGAACGAAGAATTCACGTTGGGCGACTGGCTAAATCCGACTGCATACCACTCGGATTAGCACTAGTCGAGGGTGCCCAACAAAAGTCTCTTGTTATGTCGACGCTTTGACGTTGCTCGTTCGTCAAACGTGAAGCAGAAGGTTCAAACGGAGGCGCCGTCGCTCTGAAATTACTGGGTTCAGAGGCGTTACGTGAAGAGTCACGGGAATGGTCTTCTGGATCAGATCTGGAACGACGCGGCCCACGTACGTAGTTGTTCCTGCCATCCCTTCTAGGAGGATTACGTCGCTCGTTGTAATTTGAATATCCATTCCTCTGGTTCTGCATAACTTGTCTGACTCTGGGTTGTTGGTTTCCAATTCTATTTTGTCTGGGAGCATTTTCCTGGCCTGCACCTTCCCTATTCCACACAGGCTTCCAACTGTCTTGCTCTTCAAGCACCTCGAACCTTTTCAAAAAATCAGCAAGCTGTCGTACAGTTCGAGGAGAATTAGCCAAACTCAGACTGCGGGCTCTATATGGAAGCTGAGAGATAATTAAGTTCACTATCTCGGGTTCTACATAACGGGCAGACAGATTGCTATAGGCTGAGTAAATGGACCATGCGTATTCTTCCATACTCATACCAGACTGCTTTGAATATCGACGAGACCTCACTGCCGTCAGCTGCCTCTCTTTGGCCTCTTCAGAAGCATATTGCTTGCGAAAACGGCGGCAGAAATCAGAATAGGACTTGAACTCTAACTGGTTTGCTCGAAACCAATGCTCAGCCTGGCCCTTGAAAAGCCGAGGAATAATTTCCAATCGGTATTCGTATGGAATCTGCATTAAATTAAAATTGATATTAAGTTCTTTTAAGTATTGCTCAGCATTTTGGGCTTCCAGGTCTCCCTTGAACTTTGACAAGGAATTAAGGTCTGCCATCCTTGGAGTTCCAGTCATTGCTGATCGCTGAGTTGATGGCGGCGACTCATCTGGCCCGCTCCTTGAATTTCCATGCCTTCGTGTTCTCTTCCTGATTTTCGCTTGATACTGCGAGTCAGAGCTGGTGCTGGAAGAGGAGGAACTGCGATCTTTCTTCCTTTCTAGACGTTTCCTCTTTGCCCCTTCTTCATAATGACGATATCGTGCCCTGCGAGATTCACGCTCTCTGTAACCTCGGTCATCGCCCGAAAGACTAAAGGTAGGTGGAACAGCAGACGCCACTTCATTAGCTCTTGAACCAGCAGCAACTCGTGGGCGACAAACTTGTTTGTCTTCCCTAGTTCTCTCTCCACCGGCTCTGTTCATCGCTTCATTTAGTTCAATGTTCATGGTTGGCAACGCTGCACTCTCAGCAACTGCAGACGGATGACCAGCTGTTCGAGATCCAGTTCCTGTTTCTGTTTGCCGGGTGACGTGCATGGTCTCTAACTGATTCGTAAGCTGTTCTACTTGAGTCTTTATTTCCTCAACATCCTTGCTTCTCTGAGATACAACAACGGAAATCTGACCAATATCTTCTTGAACCTCAGATCGGAATCGTATTTTGTCAGTCTCGGCCTCGGTCAATATCTGTTCCATTGTCAGCTGTTTTTCAATAATCTTATTGCACTCCGCAGTGAATCTCGAATTTATATCCTCTACATCGATGCGAACACTTTCCGTGGCTTTATTTACATCGGCTGCCAAGCTACGCCGGAAGTCATCAAAGTCTATCTCTCTAGCCTGCCGGATTTCTTCAGAGAATCGCGCCCTAGTTTCCTCATTCTCAGACTTCAGTTGTTGAATCTCACAGGCCATCTCGCCTATTTCAGCTCTTAATACTTTTATAGATTCATCGTGCTGCTTACCGATATCATCCTTTAGCAACGCACATTGTCTGAGGATATCTTCTTTTAATATGTCAGATTGTCTACAGATATCAGCTTTCAAGCTGGTAATGGAATCAGCTTGTTGTTTAATATCAGCCTGTAAGGTTTCAGACTGTTTACACATATCAGCTTTCAAACTGGTAATGGAATCAGCTTGTTGTTTAATATCAGCCTGTAAGGTTTCAGACTGTTTACAGATATCAGCTTTCAGTGCTTCAGACTGTTTGCTAATATCAGCCTGTAATGTTTCCATACTTTCAACTTGCTGCTTGCTAATTCCTTCAATCATGGTTTTTAAAGCTTCAAACATATTTAATGGATCAGATGTAATAGTTGTAGACAATGATTCACAGTCTTTACAAACGAAATCGGTAGCTTCGTGGCTTTCAGATCGAACATCTAAGCCACAACATTCATAATGTAGAAGCTTTGTACATTTCTTGCACACAAATGTGGTTTTATCTTTATCAATGTTCCGACAACAATCGGGAACATTAAGCTCTGAATTTGAAGCAAGATTTTTATTTGAGCTACGCAAATGTTTTCTTTCCATTTCGAACGAAGTAGTTCTGTGCTTTTCTATAAATATGAAAGTTCAGTGCTCTTGCACAATTAATCTAAACTTTAAACAATGGTCTTGCCCTTGTACACTACAAAATCGAGCCAACACGTTGAGCTGCCACTTGACACGTTCTAAAACTAACTTATGTATGTACGCGTCGTATTATTATACTATTAATATTAACTTAATAATACTCAGCGGTGAACGATGAGACTCGGTGAAGTACACAGACTCCTCTCAGGTACAGGGATAGTGTTAGGCAAAGACAATATTCACAGCACAGAGAAATAAAACCACATTACTGCCGTATGTATAAACTGAAAAGTTTTATTCTTTATTTATTGCAATTATAATGCAACTATACTTGAGACGAGGGCGAGGATTTCGCTTTGTCGATGAATTGACTCAATTAAAACGCATAAAACTCAATGCGTGGCTATCGGCAAGCCTATGATCACATAGACCTAGCTTGCGCCCCGAACTACCACACCAAGAGATATGCAATGATAACCGAGCCAATATTTGCTCTTTAGCCTTTTATTTCCAAATTAATCTTTAGGCTAACTTTATTATTTTACGTAGAATGGTTGCAGTATTGTGCATATCATCAATGCATGGCTATCGGCGTACCTATGTTCACATAGGCCTAGCTTGCGCCCCGAACTACCATACCAGGATGTATGCACAACACCAAGGAGTTCTTTTTAAGTTTAAAAGCTTCGACGATCCGTGGCGAAAGTGTGATGATTTCTTACGCGATATCCTCGCTTTTATACTCTTTTCGAGAACACAGATTAAAGTACAGATGAATCACTCCCTATCTACAAAAGGATACTATCAACAAAACTGACATCTATACATCTTTAGAAGTACAAATTCGTATAGTGCACTCTTGCAAACATGAAGATACATGAAACTACTTATAACAAAGCATAAAATACAATAAACATTAAACAAAAGATATACATTACAAACCAGGTGCGTTATTACATATAATAACTATAATAACAAAGAAATTACTCTTTCTTTTACAAAAATAAATACATTAGTGACATATTTTCTACTGATGACGTCACATAAAAATATGGATCATATCATGTTTACAACCCGAAAGTGTCCGTGACTGTACACGTTTTTCACCTGAATCCATTCATAAGTGCAAATTAATAAATGTAAACAGTACATACGATGTCTATTGTTTCAACAGCCAGGCCTTTGTGGAGGAGTGGTTAGAGTAAGTAGATACGTATACCCTGTCCCAGCTGTGGAGCAAGGCCGCGCATGGCATAAGAGACGCGAGAGAAATCGAGTGGCCAGGGCGAAGCAGTACACGCTGCTGGAAAGGCTGGTAACTGCAGTCGCTCTTCCCCCTCCACGCAATTCCGTTCCTCTTACGAATTCATTGGTGGAACCGTCCCGTGTCACTACTTGCGCAGAGACTTGTTTTCGTTTGCCTGCTCCACAGTTAGCTGGGACAGAGTATAGTTAATTTTGCTGTGCTTGTTTCTTCATTAATGATCCAGAAAGGTAAAAATCGACAAATCAAATATATTGTGAAAGCGAATTTTGAAATAGTACTCCACGTTTAACACAAATTCTCATTCGAAGTAGTGATATTACAGAATGAATCTTGCATTGAGTCACCTTTGTGTTGAGTGGTTGCCACCTTGCGTTTTAAGTTCGAGTTCTGAGCAGGGCATGCATAGTTCCTTTTAAGTGCCCCTCTATCAGTTTCACCTTATCATTCATCCTAATTGTCGCGATTGGGCTAAAAACGCCAGAAAGCAGGGTGAAACAATGCACACAAATACGAAAAAAGTAGTGCATTTTCCCCTTTTGATTGTTTAAACCGTTAGTAGGTTGTTGCTGATTGCAGTAGTCATCTCGACGGTTACCATGGTGTGACTTTGGACTCTGTAGCCTCTTCTGGTACTTTTTTCCATCTATTTTCTCTCTCTCTCTCTCTTCCATTATTTTTCATGTTTTCGTAAAGACATAGTAGAGAAGGGTCATGTTAGAAAATCTGTTTGTTCCCAATGCGTTGAATAATGCAAAGCGGGGCGAGGAGATATTCAAATTAGCTCAAAAATTGTGACACTTTGAATGTATCCCTGGCCCAGTGGAGCATTTCTGACAATGTCAGTATCTCCTCCCCCACCCATCACCCCTCTTACCCACCCTTAAAGATCCTCTCTTGCACCAAGTTCACCCTCCTTTGAGCTAATATTTCCTCCCGTCCTCTTCTTCTCATTTTTTTCTTTTTTTACGAAGTGATCCTTTACTCCCGCCCACGGAATTTCGTTCGATATGCAGATGAGAAAAGATGGAGAAAGACAAAAGAAAATCGGTCATCTGGATCCTGCATTTACCAACTCTTTTGTCTCTCCGTGGATGGACGTGAAAAGAATGTTGTTCTCGTTGTTTGTTGCTCTCGTCCTTTTAAAAAAAAAACCTCCTCCCATGTTCTGGAAAGGAAGTTCGTATCCGCTTTCTCAGACTTTTGTGCATTTCCACTTAAATGATCGCAACTTCCAATCAATTTTTCCATCATTGCATTGTTTTCGAGGAATGGGAGACGAAATGAATGCTCTGAATCATCAGGATAAAAGGAATTATCGACGAAAACCAGATTAAGTCTGTGCTTCAGTTACAGAGCAAATTCGTACGTAGCGTTATTGAACGCCAATACGCCCGGCGTTCCCTGATTTAAAATGGGTAAGAAATGCTGTAAATAAAAGTAAAACATTAGTACTTATATATGTGTTTGAGCAATATGGCATTATAATAGCTATTTATCTCGGTACGTCTACAACGCTCCACTAAACAGCTCTCGTTCTATCATTTTTCTAATGCCTTTACTGGCCGGACGCCGGTGAGGTTTGGCGTACAGCACTCTGCCTGCCAGGAGGGAAAGCTTGGATCTCTCAACACGGGCGAAATGCTCTCTCGAACGCCGGCGTACGGAGCACCTGATTGGTTCTAGGGTTCATGTGACCCTTCCTGCCTTCCGATGCTGACGACAAACTTACCCGGTTCTTCGCGCTCCATGTTCGTGCTGTGTGGTGCTACAATACGCAATATGACTCACGTAACTTTACCAAGCTCGAATATATCACTTCTTTGTGTAATTTATTACACGAACAGCGATGTGTATCAAAAACTAAAAACACAACACAGTTTTCGTCAGAGTTTCAGTCCTCGTGGTATGAAAGGTTAGAAACAGAGATAATTTTTTCATGGGCGAAGTTCAGCTTGTGACTGCTCTGCCACTTAACCCACAAAACTAATATGCAAATTGAAATCCTATATATTTTGTCAATGGAAATGTTGAGCATTCGTTTCAAAAGTGTTAACATCGAATGATCTCTGGACGAAATTATTTTAAAATGTTTATCAGTTTCTTTTTATGACGCAACGTGATGTATGTCAGTAGTCTGAATTACTAATCGGCACTGTTACATCAGTAGAGTGCACGATAGGTGGATCATCCGCTGACCTCTGTGGCGATGTGCTTAGTGGTTATTCTTTGTGCTTAGTGGTTATTCTTTGTGAGTCTCCCTTTAAACCACCGAGTGGGTTTTCGAGAGTAACTCCTCTGTGGCGGCGGCCTTTGCGAGAGATTTTTAAATTTTTACACTTATTTTAGAAAAACGTTATATCCTGGAGACTATTTGAGCAATCTACTTCGGCTAACTTTTTTTTGTAGCTAAAACATCAGGGCATGCAACCGTGCAGAAATCAAAGCGCCTAAGCCAATAAGAGGGGATGGGTGGGCCGCGGCCCCCAACTTTTAATTTTAAAAAAATCATAAATATGGGGAGTTTGTTTCACATATTCTATAATGTAATGCACCCAGGAACATGAAATGACTTTCATTCGGTTGAGAAAGAACCATTCTTTGAAAATAAGGCTAAAGTTTGCCTCCGTTCCAAAAATAGCGGGGGAATAGTGGCAAACTTCCCATTTTTATGATTTTTTCATTGAAAGTTGGGTACCGCGGCCCACATAACCCCTCTTATTCGCTTTGGGGTTTTAATTTCTGTACGGTTGCATGCCCTGATGTTCTAGCTGTAAAACAAAAGTTACCCGAAGTAGATTGGTCAAATAGTCTATGAGTTATAACATTTTTTCGGTTTCGCCGAGGCCTTTTGACGGGAATTTTAAATTCGTACACTTATTTGACAAACTATGTTATCACTTGTAGGCTATTAGACCAATCTACTTCGGGTAACTTTTGTTTTGCAGCTAGAACATCAGGGCATGCAACCGTGCAGAAATCAAAACGAGAGTTGGGGGCCGCGGCCTACCAAACCCCTCTTATTTTCTTTTCCATTTTGATTTCTACACGGTTACATGCCCTGATGTTCTAGCTGCAAAACAAAAGTTACCCGAAGTAGATTGGTCTAATAGCCTACAAGTGATAACATAGTTTGTCAAATAAGTGAACGAATTTAAAATTCGCGCCATCTTCCATACGTAACTTTGGAGTCGGGGGGAGGGGGGTCCTGGGTGGCTAGGTTTTCTTCCACATGGCATTTCTAAGTTTTATCTGAACATCTGTCAGCGTTTACAACCTCACATACAAGTATGAAGGTCCTAAAAGCACATGATTTCTTTAATCAGCACGATGGTCCCGTAGGGGACCATCGGCCGATTAAAGGTTAAACTTTATCAATATCACATATAATATTAATCTTCGCGATTAGCCAAAAGTGGCAGTAAAGCGAAGTAAAATAATCCAAATAAATCAATAGTTAGATCATCCACCATAGTAATGGATCTACTATTGTTCTAGAATGGCTTGTGATGCTGGTAGGGTTTTTAATGACTTGCGTCATGCCGATAGGTTTCCTTGGTTAGCTGAATGTACTGAAAGAAACAAAATATAGTTTTGTTATGCATATACTATGTTTCAGGCAAAAATATCCGAATGGCGTAAGATATTCTGATTTGAACAAACCTAATTAAAAATTATATACAGCAAAAGTCTTCCAAACCTTTGTTGCATAGTGACTAACTATTATATATGCATGGATTATGTTTTATCTGAAGCCGACAGACTTTAAGCAACAAAACACAATGAGATTGTACTTTCTAATAGACCGACTAATTCCAGAAGTAAACTATTAGCAAAAACGAGTGTAGCCTTCATTTGGACTTGTCGTTCCCACCCGAAATGCTCATGCTACGCCACTGCTAACAGGACCAGATTTTCAGACCCTTAGCTAGATGTTTTGGCAACCTAGACAGGTTTGTGGTTTGGCGCCCCATCTCCCGCAGTACTAAGCACCGACATTTCATGTGCGTCGTTCTATTTACATTCTACACATTTTGAAATGAGGAATCAAAGTAAAACCATTGAAAATAATATAGATTATACTTAAAGATTTATATTTTGCATTTCTGATAAAAAAGAGTTCAGCATAAAGTTAAAGGTAAAGTTCCCATCCCAGGAAGGCACATTTATGGGATGGGGGGGGATGAATATTTTAATTATGTCTTAGATCTTTAAAAACGTTACTTTTGTAAACATAAAATTCCAGCAGGGTATTACCAGTACATAAACTTACAAGTAAAAAAAGAATAAAAAGTTTAAGGAACATAATAAAATAAAGCAGTGTAAAGTACGGTCTAAGTTGAAACTTTCTAATTTAAAATCATTCAACTCTTCTTAAAAACATGTCGGTATAAACATTATTCTGAGTAAAATTTACAAATTATTTATGAAGCCCGAATGATATCTCAGAAAGAAAATAATTAGAATTTATTTTTTTCTGCTTTCAATGAAGCAAAATCTTGAATTGTCCTATCAAGATTGACAATTTTTGCAATTTATTGCAAATTTCTATCTCAATTGACAATATTGAGAAAGTATTTTAACCTCTTCTGACCAATTGACTTGACTATCTTAGCTAATTTTTTTATTCTTCGTCGCATATTCTGATTTTGTTGTCTTTAAATTTTTTTTAAAAAAAGGATGTTTGAATGGCGACATAGGCTTCAGACCTCGCTAGGGGTCTGCAGATTCTGGTTCTGCTGCTACAGGAATCAAAAGCGGCAAATTTAACCCGTTTTATCTCGTTCATTTAAAATTATTTCCGTCAAAAACTAGTGATGCCTTTACGAGTGATTTATATTGAGACTAGAAATGGGGAGGTTATCAAGACGACACCCAAAAGACCACTGGTCTGATGTCGAATTAAAAATCTCAGTCTTGTTTGCAGTTCTGTTATAGTATAAACAACAAGTCACCTTACAAACGTTCACAGCATGTAGATGGGTTCTTCAAGGAGCGTTTAGTCTTGTTTCGACGCTACGATCGCTTGAGCGGATATTTTTCTACAATATATGCATACTTGCAGAATTTCCGCTAATGAATTATCTTAGTAATTATACCATTTATTGTTGGCAAAATTTTCAAATATCATGCCAAAGTATCGTAGGAGACTGAGAGTGACCCTAAGTCTCGTTCTCGTCTCTAATTTCACAAAACTGTCTTGTTATCAGTACCATGTTTACCAAAAACTAGTCTGAAGCCCAGGAAAAGCAAGCCAGTGATATGTTCCAACATTTATTTATCAGTTCATTATCACACTTCAACGTTGCTAGCATGGAAAAACGCACACCTTTAGTTAGTGGTATCATTATAGAATTTCAACGGGGGAGAAAATATTTTCAGAATTAGATCCGCTGTCATGGATAATCATATCCACTTCTTAGCTTCCTTACCACCATTTTATTTTTCTCATTTTTTAAAAATTAATTATCCCATTCTTTCTCCATTTCTTTTTTTTAAATTTCCCCTTTCAACGTTTTTCTACTCAAATGTCTCCTTTCTGTTTCCATATTTTTCATTCCTTTTTCAATCTACCAATTCTTTCTTTTTTTAATTGTTTCTCATTGTTTTTCTTTCTATTTTTTGTTCTTTATCCTTATTGCTCTGTTTCTATTTCTTAAATCCATTGCTTCTCTATCTTTATCATTATCTCTTTCTCTTTCTTTCTCTCTCTCTTTTTACTTCTACCTCTTTCTTTATGCCCTTCTGTATGCCTGAAACGTGGTGGTAACCACACCATCTCTATCAAGACGAGATATTGAACCCTACCTGCACATCTCCTAGGCGACTTCACTGCACCGTGAAATTCACATTTGCACAATTCTTTGCTTCACAATGAAATAGTGTGTTGTCTGATGCACATCTCATCACAACTGCTCTATATATTTCTCCGCAAGGTATTGTGGGACGTTGATTTCGAAACTTTACGACAGACACGCACTCGAATGCGTCCTGCTATATTGAATCATGTACAAACGGATGTTACTCAAGCCTATGCATCTTTCATTATCTTACCGTGTGAAAGAAGAGAGAGAGAGAAAAAAAACAAGATAAATCCTTTCGGCACATCAGCGGTGAGGATCCTGTCTTCTGAAGTAGCTGAAATCCCTTCCCCCCTGCCTTCACATCACCACTCTTCTTTTGATTGTAGTTGAAAAGGAATTTAAGCTTCTTAGGTGCTGAAAGTGACGGGAAAGGTGAAACGAAAAACAGGTATTAACGCGTTTCTACTTTGTAGCGGTAATGGGACTAGATTTGTTAAGAAGATCTAGCTCTGCTAACTTGTCTTCGAAGCTTTTGTTTCCGCAAGTATCGAGCAGGAAGTAAGGGTAGGTGTACATACGTTCAAAGTCCCTCAAAAGCAAAAGAGGGAGAATTCTGTACTTTGGTGGGAACTCGAGTAACAAGATTATCATTGCCGGAAGTGTCGGAGTAATCTCTCTTTCTCAAGGAGTATTGGTTTCTGCAAAAGCGAGGAGGAAGTTTAAGTCTTCTGGCTTTGTGAAGGGGGAGGAGATAAGCCAGAACTCGACACGAGAGTCAGAGTGAGGAAACTTTGCAGATGACTCATTCACGAACATCACTTGTCATACAGCTTCTCCAATACTGCCTTCTGCACACAATGTGTAGGTTAATGTTAACAGTATCAACGCGACGTGTGAGAACCAGAGGGACGTCACTCAAATTTATAAAATTAGAGGAGAGAGGAAATCATGCATTCTCATCAATATGTCCCACTCTTAAGAAGAGTCAGTTAATCTGAGATAGGTGACTCCACTTTACTGCCAAGGATTTTTGAAGTGGAGTTTCGAGTTTGAGTTTTGGTTTGAAATCCACTTTATGTACAGGAAGGCTAATCGGGACTTAACCTACAGTTTAAAGTGGGATCCGAACCACTTGTGTCTCCACCGGGTATCCAACCCAGGACCCCTTGATTATAGGGCGGCGCGACGTTGTCACTACGCCACCGGGAGGCTCTATTAGAAGTGGAGATATGTCTTTCTGACTTCAAATAGAGCTCTTCAGAGGAGTTTATTTAGACAAAACTGTAAACCTCATTTTTTGAGTTACATTACTGTGGTTCTCATACGACTTACTGATTTCAAAAAGAAGTTGTTACGAACAGGACCGGATTTACCCCTTTGCCGCCCCTAGGCCAAACAAGCTCTGCCGCCCCACATACCGTTTATCAAGAATGAAAAAAAAGCATTATTTTCTGTATTACTGTTTTTACTATTAACGGCATGCAGTATTAATTAAATTATAGTTACATACAAAAAAATTAACAAAGGGATATAAATAAATTATATAAATGACACTAACATTTCCCTTGTTTTTCAGAGAATACTTTTATTTTTACTTTATTTAAATGATAATAATGCTTGCGCCGACAGTTTAATTCTCAACAATTCAACGCGAATCACATGGTTTTTGATATGCGGCTAATGTCGGCAGTAACAAGGAACGGCATTCCTGGAACGCAGCCAAGCCGGTATTGTCTTTCAAAAGCAAGCGGCAACTCCACGTTCTTGCCGCAATCGCCGACCCGGCTCAGCACAATACTGTACATTCGAAACAACAACGTCGGAAATTACTCTCTTAAGAAATATTCTTGGTTAACTTATATTTACAATACAACTACATCAAGTCATTCCATTCGTGTGTCCGGGAAGAAAAGAGGCAATCCGAGAATTAGGTATTCCTTATAAATTTAAAACAAACAATCGCGTCGCCCCTACCAAAGTGCTGCTTTAGGCCCGGGCCTATGAGGCCTATTGGTAAATCCGGGCATGGTTACGAAGGCAAAATCAGTTCTTATCGCCTATATTCTTTACTCTGCCGAGAGGGTCGTCAGAAAGTAACCCCGGTTTCGCCGAGGCCATTGTTGAAAATTTCAAATTCGTACACATATTTGACAAAATATTGGGGAGTCTGTTTCACATATTCGATAATGTAATGCACCCAGGAACATGAAATGACTTTCATTCGGCTGAGAAAGGACCATTCTTTGAAAATAAGTCTAAAGTTTGCGCCCCATTCCCAAAATAGCGGGGGAAGAGGGGGCAAACTACCGATTTTTATGATTTTTTCATTGAAAGTTGGGGGCCACGGCCCACCCAACCCCTCTTATTGACTTTGGCGTTTTGATTTCTGCACGGTTGCATGTCCTGATGTTTTAGCTGCAAAACAAAAGTTACCCGAAGTAGATTGGTCAAATAGTCTACGAGTTATAAAATTTTTGTCAAATAAGTGTACGAATTTAAAATTCGCGCCAAAGCTTCGTTTAACACACTGTAAGTGTTTCCGACCTAAGAGAAAGGTATCAAGATAATAATAAAAAAAGGAATTTTGTAATCAGCTGCATGGTCGATTTTTGAACCAAATTACGAGTAGCACCTTACATTCATTGGTTGAAAAATCGACCAAAATACGAGTAAAGGATATATAACAAAATTGTAGACCTGGATGGGTCCACTAAGGATCTTGCACTTTGAGTCTCTAGAATGATTGCGTAGTAGAATGCCTTCTACGAACGCCATAATTTTGTCCACCTCTCCCTTTTCGTTATAATGGTACGTTTCTTCCTGGACTACAGTACACCATGTCACGAAAGTCACTAATTTCAATGAAAACATTGACCCTTACTGCTTTGTTCGTTGATACTTGACGGCAGGTTCTCCAGTAGATGGATAGGCAGAGTTCACGAAGAAAAGAGGAACTACAGTCACCTGAACTTACCGCATTTGGATTTCTTCGCTTGAAACGCTATGTTCCCGAATGCAATCCTATCAGGCAGTGGCGGCGATTGGGTTCCAAAACTAGGGGGGCAAGGTGCAAAGAGTGGGTGGGGGGGGGCAAGGTCAGTTTTTTTCCCCTTGGTATATAAGGTTTAGCATAGTGCAGGGGCAAAAGTGGCCGACACTGCTACCAGGGTAACAGCAAGCGTCATTATTTTACGTTTCGCGTCATCACTGAACCAAGGAGTTGGTGAAGGGCATGCGGAACCACATTCGACTAAGTTAAAGTGGCTTGTAGTAGATACACTTGCATTCGTTCATTGATATGTGACAATGGGTAAATGTGTCTAATTACAGAATAAAATCTTCTCTCTTTCTTCGCCATATTTAGGAACACCCTATATATAGACACTTGCAGAGGTAGGAAAAAGTAAATTATCTTCTTTCGATGCCATATTTGCTTCTAGGAAATCTATTGCACTGAAAACTGGCAACACACTTTTGGGTGCGGTTATAGGTGTTATGTTATTACACGACATTTTTTGTGTTGTTATCGAATACGTTTAGGATAGACATGTAGATAAATTTGGCTAGTTTAATTTACGGTTCAGATTCCATGAAGATATTTTCAGTCAGTGTTGGCTATTGGGTGCCAAAACTAGGAACAGAGTAATGACAGTTAACTTTATCTTTGTAGAGAACTTAACATTAAGAGGTCATAGAGCGGGACAAAAAGTGTGCGTGTGAGGGTGGAGGAACTGCCCCTAACGCCCCCTAGTCGCCGTCATTGGTCTTCAGTAATAGATATTTTACCTCCGAAAATGCATCAATAGACAAAAATTGCGATTTTAGTGAATGTTTTCCAGAATGGTATCCAAATTTGACTAACTTTGCCTTATACAAAACGTTTTCCACCATAAACCCAAAAGTGAAATGTACATGGAATACGGAATGCACAAGCTACAGCCGTAAGCACTGGAAGCCTAGTGTGTGAATAGCAAAATCTTCAGGAACAAATCTATAAATGTTTGTCTGGAGTGTATATACACATGAATCGTTGCACAAAACTTTAGTACTTTTTGCAGTTTAAAATCGCGTCACGGCCCCTCTTTCGAATTGTTGAGGGAATCAATTTCCTCCGCAAATGAAACGTTGATACGCCAGTTCGGTGAGAAGAGTAGAGGGGGTGATACAATCCTTTTCACAAATAGCAAACGAAACTCATTCATCTTTCTCCCCTCCTCCTTTTCATCACCTTCTCCCCCTCTTGTTCGTCGACGTTCCGAAATCTCCTCTTCTTCTCCCTTAGAAACTTCCTGGCTGCAGCAATAGCCCGGTCGAAGCAGCCAATTTCGAAAAAAAAAAGGTGAAACTTGGAAGTGATTTTCGAAAAGCAAAACTAGTAAATCCGACTTGCTCCCATCCTCATCCAGATCACGTGCTATTCTTATTTCTTTCACCTTTTCTCTCGAAGATTGTGGAGCTTCCGATCGCTTTTTAAAAGTTTTGGTTTATTTCCTTCAGCTTTGCTCACTTTCTCCAACTCGCTCCCTCTTTCTGGATCTTCTTCCTTCTAATTGTCATGTTTGTCCTCGCCGAACTTTCCTTGTCTTTTCCATTTATCTTCTCTTTCCTAAGTTCCAGTCATCCTTGCTTCAGCATTCATTTGAGATCCGGTTTCAGAGATGTTCGAAAAGTCATAAATTCTAACGCAATCTTACTCTGTTTATTGTCTACATTTCATTTAAATTTTAGGCTATTTTACGTTATACATAGGTTAATCGCGACGACGAGAATGATGAACTCATGAAATAGATAAAGGAACAAAAGACATCGAACATTGGATTTCTTATCCCATATTGAAAACTGGGTCCTTGGGTTCGTCGCTTGTTTTAGAAAATTTTCTGTACACAACAATTCCAGTAAACAATTCTTAATGCGAGACATCTTTGTTTTCCTGTTTGAGACTAGAATCTTTGTGTTTTTGTTCCTGTGCAAGAACCACTACACTACCTAGCATCCATACAAATTTGCTCCACTTAGTTTGATATTTAAGAGGGAGGGAGGAGCAAACGGCATTTGCCTAAATGCTACTCGATGGATTGTTATTTGACCAGACTCTGCAGGATATGAATCTTGCCGATTTGATTTTGATATATTATCATTTTGCTTTTTTGTATTACTATTATAGTTTCAATTCTTCCATAAATATAACATATGAATAGATTCTGAGGTATGCCATTCATATTCTGCTCTTTTAGGTCTGTGGATTTTCCATTCTCCCTTTTCTTGTATCCATCTACTTTTCCATCGGGGTTCTGATTCTGCAACTCTTCAGAAGAACAGCACTTAGCTTATATTAATCGCTGCTGGAAAGTATGCTCGTACAAGGTCACTACTATGGTAATTATTACTAACGTTTGTGTACTGATGGAAGAAACTCTTTTCTGCAAAGGTTGGAAGTGTTACAACAAATTGGAAAATCCCGCTGATATTCTAACAAATTTAACTCTCAGTGAAACTTCATTCTCCGTCTTTTCTTAAAATATACTAGTATGTAAATTGGTTACACCAAGTGGATTGTCCTGGTTAACAGTAAGCTACTTATACTTCCAGTTACGTTAGGCACACTTCACAGCAACAAGGAGTCACGAACTATCTACTCGAGCATCAACAGATACAACCACAACAGGATGACACTATCGGGCTTCACCGCGTTAGAGAAAGAGAACTGATAGATTATATGAAAATTTATAGTTCATTTTCATTTTGTTGTATTATAGTAAGTAGGTAACTTCAATAATTGAAAATGGTATTTTTTACAAGTGTTCCTTTGTGGATGTTACTTCATCAATGCCATCCAATCCTCATGCATGGAGTCACCAGTAGCTAAAGTGGCAGAACATAGATTCAAAATAGGAAAAATACAAAATTCAGATGATAAACTAATAACTTTTATACGTTTAGTGCTGTACATGGTAAGAGTTACGTAGCATGATTTTGTGGGAAAGTGGATGGATACAAGACAAAGAGCAAGAGGTGATGCCAAACCAGATGTTAAAATAATAAACGGAGTACTTTCTCTCTTAATTTCCTTACGAACACCATTAGCAATATATTTTTATTTTGAGGAAAGACAATGACTAAATCTGTGTTTTAAAATATGTCTACAATTCAATGATAACATTGCTGAGAAAACATATTGATTTATATCTTAGAAAGTGTGTTTTCCTTGTTCTTGCTTTTACATGCGTTTGGAAATGAAGTAAATAATTACAGCAACTTTCAAAAATAGAATTGGCTCAAATTCTTCAAACGGTATTGATACATTGTCGCACGTTGTCCGATCGGTAATTTCGCTTCTGGGGAAGGAAACCCGGAAACCTTTGATTACAAGGCTGTACAATTGCCCGGCCTTTGAATTTTATGTACCATCACAAATCGATCATTAGCAATTAGATAACCACTAGACGTTAAATCTGGCATTGGCTTGAATACGAATGAATAATGTTTGCCTTTTAAAAATGTTTGCTACAAGAGAACTAAGCGGGAACATATTTCTTCTGTGCTTCGGTTTGCAGACTGAAAAACAGTGATTTGTCTTTTCTAACTTCCATAGGAACACTAGAAATGAACGGGACAAGAAAGGTGAAGAAGAAGCTAATAGAATAAAGAAAAGCTATGCCACATGCATCCATTATATGCAGTGTAAGCCGAAGAAAATACATGGTTGCCGCACTGTGTCGTCGAAGGAACTCACAAAGAGCATTTTGTTTCGAAAAGGAAACCCAACTCTTTCCATGGATGTACGCAACCAAGAAGAAAAGCCAAGGAGACGTGTGAGATATTCCCTCCCAAGTGTTTATTGACAGCAGCCGTATGGGAAGCAAAAGCTTTTACTCCCAAACAGAAGGGTTTGGTGAACAAATATCAGGTATTGATCAGTTCAGCGAAGTACAACATACCCTCGCAGTATGCTAAGGTATCCAGAAAAACATCGTAGAATATCTGGTAATAATCGCACTGGTTATTTTTATAAAACAACTAGCTGATTGGCCAGCGTTACCCGGGTGTTTATTTATCCCAATTTTCTATTAGACAGAAAGTAATGAATTCTAACTATAGTGCGAAATGTAACTAATTTTAATTACATGTAAATGCCGTCGTGAAAGTCACCAATTAGCTTAGCGACTCCGAAAAGTAACGATTCGACACTAACCTAGATCATTTTCGACATTTTATTTATCACCTCCTCTCACCTTCCATGCCGATAGGTGATGAACTTGAGTTGAACGGCATTAGTAGCGTCACTATTCATCTTAGCGACCCAGAAAACTATGGATCCCACACTAATATCGGTGGTTTTCGATTATTTTTACATTTCACCCCATTCCCACCCTCACTCCTAGGGGTGCCAGAGGTGTCTAGGAGTTGAACGGTATTAGGAGTGTCACTATTCATCTTAGCAACCCCAAAAACTATGTATTCCACACTAATATCGGTAGTTTTTCATTATTTTTACATGTCTTCCCTTTCCCACCCCACACCCCTAGGTCTTACCTGAACATTATTTCTTCCCAGAGTGTAAGTCATAAGTGTACCAAGTTTGGTCATCGTGAATGTCGCCAATTAGCTTAACGACTCCGAAAACTATGGATTCGACGCTAATCTAGGTCATTTTTGACATTTTATTTTTCACCCCTCATTCCAATAGATGATGAACTTTGAGTTGAACGGTATCGGGAGTATCACTATTGATCTTAGCGACCCCGAAAACTATGGATTCCACACTAATATCTGTCGTTTTCGATTATTTTTACGTCACCCCTTCCCACCCCCACCCCTAGGGGTGCCAGGGGTGTCTTACCGAACAAACATACATACACACACACATCAATTTTTATATACCTAGGTATATAGATAGATTGGAATACACAAAGAAATATTCACAGTATGAATGTATTTTTAATGCTCCTTTAGATACGTGTATATTGATACTGGGACTACACTTTGAAGTGTAATCAAAGCTATTTGATGGGACCCAAAGCTCCTTCATTACAGGATAAACTCCAGTCACTACGTTATCAGCGAGGAACATAGCTCGATTAGGAAGAGCAGAGAGCTTTACAAACCGCATCACAATGACATAAAATACTACAAGTAAATACGTTAAGCTGCACAATATGGTGCCATAGTTGTTAATGCGAGTATATTATCACCATTAATTATATAAAACGTACTGTACACAGTTATCGAGTCATTGTGGGTATTTTGGGTATTTTTGTTTTAAGTTCATTTTGTGCACAGATAGCTCAATCGGGACTGAACCTACAGTTTAAAGTGGAATCCGTACCACAATGTTCTTCCAACCGGGTATAGAATCAGGGACCTCTTAATTACAAGGCGAGGCCCTAATGACTCGTTCTGCTACGCTAGGCTGCTTAGATAAGACACAACAAATTAATGTTAAATAAACCAAAATTTGAAAACTAAATATTTCCCGTCATTCCTTGAGGCCTGGTGCGTCCTGGTGAGGCACGACTGCACCTGCAGATCTACCTTTACTACCAAACAACAGGACACTTAATATAAATGTAATTCGTTATTATCTCCATATAATTTTATAAAACAATGCACAGAAAATTAAGTTACATCACAGATTGCTGAATATAAAAGGTTATTTGATTTAAGTGTTCCAAATCATAACGAATTCTTCTCATTTTAAAATCTTGAGGCACTGTGTTATCTATAATAAGAGATGTTACAAATAAACATGTAGTGTTTGCGTACAGGCATCTAAAAGTATCTATGATGCTACCATACCAAATAAATCTCATAGTCGTTGGATATTCTATCGCGCGTGTCTCATCTATTATGAGCTTCTGATAATGAGTATGTGGATGGATCACGATCAACTTTCAAGTTTAAGTCGACATCTTCCTGAGGTGCTACGTATTTATCACCGTGTACACCAAAAGGCATGTCGTACGTTGCCTCAGGGATCATTCGTTTGGCATCTGCTGGTAAGGAGTTGTCAACTTCTTGTGCAGCAGATCCTGCTCCTCCGCTTCTTTCCATTATGGAACCCTGTTCGCTCCGCCTCATGTTGGACACATCCGAAATAACCTTGGAATCCACGTTCAAGGAGTCCTGTCTGGGGTAACTGCGCATCCTTTGTTCCCTGAGGCGTTTCTTCTTCCATTTCTCCAGCTGAGGGTCCTTGATCAGCGAAGACACGTTTAGGGCCTCCAGGGAAGGAGAGTATCGCCCGTTTCGCAATACATACAGGTCTTCTATTTTCAAGTCTTCGTGTGGATAATATTTGGGTGCGACAGAAGGAATATCATTATTAGCTCCTTGCTCTTTCATCTTGACGTTCTGCGGTCCGTTCTGTATTGGCTTTTCCTGGCGTGAATTAAAAGGTACTTCTTTCATGTTCTTAGTTGGAGAAACAATAGCGCCGGGAGAATTCTGGGTATAATTTACATCTTTGGCGTGAATGTCCGAACCTTTAATCGCAGGAACATCGTGAAGTTTATTCTTGGGTGAATCGTACTGAGAGCGATCTGCGCGGTCAGGTAGACCATGCTGGTAAATTTCCTTTTGTAAAACTCTCTCCAAGAAGATGGGATCTGAGTAATTAGGGTGCCGAAGTGGGTGGCTTGATGATCGAATTCCTTGCTCCTGTTTACTCGGATTTGATTCCTTTTGAGCAATACTGGCCTGTTCCGTGTAACTGGAAGGACCAGCATGTGGAACGTTTTTAGAATTATAGTCGTGCGCAGCAGGTGATGCTTGCTTCTTGAGAGTCCTTGTGGAGCTCATTAAGTCTTCCTCGTGCCTTTTCAGCTGCGAATCTAAGAATCCGTGGACATATTTCATGTTGACCCTATCTCCGGCAGAGAGAGAATGAAGTTGCTCCAGGAGTTTCTTCAAGACATCCGCTTCTGCTTTCAAACGAGCTACGTCGGACGCTGAGAGATATTTTTTTTGCGGCACAGGAGCGACAGAGTGGGAAAGATCGGACTGAGAGAACGCATCGTAAGGATTCTTCTTGTACACGAAGAACCGTAGTCTCTCTCTGTACGACGGAGGCAATTTTAGACAGCGTTCATGGGAGAGCTCGTCCTTCGCCAGCTGCTCAAATGCGAAGACCACGTCTTGCAGCAGATCGGTAGCCTTACTCTCGTAACCCATCTGTGCAGCGGATCTGCTCAGTAAGTGCGACTGAGCCGAACTCTGATGGTTAGTCGGGTATAGCAAGTGGTCTCTCTCATTCCAAGGCAGTGCCAACACTCCATCAGTTTCAGGGAACATTGCAAGACGTGAAAATATGTCATTCGCTACGTGTTTAGGAATCATGTTTCTCCTGGCTTTTGAAAATTCGGATTCGGCTAAAGGAAAGTACGCTGATTTGAAGTTGTACTCTGTTCTTGTAGGAGCATGCTTCCTTTTTGCAAAAGATAGCTTTGGAATACCGCCTAATAAAGCTTGCCCATATTTAGTAGTGTATGGATCTGCTGGGTAGTTTGAAATTCCATCTGAGAGCACATGAGGTGCAGCATCTGACATGTGATACCTTTCATTTAAATTGTTCAAGTACTTATTATATTCCGTAGCCTCTTCCACCACGGAATATGCTTGTGGTCTATATTGAAAATTTTGGTTGAGATCTCCATTAGATACACGAGAATCATATGATTGGATGGAACCCAGTCTTGATGATGGATCTTCTTCCTTCTTTCCTGTTTTTGTTCGCCGATTATTTGTTTCCGGTCCATGAGATTCAGTCAACTTGCTGATAACTTTCGATTTCCCATCCTGTGAACTTGAGTCTGAGCTGCTTTTATCTTTGGAAGTTTCCAATCCCTTAATTTCAATATTCTGCATCAAATTTTGGATTTTACGGCGATCATTCACCTTGTCATTTTGTTCTTTGTTAACTAAACTACTTGCAACCATTTTATCTTCGCTGGAATGTTGAATCGGCGAGTATTTTTGTGATGTATCCGCGCCGGAATCGACTTGTTCTGAGGATGACAACTGATTACTAATCTTTTGTGTATCTATGTTATGTTTATAATCCTCTACGAAGTTTCCCTTTTGCCTTTCTCCAGACTCGTTGCTAACGTTCTGGTTGTACACTTCTAAGTTAACTGTTCCAGTATTGCCCAAGACTTTTTCACCGAAAACTTCACCACTGTTTGAGGCGTTTTCTGCACTTCGCAATGACTCTCTCTGTACGTCACTACCAAAAGATTCTACCTGAGGAGGGATTTTTGATTCTTGAGACAATGATTGATCTATTTGCTTGTCGTCGTTGCCGGTTGGTTGAAGAAATTCGTTACGATTGGATGGCGACTTGACAACGTAATTCAATGACTTTCCCTGATTATCTGTACTGCTCGACACAGGCGTTTCCATGACATCTTGTCTTTCTCCTCTAGCTTGCTCATTGGCTGTCTGTTCAGAGTTGAGTTTCTTCTTGGTGTCGTAACCTTCACCCGAGGACTTCCCTTGACTTGTATTGGGCCTATCTCCACTCAGAATACTCGAATCCGCTGCTTGCTTTGATTGGCCCGATATCTCTTGCGAGTCTTCATGGTAGCTCTTGACTTCGGGCGCTGGTAACGTGTTGTCAATGTATCTCCTCACCCCATCCATGCCCTCCAGTTTATCCACTATTGTTGGCGGTGTAGAAGAGATTGCGTTCGTCTTTGAAGGATTCTGCTTTAAGAGGTCATTAATCTGAGATAGAACCAATCCTCGCTTGTGGAGATGCTGCAGAAATGACATGACTTCCTTTCCTACATTGGGAGACTCTTTCTGATCCTCCGATGATTCATCTGTGCTTATACTTTTTGACTCACTGTTGTTTGAAGGTAAGCTGCCTAAAAAGTCTATAATCTCAGACAAACTTGCATTCATTTTGCTACCATTCGACACCTGAGGATCATCTCTGGCAAACGTTTCAACTGCGCTTACCCATAATTTCTGCAAGTAAAACGAATAGGATAAAACCATATAGAATAGGGAGCATATATAATTCTAGCAAACTAGAAATATTTACAGAGTGTAAAATGTGGTTGTCAGGATATGAATTCAATAACACATCTGCCGGAGGGAGGTACAGATATAATTTTCAATTTCATCTCGACAAGCCAAACGAGAGCAAGATCGAGGTAACTGTCTAGAAATCGACAACAGACTTCTCGAGACACGTCTGAATGTAGACGTCTGAAAATTGAAACAAGACTGAGCGTTACTGTCTTGTTCGAAATAAGTATTTGTAATTTAGTTTCGCGCAGTATTTTGGCTAATCGCGACGAAGATGATGAATGGTATATATGAAATTCATAAGAGGACGCACAAAGGCCGGAGATTGGATTTGGAATCTTCGGTACCGAGACTGAGGCCATTAAACGCGACACTTATGCGGTTCGTGAATTTAGTAAATTAGGAGTATAAGGCGTATGTGAACATTTAACCTAAATCACTTTAGTGTTGTTTAGCATGTAAAAGTCTATGCTTTATTACGCTATAATAAAAGTTTTCTTAAGAATTTCATGTGTTATTTTGAAACTCGATACGGGATCGAGACAAGAATTAAATATTAATTGGAGAACGAGAAGACACTCTGCCAAATATCCTATCTTTATCATCTCTTAACTCCAGTTGGCGATAATGTCATTCAGATGTAACAACCGCCATATTATAACTGGAGAACGGAACAAATGCGTCGTCAAAAAAGTTGGCATATCCAAGTGTCTTGTTGGACTTCTGCTCGATCCACATTTCACACTCAAAGGAAGTTCTAAGGTCAATAAGTGCCCTTCAAAGCGAGCAAACATTCTGATACAACTAAACAAGGAGAATACATTCACTACATCAGCCACTAATAGTATAGTGTAAGGTGAGATAATGTCGCATTCTTGTGAGTATATCGTTTCCACCACGTTTTAAGTTCAACCAATCCACTGGAAACCCCCTTATTACAGCTTCATTTTATGCTTGAACTGGATAGCGAAATGAAAATATTTCCTCGGCTTGAACATCTCGCTTGCCGTTGTGTAGGCCAGCGAGCGATCCGTGCGGTGCGATCTCCCCTCCTGCATCTCAAGGTCAATAAGAATCACAAGAGTGAGAGATATAAAAAAAATAGTGTTGGGTGAAAGGGCCCTTCGTTTCAAGCAACGACCTGCTATTCATTATGCACGATTAGAATGCCAGGTAAATGTGTGTTATATCGGAGACACATTTCTTCATTTTTGCAGAAGAAACTACTTACGGAAATGAGTTTCTGTAGTATTTTGAAAGTTCATGGAGGTATTTTCTCACCGTAGAATGCTGCACAACAAGAAAGAAGCACTTTTGATATAATAAACTTGCATTTTGTGCTAAGCGACAAGATTATGCCGCTGTTTCCATTATGTACCTGCAGATGGCGCGAGCGTTGAAAGTCAAGTGATCTCGCCAGTGTTTCCAAACGTGCCTTTTTTACCAGAATGTAATTTTTTAAATTTTTTTAACTATGCTTACCTAACCTAACCTAACCTTGTCGAAAATGGTTCGTGGGGCTATCGTGAATGTTTTTGGGGCTATCCGTCAATGGTTTTTGGGGCTATCGGGAATGGTTTTTGGGCATATCTGTCAATGGTTTGTGATGTCATAATGAACACGAAAGTAGGTATTTTTCGGTTATGAAGGTTGAAACACTGCATACCCACTACAAATCGACAAAAAACAAGCACGACGCGTGATGATCCACAGCTGTGCGCGTCATATTGTATGTTCCGCAACGGAAGAAAGGACCTAAAAGAATTACTCGTAATGTGAAAAATCGAAGTTATTTTCGTGTAAAAAGCATAATGACACCTTCAACTATGTTCCGCAATACACAATTGGTAAGCACGAACCATTTAAAATTGAAAATATCCGATAGAAATGTGTCTCCGATATAACAGACATTTACCGAATGCCACACTATACCGTTATTTATTAATCAGATGACAAGGGTTTGCCATTACACGAACGCGATCAACGAAGCCTCCGGAATCGCTCTCTCTCTCCTTTCCGCTTCTCTTTCGACGGTACAGTACTTCTGGTCTCTCTGCAGTTCACATATGCATGCGAGAGCAATCTTGCATAAAGACGACCTGTGGATCAGTCCTGCATTAGACGGCTAAGAACACAAGACTGATTTTTTTCAAAAATAATAAATAAATAAATAAAAACTGGAAGATTAAAGTTGCTGCAATGTGTTTTGTTAGTGTATGATACTAACCTATCCGTTCTACCAAAATATTTTGAAGACGCCTTTTTAGCGGAAAAATTACCGGCAAATTTGACGTCATATTCAGCCAATAATAATTACGTGGCAGTACTACTCACTTATTTTATCTCATATTAAGTTTGCATCCAGCATATCTCGTTGCCTGTTTTAATGGGAACAGAAAAAGGCTGATTCCGTTTCTCTTCTCCACACCCACCACAGCCACTAGAGTGAGATAACTTCCGTAACATCCCTGGCTATTATGCATATGCAGCTTGGAACCTAGTCGCAGCTCCCGAAGCGAGAGCCGAGCCTTAGGGGTGGCAACTCGGGCACTCGCCTGAGGCTCATTCATCAGGGGGCTCCGCGTCAGGACATTTCCATACATAATCAAAATAAAGTATTTATCCTCATCGGCAAATAAAATATTAAAAATACCTGTAACTTCACATTTACAATGCGTAAAGTTGCATGACTACGGTGTATGACTCAAGAAGAATTAGCCATGCATTATAAAGATTTGGATGGAACATTGAGCCATGGCAAATGTCGCGATATTGATGGCAGTGATTTGTGTTCAGAACTGAAAGTGTTCCGTTATCTCTTACCTCAGGAAACAAACAGCAGAACAAGATCCAACAATACATCTGGCATCTTTCAAACTCTTTTGAGAATTTTGCTGACAATACCTGTTACTATACCTAGTTTTGAGAGAATTTTTTGGAAGCTTAAACTTATCCAAAATTACTTGAGATTAACTACGTAGCACTGAGAAGAGAATTTCCTTCTCTCTAAATTACGGGCCGGCCCCTGTGCCGAAGTGGTTAGCACATCGCGCTAAGACGCTAGGGGTCCCGGGTTCGAATCCCGGCCTGGGCATGGATGATTGTGAATCTCCATTCATCAATTTCATCATATAATCACTCATTCCCATTTTCTCAAATTAGCCAATAGTGGCACAAAAAGGAAAGCAAAATAAAGCAAATCAATCACAATTCGATTACGGAGAGCTGATTGAAAATTTTGAGTCAAAGAGGACAAGAGAAGTAAAATTTTGGTAGACAAACTAATAGATAATGCCAATAAAGACAGTTGAAATTTAAATGGAAGTCATAAATGATACTAGTTTCATATTACTCAAACTATACAGCACTGTTTATTATTTGCGGAATCGACTTTTACACTAAGCAAGAGTTTATCCAGAATTTTCAATTTTGACGGGTGTATCTAAGAATCTGAGTGGGGTAAAATTATCAAATTTGCTCCAAAATGTTAATAGATTATTCCCTGTGCAAAGGTTTAAGTATATATATCACCGAGATCCCCGATTTTTAACATTAATCTGAACAATTTTCATTATAGGCTCCGCGGATGCTATGTGCCCTAGGCCGGTCCTGATCGAAGCATCGAATCAGCATGCGAGTCATTGACGTCATTTCAACGTTAACTATATCTTGGTCGCGCTCCGTATATTGGTAGATTCACTAGCCAGACTTTAGCAGTCAGCTGGAGAGGTTCTGAAAATATTCTCACCTTACCTGGGTTTGCTCATATATTACAGCTTCCTGTAAAGGGGTCTTACCCGAGAAGGTTACATTGTGGCTGTGGAGTATCAACATCTGCTTTCGTTACCACCTATAAATTTGGTCCGAATACAATTTCCGCATGAACATTTCCACAGACAGCAAGATTACCAAGAAAATCCGATTGGGCATCCTGTCGTACACTCCCCCTTCAAGTATCAGCAAACTTTCTTCATAATACATCTTCATTCTTTATAAAAAACGGGAAATAAATAGAAAAGAAGAAGTTTGCACGGCAACTTCTCCACATACCATGCATCACTTGTTTCGAACACAAAAGTTCCGCCGCATTAAAGGCAATCTACCGCAGGTGGTACAGCCTCCAGCATCCCTTCTTTCTCTTGATCCTCTTTAGCAAGAATAATCTCGCCATTATACTTTCATGTTTAAAATACAACTTGACACAGAGTTAAGACTCTGACGGTTGGCTTAAGTATAATCCATAAATCTTGCCGAGCTTTTTAATTCATTAAATACCACCGCGAGAAGGGGCGGCTTCAGGTTTATAATGAACAACTTGAAAACAATACGTGGAGAACTGAAACTGCCGCAAGAAAATCCCAAGTTTTAAGAACAATAATATAATGGGATTTTGCTCGTGCGAGGAAGACTCCATTGGGCAATTAATAACGTCACGTGTTTCCAAAGTGAAAAAGGAGGTAGTGGGTAAAGATGTTTCTCGCAAAATAAGCGTAAATAATGAAAACAAAATTACTTTCTTTACTCTCATTTTGCGATTTTTATTACAAATTTCTAAAAACTGTCATGATCTTATGCATAAAACTTGATATTATCTTCGTTGAACATTTGACCTGAGTGTGTATGTAATAAACTGACGCTCATACTTGAACTACTCTCGATTTCGTTCCTTTGCTCTGTCTTGCAGTGACAGAAATCTGCTTCTCTTTGCCATATCTTCCAGTGAAAGAATCATATACTCTTTTCCTTAAATCCCACTGAAAGAATCATATACTCTCTTCCTTATCTCCCAGTGAAAGAATCTGCTACTCTTTTTTTTATCACCCAGTGAAAGAATCTGCTACTCTTTTTCTTATCTCTCAGTGAAAGAATCTGCAACTAGTTTCTTTATCTTACAGTGAAAGGATCTTCTACTCTATTTCCTTATCTCTCAGAGAAAGAATCTACTACTCTTTTCTTTGTTTTCTAGTGAAAGAATCTGCTTTTCTTTTCTTTATCTTCCAGTGAAATAATCTGCTACTCTTTTCTTTATCTTCCAGTGAAAAGATATTCTACTCTATTTCCTTATCTCTCAGGGAAAGAATCTGCTACTCTTTTCTATATCTTCCAGTGAAAGAATCTGCTACTCGTTTCCTTGTCTTCTTTGAAAGGATCTGATACTCTTTTCTATATCTTCCAGTGAAAGAATCTGCTACTCTATTTCCTTATCTCTGAGGCAAAGAATCTGCTACTATTTTCCTTGTATTCTAGTGAAAGGATCTGATACTCTTTTCTATATCTTCCAGTGAAAGGATCTGTTACTTTTTTCCTTATATCCCAGTGAAAGATTCATCTACTCTTTCCCTTATCTCCCAGTGACATAATCGGTTGCCTATGGCCGTAGCTCACAGTAGAAATAAGCCAATACTTTCTTCTTCCCTGTCTCCTTAGGAGAAATATATAACATTACCCTGGTTCGAGACATTAACCGAAATCCATTCGATGATTCTTTACCCATAACAGTCACTTTCATCAACTTTCAGGAAAATTCAAAATTTTCTGAGTAATCCTGCTAACAAACAAACAAACAAAACCGAACCAAAAACATAACTTTCTTTATGCAGCCAACAATTCCCTCTCACAGTTTCAATTAGAACGCAATTACGTACGGTCGAGGATATTTATTACCGAAACCCCATTAATTACTCAAAATTCCGCGCGAGAGAGAATATTTTTTATGGTAGAAATTATCAATATATTGCTGACATAGCTTTGTGCTGCGTAAACAACTATTCCAGGATACAATCTGGACCACTTTCCTGTCGATAATTAATTTTCATCCTGCTTCGCTGCACGACCCGAACTGGAATCGATGTGGAAACTAATAAACAAAGGGTCACGCGCTGTTATTTGGGGGGCAGGAATGTTGACAGCTCACGGTGTATATTGTATATCACCTGAATATCAGATAAGATCGTATCTGCAGCTACAGGGGCTGGCACACTCAAACGTGCTTACATTTTTTTGTTGGAGATTGCACTTCTCGCCCCTTAAGCCTTAGCAACCTAGCATTACCTGAGAGTCAAACGGGTTACCTACAGTTCAGTAACGTTTCCTAGTAAAATCCTTCAGTTATTGTTGTTTGGATCTTTCTCATCCAAAGAATCAGAGCTGTTCTGTCCAACGTGTCAATTCGCATCAAACCAACAGTGACAGCTCGAGCTATTACGTGTTGAATTGGGCTATATGACTATATGTTTACCACATTTAGCTGTTATAGCTCTGGTAGCTCCTTAGATAGCATCCATGCCCAGGCCGGGAATAAAAGCCGGGGCGAGGTCAAAAGTCTGCCATTTAATGCGTTCGGCGTGTATATACACTACAGTGCCTTTCACGGTCGAGTTGGCGGCGGAGCAGCGGCTGGCGCGTCGGGCAACGAGAGCGCATCTGCCGGCATTTAGACCCACAGCTGTACGCTGACCTTGGCACTGGACGTGTTAGTGTTTCATTATCGAGATAGCTGGTGTCCAGTTTGCACGTGTTTGCGAAGTGTTAAGGTGTTAACAAGTGTTCTAGATTGTAACTTGTAACTTGATCCCTTGAAGATAAATTGAGAGTATTTGAAAATAAGATCCTTAGGAAAATATTTCAGCCTAAAAGGGATGAAGAAACAAGTGAATGGAGAAGGTTACATAATTTAGAAGTACATAATTTATGTTAATTTCCAAATATTATTAGATTGATGATTAAATCATGAAGACTTAGGTGAGCACGAATGAGAAAGGAAAAAAGAAGAGTTTACAGGATTGTTATTGGGAAACCTGATGGTAAGAGACCACAACGAAGATGGAGATGGACCTAAAAGAAATCGGTAAAGATGGAATAGAATGTATATAAATCTTGCTCAGGATAATTACAAATGGAAAACCCATATTGCTGCAGCCATGAACTTTCGGATTCAAGAAGGCTAGAGAGTTAGTTATAGTTAATTGGTATTCAATGTAATATAATTTCACATATTTTAGAAACCAAAGGTAGCAACATGGTATTCATATTGACAAGGGAATTCCTACAAAACTCATTTTCCTCGTAAGTTTACCAATAGCACTTACATCCTGTTTTACTTCAAATCTTCAATTATGCGATGCAAAGAAGAGAAGAATTTCCTTGACTTGATAACATAAATTTGTGCGTTGAACGAAAAATGGAAATGAAGAGCTGTGCTCAAAAAACCAAAGAAACACGCTTTTGACTGACGAGCGGGAAACATATTAGAAATCAAGGACGAAAATTATGAACAGCGAATGCATGCTTCAGAGGAGAGGGGATATTCAAAAGGAGGTGGAACACAGTAAAGCTCTTCCATGATAATTTTTGCTTTCTGATCATAAACGCTGTTGTAATTATTATTATTATCATCATTGAATGGTTAATTAGGTGCTCGGTTTACGCTGTCCCTCCGAATGAAAGATGGAATATATACAAGCCTGCGCCTCCTAAATTCATCGTGGATATGAGGATGAATCGCGAAATGAGACGAACCGGAAACTTCCAATAATTTTATTTTTTTCAGAATATGCTTCGTTAAGAAGGTCAAATGACAAGTTCCGTAATTGGATTGCTAATTGTTAATTTCATTACGAACGAAGAAAGAATGCATGGCACTTAATGCTGTGATATTATTGATTAGATCATCGTTTATCTTGTCCGCATCGATTAATCTCCTTATGTTCTTCTTCTTCGTCTTGTCGTATTCGTCCAGAATCGCGTCTATCTCTCCTGTTATCACAATCGAGACTTCTAGATTATCAATTCTTCTCCCTGAAATTTTAGAAATTAATGTAATTTTTCATGATCATCCAGCGAAAGCCGGAGAAATTTCAGCAATGTCGATTATTCAATGGATGTTGTCATCTTCATCCGATACAATTTTTGAAAAAATTTATACATTACTTCCGGGGGCAGGTGGGTTAAAAAACGCTTTACCGAAGGTTCCATGTTTTTTTTACTCTCTCTTGTTTGGCCGATTTTGAATTTGGGAGTTATTTTTTTTTTATTTTGCTTTTCGCGACATGTTCGACTATTCGCTACAATATGTTTCAACCTTTTCTGTATAAACGTTTCAACGTTCCGGTAAACGTTTCAACGTTCTGGTAAACGTTTCAACGTTCCAGTAAGCGCCACTCTGGACGAATACGACAAGACGAAGAAGAAGAACATAAGGAGATTAATCGATGCGGACAAATAAACGATGATCTAATCAATAATATCACAGCATTAAGTGCCATGCATTCTTTCTTCGTTCGTAATGAAATTAACAATTAGCAATCCAATTACGGAACTTGTCATTTGACCTTCTTAACGAAGCATATTCTGAAAAAAATAAAATTATTGGAAGTTTCCGGTTCGTCTCATTTCGCGATTCATCCTCATATCCACGATGAATTTAGGAGGCGCAGGCTTGTATATATTCCATCTTTCATTCGGAGGGACAGCGTAAACCGAGCACCTAATTAACCATTCAATGATGATAATAATAATAATTACAACAGCGTTTATGATCAGAAAGCAAAAATTATCATGGAAGAGCTTTGCTGTGTTCCACCTCCTTTTGAATATCCCCTCTCCTCTGAAGCATGCATTCGCTGTTCATAATTTTCGTCCTTGATTTCTAATATGTTTCCCGCTCGTCAGTCAAAAGCGTGTTTCTTTGGTTTTTTGAGCACAGCTCTTCATTTCCATTTTTCGTTCAACGCACAAATTTATGTTATCAAGTCAAGGAAATTCTTCTCTTCTTTGCATCGCATAATTGAAGATTTGAAGTAAAACAGGATGTAAGTGCTATTGGTAAACTTACGAGGAAAATGAGTTTTGTAGGAATTCCCTTGTCAATATGAATACCATGTTGCTGCCTTTGGTTTCTAAAATATGTGAAATTATATTACATTGAATACCAATTAACTATAACTAACTCTCTAGCCTTCTTGAATCCGAAAGTTCATGGCTGCAGCAATATGGGTTTTCCATTTGTAATTATCCTGAGCAAGATTTATATACATTCTATTCCATCTTTACCGATTTCTTTTAGGTCCATCTCCATCTTCGTTGTGGTCTCTTACCATCAGGTTTCCCAATAACAATCCTGTAAACTCTTCTTTTTTTCCTTTCTCATTCGTGCTCACCTAAGTCTTCATGATTTAATCATCAATCTAATAATATTTGGAAATTAACATAAATTATGTACTTCTAAATTATGTAACCTTCTCCATTCACTTGTTTCTTCATCCCTTTTAGGCTGAAATATTTTCCTAAGGATCTTATTTTCAAATACTCTCAATTTATCTTCAAGGGATCAAGTTTTCGCATCCATAGGCAAAATTACTGTTTTGTATATTTTAAGTTTTAGTTTCCTAGAAATTAAACGAGGAGCCAGAGAAAAAAATAACATGCATTTTCCGAATTAAGCCTTCTTTTCATATCCTCTTTAATATAATTTTCATTTGTTAGTATTACTCCCAAGTACTTGACATTGGAAACTGGTTCAAACGAGTAATTATCACTTGGTTTCGACCTTTGCTAACTTCCTTAGCTGCTTTGAAAAATATTTTAGCATTATTCTTAATTGTATTTACATCATCTGCATATGCTAACAGTTGAGTCACATCGTTTAATTTTAGTACTTCGTTAGTTTCTTTTACCTTCCTAACACCATATTCTAAGGCAAAATTAAAGAGCAATGGATATGTTGCATCTTTTTTTATAACCTATCATGAATTGTACATTTGCCAGACATATTAACAAGATTCTAAATCGATAATATATTTTATTTCTTTTGACGGAATCATATGCTTTTTTTTTAAAGAAAAGGATGGACATTTTGATTATATTCCCACTTTTCTCAAGTGTATGTCTGATGTGAAAATTTTGATTTTTACGTTTAAATCCACATTGATAATCACATATATTTTCATTAGCATATGAGGTTAGTCTTGCTAAAAGAATATGAGATATTTTTTTTATATTTTGTTGAGAGTAAAGAAAAATTCCACGGTAATTATTTCAGTTCATTTTATCACCTTTTTTTAAACACAGGAACAATTATGGATTCTTTCCACTGTTGAAGGTTTTCTTCTTTATTCCATATTAAACAAATCAATTTATGAATTTGACATATTTATTTATTTATTGAGAAAATTCCAGATACAGCACAGGTGGCTATTTTACACTGAAATTGTCAACAACGAGAAAGCAATAATAATAAGGAAAAAAAATAAGAGTAACAAAACAACATAAAAGTAAATATCAAATTGACAAAAAAATAAGTAAAAAATGGCACTATGTGATATTAATTACAAGCATTTCTTCTGATGGAAGATCGAAAGGCAAACTCGGAGGAAAATAGTACACCGTGTCCATAAATATACTGTCATACTTTAAAGTGGTATTACGTCGCTTTGGATAATCGTATTTAAATAAAATTGGTGACATTTGAAAGAAAAAACTCAAATATGTTTGTGCATGCCAACAATGGACACCAATATCAGCAATGGGCAACAATGAACGAGATCAAACATAAAAAACTGAACACTCCTGACAACAATGGACAATGCGGGTTTATTGTTGGATATTTAGCAGGCAGGCAGGTTACATGTGAATTGTTTCCTTTAAAATTGTGTTGTTATTACAGAAGATTTAAGAACGTAGTTGGTGTGTTTTAGAATATCATTACCCACAGAGTTTTGTGAACGTGTTGGTATTTTTTATCATTCCACGCAGAGTTTGGTGAAGGTTCAGCGTGCGGATTTAAATGGTTATGGCGACCCCACAAGAACGTAGTTGGTGTGTTTTACAATATCATTCCACGCAGAGTTTGGTGAAGGTTCAGCGTGCTTATAGGCGAAGGTTTCAAAATCAGGCTCCTTCACACACGTCAATTTTGAAGTGGTACCTGGGATTTTGTGGATCGTGGCTTCATATGTCATCAAAGGAAAGGCCATTCAGGGAGACCATCTGTCAATGCGGGAATTGTGGAACAAGTGCTTGTTCGTAGTCCTAAGAAGTCTATACGTAGTTGAACATCCCTAAATCCACCGTATCTAAGATCCTGCGTACGCGACTAAAGTTTCACCCCTACAAACTGCAATTAGTGCACAAGTTGAAACCTGATGACCCTGTAAAACGGTTAGATTTCTCTGAACATTTTATGTTACTAATGGAGGATAACGTAAATCTGTCAGGAAGAATAATTTTCAGTGATGAGGCAACATTCCACGTTGGTGGAAAAGTGAACAGACATGATGTAAGGATTTGGGAGAGAGAGAATCCACATGCAATTTTGGAAATTGAAAGAGTGAATGTCTTTTGTGCCGTATCGAAACGTCAAGTCATTTTTCTTTTGAGCGGCCACTGTGAAAGGTCCTGCTTATCTTGACGTGCTCACTGAATGCTTATTTCCACAATTGCCAAAAATGAAGGCAATAAATTTATTTTTCACCTCCTCACTGGCATTTACATGTTCGGAAACATCAGAATGAACGGCTTGGATTGGACGTGCCGGAAATGATGATAATGTCTTCTACAATTGGTCGCCGAGGTCACTTGACTTATGGATCTGTGACTTTTTTTATGGGGTTACATAAAAAGGTTGTGTCTATGTACCCCCATTGCCTCAAAAACCTGCAAGAACTGCAAATTCGCATCACTTCTGCAATCCAGTCCATGTTGGAGCGTGTGTGGCATGAATGGGAATATCGCCTTGAGCTCTGCAGGGCCACTCGTGGGGGCCACATTCAATGTCTACGAGTTGTAAAATAAAATATTTGAGTTTTTCTTTCAAATGTCACCAATTTAATTTAAATACGGTTATCCAAAGCGACGTAATACTAATCTGCGAGAAGGGTTAGAAATTTCGCATGAATCTATTTATAATTTGTGAATCAGAAGACGATGACTAACAGCATCAAAGGCTTTGGCCAGATCAAAATATATTACATCTAATTGTGAATTATTTGAAATGCATGTCTGTGAGAGTAAAACAGACAGGAGCTATCAGGAAGAAAACCATGTTGCTTAGAGCTTAAGTACGGAGAAACAAAATTTTTGTACAGTCTGTCTTTGATTACTTTTTCACAGATGATGGAGAGAGGGGAGAGTAAGGAGATTGGTCTGTAAGATGAAACAACATTTTTGTTACCACCTTTGTGAATCGGTGTGATGTTATCTTGTTTTCAAGCTTGAGGAAAGATGCCTTCCGAAAACATCTGTTCAAGAGAATGGAGAGGGGATAGCACAAGGATTGCACAGTTTTCCTGGTGAACATGGTGTTGAAATCGTCCGGTCCTAGGGCACGGTGAGCTGAAAGAGACGACACCTCATCGGGTGTAGTGACAAGCGTTGTTAGAGAGGAGGAACACACTGGTCTTACGTTTGGGTTCAAAAGGGGTGGGGGTAACATAACACACGCACAACCTCTGAAAAATTTACAAGTCGAGCGTTAAAAATTGCTAATATCTCGAAAACGGTGAGCACGAAAATAAATCAAAAAATCTCCCCAAACACCACCCCTTGTCGATTTTGGGGATGTAGAGTACGTGTACCAAAGTTTGGTGGTCCTAAAAGTTCAAGGGTGGACCAATTGCCGAAATTTTGATCGCTCGATAGAGACATGAGGTTTTTGCGTTAGCATGGGCTCAGTGTTCTTTTTTATCTCCTAACAAAATAAATATAGGTTATCATGGTTGACCCTTCTGTCGAAAATTTTCCAAGTCCAGCCTTAAAAATTGCAAATATCTGGCGTAATCCGCATCAGAAAAATAGTCCCCATTCCAGGTCGCATTGCTTTTGTCTGAACTGAACATCGATGAAAAGCCGTTCTCCTACTCTTCACTGAACAAGAAGATTTTTCCAGCTTCACGCAGCACAGTCGATTTCAAATACCGCTACAATACAATTTTTGCATCATGAGGAGCAATTTTTACAGAAAAACATCGTAACAGGGGTCCAAAACATCGTAGGAGAGAGGTCCCGTTAGGTCGTAGCAGGGGGGGCCACACACATTGTAGAAGATCACACATGAGTTTTAAAAAACACATCGTGGCAGATTACGCTGAGAGCAAGGTCGTAGTAGATTACACTGAGGGACCTTACAGTAAGAGGAGACAGCAGCCTTATAGGAAAATGTCGTAAGTCATTTCAAAAGTAGGTCAAAGGACGAGTTAGCATAAGAGCAAAATTTGCAGGAGGTAAAAAATAGCTTAAAAAGTGATGTCAGAGCTTTTTTTCTCTCCATTTTTCTCTCATTGTAGGTTAGTTTAGTCCGTAAAAAACGGACTACGCTGAGAGCAAGGTCGTAGTAGATTACACTGAGGGATCTTACAGTAAGAGGAGACAGCAGCCTTATAGGAAAATGTCGTAAGTCATTTCAAAAGTAGGTCAAAGGGCGAGGTAGCATAAGAGCTAAATTTGCAGGAGGTAAAAAATAGCTTAAAAAGTGATGCCAGAGCTATTTCTGTCCACTTTTCTCTCATTGTAGGTTAGTTTAGTCCGTAAAACGTCGTAAAATAAAAAGTAGGTCAAAGGGCGCAGCCAGAACGTTGGGTTCATACTACTGACGTTGGGGCACGATTTGAACATACTTCTCAAAAATCCCTCCGGCGCCTTGCACAAGAAACAGAAATTTGCATGACGTCTGCGTGGCGAGCTACCAGACTTTTAAACCGGAAGCCATACATTAGAAGAATTGAAAGAAAACATCAACAGAGAAATTGAAGTAATTTCAGAAGAGGAACTTAGAAATGCTTCCTTTAGAAATGCCGTAAATGTGTCGAAGCAGGAGGATAACATTTCTAACACCTCTTGTAAGAAGGCACATGCTCATTTCAATTGTAACTCTCAATGTAATTGTACGTGCTTATTTCATTACATAGCTAGTGGTTCCAGTTACGCGGATGTTGCATCCAGTTTTCCGTCAGATGCGCTCTCGCTGCCCGGTGTGCTAGCTGTTGTTCGTTCCACGCCCAACTCGACCGTGAAAGGCACTGTATAATGGTTTACATGCTTAACTACGTCAATTAATATTTTTCTGTTCCCTATTTTCGCCCAAAGAACACAAGTATAAGGAAAGATAGAAACAAACAAAGTGACTCCGGTGGCCGGTGTATCTCTGAGCTGTGTGACTGGTACGAGGGTTGCTATTTATGTATCCTGGGGGGAAAAAAAAGTATTATTGAAGATTGTTTTATTGTTTTTCAAAATGTTCTCCATGATGATAGATGCACTTTTGCATACGTTTGAACCAATTCTCATAGCACTTTGTCCATTCCGATTGAGGTATCTCGAAAACATGCATTTTGAACGCATCAATCGCTTCTTCTGGCGTCGAAAATCGTTGACCACGTAGCTTATTCTTCACGTACGGGAACAAAAATAAATCATTGGTTGCTAAATCAGGGCTATACGGCGGATGACTCATCAATTCAATGTTTTCACCGGTCAAATACTGAGTTGTTTGGACCGATGTGTGTCAACTCGCATTGTCATGGTGAAGAATGATCCTGCGTCGCTGGTTGTTTTTTCTGATTTCCCCAAAGACTTCTGGCAAACAAAGGGTTGTGTACCATTCAGAATTGACGGTTCTACGATTCTCTAGTGGCACTGTAGCCACATATCCATTTCCCCCCAAAAAACCGGCGACCATTTGCTTCGAAGTGCTTCTTGCACGAAGAACTTTTGTTGGGTTTGGCTCATCTTGGAACACCCACACCGTCGACTGCTGTTTGCTTTCGAGCTCATATGCATAGATTCAAGATTCGTCACCTGTGTAGATGTTATACACGGCTTTTGAAGCACCACGATTGTATTTTGTGAGTATTTGTTTGCACCAATCGACACGAGCCTTTTTTTGAGCGATTGTCAAATTATGCGGGATCCAACGTGAATAAATCCTCTTCACGGCTAATTGATCATGCAATATATTGTATGCTACTCATACTAATGTCACATGACGATCTTGCATTATCAGTTCTCGCACAGCATCAATGTTTTCTGGCACAACAACAGATTTTGGACGGCCTTCTTTAGATTCGTCCGTAAGCGAACGACGGCCACGATTGAATTCACTAAACCAGTGATATACAGTGCTTTTAGATGGTGCTTCATCGCCAAAAGTCGAAGTGAATTTATCATCGATGCACTGTTGTTCAGATAATCCACGTCGAATGTCGTAGAAAATCATTGCTCGAAAATGTTCGGGTTTATTCCATTGTTGGCCTCCGGTGAAATTTTCAAGTCCCTGTAACAAACAAAAATAGCATCCGTAAGCAGAACGTTCTGGGTACATATACCATAGAAATGTCCAACTTTACGATGGATATATTAGATGTTACCTAGCAACATTAGTGTTGCCAGTTCCGGATACATAAATAGCAATCTATGTACATTGATTTATAGCTTAATTACATCGTGATGTTCGTTCTGCCGTGTGTACGTCAGTGTAAAAGTTCGGCCGGAACCGTATCCAATGTGAGCATTATCTGAGGATATTTTTCAGATTTGGCTGATACGTACTCCAAAATTAGATCGCGATTGTCAAATAAAATTCTTTAACTTTTGCCCCACAAAATGTCCACGTAACTGTATTTCTAAATATGATTACGATTTTGCAATTTATGACGATTAATGCATTAGAATCCATGTGGAAATGCAAGTGTTTGTTAGTTAGTTCATGTTCCCATTGTATCTCTAGCTTTCTCTCCCAGTGGAATATACGATAGGTCCAAGCACAATGTTCCTAGCTATGTCAAGATTCGAACCAGGCTCCTTCAGTTTCGCACGACTCTAAACTAACCTTTCCGCCACGCAGGCTGGTAATTACGTTAGCTGCAATGTTGCAAGTAGATCTCTTTCGACAGAACATTACAGAGCCTTTCGCTTAGCCTCGCCTCAGAATGAACTTCAACCTTACATAAACAGGCTTTATATCAATGGATGAATAATTCCGAAACATTTGTGTGCGGTTTCTTCCCTTCCATCTCTCTTCCAACCCCTCCTGCTAACTTTTTCGATTGTCCTCCTCGACTGTCACACTTTAAATTTCCTTCTCTGCAATTTATCCTTCAAAGTCTAATTTCCAGAAGGCAGACTCATTGCAGACATTAGCGTCAGACTTCATTTATCAACGCAGCTTCTGTCGAAGAGACAGAGACAGAGAGAGATAGAGAGGGGGGGGGAGGGAGAATCTTCAGGGAGAACTCCAACTGCGCTTCAAACCTAAGACATTTCATGTCAGAACATTTATTCAGTAATGGATTCAAAGAGATCGCATTTTTCTTCCTATTGGGCACGCTTCAAGCAGGGACAAAAGAACGGGAAGATCATGGCGTAACTGGTTTAATTTTCGTTGACATGGAAGAGTATAAATCCTACTCCAGGATGTATATTCGTTCCTGTATAGTGGCGGACCCCGAGATGGGACAGGAATGCTAATATGTCCCGTCGTCAAAAAAAAATTCGAAGAAAGAGGAAAAAAGTGGTCTCTTTAGATGGAAATAAGATGGAATAATCGTAGGTAGGTGATCCTTAAAGATGACGGTCTGGAAGAAATTTGGATGGCTTTGAGAGAAAGAAACATTAGTGTTAATATAGCGCACACATATTAGACGAGATGGACTCTTTAGCTCTCTAAATATTGTGAAAATCTTTGCAGGATATTTCTAGTAAATATGAGACAGATCAGTGAATGGATACCTGGGAGTAGTGATAAAGAGAAAGGCGGCCGAATTGTGGTGCTGATCATATCATCTCTAATATGGCCGGAATCGAGAATCTGTGGTGTCTTACCACTACTTGCCCTGTGGGTCTTGATGGTACTCTTTACGAAGGTACTAATGGGTACAAAAAGGGAAATTTTTGATTACTTCGGGCAGGTGACTGCAACTTGTAGTAGTTTTGTCCAGTAGGAAGTAAACGTGGATTGTGATCTTTTCCAGTTCCTCAAATATTCGCTTGTGTACAAATATATTTTATTAAACCTAACACTAAAATGTATGCAACTGAAAATAAAAATGTAGCGCTAGGCACCCATATCTCCTGAGGTTTGTTCCACAAAAATGTATTCTATACAAAGTTGACATTACTGCAGGTTTTTGTGTAATGTTGCCAAGACATTTTTGTTAGAAGTACAAAGTTTTCTTGCAGCGAAATTAACAGAATGACTCTGCACCATCTTGAAAGGCGTTTACAGATTTCGCTCAAATGCAATTCGCGATTAAAATTACCACCTGAGCGCTAGTGTCGCTTCCAATATGGCCGCTCTGAGTAGGATGAATCTTTGTTTACATTCAGCAGTAGTACAAAATAGCAGCGCGTTGTCATGACTGGTATGGTAGAAAACGTTTAAATTACGCATTATTTTTAAATATTGCGAATGCGATGTGAATTTCAGGTACTCTAACAAACGTGAAGCTGTACTGAGAACGAAGTATTTAATTATGATAGGCAAAAATAACACGGAAAATGCAGACGAAACTATGTCCAAAGCAGTGCTGTATCATCTGCACGTCTTTTGTAACTGGGGTTCTCGGAAATTATTTGAAAATAAAGGAATTGAAATTGACCTGTACTTGAAAAGCTCGGACGGGAGAAAATTGCGAACATATCGTTGCAGTTCTTTCTCGAAAGAGAAAGGCTGGTTTAATAATAATATTCACGATTTCATGACCAGGCTATACTCACTGAAAAAGGACATCGTACTGAATGAAACAGTAACATTATCATGTCCACTTTTATTTCTGGTTACATTTGACATTAATTCATTCTCAAACTATTTTCATCTTCTCTCTTAATCGACTTGCACCTGTTCCAAATTTCACACATACGTAATACCGGTAATACATGGGCGCGTTGGGTAAGACGCTTCATGATTTTTCGAAAAAAAAAAAGCTTTATTTATAAAGTACAATTTAAAACTTTACTTTCATGGTAATATATATTTATCTCTCGAAAAATAAAGTAAGCGGACTCGTGCATTCTTCGTAATTTCCTTGCCGGATTACAGTGTTATATCCCCCCATACCAATCTTCTGTCAATTACGTTTTCCCTGATTTATTAACAAATTTCATTTTGTTGATTCCACAGGGTGGAAACACATGAAAACTTTTAATTTGTTCTGACCCATAAAACGATTTAGAGCAAAAAAAAAAAAACCTGAACAGTAGACCTTACCCTCTCGAATATTCCCCATGCTTTAAACGACTTCAACACAACGTATCCTACTTAGATTACTTCCTGAAAATCCCACCAGATGGCATATCTGTTAATTTTAATCGCGAATACCAGACTAGTTAGTCCTCAAAGGTTACTAACTGCTATAAAAAACGGTACTTCCTAATAGCTTCCAAATTTACTGAAGTTTCTCTGACTGACGACGTCTCAAGAGTCTTTACCCCAATTCGATATATTGCGACGTTACCAAATTGTAGCCAAAGAAGTGAAACTCCAAATAACTTTAGGCTAAACAGAGGCCAATTGTGAATTGCGTCTAATTCTACAACACACACCTGTTATTACTTAAAACTTAAGAGATGGCTTAAAACTGTAATCTTCCCTCCCTGTGAAGAATGAAAGTTAAGGCGAAGGGGATTAAAACAGCTAAAAATAGAAGAAAAAATCAACCCACCTCCAATCAGCACTTTGATTATATGCACCAATCAGGAGAAAGAGAGGGGGAGAATACATAACAGGGGAGCTCTATGCAAAATGACCACCTGTTGTTAGCTGTGGGGATTTTTGGTAGCAGATGTTGGGAATAGATTGCTTCGGTATTCGAACCAGCTAAAACTACAGCGGCGGTAACGGTGCCGGGGGAGGGGGCAAATAAAGAACAAAGGAAGGGGTTGAAAGGGGTGCTGGCTGAAACTCCCGCACGTTGAGACAGGCAAGGTCGTTATCACTCACATTACATCGAAACAGTCGTACATTTTCTCGCACGGAACATGTCCGCAGCCATGTTTTTTTTCAAGTCTAGCTCGGCGAATTGCCTTCCATTCTGCGCTGTCGGTTCGCTGTTTTCAATTATACTCGTTTTCCAGCGAGTTATAATTTAGAAGAATTTCCACCTGCATAAATTTCTCCAACACCCACCCACCTCCCCGATCCTCCTGTGCCGTGGAAAATTTCTGTACCGTCAACACATAAATTATTTCCCTGCGAATAGCCGTTTCCCGTTTCCAGGGTACTTCCATTCTTCTCCTCTCGCTCGGGGCCCTTTCTCCAAATGAAAAACGACCCGCCGAAAGTGCGGGGGGAATAATTTTCGACAACGGGTTTTAATGCAACGATCTATCGGAAAGCTAATACTGTCGAGTGAGTACAGATGCGAAATTGAGTAAGATATCGCATATCTAAATCATTCCCACCCTCCCAATCCCTTCTCGATTTTTCAAATCTTAATAATTCCAATCTGGCACAAGTAGAAGGCCCCAATTTCTATTCCGTATATAAAATGAAATATGTCAATGGATCTTAGTTTCTACTTAGTACAGGCAGATGCACTGTAAAAAAAATGTGAAACTAACACAAACAGTTGTTCCATGATGTCCACACCACATGTTTGTCAATCCCTTTTAACCTCCGAGGTTTTAAAATACTACAACTAAACAGTTGTAATCAATTATTTTCTTGTAGTTTACGGTTATTACAAGCATAAGAAAACAGTTTTTCGTTGTGGCGTTTCAGGAGAACACACGCTTCCTTCATCAGACATTTCACAGTTAAGTTGCTATATTGCAACAATGTAACATTGACAACATCCATCATATAACGGATTCTTTTTGTTTAAAAAATTGCTAACCATTGTTGTAACTGTATCTTTAGTCAAAATGAAAATAAATGTCTGATGTAGGGAGCGTGTGTTCTCCTGAAACGTCACAACGAAAAACTGTTGTCTTATGCTTGTAATAACCGTAAACTACAGGAAAATAATTCTACAATGGAAGCAATGCGTACATACAAGAAAAACTATTTGTAATCAAAACCACTGAAGTTAAACGTGTAAAAAAGTCTAACACCATAACATTCAACTCGGCCTTTCCGAAACTTATATTGCATTGGATAAGAAAGGCGGTTGTAGCAGTACACGGTCATCTCGGTGTGGCGCTTAGTTAGTCTGAGGCGAGAGGCGTTGCCGGGAAGTTTATAATAATATTTAATTAATAAGATATAATAATATCAAAAAAGAGAAAGGAAAATTAGGCAAGGGAAACTAGTTTGTTACCAAGTGCTGAAGCTGAATGTATAAGTTGATTAAAAAAATTAAAAGCTTAAATTTTAACAAATTGTCACTGTTTTTACCGTTTCTCATCGAATGTCAACCTCTGAACGTATTGTGAATGCACCTGCAAGTCGTTGACGTCAGGAACCAGGACCAACATTTCTTAAGATTAACAAAAATAACATATTTGCCTTTCCATTGGAAGTACTATCATAAATACCGAAATGGCTGCTACAAAACAAACACTTTAAAATAACATATTGTTCTGTTAACCTGGGATAGCAATCACTTATACTTTTTTTTTTTTTAAATGTTACAAACGTTGGCCAAAATGTGGTTGTGGACCACCTGGGATCACTGTTTGTGTAGCTTAGAAACAATTTCTTCTTCAGTGTAAAACTACGAAGGTAGGACGAAAGTAGAAGTACGAAACACATGTCTACAATCCCTTCACACCCTTAGAACAAATTTGAAGCAGTATCTCTCAAAAGAAGCGAAACGTTCAAAATGCAACTTAATAGTTTTTCAAACTTCAATTAAAATTTTCAATCAGCAATACCAAGATTCGATAAAATCCTTAAACTAGAGTGATAATATTTATGAATAACATTCACAAATATTATCATACAAGTTTAAAACGCAAACTTTTAAAAATTTAAGCTTTGGAATTTCTTTTAGCGAAGACGGTGTGAAGTAAGCTATAAAGGAAAATTTCCCCTCATCAATCAAATATTTTTGCACGCCAAATCGAAAATTTTGCAACAAAGTTTCGTAATATGCATATGATTGTGAAGAGAAACATCTATAGATATGCCAAACTAGCTCATATTACTAATAATTTATCAAATAATAATAATAAAACTTACTTGAGTAATGCCTTGGCCTTTGATTATGGTGGAAAGCAACACGGACACAGAAATAAATCTCACGATAGAAAAGTCTGGCATGGCTGGAAAGAAACATAACATGGATTCAATTCACTAAGAAAGCAATAAATATTATTGGAAGATATTGAATGTGAAATAATAAATAATGCTCACCAAATAAGATAAGGTGAATGAATTGCGGGGGGAAATATTAAAGCTTTCATGTGTTAAAACTGGTACATAAAAAAATATATACGCTATACTCGGGGACACGAGAACTAGGTGGCTCTGCTGAATTTGCGCTGTTGCCATATCACTGTCAGAGCCCTGTTCACAATTCTATATGCTCGGAGGTTTACAACAATGTTTGCTCCCGGATTGGTGAGATCTCGGATGAACAAAGCAACGGTAAGCCACACGTTTTGGACGTGACTTTCTGGTTTTATGAAAGTAACTCGCACAACCATCCGATCTCTACTGCATGATGCTCCTAATGCTCTTGAGGGAAGGTTGACAGTTGGGCCAGGCAGGCAACGCTGCATATTGTAGATACGTTGCCAAATCGTGCGTGCGAGAACGAGAGCTTCTGGGCTTTCTATCGCTTTATCGTTCGTCTATGTGAAACAACGGGGATCTACAGCCTGTGGGAGCAGCGAGGTAGTGCAGTCTCGTTACCCCCTCCATACCTTTCATGCGTGCATTCGCCTACCCTCTCGAGTCACTACTTGCGCAGAGGACTTAATTTCGTTTGCTTTCTCCACAGACTCCCGACACAGAGTGTAGCTCAGTTGAACGACTTCATGGCAACAGTTTACGTGCGCATATTATGGGAGGTGGCCAAAACGGGCACGTGGGTGCTGTAGGGTGATGTAATTTAAGCAGCGAATAACTTACAGCTCGATTTATCAATAAGACAGGAGGCTGGCGGTCGCTGAGCATGGTACAGGGTCAATTCGAAGGTCATCAACTTCATAAACCATAGACTCAGTTGAAAGGGACTGTGGCCACCGCGCTCGGCCACTTTTGTATATTGTTATTTTACGTCGCTTATCTGCCTCTTTCGGCTAATCGGGAGAATGACGATGAGTGATCATTACATAAAGTTCAAAAAGAGATACAACATGGCAGGACTAGATCTCGGAAACTTGGGTGGCGAGTTGGAAAGTCGGGCCCTTCTCGCTCGGCAAGCGAGCCGGCACTGTATTGTTCCTGAAGGGACAGGTGGACAAGAACAAGTCAAGATCTATCCTAGCTCTGCAAGGAAATATCCCCACCGGAATCGTGGCTGTGACCACCGAGAGACTATACTTTATCCCGGAAATCTGTGGAGCAAGGTCGCGCATAAAGGTAGAGAAGGGGAGGAAATCGAGTGGGCGGAGCGAAGCAGTATACGCTACTGCAAAGGTTGGTAACTGCAGTCGCTTTTCCCCCTCCACGCAATCCCGTTCCCCCTCACGCGTTCACTGGTCGAGCCTCCTCTTGCGCAGATTTCGATCGCAAGCTCCAGAGATTCTCGGGACAGAGTATAGTAATCTGAACTTTCGTGAACATAAAGTGCTATAGAAGATCATTTCAGCACCTGTTCTTCACTTCAGCACTTCGGTGATGATATACAATATGAGAGCCTTCGTCAGATCTATGAGCAAACTACAGTACGAAACAAATTTATATTTAATG